>NC_091981.1:203659518-204376038 GCF_044704955.1 Pristiophorus japonicus
GGGAAGGAGATAGGGGGGGGAAGGAGAGAGGGGGAGGGGGGAAGGAGAGAGGGGGAGGGGGGAAGGAGAGGGGGGGTGGAGGAGAGAAGGCGGCTGAATGGCCGGGCCCAATACCTCAGGCTTGATTTACAGGTAGGTGGCGTCGGGTCTCGGCGGGGGGTCGCGGAGGTCCGGGGTGGAGGGGGGGGGGGGGTGAGAAGAGTCGTGGAGATCCGGGGGGGGGGGCGCAGGTCGGGTCGCCGGCGGGGGGGGGGGGGGGGAGAGCGGGGATCGGGTCGGGTCGGGTGGGAGGAGCCTTATGCACGCAGCCCCAGTGAGGCCATTCAGCCAGGGCTATGGGCTGCAACCTTCGGCCCCTCCCACACAGTTTTGGGCACCTGGAGCTACTGCACATGCGCGCCGCGCCCACAGTAGCGCGCATGTGCACAGGTCCCGGCGCTGTTTTCAGCGCAGGGACCTGGCTCCACCCCCTACAGCTCATGCTGCACCGCGCCCAGCTCCAGAGGACCTCCGTGGAGCCGGAGAATCGGTAAGTTTTTTTTAGGCGCACTTTCTGGCGCGAAAAACGTGCGTCCAGGTCGGGGCTGCGCCGTTCTAGGCACGGCCCGAAACTTGGGCCCATAGAAACATAGAAAATAGGTGCAGAAGTAGGCCATTCGGCCCTTCGAGCCCACACCGCCATTCAATAAGATCATGGCTGATCATTCCTTCAGTACCCCTTTCCTGCTTTTTCTCCATACCCCTTGATCCTCTTGGCTATAAGGGCCATATCTAACTCCCTCTTAAATATATCCAATGAACTGGCATCAACAACTCTCTGCGGCAGGGAATTCCACAGGTTAACAACTCTCTGAGTTAAGAAGTTTCTCCTCATCTCAGTCCTAAATGGCCTACCCCTTATCCTAAGACTATGTCCTCTGGTTCTGGACTTCCCCAACATCGGGAACATTCTTCCCGCATCGAACTGTCTAGTCCCGTCAGAATCTTATACGTTTCTGAGATCCCCTCTCATCCTTCTAAACTCCATGTTTCAAGGCCCAGATGATCCAGTCTCTCCTCATATGACAGTCCAGCCATCCCTGGAATCAGTCTGGTGAACCTTCGCTGCACTCCCTCAATAGCAAGAACGTCTTTCCTCAGATTAGGAGTCCAAAACGGAACACAATATTCCAGGTGAGGCCTCACCAAGGCCCTGTACAACTGCAGTAAGACCTCCTTGCTCCTATACGCAAATCCCCTGGCTATGAAGGCCAACATGCCATTTGCCTTCTTTACCGCCTGCTGTACCTGCATGCCCACTTTCAGTGACTGATGAACCATGACACCCAGGTCTGGTTGCACCTCCCCTTTTCCTAATCTGCCGCCATTCAGATAATATTCTGCCTTCATGTTTTTGCCCCCAAAATGGATAACCTCACATTTATCCACATTATCCTGCATCTGCCATGCATTTGCCCACTCACCTAACCTATCCAAGTCACCCTGCAGCCTCTTAGCGTCCCCCTCACAGTTCACACCGCCACCCAGTTTAGTGTCATCTGCAAACTTGGAGATATTACACTCAATTCATTCATTTAAATCATTAATGTATATTGTAAAGAGCTGGGGTCCCAGCACTGAGCCCTGCGGCACTCCACTAGTCACTGCCTGCCATTCTGAAAAGGACCCGTTTATCCCGACTCTCTGCTTCCTGTCTGCCAACCAGTTCTCTATCCACGTCAGTACATTACCCCCAATACCATGCGCTTTGACTTTGCACACCAATCTCTTATGTGGGACCTTGTCAAAAGCCTTTTGAAAGTCCAAATACACCACATCCACTGGTTCTCCCTTGTCCACTCTGCTCGTTACATCCTCAAAAAATTCCAGAAGATTCGTCAAGCATGATTTCCCTTTCATAAATCTATGCTGACTTGGTTCAATCCTGTCACTGCTTTCCAAATGCGCTGCTATTTCATCCTTAATGATTGATTCCAACATTTTCCCATTACTGATGTGAGGCTAACCGGTCTCTAATTACCAGTTTTCTCTCTCCCTCCTTTTTTTAAAAGTGGTGTTACATTAGCTACCCTCCAGTCCATCGGAACTGATCTAGAGTCGATAGATTGTTGGAAAATGATCACCAATGCATCCACTATTTCTAGGGCCACTTCCTTAAGTACTCTGGGATGCAGACTATCAAGCCCCGGGGATTTATTGGCCTTCAATCCCATCAATGTCCCGAACACAATTTCTCGCCTAATAAGCTTATCCTTCAGTTCCTCCTTCTCACTAGACCCACTGTCCCCTAGTACAATCAGAAGGTTATTTGTGTCTTCCTTCGTGAAGACAGAACCGAAGTATTGGTTCAATTGGTCTGCCATTTCTTTGTTCCCCATTATAAATTCACCTGAATCTGACAGCAAGGGACCTACGTTTGTCTTTACTAATCTTTTTCTCTTCACATATTTATAGAAGCTTTTGTAGTCAGTTTTGTACCATTCTACCTTTGATATGGAGGCCCAATAAGTAGCAGACTACAACTCCCAGCATGCACCAATGATATGGAGTACAATTCAGAATGCTGCTGCCACCTATTGCTCAAAGTGCAAAGGGAGTAAGAAATAGGAGCAGTAGTCCATTTGGCCCTTCATGTCTGCTCTGTCATTTGATAAGATCATGGCTGATCTTCTACCTCAACTCTACTTTCCTGCACTATCCTCATATCCCTTGATTCCCTTAGTATCTAAATATCTATCAATCTCTGTCTTAAATATACTAAACGACTGAGCATCCATAGCCCTCTGAGGTCGAGAATTCCAACGATTCAGAACCTTTTGAGCGAAGAAATTTCTCATCTCAGTCTTAAATGGCCGACCGCTTATTCTGAGACTGTGACCCCTGGTTCTAGATTCCCCAACCAGGGGAAACATCCTCCCAGCGTCTGCCCTATCAAGCCCTTTAAGAATTTTGTGTGTTTTAATGAGATCACCTCTTATTCTTTTAAACCCTAGGGAAAATAGGCCTAGTCTACACAATCTCTCCTCATAGCACAATCCCCTCATCCCAGGAATCAGTCCGGTGAACCTCTGTGGCAAGTATATCCTTCCTTAGATAAGGAGACCAAAACTACATAGTATTCCAGGTATGGTCTCACCAAGGCCCTAAATAATTGCAGTAAAACTTCTTTACTCTTCCAATCCCTATGTAATAAAGGCTAACATACCATTTGGTTTCCTAATTGCTTGCTGTACCTCCATGTTAACTTTCTGTGATTCGTACACAGGGACATCTCCAGGTCCTTCTGAATACCATCATTTCCCAGTCTCTCACCATTCAAAAAATATTCTGCTTTTCTACTTTTCCTACCAAAGGGGATAACTTCATACTTCTCCACTGTATATTCCAGGTTCTTGCTCACTCACTTAACCTGTCTATATCCCTTTGCAGCTTCCTCACTGCTTACTTGTAGAAGATGCCTGTGCGTGAATTATTTTAACGTGGGATGGCCGTTGCACACCAGCTACCACACAGGCTTGACAGAACAAGGTCTTGGTCCAGTGGCAAAGGGGTCCAAGACAACTGGAGACCAGGCTCCGCTGTATTGGCCTAGTACATACAAACACACATACTCCTACTGACCTCCTTTCTCCTTCCCGCAGGGCCTCTCTTCCTGGGTTTCATAGGAAGCAATGGCAGCCTCACGAACTCGCTGTTGGCCCGTGCTGCGCCACTCTTTCTGCCACGCATTTACATTCCAATCTGTTTGTCCCTCTATCAATTTCCACGTGGCTCAGGTAACAATACAGAGATTATTACCGGCCAGGTTGCGCGTTTTAACCCTAGTTCCTCAAACTCTCTTAGCAGAATCTCATTCCTAGTTTTACCTCGGTCATTGGTTCCTATGTGGACCACGACAACTGGATCCTCCCCTTCCCATTCCAAGTTCTTCTTCAGGTGCGAGGAGATGTCCTTAACACTGGCATCGGACAGGCAACACAACCATCAGAGCTCCCCGTCGCAGCTGCAGAGAGCAGTACCTATTCCCCCTGACCATACTGTCCCCTGCCACTACCACATTCCTTTTCACTTCTCCCACTTGAATGGCCTCCTGTACCACGGTGCCGTGATCAGTTTGCTCAACCACTCTGCAGACTTTGCCTTCAACCACACAGGCAGCAAGAACCTCATACCTGTTGGATAAGGGCAAAGGCTGACACTATACCTGGGATCCCCTTACTGGCCTGACTCGCAGTCACACCTTGCTGTCCCTGACCACTAACCAGACCTGCACCATTACCTAACCCAAGAGACGTGACTGCCTCCTGGATCAAAGAAGATGGCAAGCTTTGAATGGCCTGTCTAGCTGCGGTTTATTTTTAATGAACCTGCTCAATTTTCAGATTAGACAAATAAAAAGAATTATCCCACATATAATATTCTGAATCGAAATCAAATTCAAGAAAAAAGTTTTCTCTCAGAATAGATACCATCAAATTCTCCATGTTGCTGTCACTACTGACAGCAAAGTTTTATTGTAAAGTGGGCGAACAGGCAGTGATTAAATTACTAACATGGGTACTACTTGGAGGTCCTTTAGATATTTGAGGTCCTTTGTATTGAGTAAAAGTATAAAGTAGGTTGTCACAACTCAGTTTGTAACTTCTGAATTAGTTTTTTTAAACTGCGCTGAGTGTGTTATCTGAATTACTTACCTGTAAGAAAAATTCTACTTCCCTTGAAGTCCAATGGTTTTAACGTTAGAATTCTGTACCTGCTTTCCAGTCCCCTTCCCCACCCCAGGCTGTATCACACTCCTCACCTTAAGCCTTCGTGGGGCCATGCAAAAAACACAACTATGCATCAGACTATAAACTACTAGTGAACAATGCCATGGGATGCTCAGGCATTAAATAAACAAAAGGACAAATCAGCTATTTTAACTGCTGTTACTGAATTTCTCATACCATACGTATATAATTTCCAAAACAATCACAGCTTCTTATTTACTGGGCTGTTCTGCTGAAAATGAGATCAAATGCACAATCGAGTAGAGTAAACATTGATAGTAGGTAAGTAAGTTTGATACTAGCATAGTTTAGCCAGTTTTAAAGTAAACATGTGTTTTTATTTAGACTTCTGCAGTATCAATTGTGCATGTCTACAAAATCTTACTACCTAACTGGACCTGTCCAATTCTCTCCTAGGCCTTAGTGTCTAACCTTTTCTATGTATTAACAAGGAAAATGTCAAATCATATTGACATGTCAGCAAGGAACAAAGCAAAGCGAAAGGGAGGGAGAATGTGGACTATGCGATTTATACATTTAAAATAAATCATAATATCTCAGAAAAGGGGACTGCTATATTAGTTAATGTTGACACCAGCCTTATTTTTCCGATAAGAGAGTTTCAGATACCAATAATTACAGATTTGTCAGTCTTCTCTAGTGTCAGCTTGGACCAGTTGATAATGCTCTCATTTCTGGGTCAGGGGGTTGTGGGTTCAAGCTTCAGCCCAAGACCCAAGCATATAAATGAGGGAGTGCTCAACTGTTGGAGGTGCCATCCTTTGGATGAAATGTTAAACCGAGACATCGGGCAAGGATTTTAACCCCTAAGAACGGGTGAGTTGGGAGCAGGTGGGGGTGGGATTTAATAAATTATGATTTTTAGGCTTCCTTCTGGACCTGGTGGCCACACATTACCAGTGGCTATGAAAGTGATCACCACCCTCAACTGTTTTGCCGCTGAAGAGACAGGCCGAGATGTTCTTCATGAGTTGCAGTTTGTGGAGGTTGAAATTGGGGAATATAGCTAGGAGAACATTTGAGAAATTGAGCCTTAAGGCGCTACCAACGACATATCGAGGATCTCCCAGTCAGCTGCACATTTCAGGTCACTGATTGTCGGCCCTGGCAAACAACCAATGATGTAAATGTCCCCTCTAATGACAATAGTCAGAATGAGCGGACACTCTGATTCGCCTCTCTGGCTGGCTTCCCACAGGTACACAGTGCCATCGATGCCACACACTTGGGAATCTAAGCACCACCACAGCAACCAGGAGCTTTTATAAACCGCAAGGGATATTCGTCCATCAATGCGCAGCTGGTGTGCATCAGGGGCAGGTCTGGGTCATAACAGGAGTGGCGAGCGGCAGCCATGAGCAGCGTGGTGGCCCCGGCCTGCGAGGGAACATCAGCAGCAGGTCGGGGCCATAAAAGGAGCGGCGAGCAGCGGCTATGTACAGCGTGGCGGCATGCCACTGCAAGGTACAACGCGAGTCAGCTCAGGAGGGCAATGACCTGGAGGAGGGCGACTGGATTGGACGTCACCAAAAACCAGGTCGCTGATTGGAACGTGGGCAGGTACAGCAGGAGCGGCGAGGTCGGAGCAAAGGAGCGGCGAGAGATTGCAGAGCGATGTGATCGGGGCCCAGGAGAGGCGAGGGCCCAGGGACAGCACGGGCCAGCCCACACTGCGATGTGTGTGCGCACTCGGTCCATGCAGCAGAGCTGGTCTCCAGTCGTCTAGGATAACTCTTGTCACTGGACCAAGACCTAGCTCTGTCAAGCCCGTGTCGTGGCTGGTGTGCAATGGCCACCACATGTGAAAAAAATCCATGCACAGGCATCTTCCACCCTTCAAGATGTAGTTCGGGACCTGGAATATCAGGTCCTTCATTGAAACACCTGTGAAATCCCTTTTTGGTGTGGAAGTAAGTCATCCTCGATACGAGGGACCGCCTAAGAACAAGACGATCTAATGTCATAACTTTGTCACACTTGTGTCAGCTTTTTCCATTTTAAATTCCTATGTCCACATTTATAATGGAAACTGCTCAGGTAAAGCTGTCACGCTGTAATTATACTCTTCTGCCAGTTTTGTACCCCCAGCTGCTTAGTCTGGCCTGCAGAGAAATTTCAAAGCTCCAACCACTTTTCTGCTTCCCGAACTGTCACTTTTTCTAGTTGACTATTATTTAACTATAAATAATATAGTATATGTAAAGTATTATATAAAAAATAAGGACAGATTACATGATTTTAACTTGGGGACCAAATTACTTCTGCTTGCCCTGGTCCATTATACCCCATCCTCCAAATCTGTTTCACCTGAAGACTAGACTTGTCACACATGAGGAGTTAAGACCGTCATGGGACATCGACTAGTATCTTAATCAGATGGGAACACACAGCTGGAGATCACTCAAATAGGGAGATGTGAGGGACTTGAAAGAAAGGATAAGAATTTCAAAATCAATTTTTACAGTACAGGAGCTGTTGGTTTTTGGCAAGAACAGGGTCGATGGGCATCCAAGGCTTGGTGAGCTGAAGAGACAGGCCGAGATGTTCTTCATGAGTTGCAGTTTGTGGAGGTTGAAATTGGGGAATATAGCTAGGAGAACATTTGAGAAATTGAGCCTTAAGGTGATCAAGTATGCATGTCAACCATCAGTGTTTCACACAGATATTTAGTAGCTCCTGGTCATGATCCCATCAGCATTTGCAGACCAAAATCAGTGAGGGGGGTTAACAGCCTACATTGCCCTTGCATCAAAAATGTGTACACACATGCAGTTTTCGTACGTGAGCAAATTAGTGATGTATTGAGCATGCATGTAAATTACAAATTCGGATGGATGCAGGAAGCTGGAGGGAAACGCTCAGGTCCCGTGCTGGCTCAGTGAGCCATTTGGCGTCAGAAAGGCAAGAGGATCAGGATTGACCTGACTTTTCGTTTAAATTAGTGATCCCAGTGAGCAGGACTATAGAGTGTCAGTTCGACCATTATTCTATTAGCATAAATTGCTGTTACTGTGGGATACAGCACTTCTTTGTATATATTATCAGCAGCATTTGGCTGGGTTATCCTCACTGATGCTGAGAAAAACAAACAAAAGTCAATTGTGACTTCAACAACCACTTTATGTTAATATTTAACATATATGTAATCCCTAAAGAATGAATTCTTTTGGCTTCAAATGTGTTAATCATTGATGCATTTTCCAGCATTTGAGGGAATTAAAATAAAATGCCAACAAACATTTCTTTGGGCAGAAGGCATTCACACAGCGAGTAGCCCACTTCTGCAGCTGTAACCCAGGCTCCGTGCTGGGAGCTTGTAATTTATGGAGCTTCAGCATGTTCAGTTTGCACTGTTGAACAGTTCTATGAAAAGTAACTCTCTCTCCTACTGGTACAGCAACCTCCAGCCAGCCATTTCCCTAATGAAACCGTCTCCCTCTACACTACTCGTGCTCTAATTTAGTAATGCACAAGTCTGATATCTAGCTGCTTGAAGAGCTGCAATCCTAGAGCATGGCTTACAGCAACAAATTAATTTACAACTTTCGATGGAGGTCAGCACAATAATTATCCCGTGAGTGACCAAGAGCGGCAGTTTAAACAGGTTCTGCAAATGATACTGCAAGCCTACCAAGTCTTCAACATTTGACATTTGTGCGAGATCAAGGTCCATCTTATGCTGCAGAGTGACATTGAAATAAAGCTATATGGGCTGCTCAACATAATGGAAACACTTGTTTCAGCAAATGCCCACAAGGATCCCTCCAGCTGAATATGCACACAAGCAGGAAAAAAGTGGTGCTCACATTCAGGCTAGACTGGCAGGATGGAAGGTATCTATATCATCAATATATCTATATGGAGAATAAGGTCACCAGACTGAGTGAACTGAACTTTTAACCTTCTGCATTGCTGATCGATTTTTTGCTTCTGCTTTCAACATAGGAGCAAGAATTGGCCCTGGATATCATATAGAGAGCAGAGAAAATCTCACCTTGTTTGTGAAAATAGGAAACCGAATAGTCAGAGAGAGTGAAATTCCATGGGGATTCTCCTGCTCATCCACCATACCTTCGCTGGATGAGCCATAGAAACCCCAGAACAATGCCATAAATTGCAGAGCATTGAGAGAACCCCCACAGAATTTCTCCCCCAAAGACTCAGTCTGGGTGGAGGGAATGCATGGAGAAACCCCCCAGGGGTCAGTATTTGGAACTGTGCTGCATCTTAACCACAGAAATGACCTGGATGCCGACACCATTAAATCTCTTCAATGGATTTAGGTGTCGATGAACACAGATCACTAAAAACTAGTACAAAAAGTCATCAAAAATGCTAATAGAATGTTGGGCTTTATCCCAGGGGAGTTGGAATACAAAAATGAGGAAGTGATGCTTTAGTTGTATCGAGCCTTGGTCAGAGAACTGCAAAGTAACCTCAGCAAAGAAAAATTGGCCCTGGAAGTGGTAGAGTGCAGATTCACCAGAATTATACCAGGGCTTAACGGGTTAAATTATGAAGACATGTTGCATAAACTTGCCTTGACTTGGGATTCGATGGGGTAGATACAGAGAAACTACTTCCTCTGGTGGGAAATCCAGAACAAGACAGCTTAATCTTAAAATTACAGCTAGCCCATTTAGGAGTGCAATCAGACAGCATTTTTTCCACACAAAGTGTAGGGGAAATCTGGAACTCTCTCCCCCAAAAGGCTGTGGATGCTGGGTCAATTGAAATTCTCAAGTCTGAGAGCGATAGATTTTTGTTAGGTATGGGTATCAAAGGATATGAAACAACGGTGGGTAAATGGAGTAGAGGTGCAGATTAGCCATGATCTAATTGAATGGCATAGCAGACTTGGAGTGAATGGCCTACTTCTGTTCCTATGTTTTTCATAGCCTTTTCTGCTTCAGTAGAAGTAGTCCCAGTGTCTCGTCTCTCTTAATATCTATAGTTTCCAATCCTTGCCAACATGCTAGTGAGTCTGTGCTCTACATTCTCTATAGCTTTAATGTCCTCTTTAGAATGGGGCATCCAGCATTGTACATGCTACTCTAAATGTCTCCTAATCAACGTTTTGTACAAACTTGTTACTTGGATGGCAACATACCATTCTAAAAGGATCATATTTACGGAGTGACCTAATTAAGGTATGTAAATGGCATAGACAAAGTAATATTCTGGCTGGACCTTAAGATGAGTCAGGCTTTAGAACAAACTAAATTGAATACAGATTTTAGAAAAATAAATCTCAGAATACTCCACCCGGTAAGCTATTGAATCAAATATGTTTGGGGAGTTTGAGATGCAGTTGGAAACTAGGCTGGACACATTGAAATACTAGGGGAATAAACTCAAGAGTCCAATATCCTTTTCTCATCCTTGCCTTTGCTCCTATGTTCTGATAGTCCCACCATTATTACAGAAAATATCTTACCTGCCCTATCATTTTTAGCATTCGTGCTCCTCCATGTATCTTACATATGCTTGGATTCTCCATAGTCATCATAGACAGTCCCTCGAAGCAAGGATGACTTGCTTCCACACCAAAAAGGGATGAGTTCACAGGTGTTTCAATGAAGGACCTAATATTGCAGATCCCACACTACATCTTGAAGGGTGGAAGATGCCTGTGCGTGGATTTTTTTAACGTGTGCTGGCTGTTGCACACCAGCCACCACACGGGCTTGACAGAGCTAGGTCTTGGTCCAGTGGCAAAGATTATCCAAAGCGACTGGAGACCAGCTCTGCTGCACGGACCTAGTGCGCAGTGTGGGCTGCCCCATACTGCCCCTGGGCCTTCACCTCTTCTGAGCCCCAAGCTCATGCCTCTCCTGGGCCCCAGCTATAAACTCTTGCCACTCCTTCGCCCCTCCTGCTGTGCCTGCCCACACTTTAATCAGCGATCTGGTTTTGTAGCCGTCGCTCTCCTGCAGCAGCAAGCGCTGCTCCCTGAAGTGGTATGCCACCACACACTGCTCCCTCTAAAGGCCCCGGCCTGCTGATGATCTTGCAGACCAGGACCGCACTGATTTCCAGGAACACGCTGTGATCCTATTGTCAGCAGGATCATTTTTTTCACTTTTAAGATATTTATGTAATACTACTTAACATGTTCAGTCTGATGGTAGCAGCTTTCTTTGTGCAACTGAATAGAAAGCACTTTGTAAGGTAATTACAGCTGAGCCTTATTTCTCCACAATTCTCCATGGTAATGACGGCGAGACTATCAGCATTCGCCGTCATTACCCCTCTGAAATTGACGGCAGCTTCTGGAGTCGGCACATGCGCAGATAAATGCGGAAATCCAGAAGTTATGATCAGTCATTCCCAGCTCCACCACAGGCAACGCTGTGGAACTCCCCTGAGCCGGCAAACAATTCAAATCACGATGAACTGACGGAAACTTCCCCTTTACGCTGGAATATCGCTGGTAAAACACCCCCAAAAAAGTTAAGTCTTGTTGAAAGAGGTGTAACTGGGTTTTTAAAGGCATACTGGCTGCTGAACACCCATTCTGGCTCTGAAAAACTCACTTTATATTTGTGGCATGTCAAATTCTTTCCTTTATGATAAGAATTCCATGGTTTTTAAATATAATTTTTTTTCTGTTTGCTTATGATGGTTCAGCTTCTACCTTAATCCCATCTGTATGTCTCAATCTTTATTTTGCTCTCTGTAAAATGATTAATTAAGTGAAGGAAAATCAGTGCCTTTTATATCCTGGTTTTCAGTCTGAAAATTCTTCAAAATTCTTCGGCAGCTTGATGGCATCACTGTTGCTGGATGCTGGCGATGCCCCTAACTTGGCACCACAATCGAATTAATGTCGGGGGAGGTGTAATTCATGCCACAGAGATCGCTAGAGCTTTGTGATGGTCAGCTTTCCTCAAGGTTAGTGGCGAGCGCAGTCACTTCACCCCTGACCGCAAATTCCAGTCCATAATGTTCTCTCCTCTGCTGGCATTAGCCCAGATGACTATGGGCTGAAGAGACACGGCATTTTTGCCACAAATCACATTGTACTTCATTAATATGCACAAGAATAAAATGCCACACCACACGTAGCAGAATGATTGAAGTTCGATGAGAGTGACAGCTGATACCTCAGGTTTTGTAGAAATTGACAAATGGGCTTTCCGCAAAGGCTCAGCTGTTAAAAAAGCCGAGCTATCGAGACCATGATGAGTTCAGGTTTGATTACTGGGTCTATGCCGAGTTTGGCTGATTTTGGCTGGGGAATGGTGATCAGGCTGCTATAATGGGTCCCAGGACAAGTCCAAATTTCAGGAGGAAGGAAGGGGAGAGAAACTGGCATCAGGGAGAATTTTTTTAAATCACAAGTTTATAACATGAGAAAACAACAGGGAAAACAGAACCACAGCACATGGCAGGAACCTTTATTCAGGAACGAGAGGGTCACGTGGGTACTATCCTTATTGACATCAAAAATATCTAAATAGGAACCATTTCTTCCTAACTTTCCTGTTGATATCTTGGGCTACTCTTGTACGCACAGGAGGCTCAAATGAAAAAAAGTGTGTATTTGGTAGCTCTCCCACAATTCTCTGCCTTATTCAAAAGTGCGAGCAAGCCCAACTTACCGAACATTTTATGGAAGAGGTCAATACCATTCCTTGCTGATTTGCTGCAATCTATTTTTGGAGGGACGTCCTTTTTTAAGCTTTACCCGATGTTACAATGACGGAGCTATTAAATTGCATGCATGGTCATTTTCTAACACAGAATTGCAGCAGACCAGAATTAAACAATTAGCCAGAATGGGGCAGGAAGTGCGAGGATACTGCCACATTCCAGCACGTGGTGTACCTTTAATGTTACATTAGCTGTGAGGCCAAAACTAATATAGCAAAGAATAATCCATCTCAAGACTGCCACTGTACTGAACTTCCTTAACATTTTAAAACATAACAGACATTTCCTTCCTAGCATCCGGAAGTCATATTGAACAATACAATCACAATAGATATCAGGATGTTTTTTTTTAAATAACAAACATTTAACATATCTGTTTTGTAAAATGCTGCCCAAACAAGGACCCAAATAAGCCAAAAGTCTGATTTCCCTCATTTGTTAAATGAAAATTATAGATCCCAAACATTTTCATTTAAAAACGCTACTATTTTGATCTCCATACCTTTTCCAATAATAACGAGGGGCCTCTTGGCATTTTTAATGATCGAGGCTGCTTCTGTCACTGCTTGAGGTACCGCCATGGCCACTGGAGCACGGAGACAACACGGAACAGTTCTAAACCGAGAAAGACAATTAGATGGATTCTCCTCGCTCTTATCTTCTAGCTTCTACACCGATATTGTAAAATAAGCACTCACTATGGTTTTGTCATCGTAAAATAAATCAACTTCACTTGTAAGATTTGTATCACGAACAAAAAAGGCACTCTTATGTGCATTTGATTTATTAAGAAAAATAAGTTAGGAGAAAACAAAATAATTTTATTTGTGTTCAGTGTGGCTTTCCAAAGCCGTAAATGAATATGTAGAAACTATTCTTGGAGAGAAATGCCAAAACTCCAAAACATGTTCCCACACCTCCTTCAGCTTAATGAACCCGGCAGTTCATTGTTTTGACTTTAACTACTGCAGAGTGGTAAGACACGAGTAAAGGATGATCAGTACTGCACTGGAAAACTGCAGCAAGTCAGGTCAATCTAAAGGATGAAGCCAGTGTCTGTAATTTCCCAGTACAATATAGTCAAAGGCCATTATTTGATTGGTCTCTCCTACTTTTCAAACCTCTGCCTTATTTTTCTGATTATCTGGAGCTTTGAAAAATTGCTGCTTGTGAAGTTGCCAGTTAAGTGACATCTCACCATGTGCTGAAGTGGCTCATAAGGGCATCCTTGATCATAGTACAAGATAAAAATTGTCTACTGTATCCCGAATATCAATCTCCTGTTTATAGTTTTCCTCTTCAGCCCTAGACAAAGATCTAAGACAGGTAACCTACTTCCTCCTTTTCACTGCTCTAACCAGGCGAACAACACAAATCATCAGAGAGCAGCATGGTCCTACAACTGTGTTGCCTTAGCTTCATCCCCAAGCAAAAGATTCTCTTGCAATAAGTATTACACCAAACCAGTTAGTGAAATGGCAGAGTCTCTTGCCAGAGGCATGCTAATGTTAAAAAGGGGGGAAAGGTTTGATAAAACACCTATGCTGGGCACACAACCTCCTGGAATTACAGCGATGTTAATTTTTGTTAAAAAGACTATTCCATTATGAAATATTTTTCCATATAATTGCAGCGCTGCCTGCTCTAGGCTGCAAGTAGGCTTACCAAATACAGGGACATCTGAATCGATTGAGGGACTGGGCTAACAAGTGACAAATGCAGTTTAATGTGGACAAGTGGGACAAGTCTGAGGAAATATAATATAGCACAAATTATAGTGCACTACAAGACAAGAGCAATCTGCGAGTACTCGTAAATACCTAAAACCACCAGTACAGAATATGACAGCATGCCAAAGTCTTACAGAATGTACGGCTGAAAGAATAGAATATATATCCCAGGGCTATTAATAGAAGCAGCTATTGGATGGCCATAGATACTACTTTTAATTAATGTTCCCCGTAATTTTTTTTGAGTGCAACCCATTCACAGGTTGGCGCATGTGCAAACGTTAACATAGGAAAAGCCAATGCTAAGCTGTGCGGGACCGGCAGAGAGTTGCGCAGCTTATAGGGAACATTGCTTCTAACTGCATTTAGAAAATAAAATGAGTTTGAATAACGCCCGTTTCACTCCCAACTGGAATACTGTATTCAGTTTGGGTCATTCTGACTTTGGAAGGAGGGTAACTAAACTGCAAGGA
Source organism: Pristiophorus japonicus (assembly GCF_044704955.1). Taxonomy (NCBI): domain Eukaryota; kingdom Metazoa; phylum Chordata; class Chondrichthyes; family Pristiophoridae; genus Pristiophorus; species Pristiophorus japonicus. The sequence goes on from NC_091981.1 coordinate 203,674,168, forward strand.
AGCTGGGACTGTTTACACTGGCACAAAGGCAGCTCAAGGAGAGCTTTCAAAGGTTGCAGGCTTCTAAGGAGATAAAGTGAACCGAAATATATGTTACTTGACATAACCACAACTGTGTAACCAAGTGCTCAGACTCAAGCTCAGAAATGGGAGGGTGGACAGATAGTTTAGATTCAACTACTTAACACAACGGTCAGTGGAACTGACTGAACTGGTGACAAATTGTTTATTTTGGAGAGAGGAGTGATTGAGTGGAGTAAAAGGAAAAGGTGTTATTTTTATAAAGAAAACACTAATTTTCCAGATGGAACACAATGTTCATTTCCCATGTTCCCGTATTCAAAGAAGCAGCAATGAAATTGAGTCATTAATTCTAAAACTAGTGACCAATGTCCGACTAAATCTTGGCACATAGACCTACCTCAGTGAAGCAGTCTGGATTTTTGAGGTCACCATATCCCCAGGGATATCAACATAACAAGCTCCTGGACGGCCATAGATACTACTTCTAACTGCCTTTAAAAAAAAATAGTGATTTGAGATTTCTACTAGCTAAAAGCCAATAGTAAAGAATGAAAAAGAGCCTATTTATATAGCGTCTTTCACGACCTCAAGACATCCCAAAGCGCTTTACAGCCAATTAAGTACTGTTGTAATGTAGGAAACGCGGCAGCCAATTTGCACATAACAAGCTCCCACAAACAGCAAGGTGATAAATGACCAGGTATTCTGCTTTTTTAACTGATGTTGATCGAGGGATAAATGTTGGCCAGGACATGGGGGATAACTCCCCTGCTCTTCTTCGAAGTACTGCACTGGAGCAATAATAGATATTAGTATAAAATTTCCCCACATATGGTTACAATTCCAGTTTATATATACACACCTGAACTCCTCTTACTGTAGTTGAAAGTACATATGTACTTTTAAATATTTGGAAAACTTGAGAAAAAATTAGACTGATGATCAATAAAAAGATAAAGCAGTTTGTTTCTGAAAAAGGTACACAAATTTCTATGTTGCTCCAAGACACTGCAGAACAAAGTGCTCACTGGCGAGCAACAATCTCAGGAGTTCCTCCACTTGTGCCCAGCTGTGGCTCAGTGGGTAGCATGCTCGCCTCTGAGTCAGAAGGTTGTGGGTTCAAGTTCCACTCAAAGACTTGTGCACATAAAATCTAGGCTGACTCTCCACTGCAGTGCTGAGGGAGCACTGCACTGTCAGAGATGCCATCTTTCGGGTGAGATGTTAAACCGAGGTGCAGGCTCGAAGGGCCGAATAGCCTACTCCTGCACCTATTTTCTGTTTTTTTCTATGTTCTGTCTGCTCTCTCGGGTGGATGTAAAAGATCTCATGGCACTATTTCGAAGAAGAACATGGGAGTTATCCCCGGTGTCCTGGCCAATATTTATCCCCAATCGCCAAGATTTATCCCCCAATCAACATAACGAAAACAACTTATGTATTATCACATTGCTGTTTGTGGGAGGTTGCTGAGCTGCCGTGTTTCCCACATTACAACAGTGACAACACTTCAAAAGTACATCATTGGCTGTAAAGCACTTTGCGACATCCAGTGGTCGTGAAAGGCGCTGTATAAATGTACGTTTTTCTTTCTTGCAAACACTGGAAAAGGAACTGTTCACATCTTAGTCTCTGTAAAATTACTTCAGTGTAAGCTAGAAGTGTAACTAGTTGCACTTCCTGTGACAAACGACACTAATAATATTAGATAAATGTAGTAGGATAACATTTTCTGCCAAAATATTCTCTCTTTAGGGCCAATTTACTTCAAATGGGTTGATAAGTTCTGCTCCCAGTTATGAAAGTAATGAGTTGCAATCATATTATCTGAAGATGAGTCACTCTCAGCTTTCTTCATAGCAGCATTCAATATATATCTATTTTAACAACGTTTTTTTAAGACAAACTTATCAACGATACTGGATATCTTACCAACCATCCCCATTGCATTCCAAATTACCTTTTCTATAACGGCAGGTATAGATTCCAAACTGCTTGGTCTAGTTGAGAACTTGCTGTAAAGCCTACATGCCTCAACCTACCAAAAAATATTGTTAATGAAGCCAGTTAATTGAGTTGGACTGGGAAAGGTAGAACACAACTCGACAGTAATCAGGTTTCACAGTTTGAATAAATGTATAATACATTTCATAGGTACATGTTAGTTGGAGGTCTCTCACTTTTTTCCATATTAGGAAACTACTAGTACAGAAACTTTGACTTTCAAAATCTGAACGTCTACATCACTGTTTATATCATAGTAGTATGCAGTTTGGAAAAATAATCTAGAATGTCTACCGTTTGATGACTGATTGGGAAGGAAAGGGGGGCAGGATGTGCAGCATACCGAAAGTACTCATTCTATTGCACTAGTGCTGCCAGGTTTCCAAAACAGTGTCCCGCCTGGGTGGCACACACACTGACGCACGCATGGGTGAAGAGGAAAAATAAACGTTTTATAAATACATACTTTAAATTGTACTTTAAATTGACTAATTTGTCTGATAAATTTAGAAAAGACATAAAAACAGTTAATACCAACAGACTAGTCTCCTTTTTCAAAGATCAATACCACCTACATGCCTTCTCACCATATTCCTAAACCATTCTCTTTCAACAAACTCATCTAACTGTTGTTTGAACCTATTTAAGTGTGTTTCTCTTACTCTTTATTTGATAATACATAAGAAACTGTATTAATAATTGACTGCTGCGTTCATGCACTAATAAAAACACAGGAAAAACAATGTGGTAAATAACCACCAGATCATCAACTCTGCAGCTTCATATCTATTATATATTAATACAGAGGCTGCACTCCAGGACATAGTCGACGTATTTACTGAGGCGTACGAAAGCATGGGCCTTACGCTGAACATCCGTAAGACAAAGGTCCTCCACCAGCCTGTCCTCACCGCACAGCACTGTGCCCCAGTCATCAAGATCCACGGCGCGCCCTGGACAATGTGGACCACTTCCCATATCTCGGGAGGCTCCTATCAACAAGAGCAGGCATCGACGACGAGATCCAACACCGCCTCCAGTGTGCCAGTGCAGCCTTCGGCCGCCTGAGGAAAAGAGTGTTTGAAGACCAGGCCCTCAAAACTACCACCAAGCTCATGGTCTACAGGGCTGTAGTAATACCTGCTCCTCTTGTATGGCTCAGAGACATGGACCATGTACAGTAGACACCAAGTTGCTGGAGAAATATCACCAACGATGTCTCCGCAAGATCCTACAAATCCCCTGGGAGGACAGGCGCACCAATATCAGCGTCCTCATACAGGCTAACATCCCCAGCACTGATCACACTTGATCAGCTCCACTGGGCAGGCCACATAGTTTGCATGCCAGACAGGAGACTCCCAAAGCAAATGCTCTACTCGGAGCTCCCTCACGGCAAACGAGCCAAAGATGGGCAGCGGAAACATTACAAGGATACCCTCAAAGCCACCCTGGTAAAGTGCGACATCCCCACTGACACCTGGGAGTCCCTGGCCCAAGACCGCCCTAAGTGGAGGAATTGCATCTGAGAGGGTGTTGAGCACCTCTAGTCTCAATGCCGAGAGCATGCAAAAATCAAGCGCAGACAGCGGAAAGTGCGTGCGGCAAACCAGTCCCGTCCACCCCTTCCCTCAACGACTATCTGCCCCACCTGTGACAGAGTCTGTGGCTCTTATATTGGACTGTTCAGCCACCAAAGAACTCACTTCAGGAGTGGAAGGAAGTCTTCCTCGATTCCGAGGGACTGCCTATGATGATGATATTAAAAGTGGTAAGTAGATCGCAACATTCCATTTCAAAATGCATTGTAAAGCCCTCTGCAAACTTAGATCGCAACATTCCATTTCAAAATGCATTGTAAAGCCCTCTGCAAACTGGCTCTTGTAGAGTTTTTAAAACTTTAAACTACCTGCAATACCTGATACGCCTGTAGATGGCACTCACAATGATAAACGCTAGTTCAGAAAGAACCCACGCTGTGGTAGTGGTTTTAAATTGTCAGACAACCTGTAATTCCTCTATGATGCCACAAGGTGACACCAAAGGACACATACATTTGCTGATTTCCACTCTTGCAATTTCTCACGAGCTGTGTGGGAGATCACCTCCTCCCTTTCCCACACTGGTTTTGAGACATTGTCAGCCAGTTGTTGCGCTGACCCACTCAACCACTGGGATTCATTATTAAGGAAATGGTAACAGAGTACTTTAGAAAATCATAATATGATTAAGCAGTCATCATGGTTTTATTAAAGGGAAATCGTGTTTGACAAATTTATTGGAATTTTTTGAGGATGTAACTAGCAGAGTAGATAAAGGGGAACCAGTGGATGTAGTATATTTGGATTTCCAATAGGCATTTGATAAGATGCCACATATATAGTTGCTACACAAGATAAGAGCTCATGAGATTGGGGGTAATATATGAGCATGGACAGAGGATTGGTTAATGGACAGAAAACAGAGAGTCGGGATAAACAGATCATTTTCAGGTTAGCTGGCTGTAACTAGTGGGGCACCGCAAGAATCAGTGCTTGGGCCTCAGGTATTTACAATTTATATTAATGACTTAGTCTCAGGATAAGGGGTTGGCTATTTAAGACTGAGATGGGAAGGAATTTGTTCATTCAAAGAGTTGCAAATCTTTGGAATTCTCTAACCCAAAGGGCTGTGAATGCTGAATTGCTGAGTATATTCAAGGTTTAGATGGAAGATTTTTGGACTCTAGGGGAATCAAAAGATATGGGGACTGGGCAGGAAAGTGGAGTTGAGGTCGAAGATCAGCCATGATCTTATTGAATGGCAGAGCTGGCTAGAGGGGCTGTATGGCTTACTCCTGCTAATTCTTATGCTATGTTCTTATAACCCTCTCCTCTCACAGCTACAGGGAGAAATGCAAAGAATGTTCATCAAGAGTTTGCACCTCCTCTTTCTGGAACTAGTAGTTTTTAGGTCCCATCAGTGACTTGATGCACTGTGCTGCTGAGGTAGACTCTGGCTATTCACAATGACATTGACAGAGTCCCCATAAGTGAGATATTGCCCCTCCCCCAGTGTGCAACCTCAAATGTGTCCTCAAAGCAGGTTAACTAGCCTATGAGGACAGAGGCTTTGCTACATCTGGTTATATGATGAAATAGTTCAGGTAGATGTGCTAAATGTGAGTGAGCACCTTGGCTGTAGTGACCGCCATATGATAAGGTTTAAAATCTAACTGGAAAGGGAAAAAAATCAGTAAGCAAACTAGAACATCAAATTGGATTAGGACAGATTTTAGAAAAGTAAGGAACGAGCTAGGTGAGGTGAGGTCGAAGGATAAATTAGCATACAGGAGTGTAGAGCAACAGTGGGAATATCTTTAAAAAAATATATTGCAAAAGTACAGAATACGATATAATTGAATTGTGGAGACATTTTGAAGTATTCATCGACTAGAGACTAAATTTAGAGCCTAATCTTGAACAATACTACAATAAAAATACTCTGCACATGCCATGCCATGCCAAGAGGAACATTTCTAATTGATCCTAGATTTACTTATTCTTGGTGATTTTACTCAGCCACGTTACACCAGGTGTTTTTTTTTTCTGGGGAGGGAGAAGAGGAGATGGTTTTAGGAATTGTATTTCAATACCTCTCTTTTCACATTCCAAATGCAAAGGAGGTTGTCCTTGATTGGGCAATTCCAACCCGTCACTTCTCCCGAGAAATATAGCCTAAACATATGCCTATAGATTGCTTATGTATTTCAGTCATGTGTCATGAGTTTAATATTTGCCATGCTCACATATACGCTCAGACTTCTGAGCATAAGCCATCCTCAAGCAACAACATGGATGTCATTTTTCAGGATAAAGCAATCTATGGGTCAATTTTGGAACATTTAAGAAGATTGTCAGTTTCTGTGATTTGTAATTAAAAGTAATATCTCCGGCTCATACTTTGCACCCCTACCAGTTTTCATTAAAAGGGATGAGATAGGCAAAAACAATAAGCAGCTAAGATAATCTGTTAAAAGCAAGATAAATTGAAAAAAAAGACAGGACCAAAATGTTGCCGATTAATAACTGTTTCAAGGAAAAAACTAATTACAATGTGCAATAGCCATACTCTGCAGCAGGACTGGCATATTTATACCATTACTGTCAGATGGTCGAATCATTTATTTTGCTTGCATTCGGATACATTTTCAGATAATGTGTGTATTTTTTTTAAGGAAGAAACAGTTGAGCCAAAAGGGAGGCGTGGATAGTGATGCTACAACTGAAACACAAAAGGTGTCATTTAACACCATCACTGCTGTCAGAACAAGGCTCAATAGTGGATCAATTTTAAGTTATAGAGGCTGTTCCATATTTTAAATCAACTGTAACTGGCATTCTACCTTAAAACTGAAAAATACTCTGAAATTCAGGGAGATGGCAAAAAAGGTTAGCTGGAAAAAGTCTTTCACTCATGCAATACAATGTGCCAAACAGGTGGTGTTAACAGCAAATTCAAGTACCCCCACATTTTGCAAATAAAGAGATTGTGGGTTTCACAAACCTGTGGAAACTCCTGAAATGCACCCATTGTTTCCTGATTTTGGTCAGAGGATCCTGCTAGGACAATTACAGGCCTAAAAGAAATAACGTTTTTATTTAATGGTAATTCACTCAAGCCTATTGCATCGTGCTCTTGGAAATGTTTTCATCTTCTGGAAGGTTGATGTTTAACAACCTTAAACACATAATGCTCACTATCAATACATCTAATCATCTCAACTGCAAAAGCAATTTCTTCAAATTAAAATGTATAATTATACAAAGCTTGATGTAGATTAAGCCCGATATAACAATTTTCCAGCTGGTGATTAGAATAAGTGCTCTTCGGTTGAATTATTGAGCCACATCTTGAGCTGCTCCAGGATTAAAGCCTCCATCCTACCTCATGAGAAGTATCATTTCTGTTCATCGCACAACAAAAACCTCTCGACATGCCCACAGCCTCTTTAGTGGCTTCCAAAATATGCAGCATTAATTAGAATGTTGTACCTCTTTTGCCTACAATATGATAATTGAACTGGAATGCAGCGTACTCTGTATAGAAAATGCAGGATTTATCAGGCAGGTCTGTCAGCAGCTGAAGCGTGAAAAAGTAAGTTGAGCTTTCAGATGTAAGCCCTTCATCAGAATTAGTTCCAATTAAAGGTAAACACCAAAAACTGTAACCTATTTTTTCTCTGTCAATTTGGTGCTTGAACTTACTTTAACTCAGGGAAAATAATCAATTTTTAAGTGGTGCAGTGGACTTGGGATTCACAGCAGATATAATTTAAATCTTTGCGATTTAAAATCCGTAACTGAGATTATTTTTAAAAATTATTCATGGTATACTGCTTTACTTGTTTTAAAATAAATATATAAGATGGACATGTATTTTCCCACCTCCCCAATTCAAGTTATTTTTAAAAACAAATCTATTGTAGCCAGTCATGCCTCCCCACATTAGCTGCAGTGACAGACACAATAGCAAACTTATGGAATGGCACAGTGCCACCTGCTGTCTGCAATAGGAGAACAGGGCAACTACATTCGACGTCACAGGAAGGCAGGGAAGTGATTGGTTGGTGAGTTTTTCTCTCTCTTTTCTTGCTTTAAATAAAGAGCCTTAAATTAGGGGCCGGGATTAAAAACTAAAAACTAAATCTAATTAATTAAATACATTATAGATGGCAGGGCAAGCAATGTGTCATTGCTGCAACATGTGGGAGCTGGTAGACACCATTGAGGTCCACGGCGACCACATCTGCAGCAAGTGTCTGCAGCTCAAGGAACTTCGGCTCCATGTTGATGAGCTGGAATCCAAGCTGCAGACACTACGACACATCAGGGAAGGAGAGAATTACCTGGACGCCACAATCCAGGAGCTAGTCACACCAATTCGATTAATTAATGCAAATTCGATACGTGGTCAGGAAGAGGAGGGTGTGACTACGAGTGAGGAAGGTATGGGGACTCGGGATGGAGTGATGGAGGAGCCTCAGCCCTTGCTTTTGTCCAACAGGTTTGAGGGTCTTACTCCCTGTGTGGACGAGAGCAGAGAGTGCAGGGAGGATGAGCAAACTGGTCATAGCACCGTGGTACGGGGGTGGGGGGGGGGGGGGGGGGGGTCAGTCAAGTGGGGGGAATAAAAAAAAACGTTGTAGTGGTAGGGGACAGTATTAGGGGGATAGATACTGTTCTCTGCAGCCAAGAGCGTGAGTCCCGAAGGCTGTTTTGCCTACCCTGGGCTGGAGAGGAACTTGGAGTGGGAGGGGGAAGATCATGTTGTCGTGGTCCAACGACACAGGTAGGACAAACAATGAGGTTCTGCAGAGGGATTATGAGCAGCTGGGGGCCAAATTAAAAAGCAGAACCACAAAGGTAATAATTTCTGGATTACTACTTGAGCCACAAGCAAATTTGCATAGGATAAATAAGATCAGAGAGTTAAACACGTGGCTCAAAGACCGGTGTGGGAGAAATGGGTTTTGGTTCGTGGGACACTGGCACCAGTACTGGGATAAGAGGGAGCCGTTTCATTTGGACGAGCTCCACATAAATCGTGCTGGGACTAGGGTCCTGGCGAATCGAATAACTCGGGCTGTAGAGAGGGCTTTAAACTAATTAGTGGGGGCAGGGTTCAGTTGAGCGAAAATTAAAGAAGTCAAAGAATAAGGAAATGAAAATCAGAGCATGACAGGAAGGGTCAGGATGTATAAACATAAAAGTGAATCAGAAAGTGGGGTCAAAGCAGGAAAAAATGGTAAAATATCAAATTTAAAAGCTCTTTATTTGAATGCACGCAGAATTCATGACAAAATAGATCAGTTGACGGCACAAATAGATACAAATGGGTATGATCTGATAGCCACTACAGGTGACCAAGACTGGGAACTAAATATTCAAGGGTATTTGAAAATTCAGAAGGACAGACAGAAAGGGAAAGGAGGTGAGGAGTGGGAGGCCAAAGGATTGGGAAATTTTTAAAAGCCAGCAAAGAACGACTAAAAAAAAATAATAAAGACAGGGAAGATAGATTATGAAAGTAAACTAGGCAGTGACTAGTGGCGTGCCACAGGGCTCAGTGCTGGGACCCCAGCTATTTACAATGTACATATAGATGAAGGAATTGAGTGTAATATTTCCAAGTTTGCAGATGACACTAAGCTGGGTGGCGGTGTGGAGGATGCTAAGAGGCTGCAGGGTGACTTGGACAGGTTAGGTGAGTGGACAAATTCATGACAGATGCAATATAATGTGGATAAATGTGAGGTTATCCACTTTGGTGGCAAAAACACGAAGACAGAATAATATCTGAATCGCAGCAGATTAGGAAAAGGGGAGGTGCAACGAGACCTGGGTTTCATGGGACATCAGTCATTGAAAATTGGCATACGGTACAGCAGGCAGTGAAGAAGGCAAATGTGGCATGTTGGCCTTCATAGCTAGGGGATTTGAGTATAGGAGCAGGGAGGTCTTATTGCAGTGGTACAGGGCCTTGCTGAGGCCTCACCTGGAATACTGTGTTCAGTTTTGGTCTCCTAATCTGAGGAAGGACATTCTTGCTATTGAGGGAGTGCAGCGAAGGTTCACCAGACTGATTCCCGGGATGGCAGGACTGACATATGAGGAGAGGCTGGATCGACTGGGCCTGTATTCACTGGAGTTTAGAAGAATGAGAGGGGATCTCATAGAAACATATAAAATACTGACGGGACTGGACAGGTTAGATGCAGGAAGAATGTTCCCGATGTTGGGGAAGTCCAGAACCAGGGAACACAGTCTAAGGATAAGGGGTAAGCCATTTAGGATCGAGATGAGGAGAAACTTCTTCACTCAAGAGAGTTGTTAACCTGTGGAATTCGCTACTGCAGAGAGTTGTTGATGCCAGTTCGTTGGATATATTCAAGAGGGAGTTAGATATGGCCCTTATGGCTATTGAGGATGAAGAAGTAGTGTCTCAAACGAGCGTACTATGCTTAAACAAAGGGGACTACAGTGGGATGAGGGCAGAGTTGGCTAAAGTAGATTGGGAACAAAGACTAAACGATGGCACAATTGAGGAACAGTGGAGGACTTTTAAGGAACTCTTTCATAGTGCTCAACAAAAATATATTCCAGTGAAAAAGAAGGGTGGTAAGAGAAGGGATAACCAGCCGTGGATAACCAAGGAAGTAAAGGAGAGTATCAAATTAAAAACCAATGCGTATAAGGTGGCCAAGGTTAGTGGGAAACTAGAAGATTGGGAAAATTTTAAACGACAGCAAAGAATGACTAAGAAAGCAATAAAGAAAGGAAAGATAGATTACGAAGGTAAACTTGCGCAAAACATAAAAACAGTGGAAGACACAAAAACCATGCCAAAAATTGCTGGTCACGGGAATGTGGGAAGGGAGGACCTTGAGATAATCACTATCACTAGGGGGGTAGTGCTGGACAGGCTAATGGATCTCAAGGTAGACAAGTCCCCTGGTCCTGATGAAATGCATCCCAGGGTATTAAAAGAGATGGCGGAAGTTATAGCAGATGCACTCGTTATAATCTACCAAAATTCTCTGGACTCTGGGGAGGTACCATCGGATTGGAAAGCAGCTAATGTAACGCCTCTGTTTAAAAAAGGGGGCAGACAAAAAGCAGGTAACTATAGGCCGGTTAGTTTAACATCTGTAGTGGGGAAAATGCTTGAAGCTATCATTAAGGAAGAAATAGCGGGACATCTAGATAGGAATAGTGCAATCAAGCAGACTCAACATGGATTCATGAAAGGGAAAATCATGTTTAACTAATTTACTGGAATTCTTTGAGGATATAACGAGCATGGTGTATAGAGGTGTACCGATGGATGTGATGTATTTAGATTTCCAAAAGGCATTCGATAAGGTGCCACACAAAAGGTTACTGCAGAAGATAAAGGTACGCGGAGTCAGAGGAAATGTATTAGCATGGATAGAGAATTGGCTGGCTAACAGAAAGCAGAGAGTCGGGATAAATGGGTCCTTTTCGGGTTGGAAATCGGTGGTTAGTGGGTGTGCCACAGGGATCGGTGCTGGGACCACAGCTGTTTACAATATACATAGATGACCTGGAAGAGGGGATAGAATGTAGTGTAACAAAATTTGCAGATGACACAAAGATTAGTGGGAAAGCGGGTTGTGTAGAGGACACAGTGAGGCTGCAAAGAGATTTAGATTGGTTAAGCGAATGGGCTAAGGTTTGGCAGATGGAATACAATGTCGGAAAATGTGAGGTCATCCACCTTGGAAAAAAAAACAGTAAAAGAGAATATTATTTGAATGGGGAGAAATTACAACATACTGTGGTGCAGAGGGACCTGGGGGTCCTTGTGCATGAATCCCAAAAAGTTAGTTTGCAGGTGCAGCAGGTAATCAGGAAGGCGAATGGAATGTTGGCCTTCATTGCGAGAGGGATGGAATACAAAAGCAAGGAGGTCCTGCTGCAACTGTACAGGGTATTGGTGAGGCCGCACCTGGAGTACTGCGTGCAGTTTTGGTCACCTTACTTAAGGAAGGATATACTAGCTTTGGAGGGGGTACAGAGACGATTCACTCGGCTGATTCCGGAGATGAGGGGGTTACCTTATGATGTGATAGATTGAGTAGACTGGGTCTTTACTCGTTGGAGTTCAGAAGGATGAGGGGTGATCTTATAGAAACATTTAAAACAATTAAATGGATAGACAAGATAGAGGCAGAGAGGTTGTTTCCACTGGTCGGGGAGACTAGAACTAGGGGGCACAGCCTCAAAATACGGGGGAGCCAATTTAAAACCGAGTTGAGAAGTAATTTCTTCTCCCAGAGAGTTGCGAATCTGTGGAATTCTCTGCCCAGGGAAGCAGTTGAGGCTAGCTCATTGAATGTATTCAAATCACAGATAGATAGATTTTTAACCAATAAGGGAATTAAGGGTTCTGGGGAGCAGGCGGGTAAGTGGAGCCAAGTCCACGGCCAGATCAGCCATGACCTTGTTGAGTGGCGGAGCAGGCTCGAGGGGCTAGATGGCCTACTCATGTTCTTAATTCTTATGTAAAGGGATCAAGGGGTATGGGGAGAAAACAGGAAAGGGGTACTGAGGTGATGATTAGCCATGATCTGATTGAATGGTGATGCAGGCTCAAAGAGCCGAATGGCCGACTCCCGCACCTTTTTTCTATGTTTCTATGGGCCCAAGTTTCCGCCCTCTGTAAGAACGGCGCACCTCCATAAGGTGCGCCAATTTTCTGGAATAAAAAGGGTGCCGAAAACTTACCTTGTGATTTTGCGAGCTCCTCAGGACATCTTCGTGCTCGACGTGATGCAGCACAAGGGGTCGGGGGCGGAACCAGGTCCCTGCACTGAAAACTGTGCCGGGACCTCTGCACATGCGCACTAGAGTGTGCGCGCATGTGTAGTAGCTCGTCGCCCCCGAGGCTGCGTGGGAGTGGCCCGAAGTACGCCGACCCTAGCCCTGGCCGAATGGGCTCCCCAGGCGAAGATCGGGTCTCGGGCCTCCCTCCCTCCTGTTCAGCTCCCGCTCCCCCCCCCCCCAGCTCCCTCCTGCTCAGCTCCCGCTCCCCCCCATCCCCTCTCGTTCAGCTCCCGCACCCCCCCACCCACCCTCTCCCTCCCTCCCGTTCAGCCGTTCCCCCTCCTCCCCCCTCCTCCTCTTCCCCCCCCTCCCTCCCGTTCAGCTCCCGCTCCCCCCACCTCCCGCTCCCTCTCCTCTCGCTCCCTCCCGTTCAGCCGTTCCCCCTCCTCCCCCCTCCACGTCGTCGGCGGTGCCCACCCGCCCGGCATCTTGCTGGGAGTGGACCGCGCCCGAAGTCTTCGGCGGCCAGGCATCTGCGTCGGCGGGGCCCGTTCAGCCTCCCCCCCTCTCCTCTCCACTCTCCACCCTCCCCTCTCCCAACCTTCCCAACCTCCCCCTCCCTCTCCCTCCCCCCTCCCTCCTCTTCCCCCTTTCCCTTCCTCCCCTCCCCTCTTCCCCTCCCTCCCCCTTCCTCCCTCATCCTCCTCTTCCCCCTCCTCTCCCTCTCCCCCTACCCCCCCCACCTCTCTCTCCCCCCCACCCCTCGCTGTCAGAAACACAGAGAGACACTGACACTGAAAGAGAGAGAGACACTGATAAGAGACAGAGAGAGAGAGAGAGAGAGAGAGAGAGGAAGACACTGACAGAGAGAGCGAGAGAGAGACAGACACTGGGGGGGCCCGCTGTTGGAGGATTCCCCATGCTGCAGTCGGTGAGTAGAAACTTAATTTTTTTTTTTTTATTGATTTATTGGTTGATTTATTGATTTATTTATTATTTATTATTGATGATGGCTCTCTATTTATAAAAGTGAAGTGTTTAATGTTTGTAAAACCCCCTTCCCCCACCCCCCCGCATCTCTCGTTCCCTACGCCTGATTTATAAGTGTAGGCAAGGTTTTTCTGAGCGTACAAAAATCTACACTTACTCCATTCTAAGTTAGCTTGGAGTAAGTTTTCGCTGCCTAAACTTGCAAAACAGGCCTAAGTGGCTGGACACGCCCCCTTTTGAAAAAAAAATCTGTTCTAAAATGAAACTATTCTAACTCACTAGAACTGGAGCAAACTAAATGCCGAGCATTGCAATTTCTAAGATGCTCCATTCTAAACTAGTTGCTCCAAAAAAATAGGTGCAACTCAGGCCGAAACTTGAGCCTTAAGTTTCTATGTTTAAATTAGCATGAAATATAATAACAGATAGTAAGAGTTTCTACAGGTACATAAAAAGGAAAAGAGTGGCTAAAATAAATGTTGGTCCCCTAGAAGATGAGACTGGGGAATTAATAATGGGGAACAGGGAAATGGCAGAGACATTGAACAAATATTTTGTATCAGTCTTCACGGTAGAAGACACTAAAAACATCCCAATAGTGGACAATCAAGGGGCTATAGGGATGGAGGAACTTAATACAATCACTATCACTAAAGAAGTAGTCCTCGGTAAAATAATACAGGCGGACAAGTCACCTCGACCTGATGGCTTACATCCTAGGGTCTTAAATGAAGTGGTTGCAGAGATAGTGGATGCATTGTGGTAATCTACCAAAATTCCCTGGATTCTGGAGAGGTCCCAGCAGATTGGAAAACCGCAAATGTAACATCTCTATTTAAAACAAGGAGGCAGATAGAAAGCACGAAACTATCGACCAGTTAGCCTAACATCTGTGGTTGGGAAAATGTTGGAGTCCATCATTAAGGAAGCAGTAGCAGGACATTTGGAAAAGCATAATTCAATCAAGCAGAGTCAGCATGGTTTTATGAAAGGGAAATCATGTTTGACAAATTTGCTGGAGTTCTTTGAGGATGTAACGAGCAGGGTGGATAAGGGGGAACCAGTGGATGTGGTGTATTTGGATTTCCAGAAAACATTTGATAAGGTGCCACATAAAAGGTTACTGCACAAGATAAAAGTTCACAGGGTTGGGGGTAATATTTTAGCATAGATAGAGGATTGGCTAACTAACAGAACATAGAGAGTTGGGATAAATGGGGCATTTTCCGGTTGGCAAAGAGTAACTAGTGGGGTGCCGCAGGGATCGGTGCTGGGGCCTCAACTATTTATGATCTGTATTAATTACTTGGATGAAGGGATTGAGTGTAATGTAACCAAGTTTGCTGATGATACAAAGATGGGTGGGAAAGCAAATCGTGAGGACACAAAAAAATCTGTAAAGGGATATAGACAGGCTAAGTGAGTGGACAAAAATTTGGCACATGGAGTATAATGTGGGAAAATGTGAGGTTATCCACTTTGGCAGAAAAAATAAAAAAGCAAATTATAATTTAAATGGAGAAAAATTGCAAAGTGCTGCAGTACAGAGGGACCTGGGAGTCCTTGTGCATGAAACACAAAGTTAGTATGCAGGTACAGCAAGTAATCAGGAAAGTAAATGGAATGTTGGCCTTTATTGCAAGGGGGATGGAGTATAAAAGCAGAAAAGTCCTGCTACAACTGTACAGGGTATTGTTGAGGCCACACCTAGAGTACGGCGTGCTGTTTTGTTCTCCGTATTTAAGGAAGGATATACTTGCATTGTAGGTTGATTCCGGAGATGATGGGGTTGACTTATGATGAAAGGTTGAGTAGGTTGGGCCTATACGCATTGGAGTTCAGAAGAATGAGAGGTGATCTTATCGAAACATATAAGATAATGAGGAATCTCGACAAGGTGGATGCAGAAAGTATATTTCCACTCATGGG
This sequence comes from Pristiophorus japonicus, assembly GCF_044704955.1. Lineage (NCBI taxonomy): Eukaryota > Metazoa > Chordata > Chondrichthyes > Pristiophoridae > Pristiophorus > Pristiophorus japonicus. The sequence goes on from NC_091981.1 coordinate 203,689,443, forward strand.
GGAAACTAGAACAAGGGGACATAGTCTCAGAATAAGAGGTCGCCCATTTAAAACTGAGATGAGGAGGTATTTCTTCTCTCAGAGGGTTGTAAATCTATGGAATTCTCTGTCCGGGAGAGCTGTGGAGGCTGGGTCATTGAATATATTTAAGGCGGAGATAGATTTTTGAGCGATAAAGGAATAAGGGGTTATGGGGAGCGGGCAGGGAAGTGGAGCGGAGTCCATGATCAGATCAGCCATAATCTTATTAAATGGCGGTGCAGGCTCGAGGGGCCAAATGGCCTACTCCTGCTACGGTTTCTTATTTTCTTATGTTCTTATATAAACTCAGACTGCTGGTGGGAAGAAATGAAATCTGCCAACATTGAATCAGGTAGAATAATAGACTGTTGCAATATTGGGAGTGGGGGAAGGGCTGGGCAGGAACAGTGGACTACTGTCCTTTCGCCGGGGACCTGGGCTCAATTTCAGCCCAGACGATATTTATCAACATTTTTGGGGCATTGTAGATATTTTTGCCCTGCATCTCGCCCATTACGCCTGGCTATCAGTGTTCCACTATTATAGGAGAGGATAAAACATAGAATGCTCTACCAGAAACAGTGGGGAAGGGGGAGCAGAATCTCAGATTAAAAAGGAAATGGATATTTTTAATAAATGAATATGGGAAATGGAAAGGGCAGAGTAGGACTAGGTGGATAGTTCTTTCAGAGAACAGGCACAGGCACAGTGGGTTGAATAGCCACTTCCCACAAGGATGCGATGGCAGGACTGACATGAAGAAAGACTGGATCGACTAGGTTTATATTCACTGGAATTTAGAAGAATGAGAGGGGATCTTATAGAAACATAAAATTCTGACGGGATTGGACAGGTTAGATGCAGGGAGAATGTTCCCAATGTTGGGGGAGTCCAGAACCAGGGGTCACAGTCTAAGGATAAGGGGTAAACTATTTAGGACCGAGATGAGGAAAACCTTCTTCACTCAGAATTGTGAACCTGTGGAATTCTCTACCACAGAAAGTTGTTGAGGTCAGTTCATTAGATATATTCAAAAGGGAGTTAGATGTGGCCCTTACGACTAAAGGGATCAGGGGGTATGGAGAGAAAGCAGGAATGGGGTACTGAAGTTGCATGATCAGCCATGATCATATTGAATGGTGGTGCAGGCTCAAAGGGCAGAATGGCCTGCTTCTGCACCTATTTTCTATGTTTCTATATTTTCTGGGAATTATGTGCACTTTTTCTGCTATCTTGGCGATTTTGCTTTACTTTTCCTGCATGTCCAGAATAATGGGCCCAAATTTGGCCAGGAGTTGCTGTTTTTTTTGGAGCAACTTGATTTTTCTGGAGTATCTTAAAAATCCCCAATTCTGCACATTCAATTTGCTCCAGTGAGAGTTAGTTACGATTTTTTTTAAGTTTAGTTTTTTTTTTCCAAAGGGGGGGCATTACCCGCCACCTACGTCCATTTTGGCCATTTGAGCCAGTTTGGACAGCTAATAGTTGCTCCAAACTAACTTAGGCCAGCGTATGTGGCCACTTGTGGCCGCACAGAAAACCCTCGCTGAGAGTTAAAAAATCAGCACAGGTAGGTACTTAATAACTTGACTAAAGAATGTGAATAGGATCAAACACCTATACAGGACTGACAAACTTTGAAAAGTTAACTTACTATACAACAGAAGCATTCAAGGAAGCTCAAACTACAAAAATAAAAGTAGAGACAAAACATATTTACATAATTTTTTCTAAATATCCAAATAAAAATAGAAGTACCTCCTGCTCATAGGAAAGTATTTTCATCAACAGGGTTAAGGAAAGTCTTGAGTAAGCTCATTAAAGTTACTGGCTACACAGTCATCACACCCTCGCCCCCCATCAAAACTCTCCTCTCTCCTTCCCCCCGGATCAAAACTCTCCTCTCCCCCCCCCCCCCATCAAAACTCTCCTCTCTCCTCCCCCTGGATCAAAACTCTCCTCTCCCCCCCGCCATCAAAACTCTCCCCTCTCCCCCCACCCATCCCGATCAAAACTCTTCGCCCACCCCGATCAAAAGTCTCCCTACAACAACCTGTTTCTTGTAGCCCTAAGTGCGGGAAGGCAGCGGCTGGCCTGTGCGGCAGGCCACTTGGCCCGGGATAGGGGCGGGACGCGTTGGGTCCCACGCTGCAGGCACGCATCATCATAATCATGGGAGGAGCTACTGCACATGCGCGAAAGCTCTACTGTGCATGCGGACAGCTGCCGGCACTCTTTTAGGTGCAGGGCCCTAGCTCCGCCCCCAATGGACCCGCCACGCCAAGCCCCGGGAGAGTCGGCAGAGGAGCCAGAATCAGGGACATCTTTTTGGCTGCGTTTGGATCGTAGGAAGTCGGCGCATCTTATGTGAGTGCGCCGAAAAAACGGGTGGGTCAAATTTGGGTCCAATGAAAGCACCAAGAGTGTATTAGCAACTCAAGTAGTGCTATTTTACTTAATAGCAAACCTCATAACCATAAGCACCATTTCCACAATAAGCCCTATGCACTGAAGATTGCTAGTTGACGTTTGCTTGTATTACTATGGATACGTGTTCTGTCTATTCTGTTTGAGGTATTTTCTAATAGCCTAGTTTTAAAGTCACAACAAGTAATTGGAATTGGGGAGATGAGGAGAATTTATTTTACACAGCGAATTGTTTTGATCTGGAATGCACTACCTGAAAGGGTGGTGGAAGTAGCTTCAATAGTAACTTTCAGCAGGGAATTCGATAAATACTTGGAGGGGGAAAAAAATTGCAGAGCTATGGGGGAAGATCCGGGGAGTGGGACTAATTGGATAGCTCGTTCAAAGAGCTGCCACAGACACAGCCAAATTGCCTCCTTCTGAGCTAAAGATTCTATGATTTTAGTTAACAAGTTACAAATAGTATTCCTTGATAAACCTTTCTTCTCATATTCATTCACAAGTGACTTCCCCCATCCCTTGTAAAACACAGACATTGCTGCAGATGAGAGCGACACTGTTGACTCTAGCTGCAAAAAATGGAAAATAATCCCATGTTAACCTCTCAAGAAGCTTTTACACAAAAATAAACTTCAATTAGAATCAGAATGGATAAGTTCTCCACCCATCCTTCCCCAAAATTGCTGTTGGTAATACACCGTCCAGTGTGGAAGTGAATCATATAGATCAGGAAGGCCCAGGTTTGATCCCTGATCAGTGCAGAGATTGTAGGACAATCACCAATGTCAAGTAAAGACACACCACGCTTTAAAATTAATCAGTTAAAAATGAATATTTGTAAGTTGACTTCACAGACTTGTGTCTCTTGCAACTGTACAAAACAAATTGAAAACACACACAAGCTATAACAATTTACAAAAGTTACCAGCAGTTCATGTTTGCATTTGCCATTCCTCCGAGTGCATGAATAAGTCCTGGGCCAGAGACAGCAAGGCAAACTCCTGGTCTAAAAAGAAAAATCAGTTACAATCACCTTTAAATAGCAGGTGCGTAGGCAGATGGATTATTAAATGCACACAGCAGCAAAGTCATGAAATTAAAAGCCAACTATGGAGAGACTAACCTTCCTGTTAAATATCCCACTGCAGATGCTGCGTAACAAGCCTGTTTAGAGATCAAACCACAAAATCAGTAAAACATTGTAGGATTCGGTTTTGAGAATACTGTCCAAAGAAGTCCCAGAACGTACACACAGTTTTACTTACAGCTTGCTCGTTTCTCATACCGATGTACTTAATTCCAGCAGCTTGAGCTGCCATGGCTACTTCTATCACTGGGATACCAACAATCCCAAACATATACCGAACATTCTGCAGAAAAGAAAAATTGAAACGTGGAATTTTGTTAAGACCTTCTTGGTGTGAATTTAAACAAGAAATATTTTGTTTAGCTCACAGATGTAATCTTAAAAGATTTATCATATCCTACAAAAATGAAATGTACTGGAAACATTCAAGTTACATAAGAACATAAGAAATAGTAGGTGTAGGCCATTTGGCCCCTCGAGCCTGTTCCGCCATTCAATAAGATCATGGCTGATCTGATCTTGGCCTCAACTCCACTTCCCCGCCTGCTCCCCATAACCCTTGACTCCCTTACTATTCAAAAATCTGTCTATCTCCAGCTTAAATATATTCAAAGACCCAGCCTTCACAGCTCCCTGGGGTAGAGAATTACAAAGATTCACGACCCTCAGAGAAGAAATTCATCTAATTTCTGTCTTAAATGGGTGACCCCTTATTCTTAAGCTATGCCCTCTAGTTCTAGATTCCCCCATGAGGGGAGACATCCTCTCTGCATCTACCCTGTCAAAACCCCTCAGAATCTTATATGTTTCAATAAGATCACCTCTGTCTCCTAAACTCCAATGAGTATAGGCCCAACCTGCTAAACCCCATCATCTCAGGAATCAACCTTGTGAACCTTCTCTGAAAAACCTTCAATGCAAGTAAATCCTTCCTTAAATAAGGAGACCAAAACTGTATGCAGTACTCCAGGTGTGGACAGTTGGAGCAGGACTTCCCTGCTTTTATACTCTATCCCCCTTGCAATAAAGGCCAACATTCCATTTGCCTCCAGATTACTTGCTGCACCTGCATGCTACTTTTTTGTGTTTCATGTACAAGGACCCCCAGCTCCCTCTGTACTGCTGCATTTTGTGATCTCTGCCCATTTCAATAGTAATTTGCTGTTGTACTTCCAAATACACCACATCCACTGGTTCCCCCTTTTCCACCCTGCTCGTTACATTCAAAGAAATCCAGCAAATTTGCCAAACATGGGATACAGCATAGCAATCCTTCTCAGAACATACAGATACAGATAATCTGCACAATCCATAACTAAAAGTTAAAACTATTTATCCAGAGTGGAAAGTTTATATTAGGAAGAGTACTAGAGGTCATAGAGTTTGGGAAAATGTTTATTCAATGGATCTCCCCACCTATACTCCAGCTCTGCTCATCGGTTATTTCAAATAGCATTGCAAGGTCTTCTCTTAAATTGTTCCAAAGCACTTGGCAATGTTGCTCTCCCATCCAGTTTTTTAAACCATGGCTATTGAGCCAATGTATTCATGGCATTTCAAACGTATAAAGCTGTCCATTTATTTCCATTCCCTGCTCTTTCCCCATACTTTTCAAATGTTTCTTTTTTAATTCTTTTTCCACTTTCCTTTTCTATTATAGATTATGCTTCCACCAGTTTCCCATACAACACTCCATGTCTTAACAGCCCTACCTCCTAATCTTATCTTTGTTTGGTAATGATCTTCAATATACTATATACTGTCATAAACTAACTCACCCAGTCCAGCAGAAATACTTTTACTCTATCTAGCTGATCAAAAAACTATTATTTTGAATGCATATATCAAATCTTAACATTTTTTGTTCCAATGAAAAGAACCCCAGTATCTCCTCATAGCTAGAACCTCTCTTCCTTGGCATAATCTTAGTGAATCTCTTCTACATCCTTGTTATGGCTTTGACATCCTTCCTAAAACAAGAAGCCTAGTATTCTAACTGTGGCCTAACCAATGATTTGAATAGGCATAGCATTACCCTGTGTTTTAGTATGCCTTTATTCATAAAACCTATGATCCCATTGTTTTTGTTTTATTTTAAAATAGCTTTATCAACTTATTCAACATTTAAAGATCTGTGTACCTGAACCCCTAAGTCTCTCTGCTCCTATAAAATGTTACCGTTGTGTATATTTCCTCTCCTTATTTTTCCTCCCAGAATGTATCATGTCAGGTTTTCCAGCATTAAATTTTATCTGACATCTATCTGCCCAAGCTGCTACCCGATGTCTTCCTGATGTCACAATCCTTTTCACAGGAACCAAACTCCCTATTTTTGTGTCACCTGCAAAAGTTGATATTGTGCCCATGTTGAGATCACATTGAGTGCAGACACGGAAGGAGCATGCGGCAAACCAGGCTCCTCACCCACCCTTATCAACCACTGTCTGTCCCACCTGTGACAGAGACTGTAATTCCCACATTGGACTGTACAGCCACCTGAGAACTCACTTTTAGAGTGGAAGCAAGTCTTCCTCGATTCCAAGGGATCGCCTGTGATGATGATACTGAGAGCAGCACTGAACCCTGTGTCCTATACTGCATTCAGCATTTGATAAATGTCAGACTTGAAGATCAGTTGTGCCAAATGAGAGGGCATATCCATCTGTGGTTTTGGAATCTCATCTTGTTGGACATGCTCAAGTTTGGGGAGTGAAGATTACTTCACAAGTGATCAGTAAATGGCATTATTTGGTTCTTTTATGGTTTTCAACTTATTGGAGGGTGATTTGATTTGATCTCCAATGCTTGTACCAGGTTAATTATCTCCTCCTGTTCATAAATCAAATCGGTTTTTAGTAAAAAGCCAGCTGTCCAAATGTTCTCATGGTTCCTTCCAAGGTTCAAGACTGGAGCACTCAGAATAATGAGGATACAAAACAGCAAAAGGATTGAGTGGGATACACCATAACAATCCCTCCAAGAACATGCAGGCATTGGGAGAAACACGGGGGTTCATAATGAGCAACCCAAACACTACACATATGGAGGGAGGGGGCGGTTTCGGAGAGATTGAGGCTTAAGTTCAGTTGTAAACAATTTGTTGCGAATTCCTGCTTAAAGCAAGAGTATTGATATTAATATAACTCAGTCAGTTAGTTACAAAGTGGCCTGTTTTGGTATAACCCTCTCTTAAAAATGCAGCGTCCTTTATTTCCATGGATTGACAGCCTTCGTCTCCATTTCGGCAAATACATCTGCTGCTCACCTGTTCCCTCAGTGCCCCTGCTATCACCTGGGCTCCGCTCAGCTCCTCCGGCGCTGCCATTCCCACTCGGCTCTGAGGCAAGTAACGGAAGGAAGCGCTTCCCAGCGCCGCCGTGCTCTGACTGAGTGACAGGCTGAGGACCAGCCCGAGCGCCCGGCCCCGGAAGGATAGCGTGTGTTGCTGCAGGCTCGCTCCTGTGTGGCTAATTTTGAGCAGTAATTTGAAAATATTTTGCACATTTTGAAATTCTCCCAGATGTGGATTTGTCTCAAAAATTGCCGACAGCAGAATCCGGCCCAAGGCTCCCTGGGAAGGAGGCGGTTCTCTGCTACCTCGGCAGGGAGATGGTTTGTGCCTCAGTGCCCGCTGTCTCTGTCCCTCAGTCCCCTCTGTCCTTCAGTTCCCTCTGTCCCTCTGTCCCTCTGCCCTTCAGTTCCCTCAGTACCCGCTGTCCCTCTATCCTTCAGTACCCTCTGTCCCTCAGTACCCTCTTGTCATATATCTAACCACAATGTAACACCACTGTATACACTCAACCTAGATGCACACCTTGACCACAAGGGGTGAACTTGTGGGAGACACTCCTTACCTGATCACACAGGTATAAAAAGGGAGGTCGCATGCAGGGTCATCGTCTTTGGAGTCCTGTGAATAAAGAGTTAAGGTCACAGAGTGACCTTGTCCCCAGAATGTGCCTCGTGTAGTTTCATACTGTAGAATAAGGACTTTACATTGGCGACGAGAAACGGAAATTCACGACCCACGAGAATGGCCACCGGTAGCACTGAGGAACGGTACTGTGTTGGAGAAAACTGCGACGATTTTGTCGAGAGGCTTCAGCAAAGCTTCGTTACGAAAGAATGGCTGGGGGATGCAGCGGCCGACAAGCGAAGGGCTCATCTCCTGACCAGCTGCGGACCAAAGACTTACGCGCTCATGAAGGACTTACTAGCACCCGAAAATCCGGCAGACAAAACCTTTGAAGAACTTAGCCAATTGATCGGGGAGCACCTCACACCGGCGAGTAGCATACATATGGCCCGACACAGATTCTACACCCACCGACATCGTGAAGGACAGAGCATACCGGACTTCGTAGCGGACCACCGGCGTTTGGCCAGCCTCTGTAAGTTCACAGACGCCTGCAGGGGGGAGATGCTAAGGGACTTCTTTATCGAGGGCATCGAGGGAATTTTCCGCAAATTAATTGAGACCAAGGATTTGACCTTGGAAGCGGCGGCGTTGATAGCTCAAACTTTCATGGCGGGGGAGGAAGAGACGAAAACAATATACGCGCGCACTTCTGCCTCTAACGCGGCGATGGATCAGGGAGTCAACATCATCAATGCGACTCAGGGCCCCGCAGGCAGGCAGGGCTAGTCCGACACTCCCCAGGCAGCAATAGACCCCAGAGTAGGACTTCAACAGAGACAAAGGCAGGCTGAACGGACATTCATGCCATCATAGTGGACAATGCGGCCCGGGATGGGGCCATTGACACCCACTAATAGGGTACTTAAGAGCAGTCAAAGGGACAGTCAGCGCAGAATGCCTGGCCATAGTCCCTTTGTTCCGAACAATGGAAACTTTAACTCATGCTGGAGGTGTGGGGGAAAACACTCAGCTAGATCTTGCAGATTTCAACAGTTTGTCTGCAGGAGCTGCAATCTCAGTGGCCACTTAGCTCGAATGTGCAGGAAGTCTGCAACCAGACTAATATATGAGGCAGATGGACCAGAAGAGGGTTCTTTGAGGCAGGATGACTTTTGGGGCAAATCGATGGACGCCGAGGTTCAGCGGGTCCATGTGGCGAATATTCACAGTTCATACACCAAAACGCCACCAATGATGATGAGGGTTTTATTAAATGGTATCCCTGTACGCATGGAGCTGGACACTGGGGCCAGCCAGTCACTCATGGGCGTTCAGCAATTTGAGAAGCTGTGGCTACTTAAAGCCAGTAAACCCAAATTAGCACGTATTGAGACACAATTACGGCCTTACACTAAAGAAATCATTCCGGTGCTAGGCAGTGCAATGTTGGCTGTCACACACAATGGGTTAGTGAATCGGCTGCTGCTCATTATCCCGGGCAATGGTCCTGCTGGGGAGGAGCTGGTTAGCCGAGATGAACTGGAAATGGGGGGATGTTCACGCAATGTCATCTGTGGAGCGAAGTTCGTGCTCACAAGTCCTACAACAACACGATTCACTATTCCAACCTGGCGTCGGGACTTTCAAAGACACTAAAGTAGTGATACACATCACCCCGGATGCCAGGCCAGTGCACTACAAAGTCAGAGCGGTGCCGTATGTGATGCGGGAAAAGATCGAGAGTGAATTGGACCGGCTGTTGAGAGAGGGTATCATCTCGCCTGTTGAATTCAGCGACTGGGCGAGCCCCATCATTCCCGTCCTAAAAGCGGATGGCTCTGTCAGGATCTGTAGCAACTACAAGGCCACCATCAATCGGATGTCCCTACAAGATCAATACCCACTCCTGAGAGCAGAGGACCTCTTCGCCACGCTGGCAGGCGGCAAGCTGTTCACCAAGTTGGACCTCACTTCAGCCTATATGACCCAGGAACTGGCCGACGAATCTAAACTACTGACCACCATCACCACACATAAGGGACTTTTCGTTTATAACAGGTGCCCGTTTGGCATTCGATCAGCAGCCATGATTTTTCAACGAAACATGGAAAGCTTGCTTAAATCCATTCCTGGAACGATCGTATTCCAGGACGACATCCTCAGCATGGGTCGAGACACCGAGGAACACTTCCACAACCTGGAGGAGGTGCTACGCCAACTGGACCGGGTAGGCCTGCAACTCAAGAAGTCTAAATGTGTGTTCTTAGCTCCTGAGGTTGAATTTCTGGGCAGGAGGGTTGCTACAGATGGGTTTCGGCCCACCGAATCCAAAACAGAGGCGATTCAACGAGCACCCAGGCCCTGCAACACATCGGAGTTGCGTTCATTCCTGGGACTGTTGAACTATTTCGGGAACTTTCTGCCGAACTTGAGCACGTTGTTGGAGCCGCTACACGTGCTCCTGCGTAAGGGTTGCGATTGGTTTTGGGGGGACTGTCAGGAACGGGCTTTTGATCGGGCACGAAACCTACTTTGTTCAAACAAGTTGTTGACCCTGTACGACCCCTGTAAAAAATTTGGTTCTGACATGTGATGCATCGTCCTATGGGGTTGGGTGCATGTTGCAGCAGGGCAATGCTGAGGGTCAACTACAACCTGTGGCTTATGCCTCCAGGTCGCTCTCTCAAGCAGAACGGGGATATGGGATAGTCGAGAAGGAAGTGCTTGCATGTGTCTATGGTGTAAAAAAAATGCATCAGTACCTTTTTGGTAGGAAGTTTGAATTAGAGACGGACCACAAGCCATTAACATCCCTGTTGTCAGACAGCAAGGCTATCAATGCCAACGCATCAGCTCGCATACAGCGATGGGCTGTCACGCTGGCTGCTTATGACTACTCCATCCGGCACCGGCCCAGCACTGAAAATTGCGCTGATGCGCTCAGCAGGCTTCCACTGGCCACCACTGAGGGGGCAGCGGATCAAAGCACCGAGATGGTCATGGCTGTCAATGCCTTTGACAGCGCAGGCTCCCCCATCACAGCCCGCCAGATCAAAATCTGGACAAATAGAGATCCCCTCCTATCCCTGATTAAGGAATGTGTCCTGACTGGGAATTGGGCGCCTGCACACGGAGCATGCCCTGAGGAGGTCAGACCATTCCGCAGATGGATGGATGAGCTCTCCATCCAAGCCGACTGCTTACTATGGGGCAGCCAGGTAGTTATGCCCCAGAAGGGCAGAGAGGCATTAATCCGGGAACTCCACAGCAAGCACCCAGGCATTGTGCTGATGAAGGCCATTGCCCGGTCACACGTTTGGTGGCCTGGAATTGATTCAGACCCGGAACACTGTGTTCGCAGGTGCACAACGTGTGTCCAGCTGGGTAATGCCCCCAGGGAGACCCCGCTCAGCCCGTGGCCCTGGCCCACCAGGCCATGGTCACGCATTCATGTTGACTACGCGGGCCCGTTCATGGGTAAGATGTTCCTTATTGTGGTAGATGCGTACTCGAAATGGATCGAGTGCATCATTCTGAATTCATGCACGTCATCCACCACCGTGGAAAGCCTACGTGCGATCTTTGCAACCCATGGTTTGTCGGACATCCTGGTTAGTGATAATGGCCCATGTTTCACAAGCTACGAATTCCAAGAGTTTATGTCGGGCAATGGCATCAATTACGTCAGGACTGCGCCGTTCAAGCCAGCCTCCAATGTCCAGGCGGAACATGCGGTCCAAATCATTAACAAGGGATGTTCAGGATTCAAGGACCCTCCCTACAATGTCGCCTGTCACGTCTCCTGCTGGCCTATAGATCCCAACTGCACTCGCTCACGGGGGTCCCGCCCGCAGAGCTACTAATGAAACGGACACTCAAAAGTCGGTTGTCCCTCATTAACCCAGTCCTGACCAACATAGTTGAGGTCAAGCGCATGTCACAAAACGAGTACCATGACCATAATTCGAGGGGGAGATGTATAGAAATCAATGATCCTGTATTCGTCCTCAATCACGCCATGGGGCCCAAATGGCTAGAGGGCACTGTAATTGACAAAGAGGGGAATAGGGTCATCGTGGTAAAACTCAACAATGGTCAGATATGTCGTAAGCATCTGGACCAAGTAAAAAAAAAAGGTTCAGCTTCAACACGGAGGAACCTGAAGAAGACCATGAGATGGAGCTCACAACATCGCCAGTGAACGAGCAACAAGAGCAATCAGAAGAATGCACAGCCCCTGTGGTCAGCCCGGACAGGCCGGAATCACCACAGGTGACAGACACTCATGTCAGTGTCCAACAATCAGCCCCAACTGCGGCGCTCCACGAGGGAGCATAGACCACCTGATCCCAATAAGACTTTGGGCGGGGAGGTGATGTCATGTATGTAACCACAATGTAACATTACTGTATACACTCAACCTAGATGCACACCTTGACAACAAGGGGTGAACTTGTGGGAGACACTCCTTATCTGATCACACAGGTATAAAAAGGAGGTCCCATGCAGGGTCATCACTTGGAGTCCTGTGAATAAAGAGTTAAGGTCACAGAGTGACCTTGTCCCCAGAATGTGCCTCGAGTGGTTTCATACTATAGAGTAAGGACTTTACACCTCAGTCCCTCAATCCCTCAGTACCCTCTGTCCCTTTGTGCCCTCAGTCCCTCAGTACCCTCTGTCCCTCTGTCCCTCTGTCCCTCAGTGCCCTCTGTCCCTCAGTACCCTCTGTCCCTCTGTCCCCTCTGTCCCTCAGTTCCTCTGTCTTTCTGTCCTTCTGTCCCTCAGTGCCCTCTGTCCCTCAGTTCCCTCTGTCCCCTCTGTTCCTCAGTCCCTCTGTCCCCTCTGTCCCTCAGTACCCTCAGTCCCCTCTGTCCCTCAGTGCCCTCAGTCCCTCAGTACCCGCTGTCCCTCAGTCCCTCCGTGCCCTCTGTCCCTCAGTACCCGCTGTCCCTCAGTCCCTCAGTACCCGCTTTCACTCAGTACCCTCTGTCCCTCAGTACCCGCTGTCCCTCAGTATCTGCTGTGCCTCAGTGCCAGTTGCCTCAGTGCTTGCTGAATCTCACTGGGTTTGCATAACTCGGTGTCTGATGCAAGCTTTTCAAGCAAAATTGTATGTTTCCAGCTGCTTTCCTGATTTCCTGAAGAGTTCCCTCACTTGCTCTTGAAGGGATTCCCTCAGTCACTCGGCTGACTTTTTAAGGAATTCCCCCCCCCGGCCACATTTCCCTGCAGAGCAGAATAGGAGAGAAGGGGAAACGGAGAAGAGGAAGAAATTAGATAAATACTTGAAGCAGAAAAAATTGCAGGGATATGAGGAAAAAGTGAAGGAGTGGAACGAATTAGATTGCTCTTCGAAAGAGCCGTGCAGATTGAATGGGCCGAATGGCCTCCTTCTGTGTTGTACTATTCTATGAGTAGAACAGAGGAAGAGACAGAGAGTGTGTGTAAATTAGTAGAAAGGGGAGAGAGCATGCAAACCATGACAAAGAGAAAGGATAGAGAATGAATCAAAAGATAAAAGGAATAGAGAACCAGAAGGGAGAGGAGAAACATAAGCGGAAGAGAGGTGAGAGAAATTGAACGAAAAAGGAAGGTGGGGAGAGAAAATAGGGAAAGAGGAGAAAGCGTAAGAAGGGGAGATTAAATGAGAGGAAGCAGAAAGTGAGGATGGGAGGAGGAGAGAACATAAGCAGCAGTGAGTGTGAATGGAAAGTGGGAAATAGAGAAAGTGTGAATCAAGGTAGTGTCATATTTTTGGGATTTTTTTGACTATTTTGGTGAAAGTTAAATGTTGGCATTTTAAAGCAAATTGTATTCACACAAGTGTTTAGCTTGAAAATAAAGATACGGAGATGAAAAGTGGTTAAAATGCAAATATTCCCCAAAAACTAACTTAAGAACCTTCGCATGCAAAAATGAGCACAATTGGAATTCTGGAGAGATTCGTGGAGGGAAAGGAATGGGCAGATTTTGTAGCTTGTCTGGACCAGTACTTCGTCGACAACAAAATGGAGCAACCCACTTACACAGTTAGGCGCAGGGCGGTCTTCCTTATGGTTTGCGGTCCGAAAATCTATGGATTCATAAAGAATCTTCTCTCGCCTGCAAGTCCAATGGACAAGGTCTATGAGGAATTGTGTGCTCTGATGCGTGACCATCTCAAACCAGAAGAAGGCATCATCATCTCATGATATGGATTCTACACGCACGTTCGTTCTGAGGGCCAGGATGTGTCGGAATTCGTTGCCGACCTAAGACGTCTAGCTGGACCGTGTAAGTTCGAAAACGCATTGGGAGACATGCTGTGGGACTTCTTTATAATCGGCATCAACCACGAGGTGATCCTGCATAAGCTACTGGCAGCGGAGATGCTGGATTTGAGCAAGGCCATTATGATTGCCCAGGCATGCATGACTTAGAAACATAGAAAATAGGTGCAGGAGCAGGCCATTCGGCCCTTCAAGCTTACACCGCCATTCAATAAGATCATGGCTGATTATGTAACTTCAGTATCCCACTCCCATCTTCTCCCCATACCCCCTGATCCCCTTAGCCATAAGGGCCACATCTAACTCCCTCTTGAATATATCCAACAAACTAGACTCAACAAATTTCTGTGATAGAAAATTCCACAGGTTCACCACTCTCTGGGTGAAAAAGTTTCTCCTCATCTCTGTTCTATATGGCTTACCCCTTATCCTTAGACTGTGACGACGGACAAAAACTTAAAGCAGATATTGAAAAATCGGAACTCGACAAGTACTGTAAACAAGATTGTATCGTCATTTGGCAGAGCTGCATACGGCAGGGCCTACTCTACTGCGTATGCAAAACCTGTGATGGCTCAGAATCCGCCAATAGGAATGAATCTGATTTCACCGTGTTGGTGTTGTGGGGGCAATCATTGACCTCGTCAGTATCGGTTTAAACAGGACATTTGTAAAGGCTGTTTAAGACGGGGGCATCTCCAGCGCATGTGTCCACAACTGAGCAAGCATGCTGTGACACACCACATGGAGGTGATGACCAGTCTAGCATGGATCCGGATATGCAATCCAAGATACCAGAGGAGGAAGTGTATGGACTGTATTCATTCTTAACAAAGAGTCAACCGATAATGATTAATATGAAACTTAACGGTGTGTTGGTAGGGATGGAATTGGACACGGGTGCAAGTCAATCAATAATCAGCCAGAGGACATTTGACAAGCTGTGGGATACTAAGGCTGTGAGGCCTAAGCTGAGTCCAGTCTGTTATGTATGTAAACCTGTAAATACCATGTCTAACTAGAGAGGGCTTATCCTCTGGAGTCCCAAGGGATCCCACAATCCCTTGGGAGCACTTGTATATAAGGAGGCCTCACAGGTTGGAGAGGCACTCTGAGATCTGTAACAAAGGACTATGGTCACACCTTACTTTGAGCATGCTGTATCAAGTCCGACTCCTTATTCATAACAACTGGCGACGAGAAACAAATGACGAACCCCACCATAACAATGCAGAGAACCGTGGGCATCCTGGAGAAATTTTCGGAGGGAGATGATTGGGAAACCTTCGTGGAGTGATTCGACCAATACTTTGTGGCCAATGAGCTGGAAGGAGAAGTGAACGCTGCCAAACGAAGGGCGATCTTCCTCACCATTTGCGGGGTACCAATGTATGGCCTCATGAAAAATCTGCTCGTTCCAGGGAAACTCACAGACAAGTCATACGATGAGTTGTGCACACTGGTCTGGGAGCATCTAAATCTGAAGGAAAGCGTTCTGATGGCGAGGTAACGGTTCTACATGTACAAGAGGTCTGAAGGCCAGGAAGTGGCGAGCTAAGTCGCCGAGCTAAGCCGCTTTGCAGGACATTACGAATTTGAAGGACATTTGGAGCACATGGTCAGGGACTTTTTTGTACTTGGCACTGGCCATGAAGTAATACTTCACAAACTTTGACTGTAGAGACCCCAACCTTGAGTAAAGCCATAGCGATAGCCCAGGCGTTTATCGCAACCAGTGACAATACCAAACAAATTTATCAGCACACAAGTGCTGCTGCAAGTATTGTGAACAAAGTAACGTTGTTTTCGAATTAAAATGTACAGGGCAGGACTTACACGCCTGCAGTTGCATGTCCACAGATGACTCAAAGTCCACCATCAAGGGTGGTGAATACAAGGCCATTGTTGGCACTGCAGGGGTGATCATCGTTTCCATTCATGCCGCTTCAAAGGATACGTTTGCAAGGGCTGTGGAACAATGGGACACCTCCAATGTATGTGCAGGTGAGCTCCAAACCCTGCTAATCCTGCAAAACACCATGTTGCAGAGGAGGACCGATCCACGGTGGATCACGACGAACCAGAGCCTCAGACTGAGGAGGCAGAGGTATATGGGGTGCACACATTTATCACAAAGTGTCCCCCGATAATGCTAAAGATTGAATTAAATGGGCTCCCGGTGTCCATCAAGCTGGACACGGGCGCAAGCCAGTCCATAATGGGCAAAAAGACTTTCGATAAATTGTGGTGTCGCAAGTCCTCAAGGCCAGTCCTGACTCCCATTTGTACTAAACGAGAACGTACACAAAGGAACTGATTCTCGTAATTGACAGTGCTACCATAAAGGTCTCTGACGATGGAGCGGTGCACGAGTTACCACTCTGGATGGTACCGGGCGATGGCCCCACGCTGTTCGGCAGGAGCTGGCTGGGAAAGATACGCTGGAACTGCGACGACGTCTGAGCGCTATCGTCCGTCGACGACACTTCATGTGCCCAGGTCTTAAACAAGTTCCCTTCGCTGTTCGAACCAGGCATCGGGAAGTTCCAAGGAGCAAAAGTACAGATCCATTTGATTCCGGGGGTGTGACCCATCCATCACAAGGCGAGAGAAGTACCGTACATGATGAGAGGGTGGAGATCGAGCAGGATAGGCTGCAACTAGAGGGCATCATTTCTCCAATCGAATTCAATGAGTGAGCCAGTCCAATTGTTCCAGTCCTCAAGGGAGACTGCACCGTAAGAATCTGTGATGACTACAAAGTAACGATCAATCGTTTCTCACTGCAGAATCAATACCCACTACCGAAGGCAGACGACCTATTTGCGACGCTGGTGGGAGGAAAAACGTTCACGAAGCTGGACTTGACCTCGGCCTACATGACGCAGGAGCTGGAGGAATCATAGAAAGGCCTCACCTGCATCAACACGCACAAAGATCTCTTCATTTACAACAGATGCCCGTTTGGGATTCGATCGGCCGCGGCGATATTCCAGAAGAACATGGAAAGCTTGCTGAAGTCGGTCCCGTGCACTGTGGTCTTCTAGGACGACATCTTAGTTACAGTTCGGGACACCATCGAGCACCTGTAGGACCTGGAGGAGGTTCTTAGTCGGCTCAATTGTGTGGAGCTCAGGCTAAAAGGCTCAAAGTACATTTTCCTGGCGCCTGAAATGGAGTTCCTGCGGAAAAGAATCGCGGCGGGCGGCATCAGGCCCACCGATTCGAAGACGGAAGCAATCAAGAACACTCCGAGACCAAAGAATGTGACGGAGCAGCGGTCGTTTCTAGAACTCCTGAAATATTTTGGTAACTTCTTACCGGGTCTTAGCACAGTGTTAGAACCCCTGCACTCTACTGCATAAAGGAGATGAATGAATATGGGGTAAAAGCCAAGAAAATTCCTTTAGAAACATAGAAACATAGAAAATAGGTGCAGAAGTAGGCCATTCGGCCCTTCGAGTCTGCACCACCATTCAATAAGATCATGGCTTTTCATCACCTCAGTACCCCCTTTCCTGCTTTCTCTCCATCCCCTTGATCCCTTTAGCCATAAGGGCCATATCTAACTCCCTCTTGAATATATCCAATGAACTGGCATCAATAACTCTCTGCGCTAGGGAATTCCACAGGTTAACAACTCTCTGAGTAAAGACGTTTCTCCTTATCTCACTCCTAAATGGCTTACTCCTTAACCTTGGACTGTGCCCCCTGGTTCTGGACTTCCCCAACATCGGAAATATTCTTCCTGCATCTAACCTGTCCAGTCCCATTAGAATTTGATATGTTTCTATGAGATCTCCTCTCATCCTTCTAAACTCAAGTGAATAAAGGCCCAGTCGATCCAGTCTCTCCTCATATGTCAGCCCTGCCATCCCAGGAATCAGTCTGGTGAACCTTCGCTGCACACACTCAATAGCAAGAATGTCCTTCCTCAGATTAGGAGACCAAAACTGAACACAATATTCCAGGTGAGGCCTCACCAAGGCCCTGTACAACTGCAGTAAGATCTCCTTGCTCCTATACTCAAATTCCCTGGCTATGAAGGCCAACATGCCATTTGCCATCTTCACCGCCTGCTGTACCTGCATGCCAACTTTCAATGACTGATGTACCATGACACACAAGTCTCAATGCACTACCCCTTTTTCTAATCTGCCGCCATTCAGATAACATTCTGCCTTCGTGTTTTTGCCACCAAAGTGGATAACCTCACATTTATCCACATTAGACTGCATCTGCCATGCATTTGCCCACTGACCTAACCTGTCCAAGTCACCCTGCAGCCTCTTAGCATCCTCCTCACAGCTCACACCGCCACCCAACTTAGTGTCATCTGCAAACTTGGAGATATTACACTCAATTCCTTCATCTAAATCATTGATGTAAATTGTAAATTGCTAGGGTCCCAGCACGGAGCCCTGCGGCACCCCACTAGTCACTGCCTGCCATTCTGAAAAGGACCCGTTTATCCCGACTCTCTGCTTCCTGTCTGCCAACCAGTTCTCTATCCACATCAATATATTACCCCCAATATCATGTGCTTTAATTTTACACACCAATCTCTTGTCTGGGACCTTGTCAAAACCCTTTTGAAAGTCCAAATACACCACATCCACTGGTTCTCCCCTGTCCACTCTACTAGTTACATCCTCAAAAAATTCTCGAAGATTTGTCAAGCATGATTTCCCTTTCATAAATCCATGCTGTCTTGGACCGATCCTGTCACTGCTTTCCAAATGCGCTGTTATTTCACCTTTAATAATTAATTCCAACATTTTCCCCACTACTGATGTCAGTCTAACCGGTCTATAATTTCCCGTTTTCTCTCTTCCTCTTTTCTTAAAACGTGGTGTTAAATTAGCTACCCTCCAGTCCATAGGAAATGATCCAGAGTCGATAGAGTGCTGGAAAATGATCAGCAATGCATCCACTATTTCTAGGGCCACTTCCTTAAGTACTCTGGGATGCAGACTATCAGGCTCTGGGGATTTATCGGTCTTCAATCCCATCAATTTCCCTAACACAATTTCCTGATTAATAAGGATTTCCTTCAGTTCCTTCTTCTTGCTCGACCCTCGGTCGCCTAGTATTTACGGAAGGTTATTTGTGTCTTCCCTCGTGAAGACAGAACCAAAGTATTTGTTCAATTGGTCTGCCATTTCTTTGTTCCCCATTATAAATTCACCTGATTCTGACTGCAAAGGACCTATGTTTGTCTTTACTAATCTTTTTCTCTTCACATATATATGGAAGCTTTTGCAGTCAGTTTTTATGTTCCAGCAAACTTCCTCTCACACTCTATTTTCCTTCTCCTAATTAAGCCCTTTGTTCTCCTCTGCTGAATTATAAAATTCTCCCAGTCCTCAGGTTTGCTGCTTTTTCTGGCCAATTTATATGCCTCTTCCTTGGATTTAACACTATCTTTAATTTCCTTTGTTAGCCACAGTTGAGCCACCTTCCCCGTTTTATTTTTACTCCAGTCAGGGATGTACAATTGTTGAAATTCATCGATGTGATCTTTAAATGTTTGCCATTGCCTATCCACCGTCAACCCTTTAAGTATCGTTCACCAGTCTATTCTAGCCAATTCACGTCTCATACCATCAAAGTTATCTTTCCCAAAGTTCAGGACCCGAGTCTCTGAGTTAACTGTGTCACGCTCCATCTTAATAAAGAGTTCTACCATGTTATGGTCACTCTTCCCCAAGGGTCCTCGCACAACAAGATTGCTAATTAGTCCTTTCTCATTACACACCATCCAGTCTCGGATGGCCAGCCCTCTAGATGGTTCCTTGACATAGTGATCTAGAAAACCATCCCTAGAAATAGTGGATGCATTGGTGATCATTTTCCAATAGTCTATCGACTCTTGATCAGTTCCTATGGACTGGAGAGCAGCTAATGTAACAACACTTTTTAAAAAACGAGGGAGAGAGAAAACGGGTAATTACAGACCAGTGAGCCTGACATCAGTTGTGGGGAAAATGTTGGAATCAATGATTAAAGATGAAGTAACAGCGCATTTGGAAAGCAGTGACAGGATCGGTCCAAGTTAGCATGGATTTATGAAAGTGAATTCATGCTTGACAAATCGTCTGGAATTTTTGAGGATGTAACTAGTGGAGTGGACAAGGGAGAACCAGTTGATGTGGTGTGTTTGGACTTTCAAAAGGCTTTTGACAAGGCTCCACACAAGAGATGGGTGTGCAAAATTAAAGCACATGGTATTGGTGGTAATGTACTGACATAGATAGAGAACTGGTTGGCAGACAGGAAGCAGAGAGTCGGGAAAAATGGGTCCTTTTCGGAATGGCAGGCAGTGACTAGTGGGATGCCGCAGGGCTCAGTGCTGGGACCCCAGCTATTTACAATATACATTAATGATTTAGATGAAGGAATTGAGTGTAATATCTCCAAGTTTGCAGATGACACGAAATTGGGTGGTGGTGTGAGCTGTGAGGAGGATGCTAAGAGGCTGCAGAGTGACTTGGACAGGTTAGGTGAATGGGCAAATGCATGACAGATGTAGTATAATGTGGATAAAGTGGATATCCACTTTGGGGACAAAAACACAGAGGCAGAATAATATCTGAATGGTGGCAGATTAGGAAAAGGGGAGGTGCAATGAGACCTGGGTGTCATGGTACATCAGTCATTGAAAGTTGGCATGCAGGTACAGCAGGCGGTGAAGAAGGCAAATGGTATGTTGGCCTTCATAACTCGGGGATTTGAGTATAGGAGCAGGGGGATCTTACTGCAGTTGTACAGGGCCTTGGTGAGGCCTCACCTGGAATATTGTGTTCAGTTTTGGTCACCTAGTCTGAGGAAGGACGTTCTTGCTATTGAGGGAGTGCAGCGAAGGTTCACCTGACTGATTCCAAGGATGGCTGGACTGACATATGAGGAGAGATTGTATTGACTGGGCCTTTATTCACTGGAGTTTAGAAGGATGAGAGGAGATCTCATAGAAACATATCAAATTCTGACGGGATTGGACAGGTTAAATGCAGGAAGAATGTTCCCGATGTTGGGGAAGTCCAGAACCAGGGGACACAGTCTAAGAATAAGGGGTAGGCCATTTCGGACTGAGATGAGGAGAAACTTCTTCATTCAGAGAGTTGTTAACCTGTGGAATTCCCTGCCGCAGAGAATTGTTGATGCCAGTTCATTGGATATATTCAAGAGGGAGTTCGATGTGGCCCTTACGGCTAAAGGGATCAAGGGGTATGGAGAGAAAGCAGGAAAGGGGTACTGAGGTGGATGATCAGCCATGATCTTATTGAATGGTGGTGCAGGCTCGAAGGGCTGAATGGCCTACTCCTGCACCTATTTTCTACACCATCCCCCACAGGCCAGGCACAGAAAACTGTGCCAATGCTCTCAGTAGGCTGCCATTGCCCATCACCGGGGTGAAGATGGCACAGCCCGCAGATTTAGTCATGATAATGGAAGCATTCGAGAGTGAGCAATCACCTGTTACCGCCCAACAGATTAGAACCTGAACGACTCAGGACCCCTTACTGTCCTTAGTAAAAAACTGTGTGCTCCATGGGAGTTGGTCTAGTGTCCCATTAGAGATGCAGGAAGAAATAAAGCCGTACCAGCGGCGCAAAGATGAAACGTCTATACAGGCAGACTGCCTCCTATAGGGTAATCGGGTAGTGGTGCCAAAAAAGGGCAGGGACACTTTCATTAGTGATCTCCACAGCACCCACCCAGGCATCGTAATGATGAAAGCAATAGCCAGATCCCACATGTGGTGGCCCGGTATTGATGCAGACAGAGTCCTGTGAGCACAAATGTAATACATGTTCACAGTTAAGCAATGCACCCAGGGAGGCGCCACTAAGTTTATGGTCCTGGTGCTCCAAACCGTGGTCCAGGGTCCATGTCGACTCTGCAGGCCCATTCTTGGGAAAAATGTTCTTAGTGGTTGTAGATGCACACTCCAAATGGATTGAATGTGTGATAATGTTGGCAAGCACGTCTGCTGCCACCACTGAAAGCCTACGGGCCATGTTTGCCACGCACGGCCTGCCTGATGTCCTTGTAAGTTACAATGGGCCGTGCTTTACCAGTGCCGAGTTCAAGGAGTTCATGACCCGCAATGGGATCAAACATGTCACATCTGCCCCGTTTAAACCAGCGTCCAATGGTCAGGCAGAACGAGCAGTTCAGACAATCAAGCAGAGCTTGAAAAGGGTAACTGAAGGCTCATTGCAGACTCGCTTATCCCGAGTCCTGCTTAGTTACTGCACAAGACCCCACTTGCTCACTGGGATCCTTCCCACTGAACTGCTCATGAAAAGGACACTTAAGACAAGGCTCGCATTAGTACACCCTGATCTACACAAACAGGTAGAGAGTATGCGGCTTCAACAGAATACATATCATGATCGCGCAAATGTGTCACGCGAAATTGAGATAAATGATCCTGTATTTGTGGTGAACTATGGACAAGGTCCCAAGTGGCTTTCTGGCACTGTTTTGGCCAAAGAGCGGAGTAGGGTGTTTGTGGTCAAACTTTCAAATGGACTCACTTGCAGGCAACACTTGGACCAAACCAAACTCAGATTTACAGACTATCCAGAACAACTTACATAGACTCCACCTTTTTCGACTCTCCAACACACACACAAGTGGCAACCGACCCAGCGGTTGACCACAAAGCAGAACCCATCACCCGCAGCAGCCCAGCAGGACTCACCACCCCCAGCAGCCCAGCGAGGGCCCAACAAATGACTCACCAAAACCAGCATTTGTACCGAGACGGTCAACCAGGGAAAGGAAGGCCCCAGATCGACTCACATTGTAAATAGTTACACGATTAACTTTGCAGGGGGGGTGTTGGTATGTATGTAAACCTGTAAATACCACGTCTAACCACCAGAGGGCTTATCCCCTGGAATCCCAAGGCATCCCACAATCCCTTGGGAGCACCTGTATATAAGGAGGCCTCACAGGCTGGAGAGATACTCTGAGACCTGTAATAATGGACAACGGTCACACCTTACTTTCAGCTTGCAGTATCTAGTCCAAATCCTTATTCAAGACATAACACATTCAATGCCAAGTTGCATACGTACACTAAAGAACTCATAACGGTGATTGGCAGTGCAATAGTCAAGGTGTCGTATGATGATGCGGTTCATGATTTACCGTTATGGATTGTTCCAGGCAATGGTCCAACGCTGTTAGGCAGGAATTGGCTAGAAAAAAATCAAATGGAATTGGAACAATATCAAAGCATTGTCATCGGAGGATGATACTCATGTGCTCAAGTGCTGAGCAAGTTCCCCTCGCTGTTTGAACCAGACATCGGCAATTTCACGGGAACCAAGGTGCAGATCCATGTGGACTCGGATGCAAGACCCATCCATCATAAAACTCGGGCGGTTCCATACATGATGAGGGAGAAGGTGGAAATCGAACTGGACATACTCCAGCATGAAGGGGTCATATCACCGGTTGAATTTAACGAATGGGCCAGCCCCATTGTTCCTATGTTGAAGACTGGTGGCACTGTCAGGATTTGTGGAGACTACAAGGTTACGATCAAGCAAGTTTCGAAACAGGATCAATACCTGTTACCGAAGGCTGATGACCTGTTTATCTACAACAGGTGCTCGGCTGCAGCCATATTTCAGAGGAACATGGAGAGTCTACTGAAGTCCGTCCCGAGAACCACCGTGTTCCAAGATAACATCCTGGTCACAGGTCATGACACTGCCGAACATCTGAACAACCTGGAAGAGGTTCTACATTGTCTGGACAAAGTGGGACTTAGACTGAAACATTCGAAGTGCGTCTTCATGTCACCGGAAGTCGAATTCCTGGGGAGGAAAGTTGCTGCTGACGGCACCAGGCCTACGGACTCGAAAACCAAGACCATCAAAAATGCACCCAAGCCTCAGAATGTGACGGAGCTGCATTCATTCCTTGGTCTACTCAACTACTTCGGTAATTTCCTGCCTAGATTGAGCACTTCATTAGAGCCACTGCACATGCTGCTAAGAAAAGGCGACAACTGGGTTTGGGGTGCGTTTCAAGATAGAGCTTTTGAGAAAGCTACTAATCTGCTTTGCTCAAACAAGTTGCTGGTACATTATGAGCCATGTAAGCATCTAGTATTGGCCTGTGATGCTTCGTCATATGGAGTTGGTTGCGTGTTCCAACGAGCTAATGAGTCGGGTAAACTACAACCTGTTGCGTATGCTTCTAAAAGTTTATCAAAGGCAGAAAGAACCTACAGCATGGTAGAAAAAGAAGCAGTAGCCTGTGTGTATGAGGTTAAAAAGATGCATCATTACCTGTTTGGTCTTCGGTTTGAAGTGGAAACAGATCACAAACCACTCATTTCATTGTTTTTGGAAAATCAAGGTATCAATACCAATGCATCATCCCACATCCAGAGGTGGGTGCTGACATTATCTGCCTATGATTATGTAATTCACCATAGACCTGGCACCGAGAATTGTGCCGATGCACTGAGCCGTCTGCCGTTGCCCACACCGGAGGTGGAGACGCCACAACCTACTGTTAGTTATAGATGCTTTTGAAAGTGAAGGAACCCCTGTCACGGCTCAACAAGTTAAGACCTGGACCAGCCAGGACCCAATAATATTGATTGTGAAACGTTGTTTCCTTAGTGGTGATTGGTCTGCCATACCCAAGCAAATGGGTGATGAAACTAAAACCTTACAACCGTCACAAAGATGAACTATCGATTCAGTCAGATTATTTACTGTGGGGTAATCATGTTGTTATGCCTAAGAAAGGCAGAGAGAAATTTGTACATGATCTAAATAGCATTCATCCCGGTATTGTCATGATGAAAGCCATTGCCAGGTCTCATGTATGAATTGACTCTGATCTGGAATCATGTGTGCATCTGTGCAACACTTGCATGCAGCTAAGTAAAGCACCAGCTGAATGGCCACTGAGTCTGTGGTCGTGGCCATTTAAACCATGGTCCAGGGTCCACATCGACTTTGCAGGTCCCCTCCTGGGAAAGATGTTTTTAGTTGTGATAGATGCATATTCCAAGTGGATAGAGTATATAATCATGTCATCCAGTACATCCACAGCTACCATTGAGAGCCTCCGTGTCATGTTTGCCACTCATGGTCTGTCCGACATCGTTGTAAGCGACAACGGATCTTGCTTCACTAGTCTGGAGTTTCAAGAGTTCTTGAAACTCAATGGTATCAAACATGTGAGGTCAGCACCATTCAAACCTGCATCTAATGGTCAAGCAGAGGGTGCTGTCCAAACCATCAAACAGACTATGAAACGTGTAACTCAAGGTTCACGGCAGACTCGCTTGTCACGCGTATTGCTTAGTTACAGGACAAGACCCCATACGCTTACCGGGGTCTCCCCTGCTGAATTATTGATGAAGAGAGGTCTCAAGACCAAGCTCTCTCTTGTCCACCCTGAATTGAATGATCATGTTGATTACAGACATCAAAGTCAGCAGTGGTATCATGATCGCACTGCTGTGTCACGTGACATTTCTGTTAACGATCCTGTGTATGTACTAAATTATGGTCAAGGTTTCAAGTGGATTGCTGGTACTGTTACGGTCAAGGAGGGTAACAGAGTGTTTATCATCAAGCTCAAGAATGGGCAAACATGCAGGAAACATGTTTATCAGATAAAGCTACGGCACACGGATGAACCGGAACAGACTGAAGAAGACACAATCAGTGACCAACCAACCATCAGAGGACTCCGCTGTTATCAATGAATCTGGACTTTCAATCCCTGACATGGTCATTGCCCCTCCCATCAGATCGGCTACCCAGTCCCCAGTCATAACAGACTCAGAACACTCGTCCAAGGCTGGAGTTGAACTGAGGCGATCAACTCGGGAGCGGAAAGCCCTGGACCATCTCAATTTGTAAAAAGACTGTTCTTAATATCTTAAAGGGGGATATTGTCATGTATGCTTGCTTGGGGTTACTAGCCACCAGGTGGCGCCACTGTCGGAGATCATTGGGCTGTACACAAGCGTGTGTGGCCCAGGTATAAAAGGCAAGCCATCATGTAATGTAATCACTTTGGGCCCTAATAAAGCAGAGCCAGGTTTGTACCTGTGTTTGTTTACAGTATTCAGTCTATCGAGCCATTACATACATAACAAGGGGAAACTAAAACCAGGGGACATAGTCCAGAATAAGGGGCTGCCCATTTAAAACTGAGATGAGGAGAAATTTCTTCTCTGAGGGTTGTAAATCTATGGAATTCTCTCCCCCCGAGAGCTGTGGAGGCTAGGTCATTGAATATATTTAAGGCGGAGATAGACAGATTTTTGAGTGATAGGAAATAAAAGGTTATGGGGAGCGGGCAGGGAAGTGGAACTGAGTCCATGATCAGATCAGCCATGATCTTATTGAATGGCGGAGCAGACTCAAGGGGCCAAAGGCCTACTCCTGCTCTTATTTCTTATGTTCTTATGTTAGCCTGTCTTGGTAATCAATAAACACCTCACACCCTTTGTCTTGGGAAGTCTCTAGTCTCGGTGCTCAGCAAGGGTTGCCTAGAAGGCTTTCCATTCAGGCTGCGAACACGGATATTAAAAATACAGACACAGATAGGCAGACAGTCAGGTTTCAAGCAAAGCTGCAAGGGGAATCTTGATTTCCCTTATTCCCAGATTAAAAATTAAGAATTTGTTACTACCTTTTAAAAAAAATGATGACAACAATGACACCTTCTGGCATTTGGAGGACACCAGTTACATAAAGCTTATCTCAGCAGCAGGATATTACTCTTGTTCAAATACAGCATTCACCTCAGACACACAGTGAGCCAAGCCATGGTCAATGCACTCTTTATTTCATCTGTGACTTAGCAGTTGGATAAACCAAATTGTACAAATAAAATAAAATACCACCGCCAGCAGATTGATAAACAACCCCAAAGGATGATTAACTCAACTGCCACAGTACCTCTAATCATGAGTTTGATGCCGAATCAAAGGCTGGATTGTTAGCCTGCTGAATGGCGACTGTGGTGTCCCTGCACCTTGCTACTGAATCACACGAGGCATGTACTGCAGACACGGTCACTGCCAGACCTTTCTTTATTCCCAGGACCAAGAAGTGATGACCCTACGTGGGACCTCCCTTTAAATACCTGAGTGCCCAGGTGAGGAGTGTCTCCCACAAGTTCACCCCCATGTGGTCAAGGTGTGCATTTCCAGGACATATATACAGTGTACAGTGTGGTTGCATGAAGGTTACAGTTACGTGAAGGTTACAGTTGTATGAAGGTTACACACATGACATCACCTCCCCCCTCAAGTTTTTTTGTGTCAAAGGTTAAGTCTTTCAGGTGGTCGGCGCTCTCTCGTGGAGCGCCGCAGTTGGGGCTCTGGTGACTGAGCCTTGGCATGCGTCTCTGTCACCTGAGGTGATTCCGGCCTGTCCGGGCTGGCCGCAGGGACTGTGCATGTTGGTGAATGTCCTTGTTGCTCGTCCACTGGCAGTGGTGTGGATGACATCTCATGTTCTTCCTCAGGTTCCTCAGTGTCTATGCTGACACTTTTCTTTACTTGGTCCAAGTGTTTGCGGCATATCTGCCCATTGTTGAGTCTGGCCACTATGACCCTATTCCCTTCTTTGCCAATTACGGTGCCCTCAAGCCACTTGGGTCGCAAAGCATGGTTAAGAACCAATACCAGGTCATCAATTTCTATACACCTCCCCCTTGCGTTTCGATCATGGCACTCGGTTTGGGACTGGCGCTTGCCCTCAACAATGTCTGCCAGGGCTGGATGAATGAGGGACAGCTGTGTTTTAAGCATGCGTTTCATGAGTAGTTCTGCTGGCGGGATACCCGTGAGTGAATGCGGGCGAGACCTGTAGGCCAGCAGGAGGCGCGATATGTGGTGCTGAAGGGAGGGTCCTTGGATACAGAGCATGCCCTGTTTTATAACTTGGACCACACGTTCCGCCTGGCCATTGGAAGCCGGCTTGAACGGTGCTGTCCGGACGTGTTTGATGCCATTACACGACATAAACTCCTGGAATTCAAGGCTGGTAAAGCACGGGCCATTGTCGCTGACCAGAATGTCCGGCAAGCAGTGGGTCGCGAAAACCGTGCGCAGACTCTCCACTGTGATGGAGGTCATGCAAGAGTTTAATATGATGCACTCGATCCATTTCGAGTATGCATCGACAACGATCAGGAACATTTTTCCCATGAATGGGCCCGCGTAGTCCACGTGAACACGTGACCATGGCCTGGTGGGCCAGGGCCACGGACTGAGGGGGGCCTCCCTAGGGGCATTGCCCAGTTGGGCACATGTCGTGCACCTGTGAACCCCCAGTGTTCCAGGTCTGAATCAATTCCCAGTCACCATACATGTGACCGGGCAATGGCCTTCATTAGCATGATGCCAGGGTGCTCGCTGTGGAGTTCCCTGATGAATACTTCCCTTCCTTTCTGGGGCATGACTACCCGGCTGCCCCATAGCAGGCAGTCGGCTTGGATGGAGAGCTCATCTATCCGTCTCTGAAACGTTCTGACCACCTCGGGGCACGCCCCGTGTGCGGGCGCCCAATCCCCAGTCAGAACACATTTCTTTATCATGGACAGGAGGGGGTCTCTGTTGGTCTAGATTTTGATCTGGCGGGCTGTGATAGGGGAGCCTGCGGTGTCAAAAGCCTCAACGGCCATGACCATCTCAACGCTTTGCTCCGACGCCCCCTCAGTGGTGACCAGTGGGAGCCTGCTGAGCGAGTCAGTGCAATTCTCAGTGCCTGGCCGGTGCTGTATGGTGTAGTCATATGCAGCCAGCGTGAGAGCCCATCGCTGTATGCGAGCTGACGAATTGGCATTGACAGCCTTGCTGTCGGACAACAGGGATGTTAATGGCTTGTGGTCCGTTACTAACTCGAACCGCCTACCGAAAAGGTACTGGTGCATCTTTTTCACACTGTAAACATAAGCGAGTGCTTCCTTTTCGACCATGCCGTGTCCACGCTCTGCCTGGGAAAGCGAGCTGGAGGCATAACCTACCGGTTGGAGTCAGCCATCATCATTACTCTGCTGCAACATGCACCTAAACCCATAGGATGATGCATCACACGTTAAAACCAGTTTTTTACAGGGGTCGTACAAGGTCAACAGTTTGTTAGAACAAAGAAGGTTCCACGCTCTATTGAAAGCCCGTTCTTGGGACCGTTCCCCCAAAACCATTCACAACCTTTACGCAGGAGCACGTGTAACGGCTCCAACAAAGTGCTTAAGTTCAGCAGAAAGTTCCCGAAATAGTTCAAAAGTCCCTGGAATGATCGCAGCTCCGATGTGTTGCCAGGCCTGGGCGCCCGGCAGATCGCCTCCGTTTTAGCTTCGGTGGGCCGGATCCCGTCTGCGGCAACTCTCTTGCCCAAAAACCCGACCTCTGGAGCCAAAAACATACACTTGGGCTTTTTCAACCGCAAGCCTACCTGGTCCAGTCGGCGTAGCACCTCCCCCAGGTTTTGGAGGTATTCCTCGGTGCCTCGACCCGTTATTAGGATGTCGTCTTGGAATACGATCGTTCCAGGAATGGATTTAAGCAAGCTTTCCATGTTCCTCTGAAAGATAGCGGCCACCGAACGAATGCCAAACGGACACCTGTTGTAGATAAATAGCCCCTTGTGCATCGTGATGGTGGTCAGAAGCTTGGATTCTTCAGCCAGTTCCTGAGTCATGTATGCCGAAGTGAGGTCCAACTTGGTGAATAGCTTGCCACCTGCCAGCATGGCAAATAGGTCCTTCGCTCTCGGAAGCGGGTATTGGTCCTGCAGTGTCACTCGGTTGATGGTGGCCTTGTAGTCACGACAAACCCTGACCGAGCCATCCGCTTTGAGAACAGGAACAATGGGGCTTGCCCAGTCACTGAATTCAACTGCCGAGATTATGCCCTCTCTGAGCAGCTTGTCCAATTCACTTTCAATGTTCTCATGCGTCACATACGGCATCGCTCTGGCTTTGTGGTGCACTGGTCTGGCGTCCGGGGTGATGCGTATCACTACTTTGGTGCCCTTGAAAGTCCCGACACCAGGTTGAAACAGTGACCCAAATTTCTGTAGGACCTGTGAGCATGAACTTCACTCCACAGATGAAATGGCATGCACATCCCCCCATTTTCAGTTCATCTCGGCTAGCCAACTCTTCCCCAAGAGTGCGGGGCCATTTCCCAGGACAATCCAGAGTGGCAGCCAGTTCTGTGACCCATTATGCGTTACCACCAAGTTTGCACTGCCTAGCACTGGGACGATCTCTTTGGTGTACGACCGTAGCTGCGTGTCAATGCGTTCCAGTTTTGGCCTGCTAGCTCTGTGTGGCCATAGTCTCTCAAATTGTTGGGCACTCATAAGGGACTGGCTGGCTCCTGTGTCCAGCTCCATGCGCATCGGGATACCATTCAATAAAACTTTCATCATCATAGAAACATAGAAACATAGAAAATAGGTGCAGGAGCAGGCCATTCAGCCCTTCTAGCCTGCACCGCCATTCAATGAGTTCATGGCTGAACATGAAACTTCAGTACCCCCTACCTGCTTTCTCGCCATACCCCTTGATCCCCCGAGTAGTAAGGACTTCATCTAACTCCCTTTTGAATATATTTAGTGAATTGGCCTCAACTACTTTCTGTGGCAGAGAATTCCACAGGTTCATCACTCTCTGGGTGAAGAAGTTTCTCCTCATCTCGGTCCTAAATGGCTTACCCCTTATCCTTAGACTGTGACCCCTGGTTCTGGACTTCCCCAACATTGGGAACATTCTTCCTGCATCTAACCTGTCTAAACCCATCAGAATTTTAAACGTTTCTATGAGGTCCCCTCTCATTCTTCTGAACTCCAGTGAATACAAGCCCAGTTGATCCAATCTTTCTTGATAGGTCAGTCCCACCATCCCGGGAATCAGTCTGGTGAATCTTCGCTGCACTCCCTCAATAGCAAGAATGTCCTTCCTCAAGTTAGGAGACCAAAATTGTACACAATACTCCAGGTGTGGCCTCACCAAGGCCCTGTACAACTGTAGCAACACCTCCCTGCCCCTGTACTCAAATCCCCTCGCTATGAAGGCTTTCTTAACCGCCTGCTGTACCTGCATGCCAACCTTCAATGACTGATGTACCATGACACCCAGGTCTCGTTGCACCTTCCCTTTTCCTAATCTGTCACCATTCAGATAATAGTCTGTCTCTCTGTTTTTACCACCAAAGTGGATAACCTCACATTTATCCACATTATACTTCATCTGCCATTCATTTGCCCACTCACCTAACCTATCCAAGTCACTCTGCAGCCTCATGGGTGGTGTTTTGGTATATGAGCTGTGAACGTCAGCCACATGAACCCGCTGAACTTCAGCATCCATGGCTTTGCCCCAAGCAATCATCCTGCATCGCAGACCCCTCGTCTGGTTTCTCCATATTCTGGCCAAGTGTCCGCTGATGTTGCAATTCCTACAGAAAAATTGCTGCAACCTGCAGCTTTTCGCAGTATGTCTACCCCCACACCTCCAGCATGAGCTGAAGTTGTTGTTAACAAAAGGACTGTTGCCAGGCATTCCTCTCTGATTGTCCCTTTTGTTGTTTCTAAGCGCTCTGATGGTGTGTGTTAATGGTCCCATCACGGGACGCATTGTTCCTTGAGATGGCGTGAATTGTCGATCCCCTTTCCATTGTCCCTGTTGCGGGCTCACCCTAGTGTCTGTTGCTGCCTGGCCGGTTTCAAAATGCCCTTGCCTGCCTGCGGGGTCCCTGGCCGCGTTCACAATGTTAACTCCCTGGTCCATCGCCACGTTGGGACCAGAGCTGTGCGCGCAAATTAGCTTGGTCTATTCTTCCCCTGCTATGAAGGTCTGAGCTATCAACGCCGCCCCTTCTAAAGTCAAGTCCTTGGTCTCTATGAGCTTCCTGAAAATCCCGGCATGACTAATGTCCTCAATGAAGAAATCCTTTAACATCTCCCCCCTGCAGGCGTCTGTGAACTTACAGAGACTGGCCAAGCGCCGCAGGTCTGCAACGAAGTCCGAGATGTTTTGTCCCTCCCGACACCGGTGTGTGTAGAACTGGTGCTGGGCCATGTGTACGTTACTCGCCAGTTTGAGATGCTCACTGATCAGCTAGCTGAGCTCTTCGAAGGACTTGTCCACTGGCTTCTCGGGTGCGAGCAGGTCTTTCATCAACGCATACGTCTTTGGTCCGCAGCTGGTCAGTAGATGCGCCCTCCGCTTGTCAGCCGCTGCCGCTCCCAGCCAGTCCTTCGTGACGAAACTCTGCTGGAGTCTCTCAATGAAGTCGTCCCAGTCCTCACCCACACAGTAACGTTCCTCTGTGCTACCGGTGGCCATCCTCGTGGTTCGGTGATTCCCGTTTCTCGTCGCCAAATGTGGTGTTCCTGCACCTTGCTATTGAATCACACAAGGCATGTATTGCAGACATGGTCACTGCCAGACCTTTCTTTATTCCCAGGACCAAGAAGTGATGACCCTGCGTGGGACCTCCCTTTAAATATCTGAGTGCCCAGGTGAAGAGTGTCTCCCACAAGTTCACCCCCTGTGGTCAAGGTGTGCATTTCCAGGACATATATACAGTGTACAGTGTGGTTACATGAAGGTTTCAGTTACATGAAGGTTACAGTCGTATAAAGGTTGCATACATGACAGCGACTTTCTCTCCTGCTGATGGCCCTGTTGAACAACCACACGCTCTTTCGCAGGGACCAGCTCATGTGAGGCGACCAATTCTTGTTGGTAATAATGAATGAGAAAAAAAATTACCTCGGACGCAAGCATGGGAAAATTGTTTGTTGCATAAAATTGGAAAGGAGACCTGTGAAAGGTATTATTCTCAGAACTTTATATACACAGCGATCATATTCCCGGGTTCAAGCCCAGGGCACAAAGCTTCTGCACATAAAGATTAATGTTTAAATTAAATCGTTTTTTTTTAACTTGCTCATTTGGGATGTCATCATCATCATAGGCAGTCCCTCGAATGACGGCAATTTAAGTGTATCTAAGGGTTAAGTCATGGCAGGACAGCTCGGTCATGTGATATGCTCCTCCTGTACCATGTGGGAACACGGGGACAACACCAGTGTCCCTGACGACTACATGTGCGGGAAGTGTGTCCACCTCCGGCTACTGACGGTCCGTGTTGCGGAGTTGGAGCTGAAGGTGGATTCACTCTGGAGCATCCATGATGCTGAGAATGACGTGAGTATCACGTGTAGCGAGTTGGTCTTACCGCAGGAGAAGGGTCCACAGCCAGCGAGGGAATGGAAGACCAGCAGGAAGAGTAGTGCAAGGAAGGTAGTGCAGGGGTCCCCTGTGGTCATCCCACTGCAAAACAGATACACTGCTTTGAGTGCTGTTGAGGGGGATGACTCATCAGGAGTGGGCAGCAGCAGCCAAGTTCATGGCACCGTGGCTGGCTCTGTTGCACAGGAGGGCAGGAAAAAGAGTGGGCGAGCGATAGTGATAGGGGATTCAATTGTAAGGGGAATAGATAGGCGTTTCTGCGGCCGCAACCGAGACTCCAGGATGGTATGTTGCCTCCCTGGTGCAAGGGTCAAGGATGTCTCGGAGCGGGTGCAGGACATTCTAAAAAGGGAGGGAGAACAGCCAGTTGTCGTGGTGCACGTTGGTACCAATGACATAGGTAAAAAAAGGGATGAGTTCCTACGAAATGAATTTAAGGAGCTAGGAGCTAAATTAAAAAGTAGGACCTCAAAAGTAGTAATCTCGGGATTGCTACCAGTGCCACGTGCTAGTCAGAGTAGGAATCGCAGGATAGCTCAGATGAATACGTGGCTTGAGCAATGGTGCAGCAGGGAGGGATTCAAATTCCTGGGGCATTGGAACCGGTTCTGGGGGAGGTGGGACCAGTACAATCCGGACGGTCTGCACCTGGGCAGAATCGGAACCAATGTCCTCGGGGGAGTGTTTGCTAGTGCTGTTGGGGAGGAGTTAAACTAATATGGCAGGGGGATGGGAACCAATGCAGGGAGATAGAGGGAAACAAAAAGGAGGCAAAAACAAAAGACAGAAAGGAGATGAGGAAAAGTGGAGGGCAGAGAAACCCAAGGCAAAGAACAATAAGGGCCATTGTACAGCAAAATTCTAAAAGGACAGAGGGTGTTAAAAAAACAAGCCTAAAGGCTTTGTGTCTTAATGCAAGGAGTATCCGCAATAAGGTGGATGAATTAACTGTGCAAATAGATGTTAACAAATATGATGTGATTGGGATTACGGAGACGTGGCTCCAGGATGAGCAGGGCTGGGAACTCAACATCCAGGGGTATTCAACATTCAGGAAGGATAGAATAAAAGGAAAAGGAGGTGGGGTAGCATTGCTGGTTAAGGAGGAGATTAAGGCAATAGTTAGGAAGGACATTAGCTTGGATGATGTGGAATCTATATGGGTAGAGCTGCAGAACACCAAAGGGCAAAAAACGTTAGTGGGAGTTGTGTACAGACCTCCAAACAGTAGTAGTGATGTTGGGGAGGGCATCAAACAGGAAATTAGGGGTGCGTGCAATAAAGGTGCAGCAGTTATAATGGGTGACTTTAATATGCACATAGATTGGGCTAACCAAACTGGAAGCAATACGGTGGAGGAGGATTTTCTGGAGTGCATAAGGGATGGTTTTTTAGACCAATATGTCGAGGAACCAACTAGGGGGGAGGCCATCTTAGACTGGGTGTTATGTAATGAGAAAGGATTAATTAGCAATCTCGTTGTGCGAGGCCCCTTGGGGAAGAGTGACCATAATATGGTGGAATTCTGCATTAGGATGGAGAATGAAACAGTTAATTCAGAGACCATGGTCCAGAACTTAAAGAAGGCTAACTTTGAAGGTATGAGGCGTGAATTGGCTGAGATGGATTGGCGAATGATACTTAAGGGGTTGACAGTGGATGGGCAATGGCAGACATTTAGAGACCGTATGGATGAATTACAACAATTGTACATTCCTGTCTGGCATAGAAATAAAAAAGGGAAGGTGGCTCAACCGTGGCTATCAAGGGAAATCAGGGATAGTATTAAAGCCAAGGAAGTGGCATACAAATTGGCCAGAAATAGCAGCGAACCTGGGGACTGGGAGAAATTTAGAACTCAGCAGAGGAGGACAAAGGGTTTGATTAGGGCAGGGAAAATGGAGTATGAGAAGAAGCTTGCAGGGAACATTAAGACGGATTGCAAAAGTTTCTATCGATATGTAAAGAGAAAAAGGTTAGTAAAGACAAATGTAGGTCCCCTGCAGTCAGAATCAGGGGAAGTCATAACTGGGAACAAAGAAATGGCGGACCAATTGAACAAGTACTTTGGTTCGGTATTCACGAAGGAGGACACGAACAACCTTCCGGTTATAAAAGGGGTCGGGGGGTCTAGTAAGGAGGAGGAACTGAGGGAAATCCTTATTAGCCGGGAAATTGTGTTGGGGAAATTGATGGGATTGAAGGCCGATAAATCCCCAGGGCCTGATGGACTGCATCCCAGAGTACTTAAGGAGGTGGCCTTGGAAATAGTGGATGCGTTGACAGTCATTTTCCAACATTCCACTGACTCTGGATCAGTTCCTATGGAGTGGAGGGTAGCCAATGTAACCCCACTTTTTAAAAAAGGAGGGAGAGAGAAAACAGGGAATTATAGACCGGTCAGCCTGACATCGGTAGTGGGTAAAATGATGGAATCAATTATTAAGGATGTCATAGCAGTGCATTTGGAAAGAGGTGACATGATAGGTCCAAGTCAGCATGGATTTGTGAAAGGGAAATCGTGCTTGACAAATCTTCTGGAATTTTTTGAGGATGTTTCCAGTAGAGTGGATAAGGGAGAACCAGTTGATGTGGTATATTTGGACTTTCAGAAGGCGTTCGACAAGGTCCCACACAAGAGATTGATGTGCAAAGTTAGAGCACATGGGATTGGGGGTAGTGTACTGACATGGATTGAGAACTGGTTGTCAGACAGGAAGCAAAGAGTAGGAGTAAATGGGTACTTTTCAGAATGGCAGGCAGTGACTAGTGGGGTACCGCAAGGTTCTGTGCTGGGGCCCCAGCTGTTTACACTGTACATTAATGATTTAGATGAGGGGATTAAATGTAGTATCTCCAAATTTGCGGATGACACTAAGTTGGGTGGCAGTGTGAGCTGCGAGGAGGATGCTGTGAGGCTGCAGAGCGACTTGGATAGGTTAGGTGAGTGGGCAAATGCATGGCAGATGAAGTATAATGTGGATAAATGTGAGGTTATCCACTTTGGTGGTAAAAACAGAGAGACAGACTATTATCTGAATGGTGACAGATTAGGAAAAGGGGAGGTGCAAAGAGACCTGGGTGTCATGGTACATCAGTCATTGAAGGTTGGCATGCAGGTGCAGCAGGCGGTTAAGAAAGCAAATGGCATGTTGGCCTTCATAGCAAGGGGATTTGAGTACAGGGGCAGGGAGGTGTTACTACAATTGTACAGGGCCTTGGTGAGGCCACACCTGGAGTATTGTGCACAGTTTTGGTCTCCTAACCTGAGGAAGGACATTCTTGCTATTGAGGGAGTGCAGCGAAGGTTCACCAGACTGATTCCCGGGATGGCGGGACTGACCTATCAAGAAAGACTGGATCAACTGGGCTTGTATTCACTGGAGTTCAGAAGAATGAGAGGGGACCTCATAGAAACATATAAAATTCTGACGGGGTTAGACAGGTTAGATGCAGGAAGAATGTTCCCAATGTTGTGGAAGTCCAGAACCAGGGGTCACAGTCTAAGGATAAGGGGTAAGCCATTTAGGACCGAGATGCGGAGGAACTTCTTCACCCAGAGAGTGGTGAACCTGTGGAATTCTCTACCACAGAAAGTTGTTGAGGCCAATTCACTAAATATATTCAAAAAGGAGTTAGATGAGGTCCTTACTGCTAGGGGGATCAAGGGGTATGGCGAGAAAACAGGAATGGGGTACTGAAGTTGAATGTTCAGCCATGAACTCATTGAATGGCGGTGCAGGCTAGAAGGGCCGAATGGCCTACTCCTGCACCTATTTTCTATGTTTCTATGTTTCTATGCTTCCACAAGAGTTCACAGATGTTTCAATGACAGACCCGATGTTCCAGTCCTGAACTCCAATTGAGGGGGTGGAAGATGCCTGTGCGTGGATATTTTTAACGTGTGGTGACCGTTGCACACCAGCCACCACACGGGCTTGACAGAGCTAGGCCTTTATCCAGTGACAAGGGTTGAACCAGGACGATTGGAGACCTGCTCTGCTGCACGGACCTGGTGCGCACACATATCGCAGTGTGGGCTGGCCCGTGCTGCCCCTGGGCCCTCGGCTCTTCTGGGCCCCATACCCTCATTCACCGCACCTCTGCCACGATGTTCCAGGACCCGGTGCTCCAGCTCTATTTATAGTCCCGCCCTGCGGTGGTGTTCTCACACAGGTCGGGGCGGCCACAATGTTCCAGGACCCAGCGCTCCAGCTCTATTTATAGTCCCGCCCTGTGGTGGTGTTCTCACACAGGTCGGGGCAGCCACAATGTTCCAGGACCCGGCGCTCCAGCTCTATTTATAGTCCCGACCTACGGTGGTGTTCTCACACAGGTCGGGGCGGCCCATGATGTTCCAGGACCCGGTGCTCCAGCTCTATTTATAGCCCCGACCTACGGTGGTGTTCTCACACAGGTCGGGGCGGCCCATGATGTTCCAGGACCCGGTGCTCCAGCTCTATTTATAGCCCCAACCTACGGTGGTGTTCTCACATGGGCCAGGGTGGCCCATGTAGCTAATAGCAAGCAGCAGGCTTGTATCGGATCCCCTTGTTATTCAATGTAGCGAGGCGGTGCTACAATTTAGCGGGGCTTGTTTTTTTTTAATTTTCATTGTTAAATGCGACCATTTCTCCTGTCATTTACTAACAGTTTGTAACAAATCCTGTCCTGACTTTTTAAAACCTCCAGATATACTGCTGTAAGATACAATTATGTAAAATAACAACAACACCTGATATTTATATAGCGCTTTTCATGTAGTAAACCATCCTGAGGCACTTCGCAGGAGTAGTAGAAAGACAAAAAAAAAATTGACCGAGCCACATAAGGAGAAATTTGGTCAAAGCTTGGTCAAAGAGGTAGGTTTTAAGGAACGTCTTAAAGAAGGAAAGAGAGGCGGAGAGATTTAGGGGGAATTCCAGAGCTTAGGGCCTAGGCAACAGAAGGCATGACCACCAATGGTTGAGCACTTATAATCAGGGATGCTCAAGAGGGCAGAATTAGAGGAGCACAGACATTGTGAGGGGTTGCGCGGCCGGAGAAGGTTACAGAGATAGGGAGGGGCGACGCCATGGAGGGATTTGAAAACTTGGATGAGAATTTTGACATCGAGGCGTTGCTTAAACAGGAGGCGATGTAGATCAGCGAGCACAGCACTGTCTGTCCCATCTGTGGCAGGGACTGTGGCTCTCGTATTGGACTGTTCAGCCACCTAAGGACTCATTCTAAGAGTGGAAGCAATTCTTCCTCGATTCCGAGGGACTGCCTATGATGATGACGATGATGATGGATGAACGGGACTTGTTGCGAGTTAAGACATGAGCAGCCAAGTTTTGGATGACCTCAAGTTTATCTAGGGTAGATATGGGAGGCTGGCCAGGAGTGCATTGGAATAATCAGGGCTAGAGGCAGCACTCTAGAAATAAGCCATCCACTGGGATGCATGCAGAAAGGTTACAGTTTATAAAACTTACATCTGCTCTCCTATTAAACTCTCCATGAAACTATTTACATACTCAATGTTTAAGTGCTACTAACTATGATTCTACGATTAAACAATTATTAGTTCACAACTTTGTCTAGCTTATTTGATTTTACAGAAGGGATAAATTAAATTATTCAGTAGCTTGTTTGGATCCTGATTGGTTGGTAGAGTAAATGCTAATATCTGAACTGGTTAATATAGGGCAGTTTGACAAACCAAATTTAAGCATAGACTGGGTGGTAAACCATAGACAGATCCTTGATGAGGAGTTAAGATGAAAGAATTAAGGATTCATCTGGTGCCCTTAATGATTTTTGTCTGGGTATCAGTCCGAGTGTTCTTACATAGGAATATGCTAATTTAGTTGTGTTCATTTTGCAGTTATGATCCACATTTTTCCCACATTTGTGGAATGAATACTTTACATTTATCTATGTTTCATTTTATTTACCATGTGTCGTCCTAGCTATATAAATCTATCTAAATACTGTTTCACATCTACATAAAAGACCTAGATATGCAAACTAAGTTCCTCAGAAGGAGGAGGGGGAGTAAGAAAAGAGGGACAAGATGGAGTCAGGAGATTTGGGAGAGGCATCTACATTTTAACCATTCTAACAAACTGTAACAAAATTGTATGTTTATTGTAATACATTCCTTTAGTAGAAGATTGATAGATTAGAAAATATTAATATTTTTGATTACAACAAGCAGTATAAAATAAACCACCTGTGGATTTATTTTTAGCTGGTAACTTAATGAGACTACAAAGGTATGAAGGCAGAGTTGGCTAAAGTGAACTGGGAAAATAGATTAAAGCGTGGGACGGTTGATGAGCAATGGCAGACATTTAAGGAGCTATTTCGTAACTCTCAACAAAAATATATTCCAATGAAAAGGAAAGACTGTAAGAGAAGGATTAACCATCTGTGGCTAACTAAGGAAATAAGGGATGGTATCAAATTAAAACAATGGCATACAACCTGGCCAAGACTAGTGGGAGGCAAGAGGATTGGGAAACTTTTAAAAGCCAACAAAGAATGACTAAAAAAATAATAGAGAGGGAAAATAGATTATGAAAGTAAACTAGCACAAAATATAAAAACAGATAGTAAGAGTTTCCACAGATACATAAAAAGGAAGCGAGTAGCTAAAGTAAATGTTGGCCCCTTAGCAGATAAGACTGGGGAATTAATAATAGGGAACAGGGAAATGGCAGAGACTTTGAACAGATATTTTGTATCAGTCTTCATGGTAGAAGAAACTAAAAACATCCCAATAGCGGATAATCAAGGGGCTATAGGGAGGGAGGAACTTAATACAATCACTATCACTAAAGAAGTAGTAGTCGGTAAAATAATGGGACTAAAGGCAGACAAGTCCCCTGGACCTGATGGCTTACATCCTAGGGTCTTAAAAGAAGTGGCTGCAGAGATAGTGGATGCATTGGTTGTAATCTACCAAAATTCCCTAGATTCTGGGGAGGTCCCAGCGGATTAGAAAACTGCAAATGTAATGCCCCTATTTAAAAAATAGCAGGAAACTATAGACCAGTTAGCCTAACATCAGTCATTGGGGAAATGCTGGAGTCCATTATTAAGGAAGCAGTAGCAGGACAATTGGAAAAGCATAACTCAATCAAGCAGAGTCAGCATGGTTTTATGAAAGGGAAATCATGTTTGACAAATTTGCTGGAGTTCTTTGAGGATCAAGGGGAACCAGTGGATGTGGTGTATTTGGATTTCCAGAAGGCATTTGATAAGATGCCACATAAAAGATATAGCACAAGATAAGAGTTCACAGGGTTGGGGGTAATATTTAAGCAAGGATAGAGGATTGGCTAACTAACAGAAAACAGAGAGTCAGGATAAATGGGTAATTTTCCGGTTGGCAAACAGTAACTAGTGGGGTGCTGCAGGGATTGGTGCTGGGGCCTCAACTATTTACAATCTATATTAATTACTTGGATGAAGGGACCGAGTGTAATGTAGCCAAGTTTGTTGATGATACAAAGATGGGTGGAAGTGCAAATTGTGAGGAGGACACAAAAAATCTGCAAAGGGATATAGTCAGGCTAAGTGAGTGGGCAAAAATTTGGCACATGGAGTATAATGTGGGAAAATGTGAGATTATCCACTTTGGCAGAAAAAATAAAAGAGCAAATTATAATTTAAATGGAGAAAAATTGCAAAGTGCTGCAGTTTTGAGGGACCTGGGGGTCCTTGTGTATGAAACATAAAAAGTTAGTGAGCAGATACAACAATCAGGAAGGCAAATGAAATGTTGGCCTTTATTGCAAGGGGAATATAGTATAAAAGCTGAGAAGTCCAGCTACAACTGTACAGGGTATTGGTGAGGCCACACCTGGAGTACTGCGTACAGTTTTGGTCTCGCTATTTAAAGGAAGGATATACTTGCACTGGAGGCAGTTCAGAGAAGGTTCACAAGGTTGATTCCAGAGATGAGGGGGTTGACTTATGAGGAAAGGTTGAGTAGGTTGGGCCTCTACTCATTGGAGTTCAGAAGAATGAGAGGTGATCTTAAGGAAACATATAAGATATTGAGGGGTCTCGACAAGGTGGGTGCAGAGAGGATATTTTCACTCATGGGGGAAGCTAAAACTAGGGGGCATAGTCTCAGAATAAGGGGCCATCAATTTAAAACTGAGGAGGCATTTCTTCTATGGAATTCTCTGCCCCAGAGCAATATGGAGGTTGGGTCACTGAATATATTTCAGGCGGAGATAAGACAGATTTTTGAGCGATAAGGGAATAAAGGGTTATGGGGAACGGGCAGGGAAGTGGAGCTGAGTCCATGATCAGATCGGCCATGATCTTATTGAATGGCGGAACAGGCTCAAGGGGCCAAATGGCCTACTCCTGTTCCTATTTCTTATGTTCTTATGAATAGGATTGAGGAATTATTCTGAATTCAACAGCTTAAGTGACCAGGGCACCAAATAGCAATGTTCAAACATCAGTATATAACAGACCCCAAGATATAAATGACATACATATTTATTTATTATGACTGTTTAAAAACTACAGAAGTTGACTTTGTTTGATTGACTTTTTTTACACATCGACTGCAAATATTGCTGTAACAATACCAAGAGAGTGAAATATTTACTAAACAACAACAAATGATCGCAAATACACCAATTAACTGCTTCTCAATTGCTGTAGATGCTCCTCTTGAATCTAACAGGATTATACTTGTTAATTCTGAAAATCCATTGATATTTATTGAATGCATAATCAAATATATTCATTAACCAAGGTACAAACATTTAACCAGTGAAGATGTATTTAGTGTCCAAATTGTTGTTGAATTTATCTGCATATGAACCAATTTTGCTTCCATATCCCCCTTGAAGTTTTTCTTTTCTGCCAAGTCCCAGGTTCATCCCTCTGCCAGTGAAATAGGACTGAAGGATTCGGAAGAACTGTTTTATAGGAGAAAGAAAACAATATATTTAAGCAGGCAAATAATCAAATCCAGATCGTAAACAATTCTGTTCAAAAATTACATTTTTGCGAATTAGTTTATCTCAAGATCACTCGCAACTTCTTGGTGAAAATGTAACCATTGTAGGGAATGTATCAAACAATCCATAAATCTTCTTTTCAGCCGAAAATGTAAAGATTAGTTAATTGCTGAAAATGCTACTCTTTTATAATCATGTATATCATTTGTCTTTTCCAAAATGAGGTAATAGGTAATTAGTGTGATGGGTGAGTGAGCAGGGCTCCTCACCTTTAGTGTGATGGGCGGCCGGGTGAGCAGGGCTCCTGAGCCTTTTGCAGTACAGGTGGAATTGTTTTCTCTTTTTAGCATTTTTTTTTTAACATTAATCACTTCGTGCCTGATTATTTTTCACATAATTATAAACCTGAAACCATAATATCTAATATAGTAAGTATCAGCTATTGTCAACCATGGCTCAGTGGTAGCATTCTCATTCCTAGGTCAGAAGGTTGTTGGTTCTCAAGTCCCGCTCCAGAGACTTGAGCGCATAATCCAGGCTGTCACTCCAGTGCAATGCTGAGGGAGTGGTGCACTGTCGGAGGTGCTGTCTTTAGGATGAGACGTTAAATTGAGGCCCAGTCTGCCTTCTCAGGTAAATGTAAAAGATCCCATGGCACTATTCGAAGAAAAGGGGCGTTCTCCTGGTGACCTGGCCAATATTTAAACCTCAACCAATATCTAAAACCGATGATCTGACCATTTATTTCATTGCAGTTTGTGGGAGCTTGCTGTGTGCAAATTGGCATCCTGCATTACAACAGTGACTACACGTCAAAAGTATTTCATTGGCTGTAAAGCATATTGGGATGTTCTGATGTCATGAATGGTGCTGTGTAAATGAAAGTTCTTTCTTTCTTCCAACACAGCAGATCTCTTTTTAACTTTGTACAATATTAAATGTCATCATCATCATCATAGGCAATCCCTCGGAATCGAGGAAGACTTGCTTCCTCTCCTGAAGTGAGTTCTTTGGTGGCTGAACAGTCCAATAGGAGAGCCACAGACTCTGTCACAGGTGGGACAGAAAGTCGTTGAGGGAAGGGGTGGGTGGGACTGGTTTGCCGCACACTCTTTCCCCTGCCTGCGCTTGGTTTCTACATGCTCTCGGCGTTGAGACTCAAGGTGCTCAGCGCCCTCTCGGATGCACTTCCTCCACTTAGGGCGGTCTTGGGCCAGGGACTCCCAGGTGTCAGTGGGGATGTTGCACTTTATCAGGGAGGCTTTGAGGGTGTCCTTATAGCATTTCCACTGCCCACCTTTGGCTCGTTTGCCGTGAAGGAGCTCCGAGTAGAGCACTTGCTTTGGGAGTCTCGTGTCTGGCATGCGGACTATGTGGCCTGCCCAGCGGAGCTGATCGAGTGTGATCAGTGCTTCAATGCTGGGGATGTGAGCCTGAGTGAGGACGCTGATGTTGGTGCATCTGTCCCCCCAGGGGAT
The DNA here is from genome assembly GCF_044704955.1 of Pristiophorus japonicus. Taxonomy (NCBI): domain Eukaryota; kingdom Metazoa; phylum Chordata; class Chondrichthyes; family Pristiophoridae; genus Pristiophorus; species Pristiophorus japonicus. The sequence goes on from NC_091981.1 coordinate 203,732,831, forward strand.
TTGTAGGAGACATCGTTGGTGATATTTCTCCAGCAACCTGAGATGTCTACTGTGAATGGTCCACTTCTCTGAGCCATACAGGAGGGAAGGTATTACTACAGCCCTGTAGACCATGAGCTTAGTGGCAGTTTGGAGGGCCTGGTCTTCAAACACTCTTTTCCTCAGGTGACCGAAGGCTGCACTGGTGCACTGTATTCAGATACTGGTAACCTTGTATCTAAAGCCTGATAGAGGTATCTAAATAACAAAACAGAACCCTAATTCCTCTTGTGTTGTTCAGTTATTTAAAGGCTGTCCTTGCAAAGTTCAAGGCTTATTGCAATTTTTTAATTCACCATAATAGCTTTTTTTCTTACAGCTCTTTTTCCAATAATGTTCTCTGAATAGTGGGTATACCATAGCTGTCTGAAATTGGACACTTGCAGTTGCTGTGGTCAGCGATATAATGTGATCAACTAATTTCAATCTTGCTGGGAAATACAAATTGCTGCTTTGTACAAATATGAAATAACTCATTATTATGCTGATGAAAATAAGATCCTTCACAAGCAGCAGGAGCAACTCCAATAGAGTTCAAGGACCAAACTTACTTCAGCTGAAGTCATGGTCTGACTCATCTCTTGCTTATGGCCCACTTTATTATGAAGTATCCATTGGAAGCATCTTAGCCAAAATATGGTGAACAAATCCCAGTCAATCTAAATAATGTTTATTGCATAACTCCATATCACTGTGGGGTGTAAGTAACTTTAAATACATTGGCCTGGATTTTGCAGTGGAAATATATAGGATTACATAGAATATACGGCACAGAAACAGGCCATTCCGCCCAATCAGTCCATACCACCATTTATGCTCCGCTCGAGTCTCCTCCTGTCTTTCCTCATCTAAATCTATCAGCATAACCCTCTATTCTCCCCTCCTTCATTTGCTTGTCTAGCCTCCCCTTAAATGCATCTATATTATTCGCTTCAATCACTCCCTGCGGTTGCGAGTTCCACATTCTCACCACTCTTTAGGTAAAGAAATTTCTTCTCAATTCCCTATTGGATTTCTTGGCGACTATCTTATATTGATGGCCTCTAGTTATGCTTTTCCCCCACATGTGGAAACATCCTCTCTGTATCCACTCTATCAAAACCTTTTATATAATTTTAAAGACCTCCATTAGGTCACCCCCTCAGCCTTCTTTTTTCCAAGAGAATAGAGACATAGCCTATTCATCCTTTCCTGATATGTATACCCTCGCATTTCTGGTATCATCCTGTAAACCCTCTCTGCACCCTCTCCAGTACCTCTATATCCTTTTTATAATATGGCGACTAGAACTGTACACAGCACTCTAATGTGCTCTAACCAAGGTTCGATACAGGTTTAGCATAACTTTCTACTTTTCAATTCTATACCTCCAGAAATAAACCCTAGTGTTTAGTTTGCTTTTTTTAATGGCCTTGCCTAACCTGTGTCACAACTTTTAGTGATTTGTGTATTTGTACTTTGTGTATAGTGATTTGAACAAGATCCCTTTGTTCCTCTACCTCACCTAGACTCGCACCCTCCAAGTAATAAGTGACCTCCCTATTCTTCCTAACAAAATGTAATACCTCACATTTATCTATGTTCAACTTCATTTGTCAATTATATGCCTATTCTGCAAGTTTATTAATGTCCTCCTGTAATTTGTTGCAGTCAACAACACAACAACTTGTATTTATATAGCGCCTTTAACATAGTGCAATGTCCCAAGGTGCTTCACAGGAGTATTATGAGATTAAAAATTTGACACCGAGTCACATAAGTAGAAATTAGCGCAGGTGACCAATAGCTTGGACAAAGAGGTAGGTTTTAAGGAGTGTCTTCGAGGAGGAAAGCGAGGTAGCGAGGCAGAGAGGTTTAGGCAGGGAGTTCTAGAGCTTGGGGCCTAGGCAACAGAAGGCACGGCCACCAATGGTTCAGCGATTTAAATCAGGGCTGCTCAAGAGGGCAGAATTAGAGGAGCGCAAACATCCGGGGGGCTTGTGTCATCCGCAATTTTAGAAATTGTGTTTTTGATTCCAAAATCTAAATCGTTAATGTAAACAGTAGTCCCAGCACTGATCCTTGTGGAACACCACCATTATCTATTCTCTCTGTTACCTCTTCAAAAAATTCAATGAGGTTGGTCAAGCAAGACTTCCCTTTTGAAATCTATGCTGACTATTCATTACTATATTTTTGATTTCAAGATGTTCTATTTTCTCATTTAGTGGCGATTCCATTATTTTTCCTATCACCGATGTTAAGCTGACTAATCTATAATTCCCTGGACATGTCCTATCCACCTTCTTAAATATAGGTATTACGTTAGCTATTCGCCAGTCCTCTGGCACTACACCTTTTTCTAACGAATTATTAAATATTTCCCACAAGTGGAAACACTCTCACTGTATCCACTCTATCAAAAGCTTTCATCATTTTAAAGATCTCTATTAGGCTGTCAGCATTCACCGCTATGGAGTAAATCGGACAGCAACTTCTGGCGTCCACACGTGCGCAGTTAAATGCGGAAATCAGGAAGAACATAAGAACATAAGGAATAGGAACAGGAGTAGGCCATACGGCCCCTCGAGTCTGCTCCGCCATTCAATAAGATCATCGCTGATCTGATAATGTACTCAGCTCCACTTACCTGCCCGCTCCCCATAACCCCTTATCCCCTTATTGTTTAAGAAACTGTCTATTTCTGTCTTAAACTTATTCAATGCCCCAGCTTCCACAGCTCTCTGAGGCAGCGAATTCCACAGATTTACAACCCTCTGAGAGAAGAAATTTCTCCTCATCTTAGTTTTAATTGGGCGGCCCCTTATTCTAAGATCGTGCCCTCTAGTTCTAGTCTCCCCCATCAGTGGAAACATCCTCCCTGCATCCACCTTGTCAAGCCCCCTCATAATCTTATGCATTTCGATAAGATCACCTCTCATTCTTCTGAATTCCAATGAATAGAGGCCCAACCTACTCAACCTTTCCTCATAAATCAACCTCCTCATCCCCGGAATCAACCTAGTGAACCTTCTCTGAACTGCCTCCAAAGCAAGTATATCCTTTCTTAAATATGGAAACCAAAACTGCACGCAGTATTCCAGGTATGGCCTCACCAATACCTTGTTTAGCTGTAGTAAGACTTCCCTGCTTTTATACTCCATCCCCTTTGCAATAAAGACCAATATACATTTGGCCTTCCTGATCACTTGCTGTACCTGCATACTATCCTTTTGTGTTTCATGCACAAGCACCCCCAGGTCCCGCTGTACTCTGGGACTTTGCAATCTTTCTCCATTTAAATAATAACTTGCGCTTTGATTTTTTTCTGCCAAAGTGCATGACCTCACACTTTCCAACATTATACTCCATCTGCCAAATTTTTGCCCACTCACTTAGCCTGTCTATGTCCTTTTGCAGATTTTTTGTGTCCTCCTCATACATTGCTTTTCCTCCCCTCTTTGTATCATCAAAAAACTTGGCTATGTTACACTCAGTCTCTTCTTCCAAGTCGTTAATATAGATTGTATAGTTGGGGTCCCAGCACCCCACTAGTTACTGGTTGCCAACCAGAGAATGAACCATTTATCCCGACTCTCTGTTCTCTGTTAGTTAGCCAATCCTCTATCCATGCTAATATATTACCCCCAACCCCGTGAACTTTTATCTTGTGCAGTCACCTTTTATGTGGCACCTTGTCAAATGCCTTCTGGAAGTCCAAATACACCACATCCACTGGTTACCCTTTATCCACCCTGTTCGTTACATCCTCAAAGAACTCCAGCAAATTTGTTAAACATGACTTCCCCTTCATAAATCCATGCTGACTCTGCCTGACCGAATTTTGCTTTTCCAAATGTCCTGCTATTGCGTCTTTAATAATGGACTCCAACATTTTCCCAACCACAGATGTTAGGTTAACTGATCTATAGTTTCCTGCTTTTTGTCTGCCTCCTTTTTTAAATAGGAGCATTACATTTTCAGTTTTCCAATCTGCTGGGACTTCCCCAGAATCCAGGGAATTTTGGTAAATTACAACCAATGCATCCACTATCCCTGCCGTTACTTCTCTTACAGTTGCTGTCCGAATTGCCCTGCTCCTTCACAAGCTTCATTACACCAGATAGACTCAACATTAAAACACATGAAGGGCATGAAATTGCAGTACATACCCACTCAGTATGCCAGAAAAAGCTAGCGCTTGTCTGTTCAAGTGTAAGTGAATTTTTAATGGAGCGATAAATCTTAATTACTACCAATATCTCTGGCACTAAAAATTACTTTTACGTGTGGAGTCTGATTCCTTCAGATTTTAATTATTATTGTGGAGTTTTTTAACAATTGTTGAAAGATAGTTCTGCACAGGCACGAGCACAGCTCTTTCCTAAACAGGACAGTTATAGTTACAGCCAGGTAGGAACGAAGGATATAAGCAGGGGTTTTGCCTGGCTGGAACCCAAACTGCAGTAATTGGTCTCAGACTGGTAGAATGCACCCTCAGTCTATAAATCATTTCCTTTGGTTTTATTTTTTTTTAAACATTGATTTCATGGTACCAGTGTCATTCAGATTTCTTATCCATAGCATGCAGTGGTCCAATCAACTAAAAAGGAGAGTAGCCTAATATATGTGCCTAGTTATTAACAAAAGAGCAGAGTAAACTTGAAAATTGATTTTCAGCCAGTCACAGTGGCACCAAATATAAAATATAAATCACTAAAGACTGAGACCTGTCTTTCTAAACATGCCAGACAGGTTAATTCTCCAGCTTCTGCTTCAATGGTCACTTGAAGGTGGACAAAAGACCACTTGAAGCTTCATCACACAAGACAAGTGGCGATTAGAATTGTGCAAAGCATGTTCAGAAATAAACTAGGATTCAAACAATCAATAACCGATAAATCAAGTCATTTTGTACTTGCTGAGTATCTAGTTTTAATATTGCCCATGTTGAAGCACACAAGATTACAGATAATAGAAATAAACAGATCGTAATATTTAAATGCAGAATTACATCAAAATCTTTGCGACAAATCAATAGTTGAGAGTTGCGAGTGGAAATGAAAGAAATCCCTTAGTTTAGTTAAAGATGATTTGTAACATAGAGGATACTTATTAGTCGTACTAGCTATGAATTATATTATTTTCCTGTTCTTGGTTGAAGCTAAAATTAATCTTTGAAATTGTTTATCTTAACTATTTCTGTGATGTGTGAAAAAATTCTCAATAGTTTCATTTTATAAATTATAGACCATAAATTCAGCAGTTACATAGCTTATCTATAATCTTTCTAGAACTTCAGACTCTCGATCTGATGTGCACATTATTACGTTAAATTGCCAAATCACCAGATTTCTGCTTATGTTAATCAGGAGCTGTTGACTAAAAAGAAATACAGTGACAATAATCACTTCACTCATCATGTTAAAGGGGGATCATTGTTGTTTTGTTGATGCAGGAATGTGAATTGCAACAGGAAGCAACAAAATGACATTTCTACCATACAATAACAAGTTTTAATATAAGTTATGTCACATGTTGTATTTCAGACAATAAAAAATACAGTATTTCCAATTAAATATTAGTGGCAATGATTCTCCTGTTTCATGATTATCGTGTGATTTATTTAATACTTCATTTGAGAAAAACCCTTTGAAAATGAGCTGCTCTTACCTGTATTCTGTAATATTGTCATATGTATCATATTATCAGTGCTGAAGGTTCCACAAATACAATTGAAGAAAATGTAGAAGTGTTGCTTTTGAATATTGAAATGTGCTGTTGTGCATATAAATTGTGTACAACTTATTAAAGAAATGCTAATTCAAAGGCATCAGAAGGAGAATAATTTATACCCGTTGCACGTTATGGTTATAATGAGATTAGAGAGAGTAAAATTGGGTCATAACAAAACACCAGACATTTCTATCCTCAACTGTAACATCTTAAGCAAAGCTTCCTTCCTCATACATTCTTATTCCAATGAAAACTGTTCTGAGTAAAGTTATGTTTTCATCCAGACACTCCGGGGCTAATGATTACTTACCAGGTCCCTGTTTTGTTGTTTTTCTAAAGATTTCCAGCCACCTTCACTGATGACTGGCTCAGGGGTTACACATACCAACAGGAAGATGGATGCAAAGATAATGAGGAGTTGAATATATTTCATCCTAAAGTATAAGAAACATTTTTACATAGTTACATACATAGAATTTACAGCACAGATACAGGCCATTCGGTTAACCTGGTCTATGCCGGCTGGTGTTTATGATCCACACGAGCCTCCTCCCACCTTACTTATCTCACGCCATCAGCATATCCTACTTTTCCTTTCTCCCTCATGTGCTTATCCAGATTCCCCTTAAATGCATCTATGCTATTCGCACCAACCAAACCTTGTGGTAGCAAGTTCCAAATTCTCACCACTCTGGGTAAAGTATTTTCTCCTGAATTCCTTATTGGATTTATTAGTGATTATCTTAGATTTATGACCCCTAGTTTTGGACTCCCCCACAAGTGGAAACAGCTTCTCTACGTCAATACGATCGAACCCTTTCATAATTTTTAAGATATCTAGAGAAAAGAGCTCCAATCTGTTTAGTCGTTCCAGATAGTGGTGAGAAGTGATTTGGAGAGGATATTGAGATTGACAGTGTGAAGGAACTGATTAATATGCACAGTTCAAGCATAGACACTGCTAACTGAAACACAGCTCATTGTTGACTACACACAATGACTGCTACTAACCTGTCCGCAGTGCTTCACACACAGCACTCAGAAAACATGGCCCCTTATCATTTAATGAGCACAATGTTAAACATTAAGGTGAAATCTCTGGTTTGCTGAATAGGTTAACACACCATCCATGGGGATAATCCTCTGATGCTACCCCAATCTAACAACCAGTCTAAAAGCCAACTAGAGTAATGAAGTGTTGATTGATGATGGGAAACCTGAACTAGTCTCTGGTCTCATGGTAACCCTGGAGAAGGAAATCTTCTTCTCCCCTGAGCAAGACAACAACAGCGAGACAGAATAGTCTGAAACTGGGTGATCTGATACGGAGAGTTATGTAGGCCAAGGTATTGCGCTTGGGGTAACTAAAACCAGCTGGGAGAAATTAGTAACCTTGACTACTACAGAAAGAGACTAGCCAACAAAAGTATGAGTGCTGAGACTTTACATCCAAATTGTGATAGATCAATTCTAGAACTGCAATGCAGTAGATGAAATTAGGTGATGAATAAGTTATTCAAATTAATATAGCTGCACATTCTAGACGATAATATTGCCTAACATGAATGGGATAACACATACTTTTACAGATTTATGATATATACCAGGTATAAATGTACTGATAAGGTAGAGATAAAGGAAATTAAAACATTTGTCACAGTGCAAAGTAGAATACAAATGGACAAATAATTATGCACTATTCTATGCAGATGGATAAATACAAATAAAGTAATAGAAGGTAGCGACAGTAATAAATATTGCACTGGGCCAGGCACAATAGATTCTACATTGCATTTGTATATTGGCAGAATGAGGTAGATATAAAAGTTGCATGTGTGTTCAGAGAAAATTGAAAACAAGTAATAGGTATTGATACAAATAGTGAAAAAATAAGGAAAGAAAGACGGATGCAGTATAAAGATAACAGCAGCAGATTTCCAGATCACGGTTTGTTGTCCTTACCTGACTAGGAGGTTGAAACTTGTGTACAAGCGAAAGCTCTGCTGCTGCCTCTGATCTGTGATATGTAGAATTGCTCCAATTTATACACCCTCTCCAACCCACTCACAAACATACTCACTGATATATGAATGACTGAAAGACTCACTGATCACAGACAATATGCCTTTTTCAGATACCCAGACCAGACAGCAACATAAGACTTTGAAAATCTCAGAATTTATTCTACCTGCTTTTTTAGACAAATGTTATATTTAGAACATCTGTTCCTAATGAATTTATGGAGAACTTAAATTGTTAACTGAAAGTATAAATATGGATTAAAGAAAATTGTCATTATAATTTAGAACGATATTAAAATAATGAAATTCAATTAATTAGCCAGTTTTATAACTTGAATTATGGAACCATTTCTTATGAAAATGTCATTATTGTTCTATTGAAAGCTTGGAATATTTTTATATTGTATTGATTAAAATAAATATTTAAGCAACAGTTTTTATTTGTATTTGAATTATGGAATGCAATTTTCTCCAGAGACCATTCAAAGAAAACTGAAATCTCCTAAATTCAGTTGAGAATTAATAATTTTCAAAAGTGTGTATCTACAATACACTTTTAATAACTTAACACATATGTCTTATATTTTATGTATTTCTATTCTAATTGTAATTCAGTTAGACCAGAAGTAAAAGCATAGCTGCCACTTCAAACAGTAGGTCAGAATATGAAGAACGAACTTCTCAACATTTAATGTGTCGATAGGCTGAAATTCGGGTAGGTGATTGGGGTTGTTTTTCTGTCGAAACAACAAAGCAGTTGGCTTTTCACCATGGCAATTTTACACAGCACTTTTATCAGCTGCATTCTCTGATGTCAGGATATTCCAATAAAAACAGGATAGTTGAGAAGCATGGTAAAGAAAGTCTGGATGCTTGGAGATTTATAGAGAACTGAGATTTGCTGGGTTTGTTAAGCACTAGTGTTGTTTTGGTAATTGTACCTGCACACCACCATTTGGATAGCAGTTATGCTATATCCCAGCCCTGCCATGCATCATTTCAGCAAACCCTCTTTAAATTTATCTTCCAACTCTTACAGATTGAATTACTATTGATGTGAACTCAGGAACATTTCCTGATTAAATATGTGCATGGGACAGTTTTTTGGGAAGTAAATATTCCCTTATCAAATGTTTTGTCTCATAATACTCCTGTGAAGTGCCTTGGGACATTTCACTATGTTAAAGGCGCTATATAAATACAAAGTGTTGTTAATTTCACAGAATTATAAAATAGATTTAGATGAAGGACTTTCAACCCATTTACTAATTTCATCCTTCCAGAATAGTAACCCTACTATCTTCCCATTACAGCACCTAGTTGTTTCTCATGAACCAATATCCTGGCCTCAACCATTCTTCCATTGCAGTTATTAATCATCTTCCATGATTATATATTAATTATTAATGAAATCGTTTCTGGCTTATGTCCTAAATTTGCTAATCACAAGTATTTGTGTTTTCTCTCCCTTAACTGGTTAATATACCTCTATAATGCCTGATTTGAGATATCTTTTTTTGAGACTGAAGAGTCCTAACTTATCAAATGCTTCATCAAAGCTCTTTCTCCTCTGAAATCTGGAATCAGCCACATTGATCTCCTCTGTACTGCCTCTAGGGGCTAAATGGTCTCATTATATTGTGGAAAACATACTGTGCACAGAGTGTTGTGCAAGCTCAGTGTGATCTCTAGGGATTTGAACTCAACTGTAGGCATATAACCTAGATAATTAAAATATGTTTATAGATCATTTCCTCACACTGTGTAGGTGTGAGGGGTGGTTTTATGAATTTGTCTTCCTGTCATGGAGCTCCGCCCACCAGCTCTGATAATTAGGAATTTGGATGCACAACCACAATAATTTTCCATCCATTAATTTTAGAGGATTTTTTTGGAAGACAAAGATTCCCCTGAATTTATTTCACAAGATCATTAAATAGGTTCAAATGAGGAAGCCTCTGTCTCCAGGCAAAGAGTGGTGATCAATAAGACAACGAGCATTGTGGTGTGGCAGCATGGGGGAGAGGTGGAGTGGGTTGGCAGTGCAAATCTTTTGGTCTGACCTCACTGGAGGCGAAACCTAAAATTTGGAAGAAAAGGTTGGAAAGTGTAGTTTGGCACTCTGGTGGATTCCTGATGTCTGCCAGTTGTAAGAGGAAAGGAGGACATGTGTCTGACAGCAGGTAGGGGTGGGCTAACCTAGGTCTGGCAGCACTAGTTTGTAGACAAACCTTTTTTCAAAAAACATTTTGAGCAATTCAGTTTGTTTCTCAATGAACTATGACAGGTAACTGTTTACAGGAGGAAATCCCATTATGTTTGTAATGTTTAATATTCACATCAAAAGCATTGCCAAAAATCATAACAAATGGAAGTAAGGTTTGTGGACAGGAAATGAATGCACATGCAAGATTTTAAATAATATGGATGTTAAGTCCCATTCATCGTCATGTTCAAATTTATTAGGGTCACTTAGAGTTTCAATTCTCACCCTAATTAACCTCTTAATAAATCTAAACATCCCAGCATCACAAAACTGGAAGCACTATAGTTGCCACCCATCTGCTTTTCACACAGATAAATGGGTTTTCTAGCCCCTTTCATGTTGCTGGGCAGGACAGAAAAAACAGCTGATTTTTGCTGGCTGAAGTAGCTGAGTACTGCTCCCATTAATGAGGTAAAGTTGTAAAACAAGAGAGGGTAGGCAAGTTCAATGGCCAACTTGACTTTAGAAACTGTACACCAACAGCCTTTCATCAGCATTGCTCAAGCAGTCTCTACAAGGCAGTTTGCACAAGCTGAGAACTTTTTTTTGTTAGACGAAGATAGAATTAGGTCTGAGGAATATTTTAAATGCTGCATTTTGCTAGTTCTAGGTAACTGTAGCCTCACAGCGCAGTTTGAACAAGCTATGGCAACTTTTTGGAAAATTTTCTAATTACTTCCTTGGTCACTCGAGGCTTGAGTTTCAGCAGATTTGGTAACTGTTCCCCAACAACGCCAATCTGGAAGGTTGGTTAGTGTCTGCAGCACTGACTTCAAATTGCAAATCCTCCAGCTTGTCAATTTCCTTCATTACCTCTTCTCCCCTTTATGTTTAACATCAGGCATAGCATTAGCTCACTGCGAAACACAGTTCCTAGAGTGCATGTACAGACGTGTCGCAAAGTTGTATCTCATCATCATCACAGGCAATCCTTCGAAATCGAGGAAGACCTGCTTCCACTCTAAAAGTGAGTTCTCAGATGACTGTACAGTCCAATACGGGAATTACAGTCTCTGTCACAGGTGGGGCAGACAGTGGTTGAAGGAACGGCTGGATGGGGAGCCTGGTTTTCCGCACGCTTCTTCCGCTGCCTGCGCTTGCTTTCTGCATGCTCTCAGTGATGAGATCGAGGTGCTCAGCGCCCTCCTGGATGCTCTTCCTCCACTTAGGGCGGTCTTTGGCCAGGGACTCCCAGGTGTCGGTGCGGATGTTGCATTTTATCAAGGAGGCTTTGAGGGTGTCCTTGAAACGTTTCCTCTGCCCACCTGAGGATTGCTTGCCATATAGGAGTTCCGAGTAGAGCGCTTGCTTTGGTAGCCTTGTGTCGGGCATGCGGATAATGTGGCCCGCGCAATGGAGCTGGTCAAGCGTGGTCAGTGCTTCGATGCTGAGGATGTTGGCCTAATTGAGAACACTGACGTTGGTGCGTCTATCCTCCCTGGGGATTTGCAGGATCTTGCGGAGATAGCGTTGGTGGTATTTCTCCAGCGATTTGAGGTGTCTGCTGTATATGGTCCACGTCTCTGAGCCATACAGGAGGGCGGGTATCACTACAGTCCTGTAGACCATAAGCTTGGTGCCAGATTTGAGGTCCTGGCCTTCAGGTGAATTTGTAATGGGGAACAAGGAAATGGCAGGCCAATTGAACAAATACTTTGGTTCTGTCTTCACGAAGGAAGACACACAATAACCTTCCAGAAATACTAGGGGACCGAGGGTCTAGTGAGAAGGAGGAGCTGAAGGAAATCCTTATTAGGCGGGAAATTGTGTTAGGGAAATTGATGGGATTGAAGGCCAATAAATTCCTGGGGCCTGATAGTCTGCATCCCAGAGTACTTAAGGAAGTGGCCCTAAAAATAATGGATGCATTGGTGATTATTTTCCAACAGTTGATCGACTCTGGATCAGTTCCTATGAACTGGAGGGTAGCTAATGTAACAACACTTTTTAAAAAAGGAGGGAGAGAGAAAATGGGTAATTATAGACCGGTTAGCCTGATATCAGTAGTGGGAAAAATGTTGGAATCAATCAGTAAAGATGAAATAGCAGCGCATTTGGAAAGCAGTGACAGGATAGGTCCAAGTCAGCATGGATTTATGAAAGGGAAATCATGCTTGACAAATCTTCTGGAATTTTTTGAGGATGTAACTAGTAGAGTGGACAAGGGAGAACAAATGTATTTGGACTTACAAAAGGCTTTGGACAAGGTCCCAGACAAGAGATTTGTGTGCAAAATTAAAGCACATGATATTGGGGGTAATGTACTGATGTGAATAGAGAACTGATTGGCAGACAGGAAGCAGAGAGTCGGGATAAATGGGTCCTTTTCAGAATGGCAGGCAGTGACTAGTGGGGTGCCGCAGGGCTCAGTGCTGGGACACCAGCTCTTTACAATATACATTAATGATTTAGATGAAGGAATTGAGTGTAATATCTCCAAGTTTACAGATGACACTAAGTTGGGTGGCAGTGTGAGCTGTGAGGAGGATGCTAAGAGGCTGCAGGGTGACTTGGACAGGTTAGGTGAGTGGGCAAATGCATGGCAGATGCAGTATAATGTGGATAAATGTGAGGTTATCCACTTTGGAGGCAAAAACACAAAGGCAGAATATTATCTGAATGGCGGCAGATTAGAAAAAGGGGAGGTGCAATGAGACCTGGGTGCCATGGTACATCAGTCATTGAAAGTTGGCATGCAGGTACAGCAGGCGGTGAAGAAGGCAAATGGCATGTTGGCCTTCATAGCTAGGGGATTTGAGTATAGGAGCAGGGAGGTCTTACTGCAGTTGTATAGGGCCTTGGTGAGGCCTCACCTGGAATATTGTGTTCAATTTTGGTCTCCTAATCTGAGGAAGGATGTTCTTGCTATTGAGGGAGTGCAGCAAAGGTTCACCAGAATGATTCCCAGGATGACAGGACTGACATATGAGGAGAGACTGGATTGACTGGGCCTGTATTCACTGTAGTTTAGAAGGATAAGTGGGGATCTCATAGAAACATATAAAATTCTGACGGAACTGGACAGGCTAGATGCAGGAAGAATGTTCCTGATGTTGGGGAAGTCCAGAACCAGAGGACACAGTCTAAGGATAAGGGGTAAGCCATTTAGGACTGAGATGAGGAGAAACTTCTTCACTCAGAGAGTTATTAACCTCTGGAATTCTCTACCGCAGAGAGTTGTTGATGCCAGTTCATTAGATATGTTCAAGAGGGAGTTAGATATGGCCCTGATGGCTAAAGGGATCAAGGGGTATGGAGAGAAAGCAGGAAAGGGGTACTGAGGTGAATGATCAGCCATGATCTTATTGAATGGTGGTGCAGGCTCGAAGGGCCGAATGGCCTACTCCTGCACCTATTTTCTATGTTTCTATTAACACTCTCTTCCTTAGCGACCGAAGGCTGCGCTGGCGCACTGGAGGCGGTGTTGGACCTCGTTGTGACAACTACAAGAGAAATGCAGGGAACAGCACCAACCCTTGTACATGGCCTTCTTTGACTTTACAAAGGCCTTTGACACCGTTAACCGCGAAGGATTATGGAGCATTCTCCACCATTTCGGCTGCCCCCAAAAGTTTGTCGCCATCCTCCACCTACTCCACGATGACATGCAGGCCGTGATCCTGACCAATAGATCCACTACAGACCCAATCCACGTCGGGACAGGGGTCAAGCAGGGCTGCGTCATCGTGCCAACCCTCTTCTCAATCTTCCTCTGTGCAATGCTCCATCTTACACTCAACAAGCTCCCCGCTGGAGTGGAACTAAACTATAGAACCAGTGGGAATCTGTTCAAACTTCGTTGCCTCCAGGCCAGATCCAAGACCGTCCCATACTTTGTCATTGAACTATGGTACGTGGATGACGCTTGCGTCTGCACACATTCAGAGGCTGAACTTCAAGCCATCGTCAAAGCTATACAGAAGTACGCAAACACAAAGGCCTTTCATTTAGACTTAGTTAATTTTTTATTAGTATGGCAAGCTTGGTAAAAGCGAATGACTTGGGATAATGGATTATAGGGCTCACTGGCCAACCACTGATACAAACATTTTAGTTGAAGGTACTGCCTTTGGTTGGTGCAGACCAAACTTTTTATGTGATCGATCAAAGGATCCCAAATTGGCTCTGATAAATATGCTTGATAAGAATGATTTTCAGTGAATGCTAGCTATTTGTATTGAAGCATGTTTCCACAATCTAAAGCCTGATTTGTATCATATAGATTATGAAAAATGATATCAACTAAATGTGAATCAAAAACATGTTTATTTTAATTTTTAGTTTGTAGTAGAAGTCCTTTCTCATTTTCTCACTGATAGGCAGCCTTTATGAAGGAAGAACATACGAAGCTCCTTTTTCAGGTGTCAGGGAGATCAAATATAAGTATAGAAGACAAGGGGCTAGAATTTCTCTTGGGATCGCCCAGTTACCGCCCTTTTTTGCCAAAGTGGCAAATTACCGCCCTGTATCACACGTTTGACGCCCGTTTTACTCTCAATTGTCGCTGGCTGTAATTTCGGCCTACGATTACCGCCAGTGTCGCTGCACATCACCCGCCCATGTTTCCTGCCCAAAAATTGATCAAAATTCCTCTGCAGCGCTAATTTCCATAAAAATGTCCTTTTTACCGCCCGCTACCACCCGTTATCGCTCAGGATTGAAACCGCCCATTTTTTTATGTACTTACCTTACTTGGGTCCAGCGTTAAGCCACCATTTTGTTTTGTTTTTCTCTGTGGGGAAACGGCTGCATTTTTAGTTTATCGTTCACTCCCAATGTACATTGAATGAGGACCAAGAAGAAACAGGAGCATTTGATCAGAAACAAACAATAATCATTCGGCCCAGCAATCTCGAGGCCTCATAGAAAATATTGAGGTTTAATTTCTGGCTTCTTCAAATTGTTTCCTGTCTTATGTTTTATTTTGCCATGCTTTTAGACAAGTATTATTACCCTGAAATCTTACAGAAACCCTCCCTTGCTTTTGCAGGGTTCCCAACTGTTGTCATTCACTCACAATTCACAGAACATTAGTGTCTCAATCAGTAAAATTCTATTGCTTCAAAATATTTCTCCTGAATTTGCAGTGGTTCGGCTGACTTAATTTTATTCCATTGCAAAATCTGCCCCTAATAAATATGAGTTACTACCATGCAGTCCCCCCCCGCATTTTCTGTTCTGCAATGTTGAATCTTGATGAAGTATGATCCCGCGGGTATAGTGAACCGCCTACTGCCTCAGACAAGAGGACATTCTCATATGTAAGCCTAGATAGTCAGTGTTGACAGGCTATTTGAGCATTGGTGGGTGGGAGGAGTTACTGGACACGAATAAATTGTCATTTAACAATCTGCAGATGATAACCAGAAAATACTACACCCTATGAAAGAAAGAAAGATTTTTTAACTTATTTTTCAGTTTTCAGTTCCAGTGAACGGGACACATTCAAAGCACAATAAACTATCTTTTCTCGTTGCAAATTTTCACTGATTATTGCATTTTTCCCACATTTTCTGTTGTATTTTGGACTTTTTTCCCCCCACTGATGGGTTGGTTTCTAATAGATGCATTAAAAACTTAAGATGTGGCAAACAGTAAAACCTAAACAGTACAGTTACCAGGGACACCGGCAATCACACATTTAAAGTTATGTTTCCTAAAAGTTGTCATATGGGACATTTTTCCCCCGAGGAAATGCTTATGTTTAGATTATATCTATACATCAGGAAAATTTTCCATCATATGGCAACTATGGGTCACTGCAATTAGTTTGCAGGCAATGTATTTTTTTGAGTGATTTTCATTGATTTTGAGAGAATTCTGGAGTAGTTATGAAGGGATTTTGAATATATTGTGGATAATTGCTTTATAACAAATGGGGACTGTAGTTTCAATGCCAAAATTGCTGGCCCTGAAAATGATTGTAACTCATAATTTCCCAGGAATGAGACACAGTACAAGAATGGTTTAGTTGAATAAATTTTTTTAATAAAAGTTGTAAATTCTATTAAACTTTAACAATGTAATAAAATAACATAATTCTTCTGAATGACAATTTTACAAAACAAGACATTATCAACAACAACCAGCAACAACAACAACAACAACAGTAAAAATAACACTCAAACTAGCCCTGCACTCGACCCACGATTCTAACTGCGGCCACCTTTCCCACCGCTTTCCCCTCCAATCGCCCCCTGACCATTGGCCCTGACCCCCTCCTCCTCCCGCTAACACTTCACCTGGCCCTTCCCACATCGGGACCAGAACGTTGTGCAGCAGAGCACCTCGAGCGTGACTGCTTGGGGACGGGGGCGACAATGGCAGCGCTATGTGTGAGAGTCTGGAGAAGCAGGGGGTGCTGAGGACCCGCCTTCAAAGTCAGAAGAAACTAGTTCCACCTGACAATCAGGTGCTGTCACCAATGGTGGTATGGCACCTTGGGGCCTTGGGGTGTAGTGCCATATCCCAGGACCGTCGATTGCCGCAGAGCATTGGCATTGGCGATCCGGGTGTTCTCCCTCACTGCGGCAATCAGCTCCGGCATTTCCTCTGATTGAGGGCTGCTAAAGCCCGATGTTTGCGGACAAACCAGCAATGGCCTGGAGGAGCTCTCGAATCAAGTCGATGCTCATCCTGGACAGTCCCACCATGTCTAGGCTCATATCTGCCTGTCTCGTACTTTCATGGGGGGTTTCTATGTTGTCCATTTATGATGCAAAATTGGAAGAGGTGCAGATTGAACCTTACCAGTGGATATCATTTCCAGATGCTCAGTTCTGGTTGCAGCAAAATGATTAAGTGATATTACAGAATTCCCAACTGAAGCTCGACAGCTGAAACTGATGTTGTCAGCGCCAGGCGGGAACATGGGGGGTATGACTGAATTTAGCTTCCGGGGCAGTAATGGTGCACTGCGCATGGCGATGATGTCATCATCGCTGGGCACAGCCAAGCAGGGCGCTACCAGTTAGCACTGCCCCAAAGCCTCCGATCAATTTACCGGGAGGTGTTGCTCTCGCTGCGCCTAGGTGAAAACTCATTTGCGCTCTATTCACACCCTCCACGGGCGCTAACGGGAGGCGCAAAGTACCCGATTTCACCCCCTAAAGGTGGTGCAAAGCACAAGCAGATGGTAATTGTACAAGTAAAGAAATAAAAGATGGGTCCAGAAGTGGTGTAAATGGGAATATCAGAACCACCAACAGCTGCTGTCTGTAAAAATGGGGGAAGAGGTTTTGATTTGAAATTGTTGAACTCAGTGTTGAATCCAGAAGGTTGTAAAATGCTTCATTGCAAGATGAGGTGCTGTTCCTCGAGCTTACATTGAGCTTCATTGGAACAATGTATTGAGGGCATCAGGCACACTGGGGTTTTCAGGAAGCTGATTGAGACCAAAGACTTGACCTTGGAAGCGGCGGCTCTGATAGCCCAGACATTTATCTCAGGGGAGGAAGAGGCCAGAATGATGTATGACAAAAATCTTGGCTCAAATGCGGCAAACGACCAGGGAGTCAACATTGTTAAGACGGCACACAGTTCTCTGGGCAGACAAAGGCAATCAGACATGCCCCAGCATGCAGTCTGATATGTCCTTACTATACAGTATAAATGCACACGAGGTCCATACTTGAGAGAAGGTCACTCTGTGACCAGTTACCTTTATTACCAAGACCTCAAGTGATGAAGGTGGGTGGAGCTTCCCCTGTTATACTTGAAAGTCCAGGTTAGGAGTGTCTCCCACAAGTTCACCCCTTGTGGTCAATGTTCTCAAGGTGTACAACTTAAGTCAGCTTATACATGGGTTACAATGATAGTTGAATACATGACATCACCTCCCCCCCAAAGTCTTATTGGGATCGCAGGTTGAGTCTACTCTAATGGTTTATGCTCCCTTGTAGAGTGCCTGAGTTGGGACTCCGGTTGTTGGGCGCTGGCCTGTGTGTCTGCTGTTTGCGGTGCCTCAGGCCTGTCTGGACTGCCCACAATGACTGGGCTCTCCTCCATTTTGTTCCGGTGTTCGGTCACCTGTGGCAGAGTAACCTCAACGTCGTGTTCTTCCTCTGCTTCTTCTATGGGGTTGCTGAACCTCCTTTTAGTTTGATCCACGTGTTTGCGGCAGATTTGTCCACTGGTAAGTTTAACTACCAAAACCCTATTCCCCTCTTTGGCAATCACAGTGCCTGCAAGCCATTTGGGCCCTGCAAGATAATTAAGGACAAAAACAGGGTGATAGACATCAATATATCACGCCCTCGCATTCCTGTCATGGTAGTCACATTGTGACTGACGCCTGTTCTCGACAATTTCTTTCATAGTAAGGTGTATAAGGAATAACCTGGTTTTGTGTGTCCTTTTCATTAGCAGCTCTGCTGGTGGAACCCCTGTGAGCGATTGTGGTCGGGATTTATTGGCCAACAGGAGGTGTGATAAGCGGCTTTGTAGGGAAGCCTTTGGATTCTGAGCATCCCGTGTTTGATTATCTGCACTGCTCGTTCTGCCTGGCCGTTTGAGGCCGGCTTGAACGGTGCCTGCCATGAAGTCCTGGAATTCAGTGCTTGTGAAGCACGGGCCATTGTCGCTGACCAAGACATCCGGTAGACCATGGGCGGCGAACATTGCCCATAGGCTTTCTACGGTGGCAGTCGATTTGCTTGAATTTAAAATGGCACACTCAATCCATTTGGTGGAGGTGTCTACTACAACCAAAAACATTTTTCCCATGAAAGGGCCTGCATAGTCCACATGGATGCGTGACCATGGCTTGGCGGGCCAGGACCAGAGGCTCAGGGGGACTTCCCTGGGTGCGTTGCGCACCTGAGCACATATGTTGCACCTGTATCTATCCCTGGCCACCAAATGTGTGACCTGGCAATTGCTTTCATCATGATAATGCCCGGGTGCTCATTGTGAAGTTCTCTGATAAACACCTCTCTGCCCATCTGGGGCATGACTACTCAGTTTTCCCACAGTAGGCAATCGGCCTGAATTGAGAGTTCATCCTTGCGTCTATGAAGCGTTTTAAATTCCTCAGGGCATGCCCCGTACGTGGCTGCCCAGTCCCCATTCAGGACACATTTCTTAACTAAAGACAGTAGCAGGTCTTTATTTGTCCAGACATTAATCTGATGGGCTGTCACAGGTGAGCCTTCGCTTTCGAAACTTCAACAGCCATGACCATCTCAGCATCATGCTCAGTTGTCCCCTCAGTGTTGACTAGTGGGAGCCAGCTGAATGCATCAGCGCAGTTTTCAGTGCCTGGTCTGTGCCGAATTGTGTAGTCATAGGCGGCTAACATGAGTGTCCACCTTTGTATGCGGGCCGATGCATTCGGATTTATGGCCTTGTTGTTGGCCAATACGGACGTTAGGGTTTGTGATCTGTCTCCAGCTCAAATTTCCTGCCAAACAGGTACTGGTGCATTTTTTTACTGCATATACACATGCTAGCGCTTCCTTTTCTACCATCCCATAGCCCCTTTCTGCTTGGGACAAATTTCTAGAGGCATAAGCTACCGACTGTAACTGACCATTGGCATTCACATGCTGCAACACACACCCGACCCCATAGGACGACGCATCGCATGTTAATACAAGTTTGTTACACGGGTCATATAACATTAACAGTTTGTTGGAGCATAACAAAATGCATGCTCTATCAAAAACCCTTTCCTGGCTGTCCCCCCAGACCCAATCGTGACCTTTGCGTAGGAGCACGTGTAGCGGCTCTAACAGCGTGCTCAATTTGGGAAGAAAGTTAGCAAAATAGTTCAGGAGCCCCAGGAACGAACACAGCTCCATCGTGTTACGCGGTCTGGGTGCTCTCTGGATTGCTTCCGTTTTGGACGCCGTAGGTCTGATCCCATCTGCTGCTACCCTCCGCCCCAGGAATTCTACCTCTGGAGCTAAGAAGACGCACTTCACCTTTTTCAGTCGCAGCCCTACCCAGTCCAGTCTGCGGAGCACCTCCTCCAGGTTGTGGAGGTGTTCTTCAGTATCGCGACCCGTGATGAGGTGTCGTCTTGAAAAACCACCGTCCTTGGAATCGACTTGAGGAGGCTTTCCCTATTTCGCTGAAAGATCGCGGCAGCCGAACGAATCCCGAACGGACATCTATTATACTCAAACAACCCCTTGTGTGTCGTGATGGTGGTCAGTGTAAAGTCCTGTCCCCTCAGTACAGATTCACACGAGGCATGTAGTGAAGTCAAGGTCACTCTGGACCTGCACCTTTATTTCACAGCTCTGGAATGCCGCACTTGCCTGAGACCTGTCTTTATATACCTGTCTCTTGCAAGTGCACCCCTGGTGGTAAGGTATGCTGGTGGTTACAGGTCATATCTTATTACAGTCATGTATAGCATGTTAGGATACAGTTATATATAATAATGTAAGGTACATGACATCACCCTCCCCCAAGGTCTTATTGTCTTTATAGGTTCAGTCTCTCAGGAGGTCTACACTCTCACGTGGAGCGTCTGAGTTGTGGTTCAGTTGTTTGCCTTGGTGTCTGTTTTGCTTTGGGTGTGGTTGCTGGTATCTCGCCTAGGCTGTCTGTTTCGATTGGTGTGATTGTTGTTGACTCGCCTGGGCTGTCTGTTGGGATTGCCCTTTCCTCAGGTTGTTCCCTCTGTCTGTCCACCAGGTGTGGTGCGAGTTCCACATTGTAGTCTGCCTCTGGTTCCGCAGTGTGGTTGGTAAATCTGCTTTTGACTTGGTCTACATGCCTCCGGCAGGTTTTACCATTGTCCATTTGTACTACCAGTAGCCTGTTTCCTTCCTTGCCCATTACTGTCCCTGAAAGCCATTTGGGACCCTTGCCATAGTTTAGTACAAACACTTTGTCCCCTATCTCATTCCATCTCCCCCTCAAATTTCTGTCATGGTACTCAGTCAGCTTACGGCGCTTTGCCTCAACGATTTCGTGCATGTCTGGGAGGATTAATGAGAGCCTTGTTTTTAAAGTCCTTTTCATCAACAGTTGCGCGGGGAGGAACCCAGTCAGTGAGTGCAGACGAGATCTGTATGCCAGCAGCAGTCGCGACCCTGCAGCATGGGACCTTGGATTTTAAGCATGCCTTGTTTAATGATTTGCACTGCTCTCTCCGCCTGGCCGTTGGAGGCCGGCTTGAACGGTGCCGTCTTGACGTGATTTATGCCGTGGTCCATTATAAAGTCTTGGAATTCTGCGCTGGTGAAGCACGGACCATTGTCACTGACCAATATGTCAGGGATTCCGTGCGTTGCAAACATGGTTGCGAGGCTCTCCACAGTGGTGGAGGTTGTGCTCGAGTTTAAAATGGTGCATTCGATCCACTTTGAAAATGCATCTACAACTACAAGGAACATTTTGCCCATGAATGGGCCCGCATAGTCTACGTGCACCCACGACCACGGTTTGGTAGGCCAGGGCCAGGGGCTCAGTGGAGCCTCCCTGGGAGCATTGCTGAGTTGGGCACAAATGGTGCACCTTCGGACGCAGAGCTCCAAGTCCGCGTCAATACCAGGCCACCAGACGTGGGATCTGGCTATGGCCTTCATGAGAACGATCCCCGGGTGCTCGCGGTGGAGCTCCCGGACAAATGCCTCTCTGCCTCGCAGAGGCATGACTACTCGGCTGCCCCACATCAGTGTAGTGATAGCTCATGCATGCGCCTGTGAAAGGGTTTTATTTCCTTGGGGCAGGCATCGCGAGCCTCTGCCCAGTCACCGGTTAGGACACATCTTTTTACTAAGGATAACGTGGGGTCGCTGGCCATCCAGGCTCTGATTTGGCGAGCCGTCATGGGCGAACCTGTGGACTCAAAGGCATTGATTGACATGACTATCTCACAGTCCTGTTCATCAGACCCTTCCATGGTCACCAGGGGTAGCCTGCTGAGCGCGTCGGCACAGTTATCTGTGCCTGGTCTGTGCCTTATGCTTTAGTCGTAGGACGCCAGCATGAGTGCCCATCGTTGAATTCGTGCCGAGGCGTTGGCGTTTATTGCCTTGCTCTCGGATAGGAGGGACGTGAGGGGCTTGTGGTCAGTTTCTCACGCGAACTTGGCCCCGAAAAGGTATTGGTGCATCTTTTTGACACCGTACACGCACGCGAGCGTCTCCTTCTCTACCATTCCGTACCCGCGCTCTGCCCGCGAAAGTGACCTGGAGGCATAAGCTATGGGTTGTAATTTGCCCGCACTATTGACATGTTGCAAAACGCACCCGACCCCATATGCTGACGCATCGCATGTGAGAACTAGCTTTTTACCTGGATAAAAGAAAGTCAAAACACTGTTGGAACACAGAAGGTTGCGTGCCTTATTGAAGGCATGGTCCTGGGCGTCCCACCAAAACCAATCGCACCCCTTCCTGAGTAGCACGTGGAGAGGCTCCAGCAGCGTGCTTAAGTTCTGCATAAAGTTCCCAAAGTAATTGAGTAGCCCGAGAAAGGCGCGCAGTTCTGAGACATTCCGGGGCCTGGGTGCCAGGCGAATTGCTTCTGTTTTGGATTCTGATGGGTGGATTCCATCAGCGGCAATCCTTCTGCCCAAAAATTCAACCTCGGGTGCGAGAAAAAGGCACGTGGATTTCTTGACTCGTAGGCTTACCCGATCCAACCGTTTTAGTACTTCCTCCAAATTACGGAGATGGGAGTCGGTGTCCCTGCTCGTGATAAGTATGTCGTCTTGAAATAAAACCGTCCCCGAGATGGACTTGAGCAGACTCTCCATGTTGCGCTGGAATATGGCAGCTGCCGACCTGATGCCGAATGGGCATCGTTTGTACATGAAAAGGCCTCGATGTGTGTTGATGGTGGTGAGTAGTTTGGAATCCTCGGTCAATTCTTGTGTCATTTACACAGATGTGAGGTCTAGTTTTGAGAAAAGTTTACCTCCAGCCAATGTGGCAAATAAATCCTCCACTCTGGGCAGCGGGTACTGGTCCTGTAGGGAGTCTCTGTTTATGGTAGATTTGTAGTCCCCACAGATTCGTATGGATCTATCAGGCTTCATGACTGGGACGATGGGACTTGCCCAGTAGCTAAATTCCACAGGTGATATAATACCTTCCCGCAGAAGTCTGTCTAGTTCGTGTTCAATCTTTTCCCTCACCACATAGGATACAGCTCTGTGATGGACCGGTCTAGCATCCTGTGTGATGTAGATTTTGACTTTGGCCCCTTTGAAAGTGCCCACACCTGGCTGAAAGAGATGTTCAAATCGCTTTATAACTGTTGAGCAGGAAGTCCGTTCCTCTAATGACATGGCATGGACATCATCCCATTTCCAGTTTAGTTTTGCCAGCCAGCTTCTCCCCAGCAGTGCTGGGGGGTCTCCGGGGACAATCCACAGGGGAAGTCGGTTCACTGTCCCTTTGTGTGTGACAGAGAGCATGGCGCTGCCGAGGACTGATACGATTTCTTTGGTATAGGTCCTTAGTTTGGTGTCGACCCTTGTGAGTTTTGGTCTGTCTCTTTTATGCAGCCACAGTTGTTCAAATTGTTGAGCGTCGATGAGAGATTGACTCACTCCCGTATCCAGCTCCATGTTGACAGATATCCCGTTGAGTCGGACCCTCATCATTATAGGAGGCGTCCTGTTGTAGGTGCAGCGGCCATTGATCATGTTGACCCGCTGTACATCGGTGTTCCGGGTACTGTCCCCACCATCTTCTGGTCCGCTTTCCGACCCATCCGATTCGTATACCAGCCGAGCTGCCTTTTTTTGTACATGCGGGCCAAATGCCCTGTATATTCACAATTTCTGCAAACAGCCTGCTGAAATCGACATCCCCTTACCGAGTGCCCACCCCCACGCCTCCAGCACAGACCTGTTCCATTGTTCAAAGTGTTCCCAAAGAATGAGCTGCGTCTGGCTGATCTCTCTTGAGCTTCTCTCAGTTTGTAGTTGATTGCTCGCATTGTGGGTTGATGAGGTGTGAACGGCCGTTCCTGTGGCCCTTGATTTCTTCTGTTGCCACTGCTTGCTGTCGAGAGCCTGTTCTCCCGGTTTTGTCTGTGTGTGGGGGTAGCAGCTTGTTTAGTGCTGTGAACTTCTTGTTCCGATATTTCGTTCGTTGTCGTACCTGCATTGTAACTCAACCTCGTTTCTTCTTCCCCTACCAAGAATGTCTGTGCAACCAGTGCTGCTGCCTCTAAGGTCAGGTTCTTGGTCCCTATGAGCTTTCGGAATATGCCTGCATGGCCTATTCCTTCAATGAAAAAGTCTCTCAGCATTTCTCTCCTCAGTTCATCGGAGAACTCACATAAACTAGCCAACCTCCGAAGTTCCGCCACGAAGTCGGGTATGCTCTGGCCCACACAGCGCCTGTAGTTGTAGAACCTGTGTCTGGCCATGTGTAGGCTACTCGCTGGCTTCAGGTGGTCTCTTACCAGTGTGCTCAATTCTTCAAACGACTTGCTTGCTGGTTTCTCGGGTGCCAACAGATCCTTCATTAAAGCATTTGTTTTCGAGCCACAGCTGGTCAACAGATGGGCTCTTCTCTTGTCTGCCTTATCGTCACCTAACCAGTCTTTGATTACAAAGCTTTGCTGGAGCCTTTCTATAAAGTCCTCCCAATTTTCTCCCGCATTGTACTTTTCATCTGATCCGTTGTTCGCTATTCTGTGGATTCTGTAATCCCATAACTCGTCGCCACTGTAAAGTCCTGTCCCCTCAGTACAGATTCACACGAGGCATGTAGTGAAGTCAAAGTCACTCTGGACCTGCACCTTTATTTCACAGCTCTGGAATGCTGCACTTGCCTGAGACCTGTCCTTATATACCTGTCTCTTGCAAGTGCACCCCTGGTGGTAAGGTATGCTGGTGGTTACAGGTCATATCTTATTACAGTCATGTATAGCATGTTAGGATACAGTTATATATAATAATGTAAGATACATAACAGTCAGCTTCTTCGACTCACTCGCCAGCTCCTGGGTCATGTAAGCTGAGGTCAGGTCCAATTTTGAAAAATGTTTGCCACTGGATAGCCAAATTTGTCCAGGACCTGTGAGCATGATACTCGCTCCACAGAAGAAATTGCATTGACATCGCCCCATTTCCAGTTCATGACAGCAAGCCAACTCCTCCCCAGCAGTGCGGGACCATCCCCCGGGACAATCCAGAGTGGTAACCTGTTCTCCGAATCTTTGTGGGTCACGACTACCGTGGCGCTGCCTAGCACCGGAATGATCTCCTTTATATATGTCCGTAGCTGTGCTTCAATTGGCAAGAATTTTGGCCTCCTGGCCTTGGACACCCACAACCTTTCGAACTGTTTGATACTCATCAGGGACTGGCTGGCCCCCGTGTCTAGCTCCATTAATACTGGGATGCCATTGTGGAGCACTTTCATCATTATTGGTGGCGTCCTTGTATATGAGCTGTATATGTGCTCCAGATGAACTCGCTGAATTTCAGCTTCTAGCGATTTCCCCCAGTATTCATTTGGCCTCGTAGGGCTTACTTCGGGACCGTCCTCCTCGTACATCAACCTGGCTGCAGGCTTCCTGCACATACGTGCCAAGTGACCGCTGACGTTGCAGTTTCTGCAGGTATATTGCTGATACCTGCAAGCTCTGGCTGGGTGTTTGCCTTGTTGGAAACAAAAGGTCCATTACCAGTCGATCGTCTCTGACTATCTCTGTAACTGTCCTTAAGCGCACCATTAATAGGTGTTGATGGCCCCATTACTGGCCGCATTGTCCATTGCGATGGCATGAATCGCTGTTCAGCTAGCCATTGTCTCTGCTGAATTCCCCCGTTGGGTTTGACTACATGCTGGTGCATGTCCGATTGCCCTTGTCTGCCTAGAGAACTGTGTGCCGCGTTAACAATGTTGACTCCCTGGTCATTTGCCGCATTTGAGCCAAGATTTTTGTCATTCATCATTCTGGTCTCTTCCTCCCCTGAGATAAATGTCTCCTTGTGGTCAATGTTCTCAAGGTGTACAACTTAGGTCATCTTATACATGGGTTACAATGTATACATGATATAGTCGAACCCAAAGGGGGACCCACAATGATTCGGAGAACAGGCTGCCACTCTGGATTGTCCCTGGGGAACGGTCCTGCACTACTGGGGAAGAGTAGGCTTGCTGTCATGAACTGAAAATGGGGCGATGTCAATGCAATTTCTTCTGTGGAGCGAGTATCATGCTCACAGGTCCTGGACAAATTTGACTCATTATTTCAACTCGGCATCGGCACTTTCATGGGGGCCAAGGTAGTGATTCACATAAACCCGGATACCAGACCAGTACACCACAAGGCCAGAGCGGTGCTGTACGTGATGCGGGAAAAGGTAGAATGCGAATTGGACCGTTTGCTGAGGGAAGGCATCATCTCGCCAGTCGAATTCAGTGACTGGGCGAGCCCGATCGTGCCGGTGCTCAAGGCGGATGGGTCGGTCAGGATATGTGGCTATTACAAGGCTACCATCAATCGAGTGTCACTCCAAGACCAGTACCCGCTACCGAGAGCGGAGAACTTCTTTGCGACGCTATCCAGTGGCAAATCTTTTCAAAATTGGACCTGACCTCAGCTTACATGACCCAGGAGCTGGCGAGTGAGTCAAAGAAGCTGACCACCATCACGACACACAAGAGGTTGTTTGAGTATAATAGATGTCCGTTCGGGATTCGCTCGGCCGCCGCGATCTTTCAGCGAAATATGGAAAGCCTCCTCAAGACGATTCCAAGGACGGTGGTTTTTCAAGACGACACCTCATCAAGGGTCGCGATACTGAAGAACACCTCCACAACCTGGAGGAGGTGCTACGCAGACTGGACTGGGTAGGGCTGCGACTGAAAAAGGCAAAGTGCATCTTCTTAGCTCCAGAGGTAGAATTCTTGGGGCGGAGGGTAGCAGCAGACGGGATCAGACCTACTGCGTACAAAACAGAAGCGATCCAGAGAGCACCCAGACCCCGTAACACGACGGAGCTGCATTCGTTCCTGGGGCTCCTGAACTATTTTGGTAACTAATATGCCCTTACTATACAGTACAAATGCACACGACCAGTAACCTTTATTAGCCAGCACTGAAGTGGAGAAGATGTGTGGAACTACCCCTTTTATACCTGAAAGTCCAGGTTAGGAGTGTCTCCCACAAGTTCACCACCTCGTCGTCAGTGTTCTTACGGTGTACAACTTAGGTCAGTTTATACATGGATTACAATGACAGTAGAATACATGACAGTAACTGTCTTCCCAAATTGAGCACACTGTTAGAGCCGCTACACGTGCTCCTACGCAAAGGTCGCGATTGGGTCTGGGGGGACAGCCAGGAAAGGCTATTGATAGAGCACGCAATTTGTTATGCTCCAACAAACTGTTAACGTTATATGACCCGTGTAAGAAACTAGTTTTAAGGTGCGATGCGTTGTCCTATGGGGTCGGGTGTGTGTTGCAGCATGTTAATGCCAAGGGTCAGTTACAGCCGGTAGCTTATGCCTCCAGAAGTTTGTCCTAGGCAGAAAGGGGCTACGAGATGGTAGAAAAGGAGATGCTCGCATGTGTACATGCAGTAAAAAAAAATGCACCAGTACCTGTTTGGCAGGAAATTTGAGCTGGAGACAGATCACAAACCCCTAACGCCCCTTTTGGCCGACAACAAGGCCATAAATGCTGAAGCATCAGCCTGCATACAGAGGTGGGCACTTACGTTAGCCACCTATGACTACACAATTCGGCACAGACTGGGCACAGAAAACTGCACCGATGCACTCAGCAGGCTCCCACGAGCTACCACTGAGGGGGCAACTGAGCATGATGCTGAGATGGTTAAAGCTTTCGAAAGCGAAGGCTCACCCATGACAGCCCGTCAGATTAAAGTCTGGACAAATAAAGACCCGCTACTGTCTTTAGTTAAGAAATGTGTTCTGAATGGGGACTGGGCAGCCACGTACGGGGCATGCCCTGAGGAATTTAAACCATTTCATAGGCACAAGGATGAACTCTCGATTCAGGCTGATTGCCTACTGTGGGGAAACTGAGTAGTCATGCCCCAGATGGGCAGAGAGGTGTTTATCAGAGAACTTCACAATGAGCACCCGGGCATTGTCATAATGAAGGCAATTGCCAGGTCACACGATTGGTGCCCAGGGATAGATGCAGACCTGGAATTTTGTGTTCGCAGGTGCAACACATGTGCTCAGCTGGTCAACGCACCCAGGGAAGCCCCCCTTAATCCCTGATCCTGGCCCGCCAAGCCATGGTCACGCATCCATGTGGACTACGCAGGTCCTTTCATGGGAAAAATGTTTTTGGTTGTAGTAGACGCCTACTCCAAATGGATTGAGTGTGCCATTTTAAATTCAAGCACATCCTCTGCCACAGTAGAAAGCCTACGGGCAATGTTCGCCGCCCACGGTCTACCGGTTGTCTTGATCAGCAGCAATGGCCCGTGCTTCAAAAGCACTGAATACCAGGACTTGATGGCAGGCAATGGAATCAACCATGTCAGAACGGCACCGTTCAAGCCAGCCTCAAACGGCCAGGCGGAACGAGCAATGCAGATAATCAAACAGGAAATGCTCAGAATCCAAGGGCTTCCCTACAAAGCCGCTTATCACGCCTCCTGTTGGCCAATAGATCCTGACCACACTCGCTCACAGGGGTTCTACCCGCAGAGCTGCTAATGAAAAGGAAGCTCAAAACCAGGTTATCCCTTATACACCCTACTATGAAAGAAATTGTTGAGAGCAGGCGTCAGTCACAATGTGACTATCATGACAGGAATGCGAGGGCGCGTTGTATTGATGTCAATGACCCTGTTTTTGTCCTTAATTACGCTGCAGGGCCCAAATGGCTTGCAGGCACTGTGATTGCCAAAGAGGGGAATAGGGTTTTGGTAGTTAAACTTACCAGTGGACAAATCTGCCGCAAACACGTGGATCAAACTAAAAGGAGGTTCAGTAACCCATAGAAGAAACAGAGGAAGAACACGACATAGAGGTTACTCCACCACAGGTGACCAAACACCGGTACCAAGTGGAGGAGAACCCAGTCACTGTGGGCAGTCCGGACAGACCTGAGGCACCGCAAACAGTAGACACTCAGGCCAGCGCCCAACAACCAGAGGCTCAACTCAGGCGCTCTACAAGGGAGTGTAAACCACCAGAGAGACTTAACCTGTGATCCCAATAAGACTTTGGGGGGGACGTGATGTCTTTTATTCAACTATCATTGTAACCCATGTATAAGCTGACTTAAGTTGTACACCTTGAGAACATTGACCACAAGGGGTGAACTTGTGGGAGACACTCCTAACCTGGACTTTCAGGTATAAAAGGGGAAGCTCCATCCACCTTCATCACTTGAGGTCTTGGTGATAAAGGTAACTGGTCACAGAGTGATCTTCTCTCAAGTATGGGCCTCGTGTGCATTTATACTGTATAGTAAGGACATATCAGCTATTTCATCTGGAAGGAGTATTTGGGGCCCTGGATGTTGGGAAGGGAGGAAGTGAAGAGCAGGTGTTGCACCTCATAGGAAGGTACCATGGGAAGGGGAGGAAGTGTTGGTGATTAAAGAGTAAACCAGGGTGTCGCAAAGCAAATGGTCCCTTTGGAATGCTGAAAGGGGAGGAGGATGTGTTTGGTGGTGGGATCACGCTGGAGGTGGTGAAAATGGCAGAGAATGATCTGTTGAATGTGAAGGTTGGTGGGATGGAAGGTGAGGAAAAGGGGAACCCGATCGTGGTTCTGGGAGGAAGGGGAAGGTGAGAGCAGAAGTGCAGGAAATGGAACAGACATAGTCGAGACCCTGTCAACCATAGTGGAGGGGAATCCTCGGTTGAGGAAAAATTAATACATATCGCAAGCACTGGTATGGAAAGTGGCATCATCAGAATAGACAGAGAAACTGGGAGAATGGAATAAAGTCCTTGCAGGAAGCGAGATGGGAGGAAGTGTAGTCAAGGTAGCTGTGGGAGTCAGTGGGCTTATAGTGGATATTGGTCGATAACTTATCCCCAGAAATGGAGAAAGAGAAGTCAAGGAAAGGAAGTGAAGAGTGTTAGAAATTAGGGATACCTAAAAATATATGGTTATGCGACTAAAACTGTGACACGGATAATGCTGTCTTTCATTGATTCTGCTCGAGACAAGTATGGGGCTAATGGGCCGAAAAGTATGGCCGTGAACGGACCAGGCGAGGCCTCGCTAAAGCCGTTTCTTGGGGCATGATGGGCATGCACCGAAAACCGGCTTTTCCGATCTGTCAAGATTTGCATCCCCGTGAGAAGGACATCCGCGTGGAAGAGGTTGGGCTATTTGCCCAACTCATGCCCAGCGAATGTCCTTCAAACTTTTACGCCTGGTAAAAGCAGGCGCATAGCTTACTTTTACCAGCGTAACACTTTTAAAACATATAAAAATTAAATTTAAACACTCATTTTTATATTAAAAACTCTGTCCATTAAGGTGAGTTTATTTTTAACATAAAAAAAATTCCAAAAAATATAATTTTTTTCTAAACCATTTAATTACATTTAATTTGAATTAATTTTAAATATGTGAGATTGTTTTATTTATTTATTATGCTGTGTTTGGGTGTTTTAGGGGGTTATTCTCATTGAAAGTAATGGGAACTCGTACAAACGGAGTTCCCATTTTTAGCAATGAGAATACTGCATTGTGATTGGTGGTCCCGGCCCACGTGACTCCAGCTTGTACGTACATACCTGGAAGTCATCTCCCCGTGCGCTGCACAGCGAATCTAGGCCTCCGACCGTAATCCTGCATTCCTCCGGGACCACCAACTACTTTCGTAGATTTTTGGGGGGTCCGAGGCATTCGTTCGAAGGAAGCCTCCGACCGCAATTTTCCCCGCACTGTCTTACTGCAACAATGAATGTTTCGTTTTCCTAAGAAAACTTGCATTTGGATTTGAGACAGTGGCCCGAAAATTGCGGTCAGAGGCTTCCTTCGTCCAAACGCCTCTGACCCGAAAAAAATCTACAAAACTACCTGTTAGTCCCGGATGAACATCTGAGGCCTTCATTCGCTGCGCCGTGTACGGGGACCGGTCTTCCACGTACGGACGCCTCTGCTGGAGTCACATGGGCCTGGACCACCAATCACTATCTAGTATTCTCATTGATAAAAATGGGAACTCTGTACGGATCTCCCATTACTATCAGTGAGAACATCTCCCTAAAACAAGAAACACAGCACAATAAATTAAAACACCACCACATTTTTAAAATTGATTGAAATTAAATGTAATTAAATGTTTTCGAAAAAAATATATTTTGGGGAATTTTTTAAATGTATTTTAATAGGGTTAAAAATAAACTTACCTTAATGGACATAGTTTCTAATATAAAAATTAATGATTACATTTATTTTTTCTATGCTTTAAAAGTGTTACGCTGGTAAAAGTAAGCTATGCGCCTGCTTTCACCAAGCGTAAAAGTTTGTCGGACATTCGCTGGGCATGAGTTGGGCAAATAACCCAATCTCTCCTGCCCGGATGTCCTTCTCCCGCGGATGCGTAGAAGAAATTTTTATAGATTGCAAAAACCAGTTCTCGGCGCATGCGTGTTGCGCTCCGAAAACCAGCTTTTGTGAGGCCTCACCAAGTGCACGCGCATTTCGTACGGACCCGGCAAAGGTGCAATTTTCGGTCCAATGTTTTTAATGAGTTAGATTAGAGGATGCATAACATTCTACATGGGGGCCCACAGCATGATATGGCCTTGTCAGGCTGGGCTGTCTGTCGTTTGTAAATTTAAGATTTTGACTTAGGGGCCGAAATTCATCAGCTCACCGCTCGCTGCCGCAGACTGCCGCCCACTGCTGCCAACATTCCTCCTGGAGATACGTCCAGTGCCACTTTGGAGGTGGCCTGGAGCGGTCTGGAGTGGGCGGGAGGGGAGAGCCGCCGGGAGCCACCCGCTGACGTCAGCGGACGGCCGAGTGGCGCACCTGACCTCCCGCCCGCCGAGCTCCCAGATTCCTGCGGGCGGGCGTCAGCAGGACTCGGCGGCAGAACGGGGTGGACCGGTGTGGAGGCTGGTCTGTCCCCGACGGTAAATATGAAGAACCTGAAAAAAGGTAAGTGAACATGTTAAAAAAAAATTCAACCAGCAACTTACCTGCATGGGGTTCCCTGAAGGTCTTCCAATAGTTTTTTAATTTTTTATTGGTGATTTTTTTTTTTTTCGGGTCACCGTAGGCCCGACTCCATCCTCAGCGGCACTTGGGCGGTAAGCGCCTCTGCTGCCGAGAATGAGACCTCCCTCCCGCTGCCACCCAGATTGGTGGCATACATTATCCATTTGCCATCTGCCGTCCTTCGAGGGACCTCGGCAATGAATATCCCGCCGAGAGTACCGTCCAGTACCTCGCCGGCCATCGGCAGCAGTTTGGGCGGCACTTGGCGGGTGGAGGCCTTCATGAAAATCGGCCCCTCAGTCTTTAATTTGGCCAATAAAGGCCAAACCTATGTTTCTTGCATTATTACTAATAACCATATAATAATGCTGAGGTAGAATTTGGAGTTTGTTTAACAGAACAACTTGCAAAGATAATTAAAAATTAATTAATATAAAAGGCATAGAGTAGAAGGAACTTATGGGAATTAGGGTATAATCTCAGGATGGAGCAGTATGTTAGATTAAGGGGACAGTTCCAGCCTGGGTCATCTGATTTAATGGCCCAAGGTTGTGCCTGAAACATGCACTGGCTGGACCAGGGAGGACAGGATGAGATAGGAGATTTGGGGGTGGAAATTGGGTCACGCCCACTTTGAGGCATTAATCCAGGCGGAGTGGTAATTTTAGCACCTTGAAATAGTTTGTGCCTCCCGCTGAGAAATTTGTTGGAATCGGACAAAGAGCTGAAGAGGGCACTAAATCAGGCGTTACACACCTGACCTGGGGGGGGCACTAACGAAAATACTGACATTAAATGTTGCCGAACCATTGCACATGCTTCAAAGTCCAATTCAGATCTCGGGAAAAGCCAAGACTTAAAGGCGCGGCAAGGTAAGTATGCACATACGCAGCTCCACCTCCTCACTGAACTGAGAACAGGAAAATGGAGGAGCAGAGCGGAAGACAGCTTCTCGGCCATGGCCCCTGGGGCCTTGCTTGAGACTGTTGAGAGGCGCAACAATGCGCTACATCCCAGAGGGGATGAAGGCCATCGCCAAGGGTCTTCAGGAGGCTGTGAATGGAGGTGGTCCAGCACATCTTTGCCTGCTACAAAGTGGCCAGGACAGTGACACAAGGTCACAAAAAATTCAACGACCTCACAAGGATCATCAGGGTGAGTACCCTTTACATTCACCTTGCAATGCGTTCATGTGAGCCTCACTGTCTTATACAATGTAAAGGCTTTACACTGCCCACCCCATCTCTATGTGTACCAGGCCAAGCTCCTCAATACTGGAGACACCCTAAAAGCTCTCTATCGCCTCACCAGACATGCCCCACCCATCCATGCGTCTCTCACCTTCTAGCTCCTGACTCAGCCTGAGGACACCCACTAACACCTTTTAACTCTCTATAAGCAGTCATGGGCCTTCGGCCTCATACTTACTCGCAGCTCTTTATCCCCAAATCCCACCTTTGACACATCCACTGTGCGCTGCTACGCAGGCTGAGGTGCAGAGATACACACCTCATGACATTAGTATCAAGTCACTTACTGCAGACACATATGGCACACAAGTAGCTACAGACCCACTGACAACTTAGTGTTTTGGTCATGGCAGGCCAAACTCACCCACAACAGGTGCGAGCGGGAGCGGACGGGAGGAGGGGAGCCAGACCTCCAGGACCTCACCGCGGTCGAGGAGTGAAGTGGGGCTATCGAGCTCTGATATAATTAAAGGGTTAAGAATGGATCTCAGAATTAAAACAAGCTGACATAGGCTTTTGTAGTGGTCAACTTTCTAAAGGTGTTTAAAAAGAAATAACATATCAGAATGATTAATTGTTACAAGCTGTGTAACCCAAGGACAATTACAGGAGGCCCAACTGTTGAGCCATAGGAAGTCCAGAGGGGCAGATAAACAGGGCACGGGGTGAAAAGTGACACAATGGAAAAACTCCATCTGGTCAAGGCAAGAGAGATAAGATAACATTCCAATGTGCTAATGAACTTCTGGGACACAGTGAGGGTTATGGAAAAATAATGGAGCAAGGCGTGGTCAGGAGATTGTACCTTTCCTTTGAGTGACAAGGGTTTTGACCATTCAAATCAATGTATGACTCATGTATTGAATGTCCAGCCATTATAGGCTGAGGAACTGTATAAAAACCCTGTGTTTTCTTTGTTCAGGGAGAGCAAGTGAGGACAGCTCAGCAACAGGTTGACTGCAGTCTTGACTCTCCCTTGCAAGAAATTAAAGTCTACTTGAATCTTCGAATCCAGACCTGGTGTTGAGTATTAATTTTAAATACTCCACTACAATTGGCGCTGCGAGCAGGGTATCAAGCGGGTGACGGACACCAGTGGATGGAAGCCATGTCAAAGGCTTGAGTACGTTTTAATTACCACACACAGTTAGCACAAGGGCAGAAATCTGTCTGGTGTCAGCTGCCTGAGAGATCCAAATTTGCAGGTCTGGCCGAGACTTCAAGTAGTCAGCGGAAGATCCCAGTTGAAACAATTATGATCGGTTATATAGATGTGTGTCTGTGTAACGTTGCGATTGATAATTGATAAGGTTGCAAGTAATGGTCTCACTCGTGAGGAATAAGTAAGGGATGTACTGCTGACAACCAATAAGGTTGCAAGTATTAGTCTCACTCAGGGCGAGTAAGTAAAGGACATACCACTGACAACCAATAAGGTTGCAAGTAACGGTCTCACTCGTGAGGAGTAAGTAAGTAAGGGATGTACCGCTGACAACCTATAGCCATGGG
Organism: Pristiophorus japonicus; assembly: GCF_044704955.1. Taxonomy (NCBI): domain Eukaryota; kingdom Metazoa; phylum Chordata; class Chondrichthyes; family Pristiophoridae; genus Pristiophorus; species Pristiophorus japonicus. Next base: position 203,767,736 of record NC_091981.1, read on the forward strand.
AAGTGAGAAACGCAAGTGGGGACCAGGGGTCCCTGACACGGTACCTAGCAGACAAAAATTGAAAGCTAATTGAAATAATGATTACACAAAATTGGAAACCAGATGACCCACCAGCTGAACAAAGAAAATGGTGGGAGTCAGAAAAGAAATAAAAGGAGGAGAAAGCCCTCGTTTTAGTCACTTGCATGTATTATGAATGAATTAAACGGGCTAGACTATTATGAATTAAGTAAACGGACTGCGATGAAATAAACTGACAGTAGATGTGATGACGACAGCATCCATCAGGACACAGTAAAGGAACAACTGCCAGCAGCCCCCATCAATTAGAAACAGTGGGGGAGCTGGGGTAGGACACCCGAAGTCTGTTATAACTGCAACAGACTGACAAGCGTGGTGGAAATGTAGAGAGAGAGAGGCTCTTTGTAATGCAAGAAATGAGGGGTCGAAGTTAGTTGCTACGGTGACCGTTTAAAGAAAAAGCAGGAAGCAATTCTAAAAGGAGATGTTTAGTGGGAATCCAAATCATGAATTGTAGGCATTTAGCAGCAAAAAGTGCTAAAAACTACAAGGGCAACAGATTATGGTGCAGATTATAAACCAAACATTAAATGGTACGACACTGAAAAGTGTAGAGCAACAAAGGGACATTGGAGTGTAGGTCCACAGACCTCTGAAGCTAGCAGGCTAGGTAGATAATGTGATTAAGAAGGCATATGGGATACTCGTCTTTATTAGTCAAGGCATGGAATACAGGAGCAGAGACATCATGCTTGAACTGTAGATAACTCTAGTTGGGTCACCATGTTACAGGAAAGATGTGATTGCACTGGAAAGGGTGCAGAGGATATTTACAAGAATGTTGCCTGAACTGGAGAATTTTGGCTGTGCGGACAGATTAGAGATGCTGGGTCTCTTTTCTTTGGAACAGAGGAGGCATGAGGGGAGACTTTATTGAGGTATATAAAATTAGGTGGGGCCTGGATAGAGTGATAGGAAGGTCCTGTTTCCCTTGGCGGAGAGGTCAACAACCAGAGGGCATAGGTTTAAAGTATTCGAAGGGAGGTTTAGATGATGTATTAGGGATCAGAAATTGAACATTGATTTAAGGAATAATGGATAAATAGTTATGATGGAATCAAAAGGAGAAAAGGGAAGATCATGTTTCTTTCTTACTGTTCTCATGTTTTTCTTTGATGTTTCAGTAAAGTTTTAGGAAAACATGTATGACTGTTCCTTTGTTTGGCTGTGGCTCCTCCCCCTTTTCCAAGTGGCATTGGGAAGTTTAAAATTGGAGTTACTGAGGTTAATTAACCTATTAAAAACCAGACTTCGTTATGGCCATGATCAAATTCTGGTTGATGTAAATTGTGTGGAGAGCCTTTAATTCTGGATATAAGGCATTTTGCATCAATAATTGATTTGATTTTTTAAAATTCTGACCAATGTTTAACTGGAAGGTTCAAACTGAAAAAGGCTGTAGGTTGAAGTCGACCTTGGTGATGGTGTCTATCTTTGTCAGCTTTCGAAACAAAGCAAGTTAACTCTTTCACAGGCAGCTGTGAACTCTGTTTTAACTCAGCAGGTGATACCTTCTGAATATTGGAAATCTTCTTAAGCTGAAGAGTCAACGAGAGATTCTGTTTCTTTTCTTTTAATTAGGAGACCATCGGGAAGAAGCGATTTTGTTTAAACATAGAAACATAGAAAGTAGGTGCAGGAGTAGGCCATTCAGCCATTCGAGCCTGCACCACCATTCAATATGATCATGGCTGATCATGCAACTTCAGTGCCCCATTCCTGCTTTCTCTCCATACCCCTTGATCCTTTTAAGGGCCACATCAAACTCCCTTTTGAATATATCTAACGAACTGGCCTCAACAACTTTGCGCATTCACCTAACCTGTCCAAGTCCCCCTGCAACCTCCTAGCATACTCCTCACAGCTTGTATTGCCAGCCAGCTTAGTGTCATCTGCAAACTTGGAGATATTACATTCAATTCCTTCATCTAAATCATTAATGTATATTGTAAATAGCTGGGGTCCCAGCACTGAGCCCTGTGGCACCCCACTAGTCACTGCCTGCCATTCTAAAAAGGACCCATTTATCCCGACTCTCTGCTTCCTGTCTGCCAACCAGTTCTCTACCCACATCAATACATTACCCCCAATACCATGTGCCTTAATTTTGCACACTAATCTCTTGTGTGGGACCTTGTCAAAAGCCTTTTTAAAGTCCAAATATACCACATCATCTGGTTCTCCCTGATCCACTCTACTAGTTAACATCCTCAAAAAATTCTAGAAGATTTGTCAAGCATGATTTCCCTTTCATAAATCCATGCTGACTTGGCCCGATCCTGTCATTGCTTTCCAAATGCCATGCTATTACATCTTTAATAATTGATTCCAAAATTTTCCCCTCTACCGATGTCAGGCTAACCAGTCTAAAATTCCCTGTTTTCTCTCTCCCTCCTTTTTTAAAAAGTGGGGTTACATTAGCTACCCTCCAATCTATAGGAACTAAACCAGAGTCTGCAGAATGTTGGAAAAAGACTACCAATGCATCCACTATTTCTAGGGTCACTTCCTTAGTGGGATGCAGACAATCAGGCCCTGGGGATTTATAGGCCTTCAGTCCCTTCAATTTTCCTAACACCATTCCCTGACTAATAAGGATTTCCCTCAGTTACCCCTTCTCGCTAGACCCTCGGTCCCCTAGTATTTTCGGGACGTTATTCGTGTCTTCCTTAGTGAAGACAGAACCAAAGTATTTGTTCAATTGGATGAACTTCAATAATTGTACATCCCTGTCTGGAGTAAAAATAAAACGTGGAAAGTGGCTCAACCGTGGCTAACAAGGGAAATTAGTGATAGTGTTAAATCCAAGGAAGAGGCATATAAATTGGCCACAAAAAGCAGCAAACCTGAGGACTAGGAGAATTTTATAATTCAGCAGAGGAGGACAAAGGGTTTAAGTAGGAGGGAGAAAATAGAGTATGAGAGGAAGCTTGCTGGGAACATAAAAAATGACTGCAAAAGCTTCTATAGATATGTGAAGAGAAAATGATTAGTGAAGACAAACGTAGGTCCCTTGCATTCAGATTCAGGTGAATTTATAATGAGGAACAAAGAAATGGTGGACCAGTTAAACAAATACTTTGGTTCTGTCTTCACGAAGGAAGACATAAATAACCTTCCGGAAGTACTAGGGGACTGAAGGTCTAGCGAGAAGGAGGAACTGAAGGAAATCCTTATTAGTCAGGAAATTGGGATTGAAGGCCGATAAATCCCTGGGGCCTGATAGTCTGCATCCCAGAGTACTTAAGAAAGTGGCCCTAGAAATAGTGGATGCATTGGTGATCATTTTCCAACAGTCTATCAACTCTGGATCAGTTCCTATGGACTGGAGGGTAGTTAATGTAACACCACTTTTTAAGAAAAGAGGGAGAGAGAAAACAGGTAATTATAGACTGGTTAGCATGACATCAGTAGTGGGGAAAATGTTGGAATCAATTACTAAAGATGAAATAATAGCACATTTGAAAAGCAGTGACAGGATCAGTCCAAGTCAACATGGATTTATGAAAGGGAAATCATGCTTGACAAATCTTCTGGAATTTTTTGAGGATGTAATTAGTAGAGTGGACAAGGGAGAACCAGTGGATGCGATGTATTTGGACTTTCAAAAGGCTTTTGACAAGGTTCCACCCAAGAGATTGGTGTGCAAAATTAAGGCACATGGTATTGGGGGTAATGTACTGACGTGGATAAAGAACTGGTTGGCAGACAGGAAGCAGAGAGTCAGGAATAACGGGTCCTTTTCAGAATGGCAGGCAGTGACTAGTGGGGTGCCGCAGGGCTCAGTGCTGGGACCCCAGCTATTTTCAATATACATTAATGATTTAGATGAACTAATTGAGAGTAATATCTCCAAGTTTGCAGATGACACTAAGCTAGATGGCGGTGTGAATGCTAAGAGGCTGCAGGATGACTTGGACACGTTAGATGAATGGGCAAATGCATGGCAGATGCAGTATAATGTGCATAAATGTGAGGTTATCCACTTTTATGGCAAAAACACGAAGGCAGAATATTATCTGAATGACGACAGATTAGGAAAAGGGGAGGTGCAACGAGACCTGGATGTCATGGTACATCAATCATTGAAAGTTGGCATGCAGGTACAGCAGGCGGTGAAGAAGGCAAATGGTATGTTAGCCTTCATAGCTAGGGGATTTGAGTATAGGAGCAGGGAGGTCTTACTGCAGTTGTACAGGGCCTTAGTGAGGCCTCACCTGGAATATTGTGTCAGTTTTTTATTCCTAATCTGAGGAAGGACTTTCTTGCTATTGACGGAGTGCAGCGAAGGTTCACCAGACTGATTCCCGGGATGGCAGGACTGACATATGAGGAGAGACTGGATCGACTGGGCCTGTATTCACTGGAGTTTAGAAGGATGAGCAGGGATCTCATAGAAACATATAAAATTCTGACGGGACTGGACAGGTTAGGTGCAGGAAGAACGTTCCCGATGTTGGGGAAGTCCAGAACCAGGGGACATAGTCTAAGGATAAGGACTGAGATGAGGAGAAACTTCTTCACTCAGAGAGTTGTTAACCTGTGGAATTTCCTACCGCAGAGAGCTGTTGATGCCAGTTCATTGGATATATTCAAGAGGGAGTTAGATATGGCCCTTACGGCTAAAGGGATCAAGGGGTATGGAGAGAAAGCAGGAAAGGGGTACTGAGGTGAATGATCAGCCATGATCTTATTGAATGGTGGTGCAGGCTCGAAGGGCTGAATGGCCTACTCCTGCACCTATTTTCTATGTAATTGGTCTGCCATTTCCTTGTTCCCCATTATGAATTCCCCTGATTCTGAATGCAAGGCACCCACATTAGTCTTCACTAATCTTTTTCTCTTCACATATATATAGAAGCTTTTGCAGTCAGTTTTTATGTTCCCTGCAAGCTTACTCTCATACTCTATTTTCCCCCTCCTAATTAACCCCTCAGTCCTCCTCTGCTGAATTCTAAATTTCTCCCGGTCCTCAGGTTTGCTGCTTTTTCTGGCCAATTTATATACTTCTTCCTTGGTTTAACATTTTCCCTAATTTCCCTTGTTAGCCACGGTTGAGCCACCTTCGCTTTTTTATTCTTACGTCACACAGGGATGTACAATTGTTGTAGTTCATCCATGTGATATTTAAATGTCTGCCATTGCCTATCCATCGTCAACCCTTTAAGTATCATTTTCCAGTCTATCCTAGCCAATTCACATCTCATACTGTCGAAATTTCCTTTCTTTAAGTTCAGGGACCCTAGTCTCTGAATTAACTGTGTCACTCTCCATCTTAATGAAGAATTCTACCATATTATGGTCACTCTTCCTCAAGGGCATGACAAGATTGCTAATTAATCCTCTCTTGTTACACAAGACCCAGTCTAGGATGGCCTGCTCTCTAGTTGGTCCTCGACCTATTGGTCTAGAAAATCATCCCTTATATACTCCAGGAAATCCTCCTCCATTGTATTGCTACCAGTTTGGTTAGCCCAATCAATATGTAGATTAAAATCACCCATGATAACTGCTGTACCCTTATTGCACGTGTCCCTAATTTCCTGTTTGGTGCGATCCCCAACCTCCCTACTACTGTTTGGTGGTCTGCACACAACTCCTACCAACGTTTTCTGCCCTTTGGTGTGTCGCAGCTCTACCCATATAGATTCCACATCATCCACGTTAATATCCTTCCTTACTATTGTGTTAATTTCCTCTTTAACCAGTAACGCTACCCCACCTCCTTATCCTTCCTGTCTGTCCTTCCTGAATAAAGGGGTTCGTGGATTGTGACTGTGGGGTCAGGAGGGCACACCACAATAACCAACTACATCTGTGAGTAAATCTCAGAAGTGGGATTCGTCTTCTCCAGGGGAATGAGGAAGAAGGGGTGCCTAATGGGATACCCCCACTTAATCAGGTACAGTATCATCTAAAGGGAAGTGGACTGGACACGGGAGCTGGAAGAATCTCCTCCGGTCTCAGATTTCTAACTACCTACTGTCCACAAACATACCTCGCAAACCCCGCCAATCTCACAAAGTAGTAACAGACATATTGTGAATGGTAGAAGTAAGGAGGGCCGAGGGTATATGATAGGGGTACATTTACAGTGGCATGGTAATCATACCACTGTAACTGTCCATTATATTAAGGGGTGCAAGGACGGGAGCGCGGTTGTACAAGCAGTAGAGTTTTTTTTTAAACTCATTCAAAGACTCCTTCTCCAACGAATAAACAGATTTGTGGGAAAAGCAAATTGTTTGTCATAAACACATCCCAAGGCCAACAAATGCGCTAATGGTAATCTCAACTCAGGTGATATTGTACCATGATGTGCAAAACAAAGTGATACCTGTAACATTGAACCTGACCAAAGTGGGACTACCTGGGTGGTGCAAGCCTAAAACAGCGCGGCTACATGGGAAAATGATCAAGGAATTTTGGCAGAGGATCAGAACAACCTGCACTGAGTTCAGGGAGAGTGATGCGCTTGATCGTACCTTGACAAAAATGGTGTCAAGACTAGTGGGGAGAATCATAACAGAAGGCAGTGAGGCCTGATTAATATGTTGCAACTGGTTTAATGCTAAAAAGGGGGTAAACCAGATTAAAGAAGGGAAACAAATCGTCTTCAACGAAACGGCTCAAAGTAATGTATGGATCTTGGTTAGTGGAATAAGCCCAAGGAAACCTGCAGCATATTGCAGAGGAAAAGCTCTCTTTCTGGGTAACTGATTGAGACCTAGGGAAATGTCCACTTATCAACTTACTGAGACTCTGTGCCAAGCCAGAAGGTGTACCCGGTGGCACGAGTGTCAGTTACAGGAACAGAATGACATCACCCTGTTAGAGATAGTAGGGTATTACTCAAGCATGCCTGAGAAAATTTAGTAGGATACAATGAACACAGGAAATGTAACCCGGATGGATAGAATAACATGGAATTTTACCATGAAGGTAATTGCGCGACAGCATTTTCCTGTACGATCTGTATAAAGAGGGAAGGGTGAATATTGTGTCAGCATCATACACCGGGAATACCAGTACTGTACCAACCTGACTTGTCCCATTGCAACAGGAGCCTTTTGTATTACTCTAGTCCAAATTGTGAGACTTGGGACGCAGGTTTCATTCAGTAATTATATGTGTAGGCAAGTAAATATCATTGTGAGAAAGGAGTTAAAAGTGTAACTGCCAAAGGGAAGATATAATGAATTTGGATAGTTAATTGGGCCAATTGAGAACCAAGTACAATGGGCATTAAGTGAAATGGGGAAAAGAGGGTCACAACGGCTAGACGCTGAGGTGATAGTTACGGTACATATGTTCGACAATGAACCACGAGACTATGGGCTCAATTTTGCCCAATCGCTTTTTTCGGCTCACTTACCTTAAGTGCGCCGACTTTGCACGCTGGAAACAGCACCGGAACAAAGTCGCCCCATCCTGGCTGCTCTTCTGAGTCCCCGGAGTCCCAGCATGGCGTACATTCTGAATTGGGGACGGAGCAACAAGCCAGCGCCGAAAACAGTGCCGGCACCTGCGCGCATGCTCCTGCCCTCCCAGCGTGTCCTGCGAGCTATGAGTAGAACCCGATGCTCGCAGCCCCTATCCCCGGCCGAAGGGACGCCCCGATCTTCGCCGCACCCTATTCCCGGCCGAGTGGCCTTACGCACCTGCCGGCCAGCCAGCTGAGTTCCCGGTAGGACTTCAGTTTTAATTTTTATTCATTGATGGTTGTGCTTAAGAGTTTTGATTGGCGGGGGAGGGGCAGCACAGAGGAAGAGAGTTTGTGGGAGTGGGGGGGAGAAAGAGTGTTTGGGGGCAGGAGAAAGTCTGTTTTGATGGGCGGGGCGGGGGAGCTTGTAAAAAAAACTTGATTCTAGCATAAAGGTAGGATTTCTATTTTTTATTTGTTATTGATTGCTTATTACTTTTTGTGGTTTGTTTAGTGCTTTGTAAGTCTTGGTGCAGGTCCTCAGCTTCCTTCTATTTTTTATTTGTTATTGAATGCTTATTTTTGTGCTTTGTTTAATGCTTTGTAAGTCTTGGTGCTTTAAATGTGCTAACCTGCGTCGATTTCTTAACTGCCCGCAAGGTTTTTCAGAGCTGGCCACATACGCTGACCTAAGTCGATTTGGAGTAAGTTTTAACTGGCCAAAGTGGATAAATGGCCAAAAATGGTGTAAGTGTCTGGGAACGCCCCCTTTTGAAAAAAAACTGAACTAAAAATAATTGTACCTAACTGACTTAGTCTGGAGCAAATATTGGGGGGGAAATTGGCATTTTTTAACTTGCACCAGAAAAAACAACTTACTCCAAAAAAAATTGATGCAAGTCATGGCCAAAATTGGGCCCAATATGTGGTTTTTATGTTATCTATTGTCTAACAACAACCGACACACACTATCGGTATGCGGCGAGGGTGGTAGCTGTTAACACATTTGACATAGCCAATATAGACCAAGAAGTTCAAGACTTAACCCAACCTTTGAGAACCCTTTTATTAAAGAGAAACAATCGGACTTCGTAGTTGTAAGAAACTGTGGACGAGGTCGCCAGACAAATGCTGCAAGTCGAGGAAATCCGAGAGCCTCATGCCCAAACTATCAATAAGAAAAGTGTGCAACTAAATGATCTAACCCAAGAAACACATAAAGAACTTGTATGTGTAATGTACGGCACATGGTTACTAGGGAACATTCGACACAATATAAACCAAATGAAACAGGAAATTGCCCGATTGGATAAGTAATGAGCAGTTATCCAAATGGACTAAGGGCGGTATTATCCTGTGTGATGTTCGTAGGACAACACAAGTGTTCTTGTCCCAAAGTAATTGTTTTACCAGAAAATTGAAATAGGTATGGTTCTAGCTATCCCACAGATAGAGGGTACAGATGCCGAACCTCTGTGGGCAGTACAGAACATCGGTGAAATACAAGGCCAATCCCAGGTTCAGTTCTACGATACACCCCCTTATGCGTAAAACTAGGTGATACATTTCAAGGGGTGCATACCGATGGTAGCACGCAATATTTGGATGTAATAGTGTGCGCACACCCCATGGAAGGAGGGCAATGTCTAATGTGCGGGTTCACTCAGACGGTTAATCGCATGGTTGGAAATCAGCCCCCTTAGTCAGGGAGGGACTGAGGTGGCAGCCCGGGATGATGGGACGTACTGCATATCTACCAAGGAAAATGAGTACAAGCATGGTAATGTCATATGTGCGATTCCACAACCTAATTTCTGTTTCATGCCTAAAGCTGTGGTCAAACTAGGCCATCCATACCTATTCCCACGAAGAGAGGAACGCATCGAGAACATCACTTTAAACAACCCAAGATGGGATGATGAAATGGAACAATATGACATACCAAGTTGGCAAGACATTCCCTGTCTCAAAGAACATTTGACGCAATTGGAAAAGGACACTGAGAAAAGCATACGTCGTTATCATGAAATTTTGGAAGATTCCATACAGCATTCAAAGGATATTGAAGAAACCCTGGAAGACACTCAATAGTGGGAATATGTATGGAATTGGGGAATGAATGTGAATATCCATTCGTGGAGTCATATATTCTCTCACGTATTTGTGACCATACAGTTAGGGCTAGCTGTCGGATCAGGAATTGGGTTATGCACAGCATGCAGAAAGAGACAACGGAGAAGGAAAGCAAAAGCTCTAATTATGGAACAGCGAAAGTTGTTAGCAGAGTAACCTGAAATACTTTGAGACGTAGATCACTCCCCGAGTCCCCTAAACCACATGGTTGATCACCACAGAATGGAGCAGGAGACACAGGATGAAGTAGAATTAGGTTGGTAATCTTGGGCTGGGTAGCCAAGTACCAAAAGAGGGGACTGAGTGGGGCTATCGAGCTCTGTTATAATTAAAGGGTTAAGAATGGATCTCAGGATTAAAACAAGCTGACATAGGCTTTTGTAGTGGTCAACTTTCTAAAGTTGTTTAAAGGGAAATAATATATCAGCATGATTAATTGTTACAAGCTGTGTAACCCGAGGACAATTACAGGAGGCCCAATTGTTGAACCACAGGAAGCCCAGAGGGGCAGTTGAACAGGGCAAGGGGTCAAAAGTGACACAATGGAAAAACTCCATCTGGTCAAGGCAAGAGAGATAAGATAACATCCCAATGTGCTAATAAACTTTTGGGACACAGTGAGGTTTATGGAAAAGTACTGGAGATAGGCGTGGTCAGGATTGTACCTTTACTTTGAGTGACAAAGGTTTTGACCATTCAAATCAGCGCCAATTGTAGTGGAGTATTTAAAATTAATACTCAACAGCAGGTCTGGATTCGAAGATTCAAGTAGTCTTTAATTTCTTGCAAGGGAGGGTCAAGTCTGCAGTCAACCTGTTGCTGAGCTGTCCTCACTTGCTCTCCCTGAACAAAGAAAACACAGGGTTTTTATTCAGTTCCTCAGCCTATAATGGCCGGACATTCAATACATGAGACATACATTGATTTGAATGGTGTCCCTCAAGGATCTGTCCTTGATCCCCTCTTATTTCTCATATCCTTTGGCGATATCATTCGAAAACACGGAGTCAGTTTCCCCATGTACAGACGACAACCAGCTCTACCTCTCCACCACTTCTGTCGACCCCTGCTTGGTATCTAAATTGCCAGATTGCTTGTTAGATATCCAGTACTGGATGAGCAGAAATTTTCTCCAATCAATATTGGGAAGACCACAGCCATTATCTTTGGTCCCCGCCACAAACTGTGTTCCCTAACACTGTCTCCATCCCTCTCCCTAGCATCAATCTGAGGGTGAATAAAGACTGTTCACAACCTAGGTGTCATATTTGTCCCTGAAATGAGTTTCCAGCTACATATCCGTGGCATAACTAAAACCGTCTTTTTCCACCCCTGTAACATTGCCCACCTCAGCTCTTCTGCTGCTGAAACCCTCATTCATACCTTTGTTACCTCTAGATTTGACTACTCCAACTCATTCCTGGCCAGCCTTCCACATTCCACACTACGTAAACTTGAAGTCATCCAAAACTTAGCAGCCCGTGTACTAACCCGCACCAAGTCAAGATCACCCATCACCCCTGTGCTTTCTGACCTACATTGGCTCCCAGTTAAACAACGTCTCGATTTCAAAATTCTCATCCTTGTTTACAAATCACTCCATGGACTTGCCCCTCCCTATCTCTGTAATCTTTTTCAGCCTCATAATCCTACAAGATATCTGCGCTCCTCAAATTCTGGCATCTTGAACATCCCTCATTATAAATGCTCAACCATCGGTGCCATGCCTTCAGTTGCCTGGGCCCTAAACTCTGGAGCGCCCTCCCTAAACCTCCACCTCTCTACCTCTCGTTCCTCCTTTAAGATGCTTGTTAAAACCTATCTCTTTAAACAAGCTTTTGATCATCTGCCTTAATTTCTTCTGTGGCTCGGTGTCAAATCTATCTGTTTGTCTGTAACACTGTTGTGAAGTGCCTTGGCACGTTTTACTACGTTAAAGGCGCTATATAAATAAAAATTATTATTATGTGGACGTGGCAGCAGGCCGAAGCCACGCAAGGTCCTTGTGCTGTCATGCAGACACTGGTCGCTGGCATGCACTCTCAGACTGCAACGTTTCAAGCGCAGACTGCCGTATACAGTCTCAGTGATGCCATACAAGCACTGTCTGCCGCTATCCTCTCTGTTATCCCCACAGTCGGATGGGGAACAGGCGGTGCCGCAACAGGTCAGCAATCTGTGGTTGCAGATATTGCTCCTGATGCTCTGGCTCTGCCCCGAAGGAGTGGCAGTGTGTCACTGGAAATGGAAGATGCTGTCCTTCCTCACGATGACAGCATTCCGGCACCCGGCATTGTCCCTGCACCTGCCACGTCCTGCACACCAGCCATCCGACACTGCTGCCACCCATCCTGAGACGGTGCAATCAACAGTTGGGCCTTCCATGCCTATGGCTGGTCCAGAGCATCATCATAGGCCATCTGCCCTGTCTCTGTCAGACACACACACAGCAGCCCTCCAGTGGCCTTGCTACAGGCACTGAGGCCACATTGAGGAGGAGCAGTAGGCATGGGAGGGGGTGAGTCAGAGTGGTAGGAAATACCAGTGCAAGATGCAGTGAGGTCTGTACATATGTTCTGCAGTATAATCTTTTGTGTTTTTTGAAGGGGGAGAGTGCTCCATTTTGTTTCATTTGAGGGTCTGGCACCTCTGATCATGTGCTCCTTGAATGGGGTGGTTGCTCTATTTTGCTTAAATAAAGGAGATTATGAAGGTATGAGGGCAGAGTTGGCTAAAGTGGACTGGGAATACAGATTGAAGTGTGGGACGGTTGATGAATCGTGGTGTACATTTAAGGGGATAGTTCACAACTCTCAAGAAAAATATATTCCACTGAGGAGGAAAGGGTGCAAGAGAAAAGAAAGCCATCCGTGGCTAACTAAAGAAATAAAGGACGGTATCCGATTTAAAAACAAGGGCATACAAAGTGTCCAAAACTAGTGGGAGGACAAAAGATTGGGTAGCTTTTAAAAGCCAGCAAAGAATGACTAAAAAAATGATTAAGAAAGGGAAGATAGACTATGAAAGTAAACTAGAACAAAATATAAAAACAGATAGCAAGAGTTTCTATAGGTATAGAAAAAGTAAAAGAGTGGCTAAAGTAAATGTTGGTCCCTTAGAGGACGAGACCGGGGAATTAGTAATGGGGAACATGGAGATGGCAGAAACTCTAAACAATATTTTGTATCAGTTTTTACGGTAGAGGACACTAACAATATTCAAGGGTCTATAGGGGTGGAGGAACACACAACCACAATCACTAGTTGCTGGCATACACTCTCAGACTTCAACCCAATGCTGGTCACCCGGTAAGACCGAGGTATCCGAACAAATTTGAGACAGACCCAGGAGAAGGTGCAATCGGGTCGGAACATACTTGTAAAAGCTGCGTAACTATAGAGTAAACCAGAGAGTCATATCTATTAAAGAGCAGAAAAGCAAATCACGCAGAACCACCCGAAAGCAATGGTAGGGAGAAACCCGCTAGGCATACGATTTTAAAGGGATGGCCAAAACAACCATGGATTGGGGACCAGGGGGTGCGTGATTACTAAGTTCTTAGCTGACAGGTGAAATAGCCATTGATGACCTGAGGGATTGATTACTAAGTTCTTAGCCGATGGACGAAATAACTATAGAGGACCCGAGGGATCGATTACTGAGTTCCTAGCTGATGGACGAAATAACTATTGAGAACCCGAGGGGTCGATTACTAAGTTCTTAACCAAAAAAAAGAGAAAGATGTGAAAGTGTGTGTGTGTGTGTGTGTGTGTGTGTGTAAGTTTTCCTGACTGTGGAATGTCTGGGGTAGCAGTATTAATTTTTCATTTGTCTAAAAGCCTGTCTTTTAAAAAGGAAGCAGAATCTTTTGTTTGTTTTAGCCCTCGCCCCCACCATCACCACCTTTCGGATATGGAGCTGTGAGCTTTTTTAATCCTTTGTAATTTTGTACTGGAAATGGGAAAGTATGAATAAATGTTCATTGTATACCTAGAAGTGAACTAGATTGTAAGTTAGAAATGCAGGTGCGGATTTATTTTGATTATGATTTATGGAGCCATGAACACACAAAAGACGGGTTGTTTAACAATAGATAAAACTTCAGCCTTGAAGTTACAGTTGCTAAAAGAAAAATAAATTTTAATCGGATTACCAAAAATTTGTGTGGTCTTGTTTTAAGTCAATTTGAATCATAACAAAGCACTGTCTTTTCAATTTGGTTAATGCAAGCAAACCAATTTGAACGTTTAAAAGCACCGTCTGCTTTAGTGTTCCTTTTTTAAAAAAAAACCTGCATAAATTTCTCAGAGCTACAAGCTAAGGGAAGCTCCGCCCTCTTTTCACTTTTGTGTAAAATGTGTGAAGTTTGTTAAATACAAAAACAAATTCAGTATTTTTACAGTTCATTGGAAAGGCGTCAGGAGAAAGAAGAATACGGAAACTGACGTCAAATTTTATGTCCCTAGTTCTAGATATGAAACTTTCACCACATTGGAAAAAGAGATAAAAGATACTCTATGTTGATAATGATTTTTGCTAGGAAAAATAAAAGTTGCCATTTGGTCGTTTGGGAAATCTTATTCTCAATTACAGGAAAGTTTCTAGTTCACTAAAAGAAATGTAACTTTCGGATTTGGAAACCTTTTATAAAATGGATGATACTAGACAGTTTGGAAATAATGCTAGAAAGTTTAGAGGCAATCCAAAATGTCGTATTCTCTGATGAGAGACAGTCATGCTCGAGGTGGGGATAGGAGGAAACCGTCTATTATAACTACAACAGACTCTGAAAAATATGGTATGAAATGTAGAGAGAAAGGGACTCTTTGTAATGCAAGAAATAAGGGTCGAAGTTAGTTCTATGGTGATCATTTAAAAATAGCAAGAAAGAATTTTAAAAAGAGATGTTCGGTGGGAATCCAAACCATGAATTGTCGGCATATAATAGAGGAAAGTGCTAAAAACTACAGGGGGCAACAGATTATGGTGCAGGTTATAAAACAAATATTAAATGTTACGACACTGGAAAGGAACAAAGGGACTTTGGAGTGCAGGTCCACAGTTCACTGAAGGTAGCAGGCCAGGTAGATAAGGTGATTAAGAAGGCATATGGAATACTTGTCTTTATTAGTCAAAGCATGGAATACAGGAGCAGGGACGTCATGCTTGAACTATAGAAAACTCTAGTTGGGTCACGGCTGGAGTGCTGTATGTGGTTCTGTTCATCACAATTCAGGAAAGATGTGATTGCACTGGAAAGGATGCAGAGGAGATTTACGAGAATGTTGCCTGGACTGGAGAATTTTGGCTGTGGGTCCTCCCCTTTTTCCAAGTGGCATTGGTTAGCTTAAGATTGGAGTTATTGAGGTTAATTAACCTATTACAAACCAAACTTTTAAAATTCTGGTTGGTGTAATTGTGTGGAGAGTCTTTAGTTCTGGACATAAGGCATTTCACATCAATAATTGGTGTGGTTTAAAAAAAAAATTCTGACCAATGTGTAACTGGGAATAAAAGCATTAAGTGCAATTATGAGTGCAGTAGTTCTTAATGTTTATTTTGGGAATAAAAACACAGAGACTTTACAAAAGTAAGATTTTTAACTAGAGGGTTTAAACTGAAAAGGCTGTAGGCTGGTCAACATTGATTGATGGTGTCTGTGTTTGTCGGCTTTTGAAACAAAGCAAGTTAACTCTTTCACAGGCAGCTGTGAACTCTGTTTTAACTAAGTGGGTGATACTTTTTGAATATTGGAAATCTTCTTCATTTGAAGAGAATCACCAGAGATTCTCTGTTTCTTTTGTTTTAAGTAGGTGACGATTGGGAAGCCCATAAAGGTATGAATGGGACACCAGTTAAGGCCCACAGGACTTTGGGAAAACCTACAGATAGATTTTACTGGACCCCTCCCGAATTCTAGGGGAAAAACATATTGTCTAGTGGTGATTGATCAATTTATACAATGGGTGGAAGCGTTTGTCACAAGGGATTGCACCACTATCACCGTAGCAAGAATATTTGCAGATGAAATAATCCCTCGCTAGGGTGTTCCCCTCCAGTTAGATTCAAATCAGGGGACACACTTCACCGGGAAGGTAATCCAACATACATGCGCCTTGCTAGGGATTAAGCAACGATTCTACATTCTGTACCAGGGATGGTGGAAAGAATGAACCAAACTCTTAAATTGTCCTTAGCTAAAGCTATAGAGGAGACCAGGAAGGGATGGGCAGATTTGCTCCCTGGTATTCTAATGAGACTTAGGACCACCCCGAATTGAACGACAGGACTGACTCCCTTTGAATTGATGGCGGGTAGAGCTAGGAGACTACCGGAAGGAATAATGACAGGAGGAGAGGATGTAGGACTGGCAAGGGATAGAGTCAGGAGGTTTATTAAACAATTATACGAGCAATTGCATATTTTAAAGCAAGAAGTGTGGGATCAACAAATAATTAAGGATATTAAACACGATGCAGATAACAGGGAAACGGCCCTGAGGTGGGTGAGAAGGTGATGGTTAAGATAACCCCTGAAAATCCAGGATTTGCACCAAAGTGGCAGGGCCCATATGAGATGCTTATGACCAGTGACACCTGCACATGTGTAGACATGAGAGAAAAGGGAAGATGGAAGCATTAGACACAGCTAAAACTGTACAAATAATTAACCGGTGATGACCGGATTATCTTTCCTTACAGATGAGTGGCAATCCTGCTATCATTCCATATGATGAAACTGAGGAGTACTATATAAGACACCAGGGCTGGGAAAATGAACTCATTGATGGAACTATATGGTCAATAGTGGGGACCATAAAGGTAGCTGTAATAATTGTGCTGTTTTGGAAGGTCTGGATAGAAAGACAACAGTGGAGAGGCATCAATCACTGGCAGGAGTTAGAGCTGATGCGAGAATAAAATGCAGTTAATAATAACATTGGTGATCAGGATCCTCCGGGGGAGCATGGGTACCAGTTTGGAGGTTTACTATAGCCCTGATGTTGGGAGCTGTATCAATGATACTACCATATTCGTGCCAGCTGATATAGACTTTGGCTGACATGTGAAGGCCAAATAATCCTATATTCAAGGAAAGATCAGTCTCACGGCCTCTTCCCCCACACCAATGGGGAATCCATTGTGGTGAGGTGAAACAAGGATGTGGCAGCCAGTGGGTAGTAGTCACTTACAGACAGCACAGACTCGTCAAGTCCAAGTGAAATGCGCACCTAAGACCATAATGGGACGGCGTAAAAGGAATTTAGCTTCGGGCTCCTCATCCTGTGTTAACCCTCAAAGGAAGTACACATTGATGCTGGCACAAGGGGCAAATGAGCCATGGGAAACTATATATTATGATAATACGCCTGTTAACACATATAATAGCCAAACTAAATGGCAAGAGACGACCGTAAGAAACTTTACCACGAGACATAGAGGTGTTGGGATAGAATGGTGGAGAAATAGTAAGAAAACAGAATGTGTAACATGCTCAGGGACATCTGTTCCAGTTATAGTGGCATATGATACCAAACAGCAGCAAGGAACAAGCCAGGGGGAGTATGACCCAGGACGCCAAAGCGAGAAACATCCGATTGACCCGACAATGCAGATCTCCCGACTAAGACAACGACTAAGTTTAAAATAACTGGAATGATACTGTCAAGAATGTCACAAGGGTGCATATTAAAGGGGAAAGAGGGAATTGTCCTGTGCATAAAGCAGGAACAGTGCCCACAACCACCGGGTATAACAGTAGTAATAAGGGATGAGCCTACCAATCCATCCCCAACAACCACATCACAGGCAGCTGAACTAGATACACCGACAATGCCCAGAACACACACCTGGGCCACCAAATGGATTAGTGTTAGTAAAGCGTGAAGCGATATTATATGATAATGTACACCATGAGTTGGTACCCATTGTGTTGAATTTGACTAATCTGGAACTCCCTGAATGGTATTCTAAAAGAACGCAGCTGTTGTACCAAAGATTGGTACAACAAATCCTCAGACAAAGTAACTATGCCAACGGATGGCCAATTAGGTCCTGTTCGCATGGACGACATAAACGAGGCCTGGTAAATGATGCAGCTACGTTCTTTAACACCGGAACCGCGGTGGCTAACACCATTGATTTGGCAACTGTGGATAATAAAATACGAGATTTATCTTCTCGTATTAAGGAAATTTTGCGGGAATAAAATCAGAATCAAGATTCACAGTTAAGAGGACCAAGTACTGACAATTAGATTACAGGACATAGCAACGGTCCTCGAGGCCCATGCACGGACCATTAATAAGTTAATCAAGGAAGAGCATGTAGCCTCTGACCAAGCAGCTAAGAATAATGTCTGCAGTACAATCGGGACCTGGATAGTAGAACAGACAAGGGAAAATTTGCCACAGATCCACCAAGGGGAGGTTCCCCTGTGGATCAGCAATGACCAATTGGTCAATTTGGCCATGCATTCGAAGGAAATACAAGCATGCCAACTCAGGGAAATGATACAAGTATATCCCACACAAGTGGAATGTAATAATGATACACGGGGACTAATAGGATTGGTACCGGCTGTTATGTATTTAACCCCATGTAATCTGTATTACACTCAGAGGGCCTACCTGTTGGAGTCCCAAGGGATCCCAGCATCCCTTGGGAGCACGGTATATAAGCAGGCCACCCACGAGGTACCTGCACTCTGGAGTCGCAATAAAGGAGCTAAGGTCACGCTTGCTCATTGTACACAGTACTCAGTTTCATCCTTTATTCTGAGCATAACAATTGGCGATGAGGTAACGAACAACCACGCAAAAATGCAAAGAACAGTTGGTATCCTGGAGCAGTTCTCAGAAGGGGATTATTGGAAGGCCTTCTTGGAGAGACTCGATCAATATTTTATGGCCAACAAGCTGGAAGGGGACTAGAATGCTGCCAAACGAAGGGTGATCCTCCTAACTGTCTGTGGGGCAACAACCTATGACCTCATGAAGAATCTCCTAACTCCTGCAAAACCAACAGAAAAATCCTACGAAGAATTGTGTACTCTGGTCTGGGAGCACCTAAATCCGAAGGAAAGCGTTTGGATGGCGAGATATCGGTTCTACACATGTCAGCGATCGGAGGGCCAGGAAGTGGCAAGCTATGTCGCCGAACTAAGGTGCCTTGCAGGACATTGTAAATTTGAGGGATTCCGAGAACTATGCTCAGAGACTTTTTTGTACTGGGCAATGGCCATGAGACAATCCTTCGCAAACTGTTGACTGTAGAAACTCCGAATCTAAGTAAAGCCATAACGATAGCCCAGGCATTTCTCTCCACCAGTGACAACACCAAACAGGTTTCGCAGAGTAAAGAAGTTTCGGCCAGTACTGTGCATAAAGTAACGTTGGTTTCGAGCAGAAATATACATGGCAGAACGTACATGCCGGCTGCTGCTGCTCGACCTCAGATGACCCAGAGTGCGCCATCAATCGTTAATGTGAGGCAATTAACACCTTACATAAGAACATAAGAATTAGGAACAGGAGTAGGCCATCTAGCCCCTCGAGCCTGCTCCACCATTCAACAAGATCATGGCTGATCTGGCCGTGGACTCAGCTCCACTTACCCGCCCACTCCCCATAACCCTTAATTCCCTTATTGGTTAAAAATCTATCTATCTGTGACTTGAGTATATTCAATGAGCTAGCCTCAACTGCTTCCTTGGGCAGAGAATTCCACAGATTCACAACCCTCTGGGAGAAGAAATTCCTTCTCAACTCGGTTTTAAATTGGCTCCCCCGTATTTTGAGGCTGTGCCCCCTAGTTCTAGTCTCCCCGACCAGTGGAAACAACCTCTCTGCCTCTATCTTGCCTATCCCTTTCATTATTTTAAATGGTTCTATAAGATTACCCCTCATCCTTCTGAACTCCAACGAGTAAAGACCCAGTCTACTCAATCTATCATCATAAGGTAACCCCCTCATCTCCAGAATCAGCCTAGTGAATCGTCTCTGTACCCCCTCCAAAGCTAGTATATCCTTCCTTAAGTAAGGTGACCAAAACTGCACGCAGTACTCCAGGTGCGGCCTCACTAATACCCTGTACAGTTGCAGCAGGACCTCCCTGCTTTTGTACCCCATCCCTCACGCAATGAAGGCCAACATTCCATTTGCCTTCTTGATTACCTGCTGCACCTGCAAACTAACTTTTTGGGATTCATGCACAAGGGCCCCCAGGTCCCTCTGCACCGCAGCATGTTGTAATTTCTCCCCATTCAAATAATATTCCCTTTTACTGTTTTTTTTCCCAAGTTGGATGACCTCACATTTTCCGACATTGTATTCCATCTGCCAAACCTTAGCCCATTCGCTTAACCTATCTAAATCTCTTTGCAGCATCTCTGTGTTCTCTACACAACCCGCTTTCCCACTAATCTTTGTGTCATCTGCAAATTTTGTTACACTACACTCTGTCCCCTCTTCCAGGTCATCTATGTATACTGTAAACAGTTGTGGTCCCAGTACCTTGTTGGCGCTGTGGAGGTGATCATCGGCCCCATCAATGCCGCTTCAAGCAGTATACGAGCAACGGTTGCAGAACAATGGGACACCTCCAGATAATGTGCAGGCAGGCTGCAAATCCTGTAAACCCTGCAAACCACCATGTTGCAGTAGTAGTGAGGTTGGGGACAGCATCGAACAAGGAATTAGGGATGCGTGCAATAAAGGTACAGCAGTTATCATGGGTGACTTTAATCTACATAGAGATTGGGCTAATCAAACTGGTAGCAATACGGTGGAGGAGGATTTCCTGGAGTGTATTAGTGATGGTTTTCTAGACTAAATATGTCGAGGAACCAACTAGAGAGCTGGCCATCCTAGACTGGGTGATGTGTAATGAGAAAGGACTAATTAGCAATTTTGTTGTGTGAGGCCCCTTGGGGAAGAGTGACCATAATATGGTAGAATTTTTTATTAAAATGGAGAGTGACACAGTTAATTCAGAGACTAGGGTCCTGAACGTAAGGAAAGATAACTTCGATGGTATGAGACGAGAATTGGCTAGAATAGACTGGCGAATGATACTTAAAGGGTTGACGGTGGATAGGCAATGGCAGACATTTAAATATCACATGGATGAACTTCAACAATTGTACATCGCTATCTGGAGTAAAAATAAAACGGGGAAGGTGGCTGAACTGTGGCTAACAAGGGAAATTAGGGATAGTGTTAAATGCAAGGAAGAGGCATATAAATTGGTCAGAAAAAGCAGCAAACCTGAGGACTAGGAGAAATTTAGAATCCAGCAGAGGAGGACAAAGGGTTTAATTCGGAGGGGCAAAATAGAGTATGAGAGGAAGCTTGCTGGGAACATAAAAACTGACTGCAAAAGCTTCTATAGATATGTGAAGAGAAGGAGATTAGTGAAGACAAACGTAGGTCCCTTGCAATCAGAATCAGGTGAATTTATAATGGGGAACAGAGAAATGGCAAACCAATTGAACAAATACTTTGGTTCTGTCTTCATGTAGGAAGACATGAATAACCTTCCGGAAATACTAGGGGACAGAGGATCTAGCAAGATGGAGGAACTGAAGGAAATGCTTATTAGGCAGGAAATTGTGTTCTGGAAATTGATGGGATTGAAGGCCAATAAATCCCCGGGGCCTGATAGTCTGCATCCCAGAGTACTTAAGGAAGTGGCCCTAGAAATAATGGATGCATTGGTGATCATTTTCCAACAGTCTATCGACTCTGGATCAGTTCCTATGGACTGGAGGGTAGCTAATGTAACCCCTCTTTTTAAAAAAGGAGGGAGAGATAAAATGGGGAATTATCGACCGGTTAGCTTGGCATCGGTAGCAGGGAAACTGTTGGAATCACTTATTAAAGATGAAATAACAACGCATTTGGAAAGCAGTGACAGGATTGGTCCAAGTCAGCATGGATTTATGAAACGGAAATCATGCTTGACAAATCTTCTGGAATTTTTTGAGGATGTAACTAGTAGAGTGGACAAGGGAGAACCAGTGGATGCGATGTATTTGGACTTTCAAAAGGCTTTTGACAAGGTCCCACATAAGAGATTGTTGTGCAAAATTAAAGCACATGGTATTGGGGGTAATGTATTGACATGGATAGAGAACTTGTTGGCAGACAGGAAGCAGAGAGTCGGGATAAATGGGTCCTTTTCAGAATGGCAGGCAGTGATTCTGGGGTGCCGCAGAGCTCAGTGCTGGAGCCCCAGCTAATTACAATATACATCAATGATTTAGATGAAGGAATTAAGTGTAATATCTCCAAGTTTGCAGATGGCACTAAGCTGGCTGGCAGTGTGGGCTGTGAGAAGGATGCTAAGAGGCTGCAGGGTGACTTGGAACAGGTTAGGGGAGTGGGCAAATGCATGGCAGATACAGTATAATGTGGATATATATGAGGTTATCCACTTTGGTGGCAAAAACATGAAGGCAGAATATTATCTAAATGGCGGCAGATTAGGAAAAGGGGAGGTGCACGAGACCTGGGTGCCATGGTACATCAGTCATTGAAAGTTGGCATACAGGTACAGCAGGCGGTGAAGAAGGCAAATGGTATGTTGGCCTTTATAGCTAGGGGATTTGAGTATCGGAGCAGGGAGGTCTTGCTGCAGTTGTACAGGGCCTTGGTGAGGCCTCACCTGGAATATTGTGTTCAGTTTTGGTCTCCTAATCTGAGGAACGACATTCTTGCTATTGAGGGAGTGCAGTGAAGGTTCACCAGACTGATTCCCAGGATGGCAGGACTGACATATGAGGAGAGACTGGATCGACTGGGCCTGTATTCACTGGAGTTTAGAAGAATGAGAGGGGATCTCATAGAAACATATAAAATTCTGACGGGACTGGACAGTTTAGACGCAGGAAGAATGTTCCCGATATTGGAAGTCCAGAACAGGGATCACAGTCTAAGGATAAGGGGTAAGCCATTTAGGACCGAGATGAGGAGGAATTTCTTCACTCAGAGAGTTGTGAACCTGTGAAAATCTCTACCGCAGAGAATTGTTGATGCCAATTCGTTAGATATATTCAAGAGGGAGTTAGATATGGCCATTATGGCTAAAGGGAACAAGGGGTATGGAGAGAAAGCAGGAAAGGGTACTGAGGTGAATGATCAGCCATGATCTTATTGAATGGGGGTGCAGGCTCGAAGAGCCAAATGGCCTACCCCTGCACCTATATTCTATATTTCTATGTTTCTAAAATCAATCCCCTGGGGATCAGGCTGAATTGGAGACTTGTACCGTGGAGGCAGAAGTGTACGGGGTACACACATACTCTACGAATTCTCCACCAATAATGTTGAAAGTTGAACTGAATGGAATTCCAGTATCTGTGGAACTGGACATGGGTGCGAGTCAGTCCCTAATGAGTAAAAAGGTCTTCGACAGGCTGTGGGGCACAAAGGCACACAGACCCAAGCTCAGCCCCATTCACACCAAACTAAGGACTTACACTAAGGAACTAATCCCTGTAATTGGCAGTGCAGAAATCAAAGTCTCCTATGACGGAGCAGTACACGAACTCCCGCTGTGGATTGTGCCAGGGGATGGTCCCACATTGTTTGGCAGAAGCTTGCTGGGAAAATCCGCTGGAACTGGGACGACATCCAAGCGCTTTCGTCCATCGACGACGCCTCATGTGCCCAGCTTCTGAGCAAGTTCCCATTGTTGTTTGAGCCAGGCATTGGAAGCTTCTCAGGGGTGTAAGTGCAGATCCATTTGGTTCCCGGTATGCGACCCATCCACCACAAGGCACGGGCAGTACCCTACATGATGCGTGAGAAAGTAGAAATTGAGCTGGACAGGCTGCAGCGAGAAGGCATCATCGCGCCGGTGGAATTCAACGAGTGGGCTATTCCGATTGTCCCAGTGCTTAAAGAGGACGGCACGGTTAGAATTTGTGGGGATTATAAAGTAATGATTAACCATTTTTCGCTACAGGACCAGTACCCGCAGACGACCTATTTGCGACCCTGACTGGAGGGAAGACATTCACAAAGCTGGACCTGACCTCGGCCTACATGACGCAGGAGCTGGAGGAGTCTTTGAAAGGCCTCACCTGCATCAACACGCAGATGCCCGTTCGGGATTCGGTCGGCTGCGGCAATGTTGAGAGCCTGCTAAAGTTGGTTCCTTGCACCATGGTTTTCCAGGATGAAATACTGGTTACAGTTCAGGACACCATTGAGCACTTGAAGAATCTGGAAATGGTTCTTAATCTGTTGGATCGCGTGGGACTCGGGTTGAAACACTCGAAGTGTGTTTTCCTGGCGCAGGAGGTCGAGTTCTTGGGAAGAAGAATTGCAGCAGATGGCAACAGACCGACCGACGCCAAGACAGAGGCCATCAAGAATGCGCCGAGACCCCAGGACGTGATGGAGCTGCGGTCATTCCTGGGACTCCTTAACTATTTCGGTAATTTCCTACCTGGGTTAAGCACCCTGCTAGAACCCCTACATGCGCTACTGCGCAAGGGAGACGATTGGGTATGGGGGAATTCACAAGAGGCTGCCTTTAAGAAAGCCAGAAACCTGTTGTGTTCAAACAAACTGCTTGTCCTGTATAACCCTTGTAAAAGATTAGTGTTAGCTTGCGATGCATCATCATACGGGGTCGGGTGTGTGATACAACAGGCTAACGAATCGGGGATTTTGCAACCGGTCGCGTATGCGTCCAGGAGTTTGTCCAAGGCCGAAAGGGCCTACAGAGTGATTGAAAAAGAGGTTCTGGCATGCGTTTACGGGGTAAAAAAAATGTACCAGTACTTATTTGGCCTCAAGTTTGAGCTTGAAACTGGCCACAAGTCGCTCATATTGTTGTTCTCTGAGAGCAAAGGGATTAAATCCAAAGATGGGCGCTCACGCTGTCGGCCTACAACTATGTAATCCGCCACAGACTGGGCACAGAGAATTGCGCAGATGCTCTCAGTCGGCTGCCATTGCCCATCACCGAGGTGGAAATGGCACAGCCAGCGGACTTGCTCATGGTCATGGAGGCATTCGAGAACGAAAAGTCCCCCCTTACGGCCCAGCAGGTCAGGACCTGGACCAGCCAGGATCCTTTACTGTACTTGGTAAAAAAACTTTGTCCTCCATGGGAGCTGGTCCAGTGTCCCAGCGGAGATGCAGGAGGGTGATTAAGCCGTTCCATGAGCACAAAGATGAAATGTCCCTGCAGGCGGACTGTCTGTTGTGGAGCAATCGCGTGGTCTTACCCAAGAAAGGCAGAGATACGTTCATTTGTGAACTGCACAGCACCCACCTGGGCATTGTAATGATGGAAGCCATAGCCAGATCCCATGTGTGGTGGCCCGGCATCGACTCAGATTTAGAGTCATGCGTGCGCCAGTGCAACACTTGCTCTCAGCTGGGCAATGCACCCAGAGAGGCACCGCTAAGTTTGTGGTCGTGGCCTTCCAAACTGTGGTCAAGGATCCACGTGGACTATGCAGGCCCATTTCTAAGTAAAATGTTTTTGGTTGTCGTGGACGCTTACTCAAAATGGATTGGATGTGCAATAATGTCTGCAAGTACGTCCACGGCCACTATTGAAAGCCTACGAGCCATGTTTGCCACGCACGGCCTGCCTGATGTCCTAGTCAGCAACAATGGGCCGTGCTTCACCAGTGCTGAATTCAAGGAATTCATGATCCACAATGGGATCAAACATGTCACATTTGCCCCGTTCAAGCCCGCATCCAACGGCCAGGCAGAACGGGCAGTTCAGACCATCAAGCAAAGCTTGAAATGCGTGTCGGAAGGCTCCCTGCAAACCCGGCTGTCCCGAATGCTGCTCAGCTACCGCACCAGACCCCAGTCACTCACCGGGGTTCCCCCAGCTGAGCTGCTCATGAAAAGGGCGCTTAAAACAAGGCTCTCTCTTGTCCACCCTGATCTCCATGATCACATGGAGGACAAGTGGCATCAACAAAGTGTGTACCATGACCGCGCAAATTTGTCATGCGATATTGAGATTAATGATCCTGTGTTTATGCTCAATTATGGACATGGTCCCAAATGGCTTGTTGGCACAGTCACAGCCAAAGAGGGGAATAGGGTATTTCAGGTCAAATTGACCAATGGACAAACATACAGAAAACATTTGGACCAAATCAAATTGCGGTTCACTAACAGCTACAAACAACCTGAAGAAGACACCACCAATTTTGACCCTCCAACACACACACACAAGTGGCAACTGACATCATGTTTCACCACAAAGTCGAACTCATCATCCCCAGCAGCCTGGCAAGGCCGGCTGCCCAACAGCCCAGTGAAGAGCTGACCAACCCACCCACACCAGCATTTGTACCGAGACGATCGACAAGGGAACGAAAAGCCCCAGATCATCTCACCTTGTAAATAAGTGTACTGTTGACTTCACGGGGAAGTTATGTTATGTATTTAACCCCTTGTAACCCTGTACACTGCCACTAGAGGGCATACCTGTTGGAGTCCCAAGAGATCCCAGCATCCCTTGGGAGCACGGTATATAAGCAGGCCACCCACAAGGTACCTGCGCTCTGGAGTCGCAATAAAGGAGCTCAGGTCACGTTTGCTCATTGTACACAGTACTCAGTTTCATCCTTTATTATGAGCATAACACTGCCCATTCCAGTAATTATGGAAGGAGGTGGACTGGTTGGGCTGGGTGCTCTTTGCCTTTCCGTCATTGTTCATAGGTTTATATGTAAACCTATGCTGACCAAGGGACATGTGGCTCTTTGTCGGCCGGCACGGACATGATGGGTCAAAATGGCCTCCTTCTGCGCTGTAAATTTCTATGTTTCTATAGCCCAAAGGAAGTGTATGAAGTAGAAAATATAGGGATTGTTAAAGAAGGTGTGTATATAGCTTATCACGAGATGTTACCATATATGCTGTAACGTCCGGAGACATTTTGATAGGAACAAATTTGGAAGGATGTGTTACTCATCAGGGCACCACGATATGCCCTCATAAAATTAGTTATGATCCTGAGGCGGCTTATGGATTTAATATTACTAGTACGCAGGTAAATTGTACCGTGGAAACCGTGGGCGCACAATGGGGAAAGACACACGTGTCATATGTAAGTAATGGAGAATACTGTGTAACAACTAATCAGAAATCCTTTAAGTACAATCAGCAGGAATGCCAGATCCCCACCGCTACATTCTACTTCGGTCCGGAAATACCTGTGAGTAACGGAAAGGAGGAAATAGTGGACATACATCGACGAGAATCAACATCGATACAGGTGTCAGGAAACATAAAGGAGGAACTCGCCAAGTATGTGAACATATTGGGGTATGAGGTGCCCCTGTTACCAGAATACCTCCTCAAACTGCGAGAAACAGTTGCCAAGAGTCAGAGAGTCTACTATACTCTCAGGCAGAACAATCAGGACATTTGGAAGGATATCGAGGACATTAAGGTCACCGCATGGTGGGATGACCTATGGAACTGGGGACTGAACATTCAAATTCATCCTTGGATAAGGATAATATCTCATGTACTTATCATGATTCAATTACTGATTGTGCTATATTTGTTGTGTTTGCAATGTGCTGCAGCAAGAAAACAGAAGGCCCAACGATTAGTAAGGGCAATTGAGGCTAGGTCAACATCTGGGCAGGAAAATCTTTATGAATAGAGGACAGACAAGGGGTGCACTGTTTGAAGTTTGGAGAGACACGTGATGGTACTCCAGGCTAGATAGCCACTAGTCAAGGAAAACCGGAGGGTGTTCTTTAACAAATCTCAACAGTATGGTCTATTTGTGTATAGTCAAGGGCCATAAGGTGGGATTGTAGTAGGGTAAGGAATTATCAACTGATTGTATGTAAAACTCGCTTATATATGATAGGAAAATGAACTTTAGATTTGAAGGAATACATAGAACAGCTGTGTGTTTATCTTTTAAAGAGTGCCACAGGAGGCCAGGGCAAGATCAAACCTACAGAGATAACACATACCAAGAAACCAAGAGGGTTGCCATATGTTAGGATGAAAGGATAGAGGCCACACAGCAGGCAATCTGATAAGGATTAACAAATGTTTATTTGCTTTGACTGAATTAAATGTTTTCTTTGACTGAACTAAATGCTGTAACAAATTCTGTTATTTGCCTCTGGCTTGCATCTGTGCTATTTATGGCAGTTAAATTGTCATTTCAAATTGTAGAGACATCTGTGTTATTGTCACTGGCAGTGTTCTCGATCACTGTCACTTCAAAAGATCTGTTATAGACTAGCCCACTCAAAATCTGCATAAAGATCGGTGAGACCTTTGGATTTTTGAAGAGTTTTTGTCTTAAGCGGCTAAGCACAGATCTTCCCCTGCATATGCCAGAATAAAGATCGTTATGAACCTATCTCTAGGTCTGTCATCAATCAAGAGCATCGATCCACTATTTCAGTGGGTCTGCTCGGGAGACAGGGATATTTCTTCACAACAGCGAGCATTGACTGCAAGGATGCGCTGCATGTGGTTGCACACCAGCTGCACATTTAGGGAGTGCTATCCCTTTCTGCTTCTGAAGACCTCTGCATTCTGGAATGTTGCTCGCAAGGCCACGTGTCTGCAGTCAATGGCTCCTTGCACCCTCCGGAAGCCTGGCAAACCCACATGCATGCTCATCCTGTTTCTCCCTGGTCATCAGGAAGGTAATGACATCCATTTGAAAGACTAGAGATAAGCAACTCTCTAACAAGAGCCCCATGAACAGCTGTTTTCCCAATCCTTGTACTGAAAGTGAGAATGGGGGCTGGAAAAGCTCATGTTTATACAAAAAGTGGATGATTGGCAACTATGATGATAGTGACGATTTGTCTATTGCTTTTATTTCTATTCATACGTCATTTTTTAGGCCACTGAGTTCTAGTGTCCAATGAAAAACAAACCAAATTGTGGAATGTCATCTCAAAACTGTCCGGGGTCGGCGAGAGGCCTATAAAGGCCAGCGGGAGTCGAGCAGTTCGAGCAGTCAGTCGAGGAGGCGGGAGCTCGGAGCAGCGCGAGTCCGGGGTCGGCGAGAGGCCTATAAAAGCCAGCGGGAGTCGAGCAGTTCGAGCAGTCAGTCGAGGAGGCGGGAGCTCGGAGCAGCGCGAGTCCGGGGTCGGCGAGAGGCGTGCCGGTGCAGCTACAGGGAGAAGGCAAAGATACAAAGGTGACGTCACAGCCTAGGGGGTAAGTGATTGGCTGGTGATTGGTGAGTAGTTTTTCTTTTTCTTCTTATATTGGTCAGTAACTTTTAACATTGTTATTACCAGTTTAAGTGTATCTAAGGGTTAAGACATGGCAGGAGAGCTCGGTCGGGTGTTATGCTCCTCCTGTACCATGTGGGAACTCAGGGACACTTCCGGTGTCCCTGACGACTACGTGTGCGGGAAGTGTGTCCACCTCCGGCTCCTGACGGTCCGCGTTACGGAATTGGAGCTGAGGGTGGATTTACTCTGGAGCATCCACGATGCTGAGAATGACGTGAGTATCACGTGTAGTGAGTTGGTCTTACCGCAGGGAAAGGGTCCACAGCCAGATAGGGAATGGAAGACCAGCAGGAAGAGTAGTGCAAGGAAGGTAGTGCAGGGGTCCCCTGTGGTCATCCCCCTGCAAAACAGATACACCGCTTTGGGTACTGTTGAGGGGAATGACTCATCAGGGGAGGGCAGCAGCAGCCAAGTTCATGGCACCGTGGCTGGCTCTGCTGCACAGGAGGGCAAGAAAAAGAGTGGGAGAGCGATAGTGATAGGGGATTCAATTGTGAGGGGAATAGATAGGCGTTTCTGCGGCCGCAACCGAGACTCCAGGATGGTATGTTGCCTCCCTGGTGCAAGGGTCAAGGATGTCTCGGAGCGGGTGCAGGACATTCTGAAATGGGAGGGAGAACAGCCAGTTGTCGTGGTGCACATTGGTACCAACGACATAGGTAAAAAAAGGGATGAGGTCCTACGAAACGAATTTAAGGAGCTAGGAGCTAAATTAAAAAGTAGGACCTCAAAAGTAGTAATCTCGGGATTGCTACCAGTGCCACGTGATAGTCAGAGTAGGAATTGCAGGATAGCGCAGATGAATACGTGGCTTGAGCAGTGGTGCAGCAGGGAGGGATTCAAATTCCTGGGGCATTGGGACCGGTTCTGGGGGAGGTGGGACCAGTACAAACCGGACGGTCTGCACCTGGGCAGGACCGGAACCAATGTTCTAGGGGGAGTGTTTGCTAGTGCTGTTGGGGAGGATTTAAACTAATATGGCAGGGGGATGGGAACCAATGCAGGGAGACAGAGGGAAACAAAAAGGAGACAAAAGCAAAAGACAGAAAGGAGATGAGGAAAAGTGGAGGGCAGAGAAACCCAAGGCAAAGAACAAAAAGAGCCACTGTACAGCAAAATTCTAAAAGGACAAAGGGTGTTAATAAAACAAGCCTGAAGGCTTTGTGTCTTAATGCAAGGAGTATCCGCAATAAGGTGGATGAATTAATTGTGCAAATAGATGTTAACAAATATGATGTGATTGGGATTACGGAGACGTGGCTCCAGGATGATCAGGGCTGGGAACTCAACATTCAGGGGTATTCAACATTCAGGAAGGATAGAATAAAAGGAAAAGGAGGTGGGGTAGCATTGCTGGTTAAAGAGGAGATTAATGCAATAGTTAGGAAAGACATTAGCTTGGATGATGTGGAATCTATATGGGTAGAGCTGCAGAACACCAAAGGGCAAAAAACGTTAGTAGGAGTTGTGTACAGACCTCCAAACAGTAATAGGGATGTTGGGGAGGGCATCAAACAGGAAATTAGGGGTGCATGCAATAAAGGTGTAGCAGTTATAATGGGTGACTTTAATATGCACATAGATTGGGCTAGCCAAACTGGAAGCAATACGGTGGAGGAGGATTTCCTGGAGTGCATAAGGGATGGTTTTCTAGACCAATATGTTGAGGAACCAACTAGGGGGGAGGCCATCTTAGACTGGGTGTTGTGTAATGAGAGAGGATTAATTAGCAATCTCATTGTGCGAGGCCCCTTGGGGAAGAGTGACCATAATATGGTGGAATTCTGCATTAGGATGGAGAATGAAACAGTAATTTCAGAGACCATGGTCCAGAACTTAAAGAAGGGTAACTTTGAAGGTATGAGGCGTGAATTGGCTAGGATAGATTGGCGAATGATACTTAGGGGGTTGACTGTGGATGGGCAATGGCAGACATTTAGAGACCGCATGGATGAATTACAACAATTGTACATCCCTGTCTGGCGTAAAAATAAAAAAGGGAAGGTTGCTCAACCGTGGCTATCAAGGGAAATCAGGGATAGTATTAAAGCCAAGGAAGTGGCATACAAATTGGCCAGAAATAGCAGCGAACCTGGGGACTGGGAGAAATTTAGAACTCAGCAGAGGAGGACAAAGGGTTTGATTAGGGCAGGGAAAATGGAGTACGAGAAGAAGCTTGCAGGGAACATTAAGGCGGATTGCAAAAGTTTCTATAGGTATGTAAAGAGAAAAAGGTTGGTGAAGACAAACGTAGGTCCCCTGCAGTCAGAATCAGGGGAAGTCATAACGGGGAACAAAGAAATGGCAGACCAATTGAATAAATACTTTGGTTCGGTATTCACTAAGGAGGATACAAACAACCTTCCGGATATAAAAGGGGTCAGAGGGTCTAGTAAGGAGGGGGAACTGAGGGAAATCTTTATTAGTCGGGAAATTGTGTTGGGGAAATTGATGGGATTGAAGGCCGATAAATCCCCAGGGCCTGATGGACTGCATCCTAGAGTACTTACGGAGGTGGCCTTGGAAATAGCGGATGCATTGACAGTCATTTTCCAACATTCCATTGACTCTGGATCAGTTCCTATGGAGTGGAGGGTAGCCAATGTAACCCCACTTTTTAAAAAAGGAGGGAGAGAGAAAACAGGGAATTATAGACTGGTCAGCCTGACCTCAGTAGTGGGTAAAATGATGGAATCAATTATTAAGGATGTCATAGCAGTGCATCTGGAAAATGGTGACATGATAGGTCCAAGTCAGCATGGATTTGTGAAAGGGAAATCATGTTTGACAAATATTCTGGAATTTTTTGAGGATGTTTCCAGTAAAGTGGACAAAGGAGAACCAGTTGATGTGGTATATTTGGACTTTCAGAAGGCTTTCGACAAGGTCCCACACAAGAGATTAATGTGCAAAGTTAAAGCACATGGGATTGGGGGTAGTGTGCTGCCGTGGATTGAGAACTGGTTGTCAGACAGGAAGCAAAGAGTAGGAGTAAACGGGTACTTTTCAGAATGGCAGGCAGTGACTAGTGGAGTGCCGCAAGGTTCTGTGCTGGGGCCCCAGCTGTTTACATTGTACATTAATGATTTAGACGAGGGGATTAAATGCAGTATCTCCAAATTTGCGGATGATACTAAGTTGGGTGGCAGTGTGAGCTGCGAGGAGGATGCTATTAGGGTGCAGAGTGACTTGGATAGGTTAGGTGAGTGGGCAAATGCATGGCAGATGAAGTATAATGTGGATAAATGTGAGGTTATCCACTTTGGTGGTAAAAACAGAGAGACAGACTATTATCTGAATGGTGACAGATTAGGAAAAGGGAAGGTGCAACGAGACCTGGGTGTCATGGTACATCAGTCATTGAAGGTTAGCATGCAGGTACAGCAGGCGGTTAAGAAAGCAAATGGCATGTTGGCCTTCATAGCGAGGGGATTTGAATACAGGGGCAGAGAGGTGTTGCTACAGTTGTACAGGGCCTTGGTGAGGCCACACCTGGAGTATTGTGTACAGTTTTGGTCTCCTAACTTGAGGAAAGACATTCTTGCTATTGAGGGAGTGCAGCGAAGGTTCACCAGACTGATTCCCGGGATGGCGGGACTGACCTATCAAGAAAGATTGGATCAACTGGGCTTGTATTCACTGGAGTTCAGAAGAATGAGAGGGGATCTCATAGAAACGTTTAAAATTCTGACGGGTTTAGACAGGTTAGATGCAGAAAGAATGTTCCCAATGTTGGGGAAGTCCAGAACCAGGGGTCACAGTCTGAGGATAAGGGGTAAGCCATTTAGGACCGAGATGAGGAGAAACTTCTTCACCCAGAGAGTGGTGAACCTGTGGAATTCTCTACCACAGAAAGTAGTTGAGGCCAATTCACTAAATATATTCAAAAGGGAGTTAGATGAAGTCCTTACTACTCGGGGGATCAAGGGTTATGGCGAGAAAGCAGGAAGGGGGTACTGAAGTTTCATGTTCAGCCATGAACTCATTGAATGGCGGTGCAGGCTAGAAGGGCTGAATGGCCTGCTCCTGCACCTATTTTCTATGTTTCTATGTTTCTATGTTAAAAATCCTAAAATTGAATGGAATAAAAAGGAATTTGATTTATTCAGTCACATTGAGGGAAGGGCGAGCCTTTAGTCAGAACTGCTTTTGTTATATATATTGCTTTTTGTGGTTTTTCTGGTTGTTTTGAAGCTGTTCAGTCAGCTTTTCTAAATGTTGTAGGTTGACATGCATGTTTCATCCTCCTTTCCACAGCTGTTTAAAGCTTAAGCTTCAATGCCTCATCTCTTACTCTCCAACTTTAGTGCTGTCTTACACAATGGGCCATGAACCTTGAGCTCAGTTTCCCAATTGAAAGAGATTAAATTGTATCCGATGTTATTGTAATCTTGTTTTTTCTACAATTGACGTCCTGTTACTGTTCCATGATTTGCAGTTAAACCTCTTGGTTATAATGGCCATATATATTATTCCAACTGTTTTACTCATTAATTTTAGCTGATAAACAGAATGAAAAGACTTTGCTGCAACTGGTGCAACCAGCAGTGAAAATAGATACAATTATTTTCATTAGAATGTGGCTTGAAACGCTGCAGAGGCAAGAATAAGTAAGTGATTAAAATGGTTCAGTAAAGTCCATTGAAAGTTAGTGCACAAGTCAAGGTGAACAGTTGCTTCACATGGTGTACTGATAGTCCAGGTGATATATTGTTGACAAAACCAGAATCCAATGATGGACAGTTGATAAGGAATGATGTGATGGCGGTCAGATCACTGCCACCCCCGCCCCTCTTGCACAATAAATGTTTGACGTTGACGTTAACGTTTCAAGTACAAGTAGTCGTGTCAACCTCGGGTTTCCAGTGCTGCTGTCTACTGTTGCACCGAAACATCTAGCTTCAG
Organism: Pristiophorus japonicus; assembly: GCF_044704955.1. Classification (NCBI taxonomy): domain Eukaryota; kingdom Metazoa; phylum Chordata; class Chondrichthyes; family Pristiophoridae; genus Pristiophorus; species Pristiophorus japonicus. The sequence goes on from NC_091981.1 coordinate 203,801,553, forward strand.
TAATGGAGACATTTCGCTTGAAGTGGCTGTTGTTGGTGTGGCAATGCTCTGTAATCCCGGTGTGCGGACGAGATGTTTACACTGCGGCAGTCTATGAACACAACACAGTGCTGAATCCAACGTCGTGGACCCCTTCCACACGTCAGGCGGCACTGAGGCACATGGGAGAGAACCTGGACATCTACCAAGAGCAAGTCCTTGCAGCTCACAAGCGGGTAAAGCAACTTCAGTGCTTCCTGAAAGCTGATCTGCCTGTTCAGCACATGTATTTATTTACCCTTTGGAGTAAAGTGCAGCTGAATTATAGCCTTATAACTTTAGGGGTTAGGAAAATTAACTCAGCTTGTAGCAAAATGCTCACAAAGGAATAATAAGGGAGTATTTTAGGGCAAGACTTCCTGTTGTAAGGTATTTCATATAGGCCGGGCATTTGTGGCTGTAATGATGGCAAAACTGTCAGCAGTCGCTGTCATTACTGTGTCAAACTGAAAGCAACTTCTGGCATCCGCACATGCGCAGTTAAAGACAGAAATGCAGGCATTGCTGTCAGTGAAAGCCTGCTCCTCCATAGAGTGCACTGTTGCAGGCTTCACAGATGCAATCAACACAGAATCAGTGAATTAACGTGAATGTCACATTTTTACGCACTATTCTCGCTATTAAAACCATTATAAAAGTTAAGCCTTGTTGAATAAGGTGGGGAGTGTCATTCCCTCCATTCCATGATAATAATTCCATAGATTTTTTTAAATTACAAAAATAAATTTTTATTTTATTTTTTAAAGATTCTTTAAATGATTACGAAAGGGAAGATAGACTATGAAAGTAAACTAGCACTAAATATAAAAACAGATAGCAAGAGTTTCTATAGGTTTATAAAAAGGAAAAGAGTGACTAAAGTAAATGTTGGTCCCTTAGAGGACGAGGCCAGGGAATTAGTGATAGAAACATAGAAAATAGGTGCAGGAGTAGGCCATTCGGCCGTTCGAGCCTGCACCGCCATTCAATGAGTTCATGGCTGAACATGCAACTTCAGTACCCCATTCCTGCTTTCTCGCCATACCCTTTGATCCCCCTGGTAGTAAGAACGATATCTGTAAAGTCCTGTCCCCTCAATAGAGATTCACACGAGGCATGTAGTGAAGTGAAGGTCACGCTGGACCTGCACCTTTATATCACAGCTCTGGAATGCTGCACTTGCCTGAGACCTGTGCTTATATACCTGTCTCCTGCAAGTGCACCTCTGGTGGTAAGGTATGCTGGTGGTTACAGGTCATATCTTATTACAGTCATGTTTAGCATGTTAGGACACAGTTATATATAATAATGTAAGATACATGACATCACCCTCCCCCAAGGTGTTATTGTCTTTATAGGTTCAGTCTCTCAGGTGGTCTACGCTCTCGCGTGGAGCGTTTGCGCTGTGGTTTAGTTGTTTGCCTTGGTGTCTGTTTTTCTTTGAGTGTGGTTGCTGGTATCTCACCTGGGCTGTCTGTTTCGATTGGTGTGATTGTTGTTGATTCGCCTGGGCTGTCTGTTGGGATTGTCCTTTCCTCAGGTTGTTCCCTCTGTCTGTCCACCAGGTGTGGTGCGAGTTCCACATTGTAGTCTGCCTCTAGTTCCGCAGTGTTGTTGGTAAATCTGCTTTTGACTTGGTCTACATGCCTCCGGCAGGTTTTGCCATTGTCCATTTGTACTACCAGTAGCCTGTTTCCTTCCTTGCCCATTACTGTCCCTGAAAGCCATTTGGGACCCTTGCCATAGTTTAGTACAAACACTTTGTCCCCTATCTCATTCCATCTCCCCCCTCGAATTTCTGTCATGGTACTCAGTCAGCTTACGGCGCTTTGCCTCAACGATTTTGTGCATGTCTGGGAGGATTAATGAGAGCCTTGTTTTTAAAGTCCTTTTCATCAACAGTTGCGCAGGGTGATCCCAGTCACGAGTGCGGATGAGATATGTATGCCAGCAGCAGTTGCGACAGGTGACCCTGCAGCGTGGGACCTTGGATTTTAAGCATGCCTTGGTTAATGATTTGCACTGCTCTCTCTGCCTGGCCGTTGGAGGCCGGCTTGAATGGTGCCGTCTTGATGTGATTTATGCCGTGGTCAATTATAAAGTCTTGGAATTCTGCGCTGGTGAAGCACGGACCATTGTCACTGACCAATATGTCAGGGATTCCGTGCGTTGCAAACATGGTTGCGAGGCTCTCCACAGTGGTGGAGGTTGTGCTCGAGTTTAAAATGGTGCATTCGATCCACTTTGAAAATGCATCTACAACTACGAGAAACATTTTGCCCATGAATGGGTCCACATAGTCTACATGCACCCGCGACCACGGTTTGGTAGGCCAGGGCCAGGGACTCAGTGGAGCCTCCCTGGGGGCATTGCTGAGTTGGGCACAAATGGTGCACCTTCGGACGCAGAGCTCCAGGTCCGCATCAAGACCAGGCCACCAGACGTGGGATCTGGCTATGGCCTTCATGAGAATGATCCCCGGGTGCTCGCGGTGGAGCTCCCAGACAAATGCCTCTCTGCCTCGCAGAGGCAAGACTACTCGGCTGCTCCACATCAGGCAGTCTGCTTGTAGTGATAGCTCATGCATGCGCCTGTGAAAGGGTTTTAATTCCTCGGGGCAGGCATCGCGAGCCTCTGCCCAGTTACCAGTAAGGACACATCTTTTTACGAAGGATAACGTGGTGTTGCTGGCCGTCCAGGCTCTGATTTGGCGAGCCGTCATGGGCGAACCTGTGGACTCAAAGGCATTAATTGCCATGACTATCTCTCAGTCCTGTTCGTCAGACCCTTCCGTGGTCACCAGGGGTAGCCTGCTGAGCGCGTCGGCACAGTTGTCTGTGTCTGGTCTGTGCCTTATGGTATAATCGTAGGACGCCAGCATGAGTGAATTCGCGCCAAGGCGTTGGCGTTTATTGCCTTGCTCTCGGATAGGAGGGACGTGAGGGGCTTGTGGTCGGTTTCTAACACGAACTTGGCCCCGAAAAGGTATTGGTGCATCTTTTTGACAACGTACACGCACGCGAGCGCCTCCTTCTCTACTATTCCGTACCCGTGCTCCGCCCGCGAAAGTGACCTGGAGGCATAAGCTATGGGTTGTAATTTGCCCGCACTATTGACATGTTGCAAAACGCACCCGACCCCATACGCTAATGCATCGCATGTGAGAACTAGCTTTTTACCTGGGTCAAAGAAAGTCAAAACACTGTTGGAACACAGAAGGTTGCGTGCCTTATTGAAGGCGCGTTCCTGGGCGTCCCCTTACAACAATCGCACCCCTTTCTGAGTAGCACGTGGAGAGGCTCCAGCAGCGTGCTTAAGTTCTGCATAAAGTTCCCAAAGTAATTGAGTAGCCCGAGAAAGGCGCGCAGTTCTGAGATATTCCGGGACCTGGGTGCCAGGCGAATTGCTTCTGTTTTGGACTCTGTTGGGCGGATTCCATCAGCGGCAATCCTTCTGCCCAAAAATTCAACCTCGGGTGCGAGAAACAGGCACTTGGATTTCTTGACTCGTAGGCTTACCCAATCCAACTGCTTTAGTACTTCCTCCAAATTACGGAGATGAGTGTCGGTGTCCCTGCCCGTAATAAGTATGTCATCTTGAAATACAACCGTCCCCGGGATGGACTTGAGCAGACTCTCCATGTTGCGCTGGAATATGGCAGCTGCCGACCTGATGCCGAATGGGCATCGATTGTATATGAAAAGGCCTCGATGTGTGTTGATGGTGGTGAGTAGCTTAGATTCCTCAGTCAATTCTTGCGTCATATACGCAGATGTGAGGTCTAATTTTGAGAAAAGTTTACCTCCAGCCAATGTGGCAAATAAGTCCTCCGCTCCGGGCAGCAGGTACTGGTCCTGTAGGGAGAGTCTGTTTATGGTAGATTTGTAGTCCTCACAGATTCGTACAGATCCATCAGGCTTCATGACTGGGATGATGGGATTTGCCCAGTCGCTAAATTCCACAGGTGATATAATGCCTTCCTGCAGAAGCCTGTCTAGTTCGTGTTCAATCTTTTCCCTCACCACACAGGGTACAGCTCTGGCCTTGTAATGGACCGGTCTAGCATACTGTGTGATGTAGATTTTGACTTTAGCCCCTTTGAAAGTGCCCACACCTGGCTGAAAGAAATGTTCAAATCGCTTTATAACTGTTGAGCAGGAGGTCCGTTCCTCTATCAACATGGCATGGACATCATCCCATTTCCAGTTTAGTTTTGCCAGCCAGCTTCTCCCCAGCAGTGCTGGGGGGGTCTCCGGGGACAATCCACAGGGGAAGTCGGTTCACTGTCCCTTTGTGTGTGACAGAGAGCATGGCGCTGCCGAGGACTGGTACAATTTCTTTGGTATTGGTCCTTAGTGTGGTGTCGACCCTTGTGAGTTTTGGTCTGTCTCTTTTATGCGGCCACAGTTGTTCAAATTGTTGAGCGCCCATGAGAGATTGACTCGCTCCCGTATCCAGCTCCATGTTGACAGATATCCCGTTGAGTAAGACCCTCATCATTATAGGAGGCGTCCTGTTGTAGGAGCAGCGGCCATTGATCGTGTTGACCCGCTGTACACCGGTGTCCCGGTACTGTCCCCACCATCTTCTGGTCCGCTTTCCGACCCATCCGATTCATATATCAGCCGAGCTGCCGTTTTTTTGCATATGCGGGCCAAATGTCCTGCATATTCACAATTTCTGCAAACAGCCTGCTGAAATTGACATCCCCTTGCCGAGTACGCACCCCCACACCTCCAGCACAGACCTGTTCCATTGTTCAGAGTTTCCAAAGAATGAGCTGCGTCTGGCTGATCTCTCTTGAGCTTCTCTCAGTTTTTAGTTGATTGCTCGCATTGTGGGTTGATGAGGTGTGAACGGCCGTTCCTGTGGCCCTTGATGGCTTCTGCTTGCTGTCGAGAACCTGTTCTCCCGGTTTTGTCTGTGTGTGGGGGTAGCAGCTTGTTTAGTGTTGTGAACTTCTTGTTCCAATATTTCGTTAGTTGTCGTACCTGCATTGTAAATCAACTTCGTTTCTTCTTCTCCGACCAAGAATGTCTGTGCAACCAGTGCTGCTGCCTCTAAGGTCAGGTTCTTGGTCTCTATGAGCTTTCGGAATATGCCTGCATGGCCTATTCCTTCAATGAAAAAATCTCTCAGCATTTCTCTCCTCAGTTCATCGGAGAACTCACATAAACTAGCCAACCTCCGAAGTTCCGCCACGAAGTCGGGTATGCTCTGGCCCACACAGCGTCTGTAGTTGTAGAACCTGTGTCTGGCCATGTGTAGGCTGCTCACTGGCTTCAGGTGGTCTCTTACCAGTGTGCTCAATTCTTCAAACGACTTGCTTGCTGGTTTCTCGGGTGCCAACAGATCCTTCATTAAAGCGTATGTTTTCGAGTCACAGCTGGTCAAGAGATGGGCTCTTCTCTTGTCTGCCTTATCGTTGCCTAACCAGTCTTTGGTTACAAAGCTATGCTGGAGCCTTTCTATAAAGTCCTCCCAATTGTCTCCTGCATTGTACTTTTCATCTGATCCGTTGTTCGCCATTCTGTGGATTCTGTAATCCCGTAACCCGTCACCACTGTAAAGTCCTGTCCCCGCACTACAGATTCACACGAGGCATGTCGTGAAGTCAAGGTCACTCTGGACCTGCACCTTTATTTCACAGCTCTGGAATGCTGCACTTGCCTGAGACCTGCCCTTATATACCTGTCTCCTGCAAGTGCAACCCTGGTGGTAAGGTATGCTGGTGGTTACAGGTCATATCTTATTACAGTCATGTACAGCATGTTAGGATACAGTTATAGATAATAATGTAAGATACATGACAATATCTAACTCCTTTTTGAATATATTTAGTGAATTGGCCTCAACAACCTTCTGTGGTAGAGAATTCCACAGGTTCACCACTCTCTGGGTGAAGAAGTTTCTCCTCATCTCAGTCCTAAATGGCTTACCCCTTATCCTTAGACTGTGACCCCTGGTTCGGGACTTCCCCAACATTGAGAACGTTCTTCCTGCATCTAACCTGTCTAAACCCCGTCAGAATTTTAAATGTTTCTATGAGATCCCCTCTCATTCTTCTGAACTCCAGTGAATCCCAAGCCCAGTTGATCCAGTCTTTCGTGATATGTCATCCCGCCATCCCGGGAATCAGTCTGGTGAACCTTCGCTGCACTCTCTCAATAGCAAGAATGTCCTTCCTCAAGTTAGGAGACCAAAACTGTATACAATACTCGAGGTGTGGCCTCACCAAGGCCCTGTACAACTGTAGTAACACCTACCTGTCCCTGTACTCAAATCCCCTCACTATGAAGGCCAACATGCCATTTGCCTTCTTAACCACCTGCTGTACCTGCATGCCAACCTTCAATGACTGATGTACCATGACACCCAGGTCTCGTTGCACCTCCTCTTTTCCTAATCTGTCACCATTCAGATAATAGTCTGTCTCTCTGTTTTTACCACCAAAGTGGATAACCTCACATTTATCCACATTATACTTCATCTGCCATGCATTTGCCCACTCACCTAACCTATCCAAGTCACTCTGCAGCCTCATAGCATCCTCCTCGCAGCTCACACTGCCACCCAACATAGTGTCATCCGCAAATTTGGAGATACTACATTTAATCCCCTGGTCTAAATCATTAATGTACAATGTAAACAGCTGGGGCCCCAGCACAGAACCTTGCGGTACCCCACTAGTCACTGCCTGCCATTCTGAAAAGTACCCATTTACTCCTACTCTTTGCTTCCTGTCTGCCAACCAGTTCTCAATCCAGATCAGCACACTACCCCCAATCCCATGTGCTTTAACTTTGCACATTAATCTCTTGTGTGGGACCTTGTCCAAAGCCTTCTGAAAGTCCAAATACACCACATCAACTGGTTCTCCCTTGTCCACTTTACTGGAAACATCCTCAAAAAATTCCAGAATATTTGTCAAACATGATTTCCCTTTCACAAATCCATGCTGACTTGGACCTATCATGTCACCTCTTTCCAAATGCGCTGCTATGACATCCTTAATAATTGATTCCATCATTTTACCCACAACTAATGTTGGGCTGACCGGTCTATAATTCCCTGTTTTCTCTCTCCCTCCTTTTTTAAAAAGTGGGGTTACATTGGCTACTCTCCACTCCATAAGAACTGATCCAGAGTCTATGGAATGTTGGAAAATGACTGTCAATGCATCCGCTATTTCCAAGGCCACCTCCTTAAGTACTCTGGGATGCAGACCATCAGGCCCTGGGGATTTATCGGCCTTCAATCCCATCCATTTCCCCAACACAATTTCCCGACTAATAAGGATTTTCCTCAGTTCCTCCTTCTTACGAGACCCTCTGACCCCTTTTATATCTGGAAGGTTGTTTGTGTCCTCCTTAGTGAATACCGAACCAAAGTACTTGTTCAATTGGTCTGCCATTTCTTTGTTCCCCATTATGACTTCCCCTGATTCTGACTGCAGAGGACTTACGTTTGTCTTTACTAACCTTTTTCTCTTTACATATCTACAGAAGCTTTTACAATCCGTTTTAATGTTCCCTGCAAGCTACCTCTCGTACTCTATTTTCCCTGCCCTAATCAAACCCTTTGTCGTCCTCTGCTGAGTTCTAAATTTCTCCCAGTCCCTGGGTTCGCTGCTATTTCTGGCCAATTTGTATGCCACTTCCTTGGCTTTAATACTATCCCAGATTTCCCTTGATAGCTACGGTTGAGCCACCTTCCCTTTTTTATTTTTTACGCCAGACAGGGATGTACAATTGCTGCAGTTCATCCATGCGGTCTCTAAATATCTGCCATTGCCCATCCACTGTCAACCCCTTAAGTATCATTCGCCAATCTATCCTAGCCAATTCATGCCTCATACCTTCAAAGTTACCCTTCTTTAAGTTCTGGACCATGGTCTCTGAATTAACTGTTTCATTCTCCATCCTAATGTAGAATTCCACCATATTATGGTCACTCTTCCCCAAGGGGCCTCGCACAACAAGATTGCTAATTAATCTCTCATTACTCAACATCCAGTCTAAGATGGCCTCCCCCCTAGTTGGTTCCTCAACATATTGGTCTAGAAAACCATCCCTTATGCACTCCAGGAAATCCTCCTCCACCGTATTGCTTCCAGTTTGGTTAGCCCAATCTATATGCATATTAAAGTCACCCATGATAACTGCTGCACCTTTATTGCATGCATCCCTAATTTCCTGTTTGATGCCCTCCCGAACATCACTACTACTGTTTGGAGGTCTGTACGCAACTCCTACTAACGTTTTTTGCCCTTTATTGTTCTGCAGCTCTTCCCATATAGATTCCACATCATCCAAGCTATTGTCCTTCCTAACTATTGCATTAATCTCCTCTTTAACCAGCAATGCTAACCCACCTCCTTTTACTTTTATTCTATTCTTTCTGAATGTTGAATACCCTTGGTTGTTGAGTTCCCAGCCCTGATCATCCTGGAGCCAGGTCTCTGTAATCCCAATCGCATCATATCTGTTAACATCTATTTGCACAGTTAACTCATCCACCTTATTATGGATACTCCTTGCATTAAGACACAGAGCCTTCAGGCTTGTCTTTTTAACACACCTTGTCCCTTTTAGAATTTTGCTGTAATGTGGCCCTTTTTGTTTTTTGACTTGGGATTCTCTGCCCTCCACTTTTTCTATTCTCCTTTCTATCGTTTGCCTCTGTCTCCCTTTTATTTCCCTCTGCCTCCCTGCATAGGTTCCCATCCCCCTGCCATATTAATTTAACTCCTCCCCAACAGCACTAGCAAACACTCCCCTTAGGACATTGGTTCCGGTCCTGCCCAGGTGTAGACCGTCCGGTTTGTACTGGTCCTACCTCCCCCAGAACCGGTTCCAATGCCCCAGGAATTTGAATCGCTCCCTGCTGCACCACTCCTTAAGCCACATATTCATCTGCGCTATCCTGTGATTCCTACTCTGACTAGCACGTGGCACTGGTAGCAATGCTGAGATTACTACTTTTGAGGTCCTACTTTTTAATTTAGCTCCAAGCTTCTTAAATTCGTTTCGTAGGACCTCATCCCTTTTTTTACCTATGTCGTGTACAACGACAACTGGCTGTTCACCCTCCCTTTTCAGAATGTCCTGCACCCGCTCTGAGACATCCTTGACCCTTGCACCAGGGAGGCAACATACCATCCTGGAGTCTCGGTTGCGGCTGCAGAAATGCCTACTTATTTCCCTTACAATCAAATCCCCTATCACTATAGCTCTCCCACTCTTTTTCCTGCCCTCCTGTGCAGCAGATCCACCCACGGTGCCATGAACTTGGCTGCTGCCCTCCCCTGGTGAGTCATCCCCCTCAACAGTACCCAAAGCGGTGTATCTGTTTTGCAGGGGGATGACCGCAGGGGACCCCTGCCCTACCTTCCTTACACTGCTCTTCCTGCTGGTCACCCATTTACTATCTGGCTGAGTACCCTTTACTGCGGTGTGACCAACTCGCTAAACGTGCTATTCACGTCATTCTCAGCACCATGGGTGCTCCAGAGTGAATCCATCCGCAGCTACAGTGCCGCAATGCGGTCCGTCAGGAGCTGCAGGCGGATGCACTTCCCGCATATGTAGTCGTCAGGGACAGCGGAAGTATCCCTGACTTCCCATATAGTACAGGAGGAGGATAACACATGTCCGAGCTCTCCTGCCATGACTTAACCCTTGGATAAACTTAAGTTGGCAACAACAATGCTAAATGTTACTTGCTGATAAAGAAAGAAAAAGAAAAGTTACTCGCCAATCACTTACTCCCTTGGCTGTGACGTCACCTTTTGATTTTTTTTCTACTTCTTTTTTGCCTTCACCCTGTAGCTGCACAAGCACGCCTCAGCGACGCACCTCCCGACTCTCTCCATGCACCTGGAACTCCCGAGCCTTCTCCGACACATTGGGCCTTTTTATAGGTCTCAGTGACGCACCTCCCGACTCTCTCCACGCACCTGGAACTCCCGAGCCTTCTCCGACACATTGGGCCTTTTTATAGGTCTCAGCGACGCACCTCCCGACTCTCTCCATGCACCTGGAACTCCCGAGCCTTCTCCGACACATTGGGCCTTTTTATAGGTCTCAGCGACGCACCTCCCGACTCTCTCCACGCACCTGGAACTCCCGAGCCTTCTCCGACACATTGGGCCTTTTTATAGGTCTCAGCGACGCACCTCCCGACTCTCTCCACGCACCTGGAACTCCCGAGCCTTCTCCGACACATTGGGCCTTTTTATAGGTCTCAGTGACGCACCTCCCGAGCCTCCCCCACGCACCTGGGGAACATGGAGATGGCAGAAACTCAGAACAAATATTTTGTATCAGTCTTTATGGTAGAGGACACAAACAATATTCCAACAGTGGATAGTCAAGGGGCTAGAGGGAGGGAGGAACTTAACACAATCACAATCACTAAAGAGGTGGTACTCACTAAAGGCAGATAAATCCCCTGGACCTGATGGCTTGCATCCTAGGGTCTTAAAAGAAGTAGCGACAGGAATAGTGGATGCATTGGTTGTAATTTACCAAAATTCCCTGGATTCTGGAGAGGTCACAGCAGATTGGAAAACTGCAAATCTAAATCCCCTATTTAAAAAAAGGAGGCAGAAAAAAGCAGAAAACTATAGACCAGCTAGCTTAACATCTGTGGTTGGGAAAATGTTGCAGTCCATTTAAAAAAAGCAGCAGCAGGACATTTGGAAAAGCATGATTCGATCAGGCAGAGTCAGCATGGATTTATGAAGGGAAAGTCATGTTTGACAAATTTGCTGGAATTTGTGATGTGATGTATTTGCACCTCCAGTAGGCATTTGACAAGGTGCCACATAAAAGGTTACTGCACAAGATACAAGTTCACGGGGTTGGGGGTAATTTATTACCATGGATAGAGGATTGACTGACAGAAAACAGAGAGTCAGGATAAATGGTTCATTCTCTGGTTGGCAATCAGTAACTAATGGGGTGCCGCAGGGATCAGTACTGGGATCCCAACTATTTACAATCTATATTAACGACTTGGAAGAAAGGACTAACGTAGCCAAGTTTGCTGACAATATAAAGATGGGAGGAAAGCAATGTGTGAGGAGGACACAAAAAATCTGCAAAAGAACATAGACAGGCTAAGTGAGTGGGCAAAAATTTGGCAGATGGAGTATAATGTCAGAAAGTGTGAGGTCATGCACTTTGGCAGAAAAAAAATCAAAAAGCAAGTTATTATTTAAATGGAGAAAAATTGAAAAGTGCTGCAGTACAGCGGGACCCTGGGGTATTTGTGCATGAAACACAAAAGGTTAGTATGCAGGTACAGCAAGTGATCAGGAAGGCCAATGACATCTTGGCCTTTATTGCAAAGGGGATAGAGTATAAAAGCAGGGAAGTCTTGCTGCAGTTATGCAGGGTATTGGTGAGGCCATACCTGGAATATTGCATACAGTTTTCGTTTCCATATTTAAGAAAGGATATACTTGCTTTGGAGACAGTTCAGAGCAGGTTCGCGAGGTTGATTCCGGAGATGAGGGGGTTGACTTATGAGGAAAGGTTGAATAGGTTGGGCCTCTACTTATTGGAATTCTGAAGAACGGGAGGTGATCTTATCGAAACGTATAAGATTATGAGGGGGCTTGACAAGGTGGATGCAGAAAGGATGTTTCCACTGATAGGGGAGACTAGAACTAGAGGGCATAATCTTAGAATAAGGGGCCACCCATTTAAAACTGAGATGAGGAGGAATTTCTTCTCTCAGAGGGTTGTAATCTGTGGAATTCGCTGCCTCAGAGAGCTGTGGAAGCTGGGATATTGAATAAATTTAAGATAGACAGTTTCTTAACTGATAAGGAAATAAGGGGTTATGGGGAGCGGGCATGAAAGTGGACCTGAGTCCATGATCAGATCAGCCATGATAATATTAAATGGCGCAGCAGGCTCAAGGGGCCGTATGGCCTACTCCTGCTGCTATTTCTCATGTTCTTATATTTATGATAATTCAGCTGCTACCTTAATTCCATGTGTATATCTGTCTTTATTTCACTCTCTGTAAAATTATTAAAAAGTGAATGATAATCAGTGCTTTTTACTTCCTGGTTTGCTGTCTGTGAGAATTCTTCAATCTGATTGGCTGTTCAGCAGGCTTGATGACTTCATTGTTTCTGGATGCCGGAGATTCTCTATAAATGGCGCTAGAATTAAATTGATGTTGGAAATCGAAGCCACAGAGCTCGCTAAATCTTTGTGGGCAGCTTTCTTCGGGGTCAGCGGCAAGTGCAGACCCCTTGCCTCTGACCACAAAATCTATGCCATAAACTTTCGCTTTACTGCATATTGGGATTGGGGAGGTCCCAATAGAGCCACAGTCAACATGTATCTGCTCTGCACTGGGAGAGGGCAGTCTCCTGTGTAACTTCAGTCAGCTGCTAAATGAAATATTGAGTCTCATCTTGTTGGTTGAGGGATATATTGGCCAAGACACCAGGAGATCTCCCCATGCCTTCTTTGAATAGCGAAATGGGATCTTTTATATGCACCTGAGAGAACAGATGGGGCCTAAGGTTAGTGTCTGATTCTAACACTGCATCCCTTCTTCAATACTGCACTGAAGTTACTACCTTGACTGTCATAGAATAGTACAGCACAGAAGGAGGCCGTTCAGCCCCTCATATCTGTGCCATCTCTTTGAAAGAACTATCCAATTAGTCCCACTCCCCTGCTCTTTCTCCATAGCCTTGTAACATTTTCCACTTCAATTATTTATCTAATTCCATTTTGAAAGTTATCATTTAATCTGGTTCCACTGCCCTTTCAAGCAGCACATTCCAGATCATCATAACTCGCTGCATAGTTTTTTGTTCCCTCATGTCGCCTCTGGCTCTTTTGCCCATTACCTTCAATCTGTGTCATCTGGTTACCAATCATTCTGCCGCTGGAAACAGTTTCTCCTTATTTGATCTATCAAAACCATTAATGATTTTGAATGCCTCTATCAAATCTCCCCTTAAACTGAAGTCCCACATTCCTGGTAGCATTCTAGTAAATCTCTGCACCCTTTCTAAGGCCTTGTTATCCTTCTTAATGTGTGGTGCCAAAATATGGCCACAATACTGCAGCTGGGGTTTAACCAGTGTTTTATAAATATTGAGCATAATTTCCTTGCTTTTACATTCTATACCTCTATAAAGCCAAGGATCCTGTATGCATTTTTATAGGCTTCTCAATTTGTTCTGTCACATTCAAAAACTTGTGTCTCCAGATCTCTCTGTTCCTACATCCCCTTTAAAATTATACCATTTAGTTTATAATGCCGCTCCTCATTCTTCCTACCAAAATTAATCACTTCACACTTCTCTGCAATAAATTTCATCTGCCATTTTTCTGACAATATTCTCTTCCTCACTGTTTACTACATTAGGAAAAAGGGAGGTGCAACGAGCCCTGGGTGTCATGGTACTTCAGTCTTTGAAAGTTGGCATGCAGGTACAACAGACGGTGAAGAAGGCAAATGGCATGTTGGCCTTTATAGCTAGGGGATTTGAGTATAGGAGCAGGGAGGTCTTACTGCAATTGTACAGGGCCTTGGTGAGGCCTCACCTGGAATATTGTGTTCAGTTTTAGTCTCCTAATCTGAGGAAGGACGTTCTTGCTATTGAGGGAGTGCAGCAAAGGTTCATCAGACTGATTCCAGGGATGGCTGGACTGACATATGAGGAGAGACTGGATCAACTGGACCTTTATACACTGGAGTTTAGAAGGATGAGAGGGGATCTCATAGAAACGTATAAGATTCTGACAGGACGGGACAGGTTAGATGCGGGAAGAATGTTCCGATGTTGAAGTCCAGAACCAGGGGACACAGTCTTTGGATAAGGGATAGGCCATTTAGGACTGAGATGAGGAGAAACTTCTTCACTCAGAGAGTTGTTAACCTGTGGAATTCCCTGCCGCAGGGAGTCGTTGATGCCAGTTCATTGGATATATTCAAAGAGGGAGTTAGATATGGCTCTTATGGCTAAAGGGATCAAGGGGTATGGAGAGAAAGCGGGAAAGGGGTACTGAGGTGAATGATCAGCCATGATCTTGTTGAATGGTGGTGCAGGCTCGAAGAGCCGAATGGCCTACTCCTGTACCTATTTTGTATGTTTCTATGTTTCTGAGATTTGTGTCATCTACAGACCATGAAATTATGCCCTGTGTACCCAAGTCTAGTCATTAATATGTATCAAAAAGAGCAGTGGTCCCAATGCCTACTCCTGGGGAACACCACTGCACACTTTCCACCAATCTTTAAAAAAAAAACAACCATTCATCACCATTCTCTGCTTTCTGTCCCTTCGCCAATTTAATATCCATGCAGCCACAGCCCCTTTAATCCCATGGGCTTCAATTTTGCTAACAAGTCTATTATGTAGTACCTTCTCAAATGCCTTTTGAAAATCCATATACACAACATTAACGACACTATCCTCATCAACCCTCTCCATTACTTCATCAAAAAACTCAATCAAATTAGCCAAAACATGATGAGCCTTTAACAAATCTGTGCTGGCTTTCATTTATTAACCCATACTTTTCCAAGTGCCAATTAATTTTGCCCTGGATTATTATCTCTAAAAGTTTCCCCACTACTAATGTCAAACTGACTAGCCTGTAGTTGCTGAAATTAGCCCTCTTCCAGGTGAATATTTTCACATTTGATTTTTCCTTGTCCTTTTACATTACTCTAAAGCTTATACACTCAAGTCTCTGGAGTTAGGCTTGAACCTATGTCCTTCTGAGTCAGAGGAGAGTGCACATTAGTGCCAAGATCCACAATAAAGACCTACAAGGCAGAACAATGATTTGCCCTTTTTGTTAAGAAACAGGCTAACCCACATTTCAAATGACCCACTTTCAGTTAAAATTTGATTTAGCTCCATGCATGGCCTTTTAGCTGCGTTATATTGACATGTAACTTAGCATGTCACAGTTCCAGTGATGTTGGTTTTAATGTTGACAGCCTGGCATTAGCCTTACAAATGCAGTATAACATTAGCACCATTCTGCCAATAGGTGCTGCATTCGCACTGTCCTCACAAACCGAGCACGACACTTGTACAATTTATAGTTTCGGGCTTTGTTTATAATTGTGATCATGCTAATGCATCAAATTATTCTGTTTGATATATACTACAGGGAGCTAAGATAATTGTATTTCCAGAGGATGGTCTGTATGGCTTTAACTTCAGCAGAGATTCTGTTTTTCCATATTTGGAGCCAATGCCAGATCCGACTGTTACTAAATGGAATCCCTGTCTGCATCCAACGGCATTTGATAATACAGAGGTAGGAGCTGTGCAAAGTTTGCACTAATTTTAAGCATCGTGTTATATCCTAATAAATCTTGTATCTCTTTTGCAACTCTTAATTATAAGCATTTAGTTAACACCGATGCCAGCTTATCCAGAATACTTTGCAAAAAGAGGATGTTTACTGATTGTAAGATTGCATTGGTTTCACTATGTAAATTTCCCCAAATTTTACATCACATTCCATATACAATTGTGTTTGTGTACAAATTATTAATATTTGGATTTTAAAAATGGTTTTGAGTTTGATGGGATGGGCTTGTAAAATTATACTCCTGGCACTGGGGCTTGTCTGCTGGGAGTGTATAATGGGAATTTAGTTGTGTGTCCTCCACATTTTTCCACTATTCCTTTTAATGGACAGAAACCCATCACAGAAATTTGCAATATACGCTTATGGTAGGCGAGGCTTCTCACTGAGTGTGGTTTTGTAAAAATATGCCTAATGTTTCATTAATAGTAGAATAACAATACATTCAGGACATTGACATAAGAAAGTTCATTCAGCCAAACTAATGAAGAGTCAACTCCAAAAAAGTTAACCTTTCTTCTCTCTTTCAGATGTTGACTGACATGTTGTGCATTTCCCACAATTTCTGTTTTTCTTTTAAATTTCTAATATTTGCAGTTTTTCTTTTATCAATATTGATCAAGTTTTTGACTTTCAATCTTATTCCTAACCAATTACTGCCTATAAAGTCCTATCCCCTCAGTACAGATTCACACGAGGCATGTAGTGAAGTCAAGGTCACTCTGGACCTGCACCTTTATTTCACAGCTCTGGAATGCTGCATTTGCCTGAGACCTGTGCTTATATACCTGTCTCTTGCAAGTGCACCCCTGGTGGTAAGGTATGCTGGTGGTTACAGGTCATATCTTATTACAGTCATGTATAGCATGTTAGGATACAGTTATATATAATAATGTAAGATACATGACACTGCCTAGCTCTTTTTTGAAGCAGATACATGACACAATAACTTGTTTTTTCAGGGAGTCTGGTTCTCACTTCCATTATTTGTGGGGAAATTGTTCTAATCTAAACATTCATTTGAGATTTGTTCATTTAATGCCTGTATTCATTCTTTGCTCACAGTCCAAGTTAGATAGCAGCTTTACGTCTATGTTATCTATCACTTTCAGCTCAGAGTCCTAGAAGCAATCTTGCGGTTTCCCTTTGAACCCTCCCAATCTATTTTGTAATCCTTTTGATGTTAGGATGCCTAAAGCCACACACTATATAAAGGGCCACTGTTTTATGGTGATTGAGGAAATCAAATGCTGCTTCATTTAAGAGGATTTTGGATTTTACCTATATCTTGGGGGTTGCATTCCACAATCTGTATTTATAATTAGGGCTATTGATTTATGGTACATGAATAATTCATACTCTGGTTTTATTACATGGTATTACAGGATTCTCTGGGATGTTACTAGGGTTTGGGGGATTTACCCCATGAATCAATCTACTTTTCTTTTAAAATGATAAATCAGTGACATTAACTATGGGGGGTTTCTCGCTCCTGGCGAGGTGTTGCACTTGCTGGAAGAGCAGTTAGGAAACAGTGCTGCGACATGATTGTCCCAATTCTCCAATCCATATTCCCTGCAAGCATGGCTCTCCAATGGGAGCAGGGAATTGAGCAATTATGCCTACATGCCTTCAAGGGAAACCGAGGATGGGCAATAAATGCCAGCCTTGCCAGCAAGGACCACATCCCAAAGAATGGTATATGATAAAGTTCCAAGTTTAATCCCGTTAATGATCCATATAAAATGAGTTGTTTTAACTTGTATGTAAATGCCTTAAAGATCCACCAACTATGCTTCAAGCTGACTGGCTGTTTTTGGTGAATCGTCAGCAGTGTCCATCTGACCTTTCATTGTGTACCTGTTTATTATTTATTTTTCCACTGTGCATCATCTTACGTTTAGCCATATTAAAATCTAGCTGCCATGATTTCCAAAAAAATCAATAATGGGTTAAACTGCAAATGTTTAACAAAGTACTTGCACTTGTATAATGCTGATTTTATGATTGTGAAGTTGTACAACAGAATTCTGTCTGTGGATTCTGTCTGCACGTGTACAGGGCACTGCTATGGAAAGAGAGTCAGATTACAACAGTATGAGAACTTCAATGTACAGCTTCATACACCAGCTCAACTCCAAGATGGCAAATCTGGCACTGGAATACATTTTTAAAATCTTGTTAAAGCAGTTGCTGTTGCAGATGTCCATTATTTTTTTAGATATCTTAACTAGGTCCATTTATGTGTTCATCTGAAATCTAGTTTTAACACAGCAATTTTTACTGCATCTATCTCGCTCTTCTATTTGTTGAAGTATGTTTTGCACATAATTAAACAATTGTTAACTGGCTACTCTGGAATTATTCTACTGAAATTTGGAATATAATTAAAGCAAAATAATAAACAATTGCAGCAATTTAGAAATAAAATTAATTTTAATTAGATTCCCAATGTGTTTCATTCTTTTCCCCACCTGTTCCGTACTACATTTCTAATAACAGGAACCATCTCACCTCCAAGCATTAGAAAGCAATATTCTAATCTAGGGACTGAGTCTAACTGCTCCGCTTTTCCTTTCTCTCTCGTTCCTCAGAGAACCACCTTAAATTTGCTTTCTAGTTCCCCAGCTGTCAGTGCATAAGGGGAATAACTCATCTTTTTGAGTTAAGTAAACCACTGTTTTAAACAGACTTTAGTGAGGGATGAGATTTTTGCAGAGAAGGGCATACCAAGATTCCTTGTTCTTTAATTCTCATTCTTCACAAAATTAATCATATTTTCATATTTGTTTTATTGTAGGTCCTTCATCGACTGAGTTGTATGGCAAAAAACAGCAGTATGTATTTGATAGCAAACATGGGGGAAAGACAGCCCTGTAATCATAGTGACCATGGTTGTCCATCAGATGGAAGATATCAGTTTAATACAAATGTGGTTTTTGATGCTGAAGGTGCTCTGATAGCTAAATACCATAAACAGAACCTTTTCTTTGAAGTTGCGTTCAATACACCTAAAACAGTGCAGCACGTCATCTTTAATACATCTTTTGCCGGAAGTTTTGGCATCTTTACCTGCTTTGATATCTTGTTCTATGAGCCAACAGTAAGCTTGATTGAGAATTATGGTGTGAAACAAATTATATTTACCACAGCCTGGTTCAACTTGCTCCCACTCTTATCTGCAGTAGAGTTTCAGCAAGCATTTGCAACTGCGTTCAGTATCAATCTTTTTGCAGCCAACCTGCATCATCCTGAATACAATATGACAGGAAGTGGCATCTACACGCCTTCAGATTCCCTCTATTACTACAACATGGAGAACAACAAAGGAAAACTTCTTGTGGCTGAGGTTCCTGTAATTGCACCCAGCAACGTCCACAGCCTGGAAATGTCTAAGCCTCAGATTACATCACCATTCATTGAGAGGAACATTGGCCCATTGACAAGTGATGATTCTGGTAGTATCTTCCATACTATGATGATGTATGATAATTATACTTTTATCTCTGTGACAGGCAAGAAAGGTAACCTCCAAGTCTGTTCCAACATCTTGTGTTGTCATGTAGCCTACGAACGTGGCAACACAACCAGTAGTCTGTATGCTTTAGGAGTCTTTGATGGGTTTCACACAAGAGCTGCCATCTTCTACCTGCAAGTATGTGCCTTGGTAAAGTGTGCAGGCTCTAGCTATGACACCTGTGGACAAAGTGTTACAACTGCCACTGACATCGTAGACTTTACATTGTGGGGGAATTTTAGCACACACCACGTTTATCCAGAAATATTAGCATCTGAGATGAAACTTTATCATGCAGATACCAGAGGCTGGGGTGACAATAATTATTACATGACGAAGAAGAGAATGTCAGCAGGACTTGTGACTGCAGCATTCTATGGAAGATGGTACGAAAAAGATTAGTTTGATAAAATGCAAATTATTTTCTGAGTGTGACATGTCTTAAATAAAATACTAGAGCAGAATTTGCACCTTTGAAATTGACGCAAGTTCGGGATGCTAAATCCCGAACTTGCGATCTGTCAAGTTCTGACTTGTCAGATCCTCTGCTGTGACTGTCAGATCCTCATTGGTGCCGCACAGTTTGGCTAATTGCCCACCAACTGCCCAGTAATTACGCAGGAATGTTTTATAGCTGTTGCTAGAGAGGGGGGATATGCAGCAGCTTGAAATATACACCAGGTATTTTGATAATTTTTAATTACATTTTTATCATTATCAAAATAAATATCTATATCCACCTAACTAATATCTCCTCTTTCTAATTATTACAACTGATCTCAACATGACCCGCGGAGACAAATAGGCAAAGAGTAAAGACAAATTACCAAAGCACCAATGTCATTTTCATTTCAGAGCAAGATTACAAGGATGCTTTTATTAGAAAAAGATGCCCCTTGTGCAGTGTCTGTGATGTATTTTACAAAACTGGTTCACCCACAGAAAAAAAAAGCAAAAGAACAAGGGGTTCGGTGTTTTTTACTGCAGCTGCGGTTCAGGTCGCCTCTTCAGCGACATTCGGCTCTTTGTTTTTTTTTGTTTTGATCTGGAAGTCGGTCTTAATGGGGGCGGTGACTACACCCGAGGGGCAAAGATGCGGTGGTGACAGCAACTAAGGGACGGAAGTTGTGTGCGGAGTGGAGTGACCACCACGATGACATCATCGCGGCGCCATGTCACTACGGCTCACCACTTCACTTAAAGAGGAGGTGCCAGGCTGCCTGTTGGCGGCCCGGCTGAACCTGGGGGCATAATTGTCAGGCCGACATGGCATTCGACCGACAAAAAATAATACTTGGCGGCAGCGGCATTGCATCCTCCCCTTTAAAGGAAACCACACCGCCGCTGCAGAAGGCCAGAGCCTCACTGGACCACCGGAAAAAAGTTTGTTTTGGCACCGTCGTGCAGGTCGAAGATTTTCTGAGGGGGATGTCACGTCGGGAGGTTAGATCGGTGGTGCACACAGTGATGACGCGCTTAAGACGAATCGGCAGCAGCGGAGGGGTAAGGGGGTTATCGGGGCACCGCCGGGAAAACTCAGGAGGGCAATTGGGCAATCAGCAGCCATTCCACCAAAAGTTGGTGGCAACTCCACTCTGCAGCGTGGTTGCCAATTTGCGGTGGTAACAAGCCTTAAGGAAAGGGGCAATTTCGGCCCCCAACTGTCTCACGTTTTCAGTTAACTGTGACATGCCAATGATATTGCTGATTATTCCCTGAGGCTTTCATGATTTGAACCAATTTAACAAACTATTAATAATGAAATGTAATATCCCTGTTGTGAAACATTTGCACACAAGTAACCTAGACACATGTAGGATATTTATACCACCGCCGCTAAAATGAAGCATTAAAAAATCATGAATGGGCATCGGAGATTTCTGTTTCTTGATTGGCATACTGCTCCGCGTGATTCCAGGTATGCTCATGCACACGTGCCCCTGGGATCTGACTTCTCCATTAACCAGAATCCATTGGGCAGTTTTCCACTGCAATCAGATACTGTGGAAGCCAGGATAGTGGGCTTCCCCATGATGCAGGGTGCCATTGACACACACATGTTGCTTTACGGGCACCACTTTGTGAACTCAGATATGTACCGCAAGTGGCAGGGATTCCACCCCTCAATGTCCAACTGGTGTGTGACCGTACTCAGCGCATCATGCAAGTCAATGCTCAGTATCCTGGCAGCAGCATGATGCCTTCATTCTGAAGCAGTCCGCTGTACCATCCACTTTTCGGCCACCACCACAAACCAGAGGCTGGCTAATGGGTGACGAGGCCTAGCCACTAACCACCTGGCTCGTGACCCCGGCACGCAACCCAACCACACGTGGGCAGCATTCATATAACGAAAGCCATGGTGTGACACATAATTTAATTGAGCAGACCATTGGAGTCCTTAAACAATGCTTCCGCTGCCTGGACTACTCTGGAGGAGCCCTGCAGTATTCTCCAGATAGCGTCTCAAGACTTGTCGTGGTCTGCTACATGCTGCACAAGCACGCTAGCATGAGGGCACAGCCCTTGCCACCAGGTATACGGTTAAGAGCTGAGGAGGAGGACGGACTCTTTACCAGCACTATTTAAAGGGATCATCACCAACTTACAGGTTGGTAGCTGATTGATTTCTTCTAGCTGTTGCTGAGTTTGTAGAAGTGTTTGATGCTTTCTAGACTTCTTTAAAGTTGCCTAGCGTCGACAAGCAATTATGTGGAGAATGCTCAAGGTCTTGATACTGACCTTCAAGAGGTCTGCTCAGACCAGCTGCTCCCAGTCATGGGTGCAGTAGCTTGTATCCCCCTTGGCCTGCACCATGACAGGCAGCAGGAGGCCATATCCATCCAGGGTCTTCAGAGAGCAATTCTTCTACCTCAACCTCAGTGAGGAACAGTGCATGCAACATCTCCGTTATGCTAAGGAAGTGCTCACAGAAATCTGCAGCCTCAGTCCATAGTGAGGACGGCATTGTTAACGGCTGTAAAGGTGACCTGACCTTGAGCTTCTTCACGTTGGGCTCCTTCCCGGCTGGAACAGGCGACATCTGTAATATCTTTCAGTTTGTCGTCCACACCTGTATAAAGGAGATGAGGGAGGCTCTGTGTGCAAAGAAAGGTGAATGCATTTCATTCTCTCTTGCCAGAGAGAAGCAGGAGGAGCGAGCACATGGCTTCGCCAGGTAAGCAGGCTTCCCCATGGTGCAGGGTACCATTGACTGCCCACATAATTCGGAGATTTACTGCAACCGGAAGGGATTCCACTTCCTCAATGTCCAGCTGATGTGCAACCATACTCAGTGCATCATGCAAGTTAGTGCCCGATAACTTGGCAGCAGCCGTGATGGCTTCATTCTGCCACAGTCCGCTGTATCATCAGCATTTGAGCGACAAACCAAAGGTTGGCTATGTTACGTTTAGAATAACTCCACAAGACTGTATATCTTAAGCACAAACTGTTGTGATCTTGGTCTCCTTATTGTAACTCCAGAATGAAGAGGCAGCATGGTAGACTGCCTTTTATACCTGCTTGCCGAGGGTGTGCAGGTGACCCTTGGGTCTCCCACAGGTGCATCCCCTTGTGACAAGTCTTACACGTTGGTAATTTTTACATACATAACAGGCTACTGGGCGACAAGGGGTGTCAGCTGACCACCTGGCTCATAACTCCGCTGCGCTACCCAATCACACATGTACAACATGCATATAACACAAACCATGCTGCCACATGGAATCTGATAGAGCAGACCATTGGCATCCTTAGGCTTCCGCTGCCTGGAGCACTCTGGAGGAGCCCTGCAGTACTCACCAGAGCGTGTATCAAGATTCGTTCTGGTTTGCTGCATGATGCACAACCTTGTCATCATGAGGTCACAGCCCTTGTCATCAGGCCTACGGTGACCGGCTGAAAAGGAGGAGGAAACGGAAGGGAGGAGACAACCCAGACAGCCCCTTTTTGCCTGAGATGTCCGTAATCAAATCATCTGACTGTGGTACCAGTGAACGCATCCCCAATTCCCATTTAACAATAGTCCCACATCTTACCTTCCCTCTGTTACTGACCATCATAGTGTCTTCTTAGCCACAATGCTACAATAAAAACCACCACAAAACAAATATTCCAAAGCAATTTTTGAATCACACAATTACAACACATTCCCTTAGTGGCTGTCTTCCGTGTGCCTTTGCCTGTGCTCGTGCTTCTACACAGTGCTACCCCAGTAACAGCCACATGGCTGGTGGAAGGCTGCAGCATTTCAGTAGGTGAGGCAGCAGATGGCCTTGTAGGACAACCTCTAGCAGCTCTGGGTCTAGTGGGCCCGGCTTCGGATTGCACCACTTCGGTATGGGTGGCAGCAGCCTGGGCTGGCTTTCTGACAGGCAATAGCAAGGGCACTGGCAGAGTGGCAGTGGTGGGAGGATGAATACTGTCATTCTGAGAGAGCACAGCAGGGTCATGCTCCACGGAGCCACTGCCACTCCCCCGGGGCGGTGCCTCAACAATCCGAGTAATCTGTTGGAGGACAGTTTGCTGGACTGCTGTGACACCCTACAAGCCCCTTTCAATACTGGTAAACCCAGTCATGATGTCAGCAGTCTGTGCTTGAGTGGCAGAAAACTGAGCCTGCATGACTTCAGTCTGAGCTTCCACTGCAGCACGCAGACATAGGGTGGCTCCTGCATGTGCTGCAATGGCAACTGAGACATCGGCCATCAGACGCTGCATGATACAAACGCAAAATACTGCGGATGTTGGAATCTGAAATAAAAACAGAAAATGCTGGAAATCTCAGCAGGTCAGGCAGCAGCTGTGGAGAGAAACAGAGTTAACATTTCAAGTCTGTGATCCTTTGTCAGAACTGGAAAAGCTTGAGATGTAACAGATTCTTAAGGAAGTGCAGGGGCAGTGAAAGGGGGAGGAGAGGAAAGAACAAAAGGGAAGGTCTGTGATAGGGTGGAAGGCAGAAGAGATTTAAGAGACAAAAAAGATGATGGGCAAAAATGAAATGGTAATGGCACAAGTTAAGAAACAAATTTGAGTCTAGATGGGATGTGAATGGGGGAGTAATCACCACCTGCCATGGGAAAGAGCAAAAAAGGGGGGTTGTTAAAAGAAAGGAGGAAAGGGGAAAAGAAATACGGGCAAAGATTACGGTCTGAAATTGTTGAACTCCATGTTGCGTCTCGAAGGCTGTAAAGTGCCTAAACGAAGTGCTGTTCCTCGAGCTGGCGTTGAACTTCATTGGAACAGTGCAGGAGGCCGAGTATGGAAAGGTCAGAATGGGAGTGGATTGGGGAATTAAAGCGACCGGAAGCTCAGGGTCACGCTTACAGACTGAATGAAGGTGTTCTGCAAAGAGGTCACCCAATCTGCGTTTGGTATTCCCAATGTAGAGGAAACCACACTGTGAGTAGCCAACACAGTGTACTAAATTACAAGAAGTACAAGTAAATCGCTGTTTCACCTGGAAGGAGTGTTTGGGGCCCTGGGCCAGTGGGAAGGGAGGAGGTAAAAGGGCAGGTGTTGCATCTCCTGCGCTTGCATGGGAAGGTGCAATGGGAAGGGAAGGGGGTGCTGGGGGTGACTGCAGAATGGACCAGGGTGTCGCGGAGGGAGCGGTCCCTTCGGAATGCTGACAGTGGTGGGGCGGGAAGATGTGATTGATAGTGGGATGCCGCTGGAGGTGTCAGAAATAGCGGAGGATGATCCATTGAACATGGAGGCTGGTGGGGTGAAAGGTGAGGACCAGGGGAACCCTGTCATGGTTCTGAGAGGGAGGAGAAGGGATGAGAGCAGAAGTGCGGGAAGTAGAATGGACACGGTTGAGGGACATGTTAACCACGGCGGAGGGGAATCCTCTGTTGCGGAAAAAGGAAGACATGTCAGAGGCACTTGTGTAGAAGGTGGCATTGTCAGAATAGATACGATGGAGATGGAGAAACCGGGAAAATGGAATGGAGTCCTTACAGGATGCGCGGTGGAAGAAATTGTAGTCCAGGTAACTGTGGGAGTTAGTGGGCTTATTGATGCGGCATGATGGTTGGGTCAACAAGTGCGCAAATGGATCTGCCCACCCCTTCCACGCTGGAAAGGATGGAAACAATGCTCTGTGCAAAGCCTTGTGCAAGGTTGGTGCTGGATTCCCCCATGCTCCTTGACATTGCGTTCAGACTTTCGGGCAGGCTTACCAATGCACCAAACATTTCATTGTCCATACCGATCAGCATTATTCTGTAGTCCGCCTCATCGAAATCCTCATTGAGTCCTGTGCAGCGGAACTCATGAACAACCTTGTGTATGAACTGGTAATGTGTAGTGTGATTGTTAAACCTTTGTTAATAAACCAATTTGTTCTTAATATCAATTTGTTGCTATGAATTCTTAAGCAAAAAACCCATGAAACAAATATATTACAAAATGGCGACAAGAATGGAAGTTTCTTCATGAAGAAAGTTTGCTGGAATTTCCTTTTGAAGGCAAATACAAATGGAGGACAGCAAGAAGATGTGAAGAAGTAGTGAATGGTGTGGAACTGACAGAGCTTGTGGAAATCCATTTAGCATCATTGAAAAGCAATTCAAGATTATTGAGAGTGATTAACAGCTATTAAGCTAAGAACGCAACATGGATGTGACAACGTATTATGTCAGCAATTTGGGAGTTGTTGACAAGAAAAAAGAATCATTTTGATCCAGCAGGGAAAGATTGCAAATGTTTTTTTTTTTAGAGCTAATGATGTCAATGAAGTTCCAGCAGATGTGGCAGATTCGTAATTAAGTAATCAAATAATTCAGGAGAAGATGAAAGTTATTCTGTCAGTCATGATTGGAGCAGAGAATTATAGTATCTTAGTGAATTTGTTAACCCATAGAAAGGCTAAGGATGCTTCATTCTCAAACATACTACAGATATTGGAGAATTATTTTGATCCACAGCCTTTAGAAATAGCGGAGAGCTATAAGGTTGTAATGAGAAACCAAAGGCCCAATGAAACCATCAGTGAATACATTGTTGCTGTAAAAAATTGTCTCTACACTGCAATTTTGGAGGATTCCTAAACAGGGCTCTTCGATTAACGGATGAACACATCCAGTCAAAATTGTTAAATATGAATTATATCTCTTTTGAGAGAGCTTGCAAGATAGCCACTTCCATGGAAAGGGTAGAAAAAAATATTAAGGAATTTCACCCACTACTGGGAGTAGTAGCAGTTCACAGCCACAGAGCTGTAGAAATGCAGAAGATCGTGAGCCCTAGTTGGAGGGAGATTTATGAAACCAAGAAGAATAGATGTTTATAGGTGTAATGGCAACCGTATCACACAACAGTGTCGGTTCAAGTGGGAAAGATGCTACCGGTGCCAAGTAAGGGGACATATTGCAGCCGCATGTGAATCCAAGAACTGGCCCAATGATGATCAAAGACTTCACTGGGTGGAAACCGATCAGAACAGCATAGGTTTTGGTGTATATGCAGTGAAGGGCAAGGCAATTCTATGTCAAGATTTCAGAATGTTAGTACTGATTAATAATCGATGGATTAATATGACAATAGATTCAATGGCTGATTCAGGATGTGTATTACAAGAATTTCAGGGTAATACCACTAAAGGCTAGCTCAGTGAAGCTGAAAACATATTCAGGGGAAAAATTGCAGATGCTTGGACAAATGGAATGTATAGTACAATACCAGGCAAGATTACCTATTATTATAGCAAAATACGTTGGATAAGTTGGAGAAAAACGGAGTTTTAATGAAGACTGATAGGAGTGACTTAGTTGTAGTTCCGAAGGCAGACAAACGCTATGGCTCTGTGAGGATTATAAAATTACCCTGAATCGAGCAGTTGATGATAAACAGTACCCTTTACCAACATCGCAGGACCTGTATGCAGAACTGGCGGGAGCCAAAGCCTTCACAAAACTGGATCTCTCCCACGCCTATGTTCAACTCCACGTTGACAAGGATAGTCAGCAGTGTCTGACAGTCAACACACACAAAGGTTTATATTCATACATTAAGTTGCCCTATGGTATCAAGTCCTCACCAAAGATATTTCAGGCTACCATGGATCAGATTTTACAGGGAATGAATCACTGTTTGTGCAATCAAGATGATATGTTGATAGCCACCGGCACAGAGAAGGAAAACCTGGAAATCTTAGAGGAAGTATTCAGACGGTTCAATGACCATAATCTGAAGCTGAAGAGGAGTAAATGTGCATTTATACAGTGTGAGGTGGTTTATCTAGGATTGTGGGTAGATGAAAATGGTCTCCAACCAGTTAAGGAGAAAGTGCAAGCCATCATGATGGCTCTGGAGCCGAAAAACAGTACTGAATTACAATCCTTTTTAGGCATGGTCGAATATTATGCTCATTTCCTACCAGGACTAGTAACGTGCTTGCACCACTCCATTATTTATGAAAGAAAGATATACATTGGAAATGGGACAAAGAGCAACAGACTGCATATGATACATGCACACGATGCTTGAGCAGTAGTGCTCTTCTCGTCCGTTATTATCTGACTCGAGAACTAAGACTAGCATGTGATGCCTCTGGGAATGGTGTGGGAGCAGTGATCAGCCATGTTATGAGTGATGGGTAGGAAAAGCCAGTTGCCTTTGCATTGCATACGCTCAACAAAAGCGAAAAAAATTACGCCCAGATTGAGAAAGGTCTTGGCAATTCTATTTGATATTAAAAAGTTTCACCAGTTTTTTTTGGGACGCCAATTCACACTAGTAACCATTCACAAATGGTTACCAGCTATCCTAGGTGATTGTTAAACCTTTGTTAATAAACCATCTAGTTCTTAATAGCAATGTGTTGCTATGAATTTTTAAGCAAA
Organism: Pristiophorus japonicus; assembly: GCF_044704955.1. Taxonomy (NCBI): domain Eukaryota; kingdom Metazoa; phylum Chordata; class Chondrichthyes; family Pristiophoridae; genus Pristiophorus; species Pristiophorus japonicus. The sequence continues at coordinate 203,829,305 of NC_091981.1, forward strand.
GAACCCATGAAGCAAATACATTACAACACCATCTGCAGCTTGTAAATCAGAAGAGAGTGTGTGATGAGGGGGCAGTGAGACGTGAGAAGGAGGTATGAGCATACCGTCATCTTCAATACTATCAGCGATGCTGTTGGCCACGGCCTTAATCACAGCCACTCAAATTATGGTGGGCACCATCTCCTTGAGCGGAGTGAGAATATGGAGGCGCACCTATCCCCCTCCAGTTAGCTGCAGCTGCCGCCTGTTATGCACCACATTGTCCTGCAAAAGAGAGGGAAATGTGTCAGTGAGAATGGTTCACTGTGCTTGGTAGATGTGTCTGTCATGGTTGAATAGCTGACAATGTGTGCAAGCTGTGAGATGTGGGAGTGTGGCTTGAAGCAGTGGTAAGTGGGTGAGGGTGAGATGGAGGATATGAATGTGAGGTATGAGTCATGTTTGATAGTAATTGTTGGTAAGTGAGTAATGGGGGTGTGGTGAATTGAGCAGTGTGTGAGACTCTTGGTGCAGTATGTGGGATATGGCATTTGAAGATGATTTCACTGACCTTGACTACTTGTGTGAGGTCAGTAAACATCTTGCAGGATTGCATCCAGATCCTCATAGCTGCAGTGCTTGCATTGACCACGAGTGTAATCTGGTCCCAATGCCTTCTCATAGTTTTCTGCCAGGCCTCCTGGCCTCCTATGGATAGATGACCTCTTTTCTCCTCTCCACTTCCTGCACCAAGGCCTCCAGTGCTACACTAGGAAATCTGGGAGCTCTTTCTCGATCATGTTTTCTTGCTTCTCACTCTGTTTTACAGCCACTTCCACCACCTGTCAAAACCAGAATGCCCCTCCCCTTTAGTTAGTATATGTAGTGTGTTTGAATTTCTAAAAGGCGCCACATAAAATGTTGTTACACAGGATAAGGGCTCATGGGGTTGGGCCTAATATACTAGCATGGATAGAGGATTGGTTAACGGACAGAAAAAAAAGAGGAGGGATTAATGGGTCATTTTCCTGTTGGCAGGCTGTAACTAGTGGGGTGCTGCAAGAATCAGTGCTTGGACATCAGCTATTTACAATCTATATTACTGACTTAGATGAAGGGACCGAGTGTAATGTATCCAAGTTTGCTGACGATACAATGCTAGATGAGAAAGTAAGCTGTAAGGAGGACACAAAGAGACTTCAAAGGGATATAGAGTGGGCTATAAAGTGGAAGATGGAGTATAATGGAGATGATTCACTTTGGGAGGAAGAATAGAAAAACATATGGTCTAGAAATTCGGTGCATTTGCATCTCCCGTTAGTGCGGGGAGCAAATGTGTTAGTGACCGGGTGTGGCACTGGCAATGACTCCCGCCATATTGGCCCAGGTCACCGGTTAGAGCGTGGACTGGAACATCGACGGGGCCCAGGCACAGTGGAGGAGCGGGAAGATCGTAGCGAGGTGCGGCAAATGAGGGTACGGGGCTCAGAAGAGGCATGAGCCCAGAGGGCCAGCCCACAATGCAATATGTGTGCGCACTAGGTCCATGCAGCAGAGCAGGTCTCCAGTCGTCCTGGTTTACCCTTGCCACTGGATAGAGGCCGAGCTCTGTCAAGCCCGATTGGTGGATGATGTGCAACGGGTCACCAAACGTTAAAAAAATCCTTGCACAGGCATCTTCCACCCCTGGAGTTCAGGACTGGAATATCGGGTCCTTCATTGAAACATCTATGAACTCATCCCTTTTGGTGTGGAAGCAAGTCATCCTCGTTCGAGGGGCTGCCTATGATGATGATGATGATGATGATTGGGTGAGAATTTAGCGGCCCTGCTACAGTGTTGCGCTCCGATCTCCTGCACCTGGAAATCGTGACGTCATCGCCATGTGCATCGCCACGTTAGTGCCCCGGCTCCAAAATTGAGTTTCACCCCCTGCAGCAGCGCTGGGCAAAAACACTAGTAGCTGCAGGAGGCATGGATCGGGTTGCTGGCCACTACTGGGGTAATAATTAAAGGCGACGTGGCCAAGGTAAGTAAAAAAAGAACTTACCTTTGTTTTTGCTGCTTTGATCCGTTTTCTTCGTGGTGTCCTTCCCGCGATCGCTCAGCACGGCACTCGAGCAGTGGACCGCGCGGGACCCCACTCCCTAGGTGGTCCGGGTAGGTGAATCTTTATCTGCAGAGCCTGCAGCGATGGCTCTTCCCTTTACGTGAGGGAAGGGCCCTTTGAATGCGGCAGCACTGCACGGCCCAGTATGCAGCAGTGCGCCCCAAACAACAACAACTTGTATTTATATAGCGCCTATTACGTAGTGAAACGTCTCAAGGCTCTTCGCAGGAGTATTGAGATTTTTTTTTAAACGGGACGATAATCAATATCTCCCCCATAATATTTTCTAAATGGTGAGAAATTTTTAAATGTTGGTGTGAAGAGAGATTTGGGTGTCCTCGAACAAGAAACAGAAATTTAGCATGCATGTGCAGCAAGCAATTAGGAAGGCAAATGACATGTTGACCTTTATTGCAAGGGGATGGGAGTACAGGAGTAAGGGGCCGAAATTGGAGAACTTACCACCCACTGCCGCCAACTGCCACCCACTGCTGCCGACGTTCCTCTGGTCGAACCGCCCAGTGCCACTTTTGTCATGGCCTGGAGCGGGCGGCAGGGGAGAGCTGCCGGGAAGCACCTGCCAACGTCAGCGGATGGCCAATGCGTGTAAGTACACTCCCGGCCACCGAGATGCCATATTCATGCGGGCGGGAGTCGGCTGGAGTCGGTGGCAGGATGGCAGTGGACTGCTGAGTGCAGGCAGCTCTGTCCTCAACGGTAAGTGTGAAGGTGCCATAAAAAAGGTTAGTGAAGTTTACTTAAATTATTTCTTTACAGGTACTTACCTGGATAGGGTCCCCTGAAGGTCGTCAGATGTTTTTGTTTTTGATGCTTTTTATTTTTAGTTCTGCGACCCTCCCTGGGCCCGACTCCATCCTCGGCGGCACTTGGGCGGCAAGCGCCTCTGCCGTCGAGAATGAGAGCTCTCGCTGGCTGCCGCCCAGATTAGCAACATACATCGCAGATTTGTCGCCCACCGACCTTCAAGGGACCTGGGTAATGAAAATCCCGCCCAAAGTATCGTCAGGGACCTCGGCGGCCATCAGCGGTCCTTTGGGCAGCACTTGGGTGGGCGGAGGCCTTCATCAATTGCGGGTCCTTCAGAAGTCTTACTACAATTAAAGAGGGCTTTGGTGAGACCACACCTGGAGTACTGTACACAGTTTTGGTCTCCATTTCTAATGAAGGATATACTTGTCTTGGTGGCGGTGCAACAAGGGTTCACTAGATTATTTCCTAAGGTGAGAGAGGTGTCCTATGAAGAGAGGTTGAGTAGATTGGGCCTATACTCTTGAGAGTTTACAAGAATGAGAGGTGATCTCATTGAAGCATGTAAGATTCTGAGGGGGGCTTGACAGGGTAGACACTGAGAGGTTGTTTCCCCTGGTTGGAGAATCCAGAACTAGATTAGGGATCGACCATTTAAGATTGAGATGAGAACTAATTTCTTCACTCAGTGGGTTGTGAATCTGGAATTCTCTATCGCAGAGGGCTATGAATGCTCAGTCATTGAGTATATTCAGGGCTGAGATAGGTAGATTTTTGCACTCGTGGGGAATCAAGGGATATGGAGATCAGGAGGGAAAGGGGAGTTGAGGTCGAAGATCAGTCATGATCTTATTGAAGGGCGGAGCAGGCTCGAGGGACCATAGGTCCTACTCCTGCTCCTGTTTCTTATGTTGTTATGTTATTTAAGAACTGCAGGCTAGCTTTACTTGGTACTAGCCTTGCTCTTGGACCCCCGTTGAGGTGCTAAGCCACTGAACAGCACGTTTAGCGCTTTCTTAACTCTGCAATCATTTTAATTAGCAGGCATCAAAATGTTTCGCTGCTGCCTGTATCAGACTCAATGGGCAAGGACTAATCGCGATACCCACGCATGTTTTTGGGCCTTATACAATTTCTAGGCATTAAACTTAATCCTATTGAAAATTCTTAATACAGAGGAGGAACTCTCAAGTAATTACATGTTAATTTAAGCTCTCTACACTGCCTATCATTTTCAAATCTGTTTTTTTACAATCTTAAAATTTTGAGGTCTAGAAAATCAGGGAGGGTTTAGCACAACTGTTAAAGCTCATTTTGATGAAAAAATGCACCCGACTACCTTCCGCCCGCTTCTGGCGGGTCCTGATGCGACCGCCATTTTGGGGAGACCGGCATGCTGCCGTTGCCAGCGTCCGCTAGAGAAATGGAAATGAGGCAGATTGTGACGTCAGTGAGTGTGCAACGCTGATTTGATGCACAAACGGCCATTTTCGACGTCCCCGCTCCACTTACCACATTCTCTTAAGCATGACCAGCTGACCAAGCATTCAGCAGCTAGAAGGAGCCCCCAGCAACACTATTTAAAGGGATCATCAACTACAACTTGCAGCTGACATGGTCTTTCAGTTTTACTGGCTCTAAATTTCTGCAACTCTTGCAGCTTTCTACATTTGTTTAAAATTGCTGAGGTCACAGGGAGTGTTGCTGCAAGTGGAAAATACCTTGATTCTTATTTAAAGGATTCTGTTCACACCACTTGCTCACAGTTATGGAGGCTCTATTTGCAGCCCCCTCACACTCGATTATCTTCGGGAGAGGGACCAGAGGCAGAGAAGAAGCGAGGAGATGCTCCCAGAGGGAGGAGGAGGCCAGAAGGGCTCTAAACTGGCGGCCTTACCCACCTAAGGTCTGCCGAGAGCACTTCTCTTACTTTCAATAATTAGGAGGTTCTGCTTCACCAAGGAGTTATAGAATTATAGAATCATAGAATGGTTATAGCACGGAAGAAGGCCATTCGACCTGTCGAGGCCTGCAAGAGCACTTCAGCTAGTCCCACTTCACCACCCTTTCCCCATAGCCCTGCAAATGTTTTTCTTTCAGGTTCTTATTCAACTCCCTTTTGAAAGCCGTAATTGAGTCTGCCTCCACCACCCTATCAGACAGTGCATTCCAGATTCTAACCACTCGCTGCATAAAAATGTTTTTTCTTATGTCTTGGTCACAGAAGTCTGCCACCTTCTGCAACCAGACCTTCAACCTCAGAGCAGGGTGACCACGGCACTGCCAGTGGCCCCCAATGTCACCAATTTCGGCCTTCAATTTCTTTGTCAGCCGATCCCTGCAGTCTGCAGCAGGAGACATAGCTAACATGTTGGCTAACTGGTCTATAGTTTCCTGCTTTTTGTCTGCCTCCTTTTTTAAATAGGGGCGTTACATTTGCGGTTTTCTAAACTGCTAACTTGAAGAATGGGCATATAATTGGCAAATTAAATTCAACACAGATAAATGTATTACATTTTGGTAAGAAAAATAGGGAGGTCACATATTACTTGGAAATTACAAATCTAAGGGTTCTCGGAGTACAAATACACAAATCACTGAAAGTAGTGACACAGGTTAACGAGGCCATGCCAAAAAGCAAACCAAGCACTGGGCATTTTTTCTAGCGGGATTGAATTACAAAATAGTTAAGTTATGCTAAACCTATATCGAACCTTGGTTAGACCACACATGGAGTACTGCGTACAATTCTGGTCGCCACATTATAACAAAGATAAAAAGGCACTGAAGAGGGTGCAAAAATGATTTACAAGGGTGATACCGGAAATGCGAGAGTATACATATCAGGAAAGGATGCACAGGCTGGTTCTCTTTTCTCTTGAAAAGAGAAGGCTGAGGGGGACCTAATAGAGGTCTTTAAAATTCTGAAAGATTTTGATAGAGTAGATATAGAGAGAGAGTTTCCACTTGTGGGGAAGAACAAAACTAGATAGTCACCAAGAAATTAAATAATGAATTCAGAAAGAACTTCTTTACCCAGAGAGTGGTAAGAATGTGGAACTTGCTACCACAGGGAGTGGTTGAAGCGAATAGGATAGATTTAACGGGAGGCTAGATAAGCATATGAGGGAGAAGGCTTATGCTGATAGATTTAGATGAGGGAAGGCATGGACTGGTTGGACTGAATTGCCAGTTCTGTGCTGTATATTCTATATAATCCTATGTAATTCCAATTCATGTTACTTCTAAATTGCTATATTTGTTTAGTATTATTTTGATTGACTTATAGTCTAAAATTCGGTAGAATAACTCCAGAGTAAGTGCAACCAGTTAACAATTGTTTAATTATGTGCAAAACGTACTTCAGCAAATAGAAAGAAATTGAGATACTTGTAGTAAAAATTGCAGTGTTAAAACTAGATTTCAGATGAACACATAAATGAATCTAGTTAATATAACGAAACAATAATGAACATCTATAACAGCAACTGTTCCAACAGGATAAAAACAATTTAGTCCTGTGCCAGTCTTGCCATCTTGGAGACAAACTGGTGTATGAAGCTGTACATTGAAGTTCTCATACTGTTGTAATCTGACTCTATTTCCGTAACAGTGCCCTGTACACGTGTAGACAGAATCCACAGACAGAATTCTGTTGTATAACTCCACAATCATAAAATCAGCATTTTACAAATGCAAGTAGTTTTGTTAAACATTAGGGGATAGAACTTGCCCCCCGCCCGAACGGAGCGCTCCCGCCCCGTTTCGATGGTTTTTACCGCAGTTACGGTTCAGGTCGCCTCCTGAGCGACATTCCTCCCTTTGCTTTTTTTTTGTTTTCATCCAGAAGTCAGTCTTAATGGGGGCAGTGACTACACCCGAGGGGCAAAGACGCAGCAGTGACAGCAACTGAGGGGCGGAAGTTGGGTGCGGAGCGGAGTGACCGCCCCAATGACGTCATCGCAGCTCCGCTTCACCACGGCTCTCCCCTTCACTTGTAGGGAAGAGCCTCCACGATTTAAAAACTTCGGCCCACTGGGCCACCAGTGAGGGTTGTCAGCAGTCGGCTGACAAAAGAAAACATGGTGGCAGCGGCAATGCGTCCTCCTCTTTAAGGGAAGCCGCACCGCCATTGCAGAAGGCTACAGCCTCACTGGACATTGGGAAAAAGCTAGGGGCCAGAATTTCCTCTCATATCGCCCATTTACCGCCCGGTTACTGCTCGTTTTCATCAAAAAAATGTAAATTACCGTCCGTTGCCGCCCATTTCCACTCCAGATTAGAACCCGCGGTGATTTGTGCCTACCGTTACCACCCATTTCTGGAGGACTTACCTGACTTGGGCCCAGCGTTCTGACTCTCTCCATTTTGCTTGCAGCTTCACAGTGGCCCAGAAGATCATGAATAATGAAGAAAAGCCATTGTAATGATATGTGCTGTAAATATTAACAGATATGTGAGGTTTCGGCAACATGACCACCACTACTGTACTTAAGTGATTCTATGCAGAAAATGAACTTTTGTATCATTTGAATGTGATTGGGATAATTGGGAGAACCTTTTGTTCAGTAGGCTTTGGGCTGACATATACGCTGAGTTTCTGCTATAAATTGGTCCTGTGTTACACTTCGACTCTGTGGGGACTGGAACATCACCTTAACAACGTACAAACATTGTATCAGGAAGTCTATGAAGGATTGTGACTTCTAAAAGCCTTGTAAATTATTGGATTGTGTAATAAAAAAGTTCTCATATTCTAAGGGGTATTCAAAGAGGCTCATTGTCTCAGACACACACCAGGCACTGAATTAACTCCCAGTACAGGATAACAGAGGAAAAGGGGCTCACTGTCTCACACGGAGGGGGGAGGGGTTGCGTCCACACGATGGAGCCTCATCCAAGTCACTGCATGTACATAACAACCTGGGGGCGGGGGGAGAAGGGAGTCAGTCAATGGGTGAACAAGGTGACCTGACGGGAGTGGGAAGGGAGTCACTCACTAGGTGTACATCCAAGTAAACAGAATGCTCACAGGTTGATAGAGCTGTTGCATTGTGAGTGGCTTACCCAGTTACGTAATGTTCACAAGACTCAAGAAAACCCCGGTCAGTTGGGTCTAGATCATCCAAGATGAGGTATGAGTTTACAAGGGACACCGTCAATTACACATTTAAAGTGATGTTTCCTAAAAGTTGTCAAATGGGATATATTTTCCCCTTCCCAGAAATGAGTGAGACAGAGTACAATAATGATTTAGTTGAATAAAACTTTATATAAATGTAGTAATTTTTAAAAATGTTAACAATGTAATAAAATAATATATTTTTTATGAATACAAATTTTGACAACAACAAACATTATAAACAACAAACAGCAACAACAAAAACAGTATAAACACCACTGAAGACCCTGCACCCTCCCACAATTCTACCTGCAGCCACCTTTCCCAATACCTTTCCTCCCCAACCCCCCCCCCCCCGACCCTTGGCTCTGACCCTCTCCTCTTCCTCCCACTAACAATACCTCTGGCCCTGCCCACGTCAGGACCAGAACGTTCTCCACCAGCAGAGCACCTCGAGCGTGACTGCTGAGGTGGGGGGGGGGGGGGCGGTGACAATGGCAGCGCTATGTTTGGGGATTCTGGAGAAGTTGGAGGTGCTCAGGACCCATTTTCAAAGTCAGAAGAAACTGGTTCCTCCTGACGATCAGGTGCTGTCACATTGGCAGTATGGCACCCTGGGGTGCAGTGCCATATCCCACGACCGTCGATTGCCGCATAGCATTGGCATTGGCGGTCTGGGTGTTCTCCCTCACCGTGGCAATCAGCTCCACCCTGTCCTCCGATTGGCGGGCTGCTAAAGCCCGATGTTTTCGGACAACCCAGCAATGGACTGGAGGAGCTCTCGAATCAAGTCGATGTTCAACCTGGACAGTCCCACCAGGTCCAGGCTCACACCTGCCTGTCTCGCAGTGTTCCCACCTTGCCGGATCAGCCGCCGCAAATTCACCACGGGGGTCGGTGTGCACTGCTGCATGCCGCTTGGTCCCGCTTCCTCAGACCGGAATCCAAGAAAGTTGGGTTCCGACAAGTAGAAATGACCCTTGAAGTCCCGCCACCCCTCCCTCCTCATGCACCACCACCATTACAACGCCTTGAGGAGTGTTGTCCTCCAGCACCTCCAGCACCATCTCCTTCATCTCCTCCATCACCATCCCTTCATTTGGTCTTCCCTGCAATGACTCTTCTCTGGGAACGGCAGGCAGCTCCACCTGTGCAACTATATAAACATTACATTAATGGTTGGCAACAGGGGAGTGGTCAGAGGTAACATCCGAGCAATTCACTTTGCACAGGCTTATGTGGAAAACAAACATTTTTTACTGAGAATCATTACATCAAAGTATCATAAGCAAAGTATAGAGAAAGTACATGACCTAACAAAACTTCATAGAAACATAGAAACACAGAAAATAGGTGCAGGAGTAGGCCATTCGGCCCTTCTAGCCTGCACCGCCATTCAATGAGTTCATGGCTGAACATTCAACTTCAGTACTCCATTCCTGCTTTCTCGCCATACCCCTTGATCCCCCTAGTAGTAAGGACCTCATCTAACTCCTTTTTGAATATATTTAGTGAATTGGCCTCAACAACTTTCTGTGGTAGAGAATTCCACAGGTTCACCACTCTCTGGATGAAGAAGTTCCTCCGCATCTCGGTCCTAAATGGCTTACCCCTTATCCTTAGACTGTGACCTCTGGTTCTGGACTTCCCCAACATTGGGAACATTCTTCCTGCATCTAACCTGTCTAACCCCGTCAGAATTTTAAATGTTTCTATGAGGTCCCTTCTCATTCTTCTGAACTCCAGTGAATACAAGCCCAGTTGATCCAGTCTTTCTTGATAGGTCAGTCCCGCCATCCCGGGAATCAGTCTGGTGAACCTTCGCTGCACTCCCTCAATAGCAAGAATGTCCTTCCTCAGGTTAGGAGACCAAAACTGTACACAATACTCCAGGTGTGGCCTCACCAATGCCCTGTACAACTGTAGCAACACCTCCCTGCCCCTGTACTCAAATCCCCTTGCTATGAAGGCCAACATGCCATTTGCTTTCTTAACCGCCTGCTGCACCTGCATGCCAACCTTCAATGACTGATGTACCATGACACCCAGGTCTCTTTGCACCTCCCCTTTTCCTAATCTGTCACCATTCAGATAATAGTCTGTCTCTCTATTTTTACCACCAAAGTGGATAACCTCACATTTATCCACATTATACTTCATCTGCCATGCATTTGCCCACTCACCTAACCTATCCAAGTCGCTCTGCAGCCTCACAGCATCCTCCTCGCAGCTCACACTGCCACCCAACTTAGTGTCATCCGCAAATTTGGAGATACTACATTTAATCCCCTCATCTAAATCATTAATGTACAGTGTAAACAGCTGGGGCCCCAGCACAGAACCTTGCGGTACCCCACTAGTCACTGCCTGCCATTCTGAAAAGTACCCATTTACTCCTACTCTTTGCTTCCTGTCTGACAACCAGTTCTCAATCCATGTCAGTACACTACCCCCAATCCCATGTGCTCTAACTTTGCACATCAATCTCTTGTGTGGGACCTTGTCGAACGCCTTCTGAAAGTCCAAATATACCACATCAACTGGTTCTCCCTTATCCACTCTACTGGAAACATCCTCAAAAAATTCCAGAAGATTTGTCAAGCATGATTTCCCTTTCACAAATCCATGCTGACTTAGACCTATCATGTCACCTCTTTCCAAATGCACTGCTATGACATCCTTAATAATTGATTCCATCATTTTACCCACTACCCAAACAGTTTGGTTTCCAAGTGGCACAGTGTGATCAACTAAAAAATCATGTCACAACTAACAACATTTCTTGGTCCCAGCATTACATTACATTCTACATTATATAGCCATAACATGACCGCAGTACAGACTAGGGATTATGCAGATGTACCCTCGGGGAGAACTGGTTCGGCACCAACACAGATGGCAGTGCGATCATATGCCCCCGTGAGGGCTGCAGCGCGTTTCTCGAGGTCCATCAGAAGAATAATCTTGGGCAGACCACTGCCCGTTTTGCATAGCTCCACCCTATTGCCAGCTAGTGTTTTCTGCAAAGGTGACAAAAATATGTATGAACTAATTTGACAGTTACTAATGCCGAGCACACACATACATACACAATATAATGATGTACATCCTCAATTAACCGTCCCCCAGTCTTTTTGTCAATGACTGCACAATTGAAGTTTTGTTAGCATGCAATTGTTGCATGATGAACACATGAAAATACAGAGGACTAACACAAAGAGGTCGATGATGGGAAATAAAAATGACACCAAGCTTTACAACATAATAAAATGTGTCACTACTTAAGAGTAAATCATCAATGCATGATAAAAGTTAGTACCCAATGACATCATTGCGGCACTGGTTCGGCCCCCCGCCTCATGGGTGTGACGGAGGACACCGCCTCAGCGATCTCTCGCCATAACCGCTGATACACAAACGGTGACAGTTTCCCTCGCTCATCCCATGTTAACTCATTCCAACGAGCCTCCACTTCGCCCAACAATGACTCCTGGGCTTCCTCTGAGAAATGAGTGGCCCTTTTTCTCCCACCTAACACCCTCTCATAAGAACATAAGAATTAGGAACAGGAGTAGGCCATCTAGCCCCTCGAGCCTGCTCCGCCATTCAACAAGATCATGGCTGATCTGGCCGTGGACTCAGCTCCACTTACCCATCCGCTCCCCGTAACCCTTAATTCCCTCTCCACTTGCATGGCTTGATTCTCCATTCTTTGGATAATTATTTTTATAGATACAGGTTGAGCGTCCGAAATTCGGAGTTCCAAAATTCAGGATGTTCCGGAATCCGGACACCGGGCCAATCCGTGGCGGGGTCGTCCGGAAACCGGGAAATGTTCCAAAATCCGGATTCCTCCCGCCTCGGTGAGCCGACTTTGCCCCGGCCCTCAGCGACCCGGACTCACCCCAGCCCGACTTCACCCTGGCCCCGGCTCACCCACTTCTCCCCCCTCTCCCTCTTACCTCGGTGGGCCAACCTCACCCCCTTACCCCGGCTGCCCGACCCCACCTACCTCGGCCCAGGCAAAGACGTTCCAAAATCCGGAAATACCCGGAATCCGGAACGGCCTCAACCTGTATATATATTTATATTTAAATATTTTTTATTTATTTATTTTTATTATTATTATTTTTTTAAGATTTTTAAAATATTATTACTTACACTATTAATTACATTCTTTTATAATATAATATAATTGTGAAAATAGTAAAAATCCTCAAAAAACCTAAAAAATCCTCAGCACTCTTCTCTCACTGATATACACTAATCTCTGCAGCTTGAAAATGTTAAGTGCTATCCTTTTCTTCTTTGCGCATGTGTGGGGTCACCCTTGACCCCGAAATTGCGGGAGAATGGCCACCATGCACAAGGAAGCTTTTCCAGCCCTGTTAGACAGCAGTTCTGCTTTCCTTTATACAGGTAAGCTGATCACCGACTTTTGTCCCGGTTTGGCCACCCGCTGCACTCTGCTCCCGCATCGCTTGGCCGCCGCCAACATGAACGACCCGAAAAGCTCGGGAGTGCGCACCAGCGGTATTCCGGTGAATAAAAAGATGCAACTGCCGGAATACCGCTAAGGATCGGGCGGGGGTGATCCGCATGCAAATTCCAGTCTCCATTTAGCATGAAACATATAATCAAGTACTTGCTGGATCTTTAAGGCATTTAAATACAAGTTAAAACAAGTCATCGTACAAGGTTCATTAACGGGATTAAACTTGGAACTTTATCATATACCATTCTTCGGGATGTGGTCCTTGCTGGCAAGGCTGGCATTTATTGCCCATCCATGGTTTCCCTTGAAGGCATGTAGGCATAATTGCTCAATTCCCTGCTCCCATTGGAGAGCCATGCTTGCAGGGAATATGGATTGGAGAATTGGGACAATCATGTCGCAGCACTGTTTCCTAACTGCTCTTCCAGCAAGTGCAACACCTCGCCAGGAGCGAGAAACCCCCCATAGTTAATGTCACTGATTTATCATTTAAAAAGGAAAATGGATTGATTCATGGGGTAAATCCCCGGATGACGCCTGTGTCTGTGCACACACAGAGGCTGAACTCCAGGACATAGTCAACGTATTTACCAAGGCGTATGAAAGCATAGGCCTTACACTAAACATTAGTAAGACAAAAGTCCTCCACCAGCCTGTCCTCACCACACAGCACTGCCTCCCAAACATCAAGATTCACGGTGTGGCCCTGCACAATGTGGACCACTTCCCCTATCTTGAGAGCCTTCATATCAACAAGAGCAGGCATTGATGATGAGATCCAACACCACCTCCAGTGCGCCAGTGCAGCCTTCGGCCGCCTGAGGAAAAGAGTGTTTGAAGATCAGTCCCTCAAAACTGTCACCAAGCTCATGGTCTACAAGGCCGGAGTAATATCTGCCCTCCTGTATGGCTCAGAGACTTGGACCATGTACAGTAGACACCTCAAGTCGCTGGAGAAATACCACCAGCGATGTCTCCGCAAGATCCTGCAAATCCCCTGGGAGGACAGACGCACAAACATTAGCGTCCTCGACCAGGGCAACATTCCCAGCACTGAAGCACTGACCACACTTGATCAGCTCCACTGGGCAGGCCACATAGTTCACATGCCAAACACGAGACTCCCAAAGAAAGCGCTCTACTCGGATCCCGTCCACGGCAAACGAGCCAAAGGTGGGCAGAGGAAACATTATAAGGACACCCTCAAAGCCTCCCTGATAAAGTGCGACATCCCCACTGACACCTGGGAGTCCCTGGCCATAGACCGCCCTAAGTGGAGGAAGTGCATTCGGGAGGGTGCTGAGCTCCTCGAGTATCGTCGCCGAGAGCATGCAGAAATCAAGCGCAGGCAGCGGAAGGAGCGTGCGGTAAACCAGACTCCCTGCCCACCCTTTCCATCAATGACTTTCTGTCCCACCTGTGACAGAGACTGTGGTTCTCGTGTTGGACTGTACAGCCACCTAAGAACTCATGCTAAGAGTGGAAGCAAGTCTTCCTCGATTCCGAGGGACTGCCTATGATGATGAAATCCCCCAAACCCTAGTAACATCCCAGAAAATCCTGTAATACCATGTAATAAAACCAGAGTATGTTATTCATGTACCATAATTCAATAGCCCTAATTATAAATACAGATTGTGGAATGCAACCCCCAAGATATAGGTAAAATCCAAAATCCTATTAAATGAAGCAGCATTTGATTTCCTCAATCACCATAAAACAGTGGCCCTTTATATAGTGTGTGGCTTTAGGCAGCCTAACATCAAAAGGATTACAAAATTGATTGGGAGGGTTCAAAGAGGAATCACAAGATTGCTTCTAGGACTCAGAGCTGAACGTGATAGATAACATAGATGTAAAGCTGCTATCTAACTTGGACTGTGAGCAAAGCATGAATACAGGCATTAAATGAACAAATCTCAAATGAGTGTTTAGATTAGAACAATTTCCCCACAAATAATGGAAGTGAGAACCAGGCTCCCTGAAAAAACAAGTTATTGTGTCATGTATCTGCTTCAAAAAAGAGCTGGGCAGCAATTGGTTAGGATAAGATTGAAAGTCAAAAACGTGATCAATATTGATAAAAAAGAAAAACTGCAAATATTAGAAATCTAAAATAAAAACAGAAATTGTGGGAAATGCACAACATGTCAGTCAACATCTGAAAGAGAGAAGAAAGGTTAACTTTTTGGGAGTTGACCCTTCATTAGTTTGACTGAATGAACTTTTTTATGTCAGTGTCCCGAGCGTATTGTTATTCTACTATTAATGAAACATTAGGCGTATTTTTACAAAACCACACTCAGTGAGAAGCCTCGCCTACCATGAGCGTATATTGCAAATTTCTGTGATGGGTTTCTGTCCATTAAAAGGAATAGTGGAAAAATATGGAGGGCACACAAATAAATTCCCATTATACACTCCTGGCAGACAAGCCCCAATACCAGGAGTATGATTTTACAAGCCTATCCCATCAAACTCAAAACCATTTTTAAAATCCAAATGTTAATAGTTTGTACACAAACACAGTTGTATATGGAATGTGATGTAAAATTTGGGGAAATTTACATAGTGAAACTAATGCAATCTTACAATCAATAAACATCCTCTTTTTGCAAAGTACTCTGGGTAAGCTGGCATCGGTATTGACTAAATGCTCAGTGGTGGTGGTGGTGGTGGTGGTGTCGCGCTCCTCATTCTCCTCTTCACCAGGTGCAGATGCAGGTGCTGGTTCCACCTCGACCAGCGTCTCAGGATGACCTTAAAAGCATATTTGAGCTTATTACAGAGCTTATTAGAACTTAACGGTAAACATTAATGTTACATAATCAATACATTTCACTACCCCAGAAAGCTGTAGCGGCTGCATCCCGTGCTCTTATTGCTTCTTATGCAGACATGACATAACATGACATCATTCGTATATTGCACATTGCATTATAATTACAGGATGTTACATCAGTTTTGAATACTGTTTGACACATTACTCACGAGACGCATAGCTGGGCTCCGCCAGACCGCGGGTGGTGGCCGAACGGCTTTCATGGCTCCTCCAGGTCAGTCAATGGTCGCAGCTGAGCAGAGCCCCCTCCGCGGTTGTTAGATATCTTCTTCTGCAAATGAGAAAAGAGCATAGCATAAGCTAATTGACTAGGTAGTATCATGGAGACACAACAGTTTAAAACGCTACATGCAAATAGGATCATGCATGGTTGCTTAGGAGCTACAGCTTGACACATATACATCTCTCTATACTGCAGCAGCCAGAGAGACTTCCATCACATCAAACAATCCCAGGGCATATACAACACGGGCTCAATACAGATTAAAGCTCCCTTTACACTGTCCCATCAAACACTCCCCGGGCTATTACATCACAAGTTACATACAGATTAAAGCGCCCTCTACACTGTCCCATCAAACACTCCCAGGACAGCTACAGCCTGGGGTTATTTATAGAGTAAAGCTTCCTCTACATAGTCCCAGGTTCAGAGCCCTGTCCAGATCTCAACATGGAGTTTATGTAATACATGACGAATAACAAGCTTAAATTAAATCCAGGAGATTCATTATAATAATTATTATAATTACAATTTGCATCAGTACAATATAAAATGCAACTTAATCTTGCTGCAGCTACCAAACTGTTCCAGCGCTTCCGGCAGTGGTCAGATCCCCTCGCCTCATGGGAAGCCGAGGACACCACATCCGCGATCTCAGCCCAAATCTTCTGATACACACGGGGTGGGGGTTTCCCATCAGCACCCCGCATCAATTGGCCCCACCAGGACTGCACCTCATCAACAAGGGCCTCAGTGGCCTCATCACTGAAGGGTTTCGCCCTCTTTCTCCCCCCACCCGCGCCCCCCCCACCAACCCCACCCCCCCCCCCCCAGCATCATGATCGCATTCAGACATTTTTACTAATATCTGAACTTTTAACTGTATATTATAAGTCTGTAAACTGTATCTGTATCTTATGAATATCCTATAAGTCTGTAAGCCTGATCTGTAAACCTCTTTTCTGATCTGTAAAACTCTTTTCTCTCTTTCTCTTCTCTCCTCCAATTCCTGCCTTCTCGGTATCTCCTCTCTCTCGCTCTCTCTCTGCCCCTCCCTGTGCCTTCTGCGCAATTGTGGATGACACCTGACCTCCTGAAACGCAGGAAAACCAGTGACCAAGAAAAAAAATAAATCGCATGTGCAGAAGGCCGTTGCTAGGGAAGCTTTTGCCTTCCACATCGCTGGCCGTTAGCTGGACACACGTCAGATTGCAGAGCTTTCGCATTGCCCATTTCACATCGCTGGCGAATCGGCAAGTGGAAAATCGCGATCCAAAAAATGGGCGATGTTCCAGCGATCTGTAAGGCTGAGACATCGAACATCGCTGGAACATCGCCCGTTTTTTGGACGATAGCTAGCAAAGTGGAATGTCTAGGATACAAGATTTATTAGGATGTAACAAGATGCTTAACTTAAGTGCAAACTTTGCACAGCTCCTGCCACTGTATTGTTAAATGCTGTTGGATGCAGACAGGCATTTCATTTAATATCAGTCGGATCTGGCATCGGCTCCAAATATGGAAAAACAGAATCACTGCTGAAGTTAAAGCCATACAGACCATCCTCTGGAAATACTTAGCTCCCTGTAGTATAGATCAAACAGAATAATTTGATGTATTAGCAGGATCACAATTATAAACAAAGCCCTAAAATATAAATTATACAAGTGTAGTGCTCGGTTTGAGCACCTATTGACAGAATGGTGCTAATGCTATACTGCATTTGCAAGGCTAATGCCAGGCTACCAACATTATAACCAACATCACTGGAACTGTGACATGCTAAGTTACATGTCAATATGACACAGCTAAAATGGAGCTAAGGATGGGAGACAAATCATATTTTAACTGAAAGTGGGCCATTTGCAATGTGGGTTGTCTTGTTCCTTAACAAAAAGGGCAAATCATTGTTCTGCCCTTGTCGGCCTTTATTGTGGGTCTTAGCATTAATTCCTTCTCTCCTCTGACTCAGAAGGACATAGGTTCAAGCCCAACTCCAGGAACATGAGCACATTAGGTTTAGAGCACATGCAAAAGGACAAGGAAAAATCAAATGTGAGAATATTCAACTGGAGGAGAGGTAATTACAGTGAGTTGAAAAGGGATCTGGCCCAGATGGATGGGAATCAAAGATTGACAGGTAAAATAGTAAATGAGCAACGGGAGGCCTTCAGAATAGTTTGGGTACTGACTAGATACATGCCCACAAGATGGAAAGGAAAAGGCATTCAAAACTAGAGCTCCCTGGGTGACTAAAGATATAGAGGCCAAAATTGTGCCTTTCCTTAAGGCCTGTTACCTCCGCAAATTGGCGGACACGCTGCGGAGTGGAGTGGCCGCCGCCCTTTGGTGGAATGGCCGCTGATAGCCCAATTGCTCTCCTGAGATTTCCCGGCGGTGCCCCCGTCCCCTGCCACCGCTCTGCTGCTGCCGATTGGTGTTAAGCACGTCATCACTGTGCACACCACCGATCTACCCGCGCCCCCCCCTCTCGATGGCGACATTCCCCTCGAAAAATCTTCGGCCTGCCTGATGCCAAAACATCTAAATGGCGGTGCGGCTTCCCTTAAAGGGAAAGATGCAATGCCTCTGCCGCCATATTTTTTTTTTGTCAGCCAACTGCCATGTTGGCCCGATAAATATGCCCTGGGTTCGACTGGACTGCCAACAGGCCCTCTTGGGTGCCAGGCCGCTGGCCCAGCTGAAACCCTCCCCGGTGGCCCAGTGGGCCGAAGTTTTAAAAGCGCGGAGGCTCTCCCCTTTAAGTGAAGGAGAAAGCCATGGTGACGTGGCACCGTGATGACGTCATCGCAGTATGACTCCACATCCCCTTAACCTCCACCCCTCAGTTGCTGTCACCGCCGTGTTTTTGCCCCTCAGGTGTAGTCACCATCCCCATTTACACCGACTTCCGGATCAAAACCGAAAAAAAACAAAGAGCCGCCTGTCGCGCAAGAGGCAACCCGTTTTGGGCAGGGGGCAATTTTTACCCCATAGAGATTAAAATGAATCAGAAAAAGGAGGCTTTTGATAAATATTGGGTTCCTAATTTAGTGGAGAACCAAGCTGAATATAAAAAGTATGGGGGAGCACTGAAAAAGGAAGTAAGAGGAAAAAAGAGAGTATGAGAAAACATTAGCGGGTAATATAAAAGAAAACCCAAAAGTAATTTATGAACATATAAATAGTAAAAAAGTTGTCAAACGAAGAGTGGGGCCAATTAGGGGCCAAAAAAGAAATCTTCTTGTGGAGGCAGAGGGCAGGGCTGAGGTACTAAATTAATACTTTGCATCAGTCTTCACTGAAGCAGAGAATGATGCCAATATCACACGAAGGAGGATGTAGTAGAGGAATTGGATAGGATAAAACTAAGATAAAGAGGAGGCACTTGAAAGGTTGGCAGTGCTCAAATTAGAAAGGTCACCTGATCCAGATGGCATGCAGAGGATATGGCCACAATCTACCAATCCTCCTTAGATAATTGAGGGGTGCCAGAGGACTGGAGGAATGCAACTGTTACACCCAAGTTTAAAAAGGGGAGAGGGATAAACCCAGCAACTACAGGCCAGTCAGCCTAACATCAGTGGTGGGGAAACATTTAGAGATAATAATCCAGGCCAAAATTAATGTGCATATTGAAAAGAATGGATTAATAAATGAAAGCCAGCACAGATTTATTAAAGGCACCTAATGTTTTTTGAATTTCATGATTGTGTTCTTCAATGGAGAGGGTTTATGAGGGTAGTGCAGTTAATGTTGTGTATATGGACTTTCAAAAGATGTTTGATAAAATGCTACAAAATAGACTTGTTAGCAAAATTGAAGCAAAATAAAGGGGCAGTGGCTGCATGGTTATGACATTGGCTAAGAGACAGAAAGCAAAGAATAATGATGAATGGTTGTTTTATCTTAGACTGAAGGAAAGTGTGCAGTGGTATTCCCGAGGAGTAGGCATTGGGACCATTGCTCTTTTTGATAAATATTAAAGACCTGGACTTGGGTATACAGAGTGGAATTTCAAAGTTTGCAGATGACACAAAACTCAGAAATGTAGTAAACAGTGAGGAGGAGAGTATGGGCAGAGACATGGCAGATGAAATTTAATTCAGAGAAGTGTGAATTGATTAATTTTGGTATGAAAAATGAAGAGAGGCATTATAAACTAAATGGTACAGTTTTAAAGGGGGTGCAGGAACAGAGAGACCTGGGGGTGTATGTACACGTCTTTGAAGGTGGTAGGACAGGTTTAGAAGGGTACTAAAATGCCACATGGGATCCTCAGCTTTAAAAATAGAGGCATAGAGTACAAAATCAAAGAAGTTATGCTAAACATTTATAAAACACTGCTTAGACCCCAGCTGGAGTATTGTGGCCAATTTTGGGAACCATACTTTAGGAAGGATGAGAAGGCCTCAGAGAGGGTGAAAAAGAGATTTACTAGAATGGGATGCGGGATTTCAGTTACATGGAGAGATTACAGAAGCTGGGGTTGATGTCCTTACAGCAGAGGTTAAGGGGAGATTTGATAGAGTTGCTCAAAATCATGAAGTGTTAAGGTATTTGGCAATTATGCAGCGAGTTGTTCTGATCTGGATGTATTGCTTGAAAGGATGGTGAATGCAGATGAATTACAACTTTCAAAAGGGAATTAGATAAATAATTGAAGTGGAAATTTTTACAAGGCTATGGGGAAAGAGCAGGGGAGTGGAACTAATTAGATAGATATATCAAAGACTGGCACAGGCACAATGGGACAAATGTGCTCCTTCTGTGCTGTATCATTCTATAATAATCAAGGTAGTAATTTCATTCAGTACTGAAGAAGGGTTGCAGTGTCAGAGTGAGACAATAATCTTATGCTCTCTCAGATTAATGTAAAAATCCCAGGGCGCTATTGAAAGTAGACCAGGGGAGTCCTGCTGGTGTCCTGGCCAATATATCCCTCAACCAACAAGCCACTCATGAGCCACAATTTTACATTTAGAAGCAGTCCAAAGTTTCACAGGGGCCTGCTCACTCCTACTACAGAACAGATACATATTTACCTTTGGCTCTATTGGGGGCATCCTCAATCCCAATATGCAGCAAAACAAACGTATATGGTATGGATTTTGCGGTCAGCGACAAGGGGTCGGCACTCGCCACTGACCCTGAAGAAAGCTGCCAACAAAGATTTAGTGAGCTCTGTGGTGTCGATTTCCTCTATTACTACGTCAATTTCATTCAAGCACCATCTACATGGGTCTGTGGTGGCCAGGAACAATTAAGTCATCCAGCATGTGAGATCAACTAATAAATATTTATTTAAAAAACAGTATTTGACACTGCACAAAATCCAGCTGTATCACAATTCACACAGCAACACTGCCTTTGTTGATATCATTTAGGTGGTCAACCAATGTGTAGAACAAATTACTGCTATGTGAAACACTTTGTATAAAGTAGTACTCTATGGAACAATTGATAATTATATATGGAAACCTTAAGCACTGCTGGTGAACTATGTATGTGCAGTCAGCTTTCCTAAAAAATGGGAGATTTATATCACTCAAAATGGCTTCTGAGAAACTTTGAATTGGGGATGCATTTTCTACCTTGACAACCCTTACCTATTAGCAAACTAAATCATGTTGGGCTACTGCTGCGTACTGAATAGATAATTACAAACTACATTATTTATACATAAAAGTGTCTTTATTGATGTTATTCTTAGAATAATTGTGATTATGTAGGCTGCATTTTTTATGTACTTGCTGGTGATACAGCACCTGATTGATAAAATAACAATCTAACGCACATCACCACCATTTATCAAGAAGATCAAAACAGCAGCAAGTTAATATTATAATGATAATTATGCTCATGGTCATAACAAAGAATAGTCAACAAAAGATATTATTGTTAAAAAAAACATATTGATCAGCAAACTGGGTTTATTATTTGAGCAGTCTAACCTTTAATATAAGAATATTTTGAGTATTTTAGTTGCAATTTTTTCAGTAATTCTTTAAGAATCCAATAACGTTCACAGATACACACCACAATATATCAAAAGTGTGACTGTATTTCGAACAGATTCCTGGCTCACAATAAGTTGAAGAATTTGCTGGGAGTCCGAAGGTGTGGTAGCTCCGGGGAGGGGTTCTGGTAGCAATGGAGGAGTCCCACAGTCTCGCAAAACTGACTGCAGTCGCAGCACCTGAGAGCAGTAAGATAGGCACAGGGGTATGGCAACTTTGCGGGTGTAACTGGCCCACGACAATGTGACCCATCCTGCCCCTGGCCTGTTCATGATCATCAACTCTGCTTAGGGCCTGAAACCAGGTTTTAAGCACAGAAGTCCACTAGTACTATAGTAGCTGGCTATATAAGAACATAAGAACATAAGAAATAGGAGCAGGAGTAGGCCATACGGCCCCTCGAGCCTGCTCCGCCATTTAATACGATCATGGCTGATCCGATCATGGACTCAGGTCCACTTCCCTTCCCGCTCCCCATAACCCCTTTTTCCCTTATCGATTAAGAAACTGTCTATCTCTGTCTTAAATTTATTCAATGACCCTGCTTCCACAGCTCTCCGATGCAGCGAATTCCACAGATTTCGAGAAGAAATATCTCCTCATCTCAGTTTTAAATGGGTCGCCCCTTATTCTGAGATTATGCCCCCTAGTTCTAGTCTCCTCTATCAGTGGAAACGTCGGCCCCAAGTTTCGACATGATTTGCTCCTGATTTTTAGAAGCAACTGGTGTAGAACGGAGTATCTTAGAAATTCAAATTCTCGGCATTTAGTTTGCTCCAGTTCTAGTCAGTTAGAACAGTTTCACTTTGGAACAGAATTTCTTTTTCAAAAGGGGGCGTGTCCAGCCACTTACGCCTGTTTTCAAAGTTTCGTCAGTGAAAACTTACTCCAAACTAACTTAGAATGGAGTAAGTGAAGATTTTTGTACGCTCGAAAAAACCTTGTCTACACTTTAGAAAATCAGGCGTAGGTTACAAATCAGGCGTAGGGAATGGGCGGGGGGGGGGGTTTAAAGGGAAGTTTACAAACATTAAACACTTCAGTTTTACAAATAAAGAGCCATCATCAATAATAAATGATAAATACATCAATAAATCAACCAATAAATCAATCAAAAAAAATTAATAAGAAATATTTTTTTTTTAAATCAATAAATAAAACATTTTCTACTTACCGACTGCAGCACCGGGAGTCCTCCAACAGCATGCTGGGATGCCCCCTCCCCCCGCCCCCAGTGTGTCTATCTCTCTGTCTGTCTGTCTGTCTGTGTGTGTCTCTCATTCTCTGTCTGTCAGTGTCTGTGTTTCTGACAGCGAGGGGAGGAGGAGGAGAGGGGTAGAGGTAGAGGGAGAGGGGGAGGGGGGGAAGGGGGAGAAGGGGGAGGGGGTAGAAGGGGGAGAAGGGGGAGAAGGGGAGGGGGAGGGGGGAGGAGGAGGAGGGGGGAGGAGGAGATGGGGGGAAAGGAGATAGGGGGGAAAGGAGATGGGGGAGAAGGAGGGGGGAAAGGAGGGGGGGGAAGGAGATGGGGGAAAGGAGATGGGGGGAAAGGAGAAGCGGGGGGAAAGGAGAAGGGGGAGGGAGGCTGAACGGGCCGGGCCCGAGACTTCGGGCAGGGCCCGTCCCCAGCACCAGATTTACAGGTAGCTGCCGTTGGGTCGGGTCGGGGGGAGCGCGGGTCAGTGGGGTGGTGGGAGGGAGGTCGGTTCGGTTTGGGTCGGGGGGAGGGAGGGAGAGGGAGGTCAGGTCGGGGGGAGGGAGGTCAGGATCCAGTCCGGGGGCGGGGGTGGGGAAAGTGGGAGTCGGGTCGGTGTCGATGTCGGGTCCGGTCCAGAGGCGGGGGGCGGGGGGAAGCGGGAGTCGGGTCGGGTCCAGTCCGGGAGTGGCAGGGTGGGGGAAGCGGGAGTCGGGTCGGTGTCGGGTCCGGTCCGGAGGCGGGAAGCAGGAGTCGAGTCAGATCGGGAGGAAGCAGGAGCTGGCCATGGGAGGAGCCTTATTCACGCAGCCCCAGTGAGGCCATTCGGCCAGGGCTAGGGGATGAGTGTTTCGGCCCCTCCCACACAGTTTTGGGCGCCTGGAGCTACTGCACATGCGCGCCCACTGTAGCGCGCATGTGCAGAGGTCCCGGCACTATTTTCAGCGCAGGGACCTGGCTCAGCCCCCTACAGCTCGTGCTGCGCTGCGCCGAGCTGCAAACGACCTGCAGGGAGGTGGAGAATCTGGATGTTTTTTTTAGGCGCACTTTGTGGCGCGAAAAACGGGCGTCCAGGTCGGGACTGCGCCGTTCTAGGCGCGGCTCGAAATTTGGGCCCATCCTCTCTGCATCCACCTTGTCGAGCACCCTCATAATCTTATATGTTTCGATAAGATCACCTCTCATTCTTCTGAATTCCAATGAGTAGAGGCCCAAACTACTCAACCTTTCTTCATAAGTCAACCCCCGCATCTTCGGAATCAACCTAGTGAACCTTCTCTGAACTGCCTCCAAAATAAGTATATCCTTTTGTAAATATGGAAACCAAAACTGCACGCAGTATTCCAGGTGTGGCCTCACCAATAGCCTGTATAACTGTAGCAAGACTTCCCTGCTTTTATACTCCATCCCCTTTGCAATAAAGGCCAAGTTTCCATTGGCCTTCCTGATTACTTGCTGTACCTGCATACTAATCTTTTGTGTTTCATGTACAAGTACCCCCAGGTCCCGCTGTACTGCAGCACGTTAAATAATAACTTGCTCTTTGATTTTTTTCTGACGAAGTGTATAACCTCACACTTTCCTACATTATATGCCATCTGCCAAATTTTTGCCCACTCACTTAGCCTGTCTATGTCCTTTTGCAGATTTTTTGTGTCCTCCTCACACATTGGTTTCCTCCCATCTTTTTATCATCAGCAAACTTGGCTACGTTATACTCAGTCCCTTCTTCCAAATCATTAATATATGTTGGAAATAGTTGGGGTCCCAGCACTGATCCCTGAGCACCCCACTAGTTACTTATTGCCAACTCGAGAACATTTATCCCGATTCTCTGATTTCTGTTAGTTAGCCAATCCTCTATCCATGCTAATATATTACCCCCAACCCCGTGAACTTTTATCTTGTGCAGTAACCTTTTATGTGGCACCTTTTATGTGGCGCCTTCTGGAAGTGCAAATACACCACATCCACTGGTTCCCCTTTATCCACGCTGTTCGTTACATCCTCAAAGAATTCTAGCAAATTTGTCAAACATGACTTCCCCTTCATAGATCCATGCTGACTCTGTCTGACTGAATTATGTTTTTCCAAATGTCATGCTACTGCTTCTTTAATAATGGACTTCAACATTTTCCCAACCACTGTCATACAGTATTTATAATGCTTTGTCTTCTTAAAACCAGCTTCAGTCAGGGACTCACATTAACAGCCCACATTAGTTGGAGGGCGGGGTGCGTGGGGAGGAGTAGGAGGGAGATGGGGGAGTGGAGGGAAGTGGGGCGAGGCATGGGTGCCCAAAGGCTGAGAACAAGCCTGGGGAAGTTTATGGAAAATATACCATGAATAGATCAGGTGGCATGATAGGTATGGTCCAGGAGATCACCAGGTGTGAAGGCCTACAGCGTGTATCATAGTCATATAAATTACTTTTAAATCTGGATAATTATTCACAATCTGCAATTTGGATATAGCTTCAGCACCAGAGAATCACATTTGCATTAGAACATAAGAACATAAGAACATAAGAAATAGGAGCAGGAGTAGGCCATTTGGCCCCTCGAGCCTGCTCCACCATTCAATATCATAGCTGATCTGATCATGGACTCCGCTCCACTTCCCTGCCCGCTCCCCATAACCCTTCACCCCCATATCGCTCAAAAGTCTGTCTATCTCCACCTTAAATATATTCAATGACCCAGCCTCTACAGCTCTCTGGGGCAGAGAATTCCATAGATTTACAACACTGAGAGAAGAAATTGCTCCTCATCTCAGTTTTAAATGGGCAGCCTCTTATTCTAACATCATGGGCTAGAACCTCCACTGTTTTTGCCTGCTTAACGCCCACTTAACGCCCATTTTACCGCTGAAATGACGTGTAATGCCCATATATCACCCATGTTGGCACAAAATGGAAATTGGCAGGCATTTTTCAGAAACTTATCACCGACTGTTACTTTCCCCATGTGGTTAACGCTGAGAAAAAATATTACCGCCTGCCCATTTTTTTGGGGTGGAATCAGCAGAATGGGCGAATTCAACGGCCATAATATCGCCCAGCATTACTTTCCGCACAGAATTAACGCCGAGATTCAATATTAACGCCCGGCGATTGTTTTTTGTCGTAAAGAGAATATTTACCCAAACTAACGGCCATGGAGATCGCCCATCGTCAATTTCACCACATCGCCCATAATATCGCTCGCTCAAAAAAACGCCCACAAAAAGTGAAACTAACCGGAATGAATCATAGCCTTATGGACGCCATGTTGTAGATCACATGTCGCGTCCTTTAAAAGGCTGCAGATGTACTCTGCAGGTCATTGGAGTTGATGTGAACATCTCTAAAAACATCTTGACCAAACTGTGACCGATTGGAATTGAAGAGGTATGCTCATCGGGACATTCTTTATTTGTGACCAATCGGTGGAAAACAGAGAGCTACTGCAATGGGCCCTGTCCTTTTTCACCTTCTCTTGGTGACAAATACATGCAGCAGACTCAACATCGGCAAAGGAATGCTGCACTGCATTATGTGCCCAATGTACGAAGTGACAGACAGATGAGGAGGACCAGACATTACACCCCCCATAAGTACAAGGAGAAGCATTCTTACCTCAACTTGCCCAACACCACCTGCCTTCGGAGACTGCGCTTCCACAAAGAGGATGTCACTGAGGTATGCCAGCTGACAAGGGCAGACCTGCAGCCTGCCAGCACCATCAGTACTGCACTGTCCGTCGAGGTCAAATTCATCGCGGCACTGTCGTTCTATGTCTCGGGTTCTTTTCAGGCCACAGCTGGCGACATTTGCGGACTTTCTCAGCATGCCACATATTGCTGCATTATCAC
The DNA here is from genome assembly GCF_044704955.1 of Pristiophorus japonicus. Lineage (NCBI taxonomy): Eukaryota > Metazoa > Chordata > Chondrichthyes > Pristiophoridae > Pristiophorus > Pristiophorus japonicus. Next base: position 203,855,905 of record NC_091981.1, read on the forward strand.
TTAAACCCTGTACGCACACAGGAGGGACTTGATCAGCTTCCCTATGACCGGAGAGGCACAGAGTGAGAGGGCTGTAGGTTTCTCCAGAATTGCAAACTTCCCCAAGGTGCAGGGAGCAATAGACTGTATGCACATCGCGATGCAGGCATCTTTTCAGGATGCTGAGGTTTTCAGGAACCACAAGGAATTCCACTCCCTGAATGTCCAACTAGTTGTCGACCACCAGCAAATTATACTGGCAGTGAATGCTCAATTTCCGGGCAGCATTCATGATGCGCACATACTGCGTGAGAACACTGTATCTGACTTGTTTAACAATGAGCCACAAGGTCAATGCTGGATATTGGGGACAAAGGATATGACCTTGCCACCTGGCTGATGACCACCCTGTGTGACACCCACACCGAGGCCGAGAGGCGATACAACGAGAGCCACAGAGCAACTCGCAATATCATGGAGAAAATCATTGGAGTGCTGAAGCAACGCTTCAGATGCCTGGACTACTCAGGAGGCGAGCTCCAATACCACACTGAGCAGGTAGCTCAATTCATCGTGGTCTGCTCCATGCTACACAACTTGGCTATCAGGAGGGGATAAGAATTGCTTGATGAGTCTGACAGTCTACCTCACCAGAGAGAGGAAGTGGAGGACGAGGAGGCGGACGCTGACATCGGGCCAGACAAACAGGCTGACGCTGAAGCTATGCCCCCGCCCTCCTATAGCCCGTATGAAAGGGCCCATGGTGGCATGATAGCTGAAAGACCCTTATGTTAGGAGCTCATCAATAAGCGCTTTTCCTGAAAGAACGCTGGTGTTATTTACAAGGCTGACACACTGCTGGGTGTGCAGGTCATGCATCAATGGTGGGCATCACCTTGGTGACAGCTAAAGTTTTCATTGATTAAGTGTGATTATACCCTTTGATGTTAAGGAATCACCAGCATGTAATGGTGCAGCTATCTGAGCCAATACAATGTGCTGCAAGGTTTTGTTAAATAAAAAACATTTCAACCGAACATTAGTCTGAAATCATCAGTATTTCTGTACAAACCAATCCTTCCCCCCCCCCCCCCCACTGCTTCTCCTCCGCACCTCTACCCCTTCCCCTTCCCCTCCTGACTCCAAGCCGCCTGGCCGAGGAGGTCCTCAGGTGATGCTTCATTGGCGGGGGGTGGTGGTGATGGCCGAAATGCTGCGGGAGAGGACGGTCCCGAGGTGGGAGTGTGCTCTGGGCCATAAGCAAGATGTTGCTGCTGGCTCTTGTGTGTGGTTGGCAATGGGGGTACGTCACCTTGGGGTGCAGTGCTATGCTCCGGGACCACTGGGAGCAGTCTGCCATCAGTGATCCTGGCCTGGTGCAGGCTCGAAGGGCCGAATGGCCTACTCCTGCAACTATTTTCTGTTACCAGCTCCAGAGCCTCCTCCATCCCTTCCATGTTATACATTTATATGTTGGACAAAAACTTGGTGCTTAATAGGCTTTTTGCTGTTTGTGAATCTCCGTCGTTCCTCCCACAACAAACAAGCACACACCACAGCCACACACGCTTTCAGTGCCTCTGAGCTCCCTCTCTCTCTGTCTCCTCTTCTGCGCATGTCTGATGATCCTTGACCTCCTGAATCGCAGGAATCGAGCGTTGCCATGCCATTGCTAAGGATGGCCATTTTACAGCAGACGGTCAGAGAAATTTAAATCTACCGCCCATTTGATATCGCTTGTGGTAATGCTCATTTTCAAAAATGTAAACTAGGTGTTTTGAGAATGGGCGAGAAGCCGGCGATCTGAAAACCCTTTTTTAATGCACAATAATGCCCATTTTCGGGCGATAAGCTCAAAAGTGGAGGTTCTAGCCCCATGTCCCCTTGTTTTAGTTTCCCCTATGAGTAGAAATATCCTCTCTGCATCCACCTTTTTGAGCCCCCCTCATTATCTTACAGATCACCTTTCATTCTTCTGAACTCCAATGTGTCTCGGCCCAACATACTCAACCTATCCTCATAAGTCAACCCCCTCATCTCTGGAATCAACCTAATGAACCTTCTTTGAACATCCAAATCAAGTATATCCTTCCTTAAATAAGGAGACCAAAACTGTATGCAGTACTCTAGGTGTAGCTTCACCAATACCCTGTACAGTTGTAGCATGGCTTCTCTGCTTTTATACTCCATCCCCCTTTGCAATAAAGGCCAACATTCCATTTGCCTTCCTGATTTCTTGCTGTATCTGCATACTAACTTTTTGTGCCCACCTCACAATTTGCTTTCCCATCCATCTTTGTATCATCAGCAAACTTGGCTACATTACACTTGGTCCCTTCATCCAAGTCATTCATACAGATTGCAAATAGTTGAAGACCCAGCACTGATCCCTGCGGCACCCCACTAGTCACCGTTTGCCAACCGGAAAATGACCTATTTATCCCGGCTCTCTGTTTTCTGTTAGTTAGCCAATCCTCTATCCATGCTAATATATTACCCCTAACTCCGTGAGCTCTTATCTTGTGCAGTAATCTCTTATGTGGCACCTTATCGAATGCCTTCTGGAAATCCAAATACACCACATCCACTGGTTCCCCCTTATCCACCCTGCTCGTTACATCCTCAAAGAATTCCAGCAAATTTGTCAAACATGATTTCCCTTTCATAAAACCATGCTGACTCTGCTTGATTGAATCTTGCTTTTCCAAATGTCCCGCTTGTGCTTCCTTAATAATGGACTCCAGCATTTTCCCAACGACAGATGTTAGGCTAACTGGTCTATAGTTTCCTGCTTTTTGTCTGCCTCCTTTTTCAAATAGGGACGTTACATTTGCAGTTTTTCAAGCTGCTGGGACCGCCCCAGAATCCAGGGAATTTTAGTAGATTCCAACCAATGTATCCACTATCTCTGCAACCTCTTCTCTTAAGACCCTAGGATGTAAGCCACCAGGTCCAGAGGACTTGTCCACCTTTAGTCCCATTATTTTACCTAGTACTACTTCATTAGTGATAGTGATAGTATTAAATACCTCCGTCCCTATAGCCCCTTGATTATCCATTCGTCCCGTTAAATAGTGACTGAATGTCTGCTTCAATGCTGTATGGTTATACATTTTAAAGTAAGTGTGACTGGCCTGGCCCCACTGAATAGGTACAGTCTAAAATACATTTACTGTGAACAGAGTTATGATTTGTCTAACTTTTCCAAGAATGGTTATATGTCATGATTTTTTGTGATTAAGTATTTTGCCTTAGAGCTCTTTGCCTATGTATTCATGGGTTACTCTATATTGAGAAGCCAGTCCTTGAAATGTTACAACAATAGAGATAAAATCATAAAATCATAGGGCATGATTTTCATGGGGAAGGTGGGTTGGAGTGGGGGTACATCAATGTGGGCGGGAAACCCGGCAGAACGGAGAGGCTGGCTGGCTGTGGGCGGGTAGGCCTGTGGAACTGAGTTGCACAGAGGAGGAAGGAAGGGAGGGAGGGAGGGATTGGGTTGGGGCCAGTGCCGACCGTCGAGTGACCGGGGGCGGGGGGTTGCGGGGAGGTGAGGAAATTGGGACCGTCGAGGGATCAGGAGGTTGGGGGGGTGGGTGGGGTTGCGGGCGGGGGGGTGGAAGTCAGATCAGATCGGGGCCGGCCACTGGAGTTTCGGGGCCAGCCTCAAGATTGTCAGGGGGTTGGGGGAGAGGAGACTGCATGATAGAATATGTAGCAGCTTGAGGCTGAGCTGCAGTGGCCCTTAGTTTTATACTACTCCTTCTGAGGTCTTGGGTGCCAGATTGGAGAGGAATGTCTCTTCAGGCCACCAAGCAATTGGGGTTGTGAGTCAGTCAAGTATCTCTCAGGACTTCACTGATCTGATTGGTATCATTAGGTCTGCTTTCCTGCAGAGCAGAAGTTATGCAGAGCCAGCATTGGTACTCGGAATGCACTCACACATTGATGCTGTCTCTCAAGATAACAACACATGCGGCCCTCCCATCAGCCCGTCTCAGGTGAGCACACATGCTTCTTTTTATTACTTGTTCTCAGGATGTGGTTGACCCTGTCAAGGCCCTGTTTATTGCCCATTCCTAGTTGCCCTAAAAAGGTGGTAGTGGGCCTTCTTGAACCATTGCAGTCCTTGTAGTGATGGTGCTCCCACCATGATGTTCGGTGCAGATCTTTAGGATTTTGTCCCAGTGACGACAATGCAACATGCTGCTACAATGAACAAATCAAATGCATAAATTTATTGATTACATCTGTGAATGGTATCTGTGGGACCGAAATTCTGTATGTGTTCCACTGGTCCCTCATCAGAGTTATAGCAGGAGACCGACGGAACCCTTGTATAATTCCAGTCCTTGTGTGATTTGCCATGGTACTTAGACTTTGTGTGTGCAACACCTAACCAACTGCCTCTTAGTGCTACCCCCAGTGGAAGAAGTGAGCTTGTGCGCTGTCTGCAAAGTATCACCGAGAGCCTGCTGTGGTTCTGATTGCCCTACCCAATCCCTGGACATTGTGAGGTCCCTTCATCAGCTGTCTCTGGGACTGATCCGGCCTACTTTTTGTCAGCTCTTCCCATGCCTTCTGCATGAGGTTTTTCTGGAGATGGGGACATCAGTTGGACTTCTCACACCTAGCCAATAAACTTGCCTGACCTCACTGTTAATGCATATTCTACAACAATTGCTCATTGAACATCCGTGCTCACTTTTTAATTTGTTGAGCTGTTTGAACACCAACTAATTGCAGTTTACAGCCAATTTACTTCCTTCTGTTGGCTAGCTTGTCATGTGGAATATGTAGCCCACATTTTAGTCCATAAACTGAAAACAAAATTATAAGTAACCAGCAGGGTCTGTTCCACCCCAAAACCTTTAGTAAAGAAAGAACTTGCATTTATATCGCACCTTTCAGGACATCCCAAAGCACTTCACAGTCAATTCATTGCTTTTGGAGTGTGATCACTGTTGTAATGTAGGTAAAACATGACAATCAATTGTGTACAACAAGGTCCTACAATCAGTAGTGAGATAAATGCCAGATAATTGGTTTAAATAATGTTGCTTGAAGAACAAATGTTGGCCTGCACACCAGAAAAGCTTCCCTGCTCTACTTGGAATTGTGACACTGATATGTCCTTACTATACAGTATAAATGCACATGAGGCCCATACTTGAAAAAAGGTCACTCTGTGACCAGTTACCTTTATTACCAAAACCTCAAGTGATTAAGGTGGGTGGAGCTTCTCCTTTTATACCAGAAGGTCCAGGTTAGGAGCGTCTCCCACAAGTTCGCCACTTGTGGTCAATGTTCTCAAGGTGTACAACTTAGGTCAGCTTATGCATGGGTTACAATGATAGTTGAATACATGACATCACCTCCCCCCCAAAGTCTTATTGGGATCACAGGTTAAGTCTCTCTGGTGCTTTACGCTCCCTTGTAGAGTGCCTGAGTTGGGACTCTGGTTGTTGGGCGCTAGCCTGAGTGTCTGCTGTTTGCAGTGCCTCAGGCCTGTCCGGACTGCCCACAGTGACTGGGCTCTCCTCCACTTGGTTCCGGTGTTCGGTCACCTGTGGTGGAGTAAACTCTACGTCGTGTTCTTACTCTGCTTCTTCTATGGGGTTGCTGAACCTCCTTTTAGTTTGATCCACGTGTTTGCGGCAGATTTGTCCATTGGTAAGTTTATCTACCAAAACCCTATTCCCCTCTTTGGCAATCACAGTGCCTGCAAGCCATTTGGGCCCTGCAGCGTAATTAAGGACAAAAACAGGGTAATTGACATCAATACATCGCGCCCTCGCATTCCTGTCATGGTAGTCACATTGTGACTGACGCCTGCTCTCAACAATTTCTTCTATAGTAGGGTGTATAAGGGATAACCTGGTTTTGAGTGTCCTTTTCATTAGCAGCTCTGCGGGTGGAACCCCTGTGAGCGAGTGTGGTCGGGATCTATTGGCCAACAGGAGGCGTGATAAGCGACTTTGTAGGGAACCCCCTTGGATTCTGAGCATCCGCTGTTTGATTATCTGCTCTGCTCGTTCCGCCTGGCCGTTTGAGGCCGGCTTGAACGGTGCCGTTCTGACCTGGTTGATTCCATTGCCTGCCAGGAAGTCCTTGAATTCAGTGCTTGTGAAGCACGGGCCATTGTCGCTGACCAAGACATCCGGTAGACCATGGGCGGCGAACATTGCCCGTAGACTTTCTACCGTGGCAGAGGATGTGCTTGAATTTAAATGGCACACTCAATCCATTTGGAGTAGGTGTCTACTACAACCAAAAACATTTTTCCCACGAAAGGACCTGCATAGTCCACATGGATGCGTGACTAAGGCTTGGCGGGCCAGGACCAGGGGCTAAGGGGGGCTTCCCTGGATGCGTTGCCCAGCTGAGCACACGTGTTGCACCTGCGAACACAAAGTTTCAGGTCTGCATCTATCCCTGGCCACCAAACGTGTGACCTGGCAATTGCCTTCATCATGACAATGCCCGGGTGCTCATTGTGAAGTTTCTGATAAACACCTCTCTGCCCTTCTGGGGCATGACTACTCGGTTTCCCCACAGTAGGCAATCGGCCTGAATCGAGAGTTCATCCTTGTGCCTATGAAATGGTTTAAATTCCTCAGGGCATGCCCCGTATGTGGCTGCCCAGTCCCCATTCAGGACACATTTCTTAACTAAAGACAGTAGCGGGTCTCTATTTATCCAGACTTTAATCTGATGGGCTGTCAGAGGTGAGTCTTCGCTTTCGAAAGCTTCAACAGCCATGACTATCTCAGCATCATGCTCAGTTGCCCCCTCAGTGGTAGCTAGTGGGAGCCTGCTGAGTGCATCGGCACACTTTTCTGTGCCCGGTCTGTGCCGAATTGTGTAGTCATAGGCGCCTAACGTGAGTGCCCACCTCTGTATGCAGGCCGATGCATTCGTATTTATAGCCTTGTTGTGGGCCAAAAGGGACATTAGTGGTTTGTGATCTGTCTCCAGCTCAAATTTCCTGCCAAACAGGTACTTGTGCATTTTTTTTTACTGCATGTACACATGCTAGCGCTTCCTTTTCTACCATCCCGTAGCCCCTTTCTGCCTGGGACAGACTTCTGGAGGCATAAGCTACCGGCTGTAACTGACCATTGGCATTAACATGCTGCAACACACACCCGACCCCATAGGACGATGCATCGCACGTTAAAACAAGTTTCTTACACGGGTCATATAATGTTAACAGTTTGTTGGAGTATAACAAGTTGCGTGCTCTATCAAAAGCCCTTTGCTGGCATCCCCCCAGACCTAATCGTGACCTTTGCGTAGGAGCATGTGTAGCGGCTCTAACAGCGTGTTCAATTTGGGAAGAAAGTTACCAAAATAGCTCAGGAGCCCCAGGAACGAACGCAGCTCCGTCATGTTACGGGGTCTGGGTGCTCTCTGGATCACTTCCGTCTTGGACGCAGTAGGGCTGATCCCGTCTGCTGCTACCCTCCTCCCCAGGAATTCTACCTCTGGAGCTAAGAAGACGCACTTCGCCTTTTTCAGTCGCAGCCCTACCCGGTCCAGTCTGCGTAGCACCTCTTCCAGGTTGTGGAGGTGTTCTTCAGTATCGCAACCCATGATGAGGATGTTGTCTTGAAAAACTACCGTCCTTGAAATCGACTTGAGGAGGCTTTCCATATTTCACTGAAAGATCGCGGCGGCCGAACGAATCCCGAACGGACATCTGTTATACTCATACAACCCCTTGTGTGTCGTGATGGTGGTCAGCTTCTTAGACTCACTCGCCAGCTTCTGGGTCATGTAAGCTGAGGTCAGGTCCAATTTTGAAAAAAGTTTGCCACCGGATAGCGTCGCAAAGAGGTCCTCCACTCTCGGTAGCAGGTACTGGTCTTGGAGTGACACCCGATTGATGGTGGCCTTGTAATCGCCACATATCCTGACCGACCCATCCGCCTTGAGCACCGGCATGATCGGGCTCACCCAGTCACTGAATTCGACTGGCGAGATGATGCCTTCCCTCAGCAGGCGGTCCAATTCGCATTTTATCTTTTCCTGCATCACGTACAGCACCGCTCTGGCCTTGTGGTGTACTGGCCTGGCATCCGGGTTTATTTTAATCACTACCTTGGCCCTCATGAAAGTGCCGATGCCGGGTTGAAATAATGAGTCAAATTTGTCCAGGACCTATGAGCATGACACTCGCTCCACAGAAGAAATTGCATTGACATCGACCCATTTCCAGTTCATGACAGCAAGCCTACTCCTCCCCAGTAGTGCGGGACCGTCCCCCGGGACAATCCAGAGTGGCAACCTGTTCTCCGAATCTTTGTGGTCACAATTACCGTGGTGCTGCCTCGCACCGGAATGATCTCCTTTGTATATGTCCGTAGCTGTGCGTCAATCGGCAATAATTTTGGCCTCCAGGCCTTGGACACCCACAACCTTTCGAACTGTTTGATACTCATCAGGGACTGGCTGGCCCCCGTGTCTAGATCCATTAATATTGGGATGCCATTGAGGAGAACTTTCATCATTATCGGTGGCGTCCTGGTATATGAACTGTATATGTGCTCCACATGAACTCGCTGAACTTCAGCTTCCAGTGATTTCCCCCAGTATTCATTTGGCCTCATAGGGCTTACATCGGGCCCGTCCTCCTCGTACATCAACCTGGCTGCAGGCTTTCTGCACATACGCGCCAAGTGACCGCTGACGTTGCAGTTTCTGTAGGTATATTGCTGATACCTGCAAGCTCTGGCTGGGTGTTTGCCTCCAAACCTCCAGCATGAGCTGGAGGCCCCGTTGTTGGAAGCAAAAGGTCCATTACCAGTCGATCGTCTCTCACTGCCTCTGTAATTGTCCTTAAGCCATTAACAGGTTTTGATGGCCCCATTACTGGCCGCATTGTCCATTGCGATGGCATGAATCGCCTTTCAGCTAGCCATTGCCTCGGTTGAATTCCCCCTTTGGGTTCGACTACATGCTGGGGCATGTCCGATTGCCCTTGTCTGCCTGGAGAACTGTGTGCCATGTTAACAATGTTGACTCCCTGGTCGTTTGCCGCATTTGAGCCAAGATTTTTGTCATACATCATTCTGGTCTCTTCCTCCCCTGAGATAAATGTCTGGGCTACCAGAGCCGCCGCTTCCAAGGTCAAGTCTTTGGTCTCAATCAGTTTCCTGAAAACCCCAGCGTGCCCGATGCCCTCAATAAAAAAGTCTCGCAGCATCTCCGCTCTGCATGCATCTGGGAACTTACGTAGGCTCGATGGTCGCCGGAGATCTGCCACGAAGTCTGGAACGCTTTGCCCTTCTCGCCGCCGGTGAGTGTAAAACCAGTGTCTCGCCATGTGCATGCTGCTTGCCGGTTTAAGGTGTTCCCCGATCAACTTACTGAGCTCTTTGAACGTCTTGTCCGCCGGTTTCTCTGGCGCTAGAAGGTCTTTCATCAGGGAGTACGTTCTGGATGCACAAACCGTCAGGAGATGAGCCCTGCGTTTGTTGGCCGAATCCTGTCCCAACCATTCCTTAGTGACAAAACTTTGCTGTAGTCTCTCAATAAAGTCGTCCCAATCATCACCAACACAATACCTGTCTTCTGTGCTGCTAGTGGCCATGCTCGCGTGGTTTAAATCCCAGTTTTTCGTCACCAATGATATGTCCTTACTATACAGTATAAATGCACATGAGGCCCATACTTGAGAGAAGGTCACTCTGTGACCAGTTTCCTTTATTACCAAGACCGCATGTGATGAAGGTGGGTGGAGCTTCCCCTTTTATACCTGAAGGTCCAGGTTAGGAGTGTCTCCCACAAGTTTGCCCCTTGTGGTCAATGTTCTCAAGATGTACAACTTAGGTCAGCTTATGCATGGGTTACAATGATAGTTGAATACATGACAGACACGATAACGGCACACCCAGCCCAGTTGATCCTGCAAAGTCCTCACTAACACCTGAGGACTTGTGTCAAATGTGGGAGAGCTGTCCCACACACAAGTCAAGCAACAGCCTGACATAGTCATACTCACAGAATCATGCCTTTCAGGTAATGTCCCAGACTCCTCCATCACCATCCATCTGTTGTTAGATTTAGATGAGGAAAGACGGGAGGAGACTCGAGTGGAGCATAAATGCCGGCATGGACTGATTGGGTCGAATGACCTGTTTCTGTGCCGTATATCCTATGTAACCCTATTTAATCCTTTGGTATGTCCTGTTCCATTGAAGGATACCAACCAATGTGGCAGCACAGTGGTTTACAGCTGGGAGGGGGTGGCCCTGGGTGTCTTCACCATTTACTCTGGATGCCATGAACTCTCATGGCTTCAGGTCAAGCATGAGCAAGGACACCTCCTGCTGATTGCTGCCTACTGCCCTCCCCCAACTGATGAATCAGTACTCCTCCATGAACACCACTTGGAAGAAGCATTGCAGGTAGCAAAGGCACAGAATGTCCTCTGGATGGGGACTTCAATGTCCATCACCAAGAGTGGCTGGGTAGCACCATTACTGACCGAGCTGGCTGAGTCCTGAAGGACATAGCTGCCAGCCTGGCCTGCAACAGGTGGTGAGAGAACCAACACGAGGGAAAAACCAACTTGACTTCTTCCTCAACGTCATCATCATCATCATCATCATAGGCAGTCCCTCGGAATCAAGGAAGACTTGCTTCCACTCCCAAAGTGAGTTCTTTGATGGTTGAATAGTCCAATACGAGAGCCACAGACCCTGTTACAGGTAGGACAGATATTCATTGAGGGAAGGGGTGGGTGGGGCTGGTTTGCCGCACGCTCCTTCTGCTGCCTGCGCTTGACCCTTTCACGCTCTTTGCGTTGAGACTCGAAAAGCTCAACGCCCTCACGGATACACTTTCTCCACCTCGGGCGGACTTTGGCCAAGGTCTCCCAGGTGTCAGTGGTGATGTTGCACTTTACCAGGGATGCTTTGAGGATGTCCTTGTAACGTTTCCGCTGCCAACCTTTGGCTTGTTTACCATGAAAGAGCTCCGCATAAAGCATTTGCTTAGGGAGTCTCGTATCTGGCATGCGTATTATGTGGCCTGCCCAGCGAAGCTGATCAATTGTGGTCAGTGCTTCAATACTGGGGATGTTAGCCTGGACGAGGACACTGATGTTGGTGCGCCTGTCCTCCCAGGGGATTTGCAGGATCTTGTGGAGACATCATTGGTGATATATCTCCAGCGACTTGAGGTGTCTTCTATACATTGTCCATGCCTCAGATCCATACAGGAGGGTGGGTATTACTACAGCCCTATAGACCATGAGCTTGGTGGTAGATTTGAGAGCCTGGTCTTCAAACACTCTTTTCCTCAGATAGCCGAAGGCTGCAATGGCGCACTGGAGGCGATGTTGAATCTCCGCATCAATGTCTGCCTTTGTGGATGAAAGGCTCCCGAAATATGGGAAGTGGTCCACATTGTCGAGGGCCACTAAATATATTCAAAAAGGAGTTAGATGAGGTCCTTACTGCTAGGGGGATCAAGGGGTATGGCGAGAAAGCAGGAATGGGGTACTGAAGTTGAATGTTCAGCCATGAACTCATTGAATGGCGGTGCAGGCTAGAAGGGCCGAATGGCCTACTCCTGCACCTATTTTCTATGTTTCTATGTTTCTATATGCCTCAGTGAATACATTGACTATATCCTGGAGTTCAGCCTCTGAATGTGCACAGACGTAGGCGTCATCTGAGTACTGTAGCTCAACAACAGAGGTTGGGGTGATCTTAGACCTGGCCTGGAGGCGACGTAGGTTAAACAGCTTCGCACTGGTTCTGGAGTTTAGTTCCACTCCAGCGGGGAGCTTGTTGATTGTGAGGTGGAGCATGGCAGTGAGGAAGATTGAGAAGAGGATTGGAGCGATGACGCAGCTCTGTTTGACCCCGTGAAATGGGTCTGTAATGGATCCGTTGGTAAGGATCACGGCCTGCATGTCGTCGTGAAGCAGGCAAAGGATGTTGACAAACTTTTGGGGACATCCGAAACGGAGGAGGACACTCCATAGACCCTCACGGTTGACAGTGTCAAAGGCCTTTGTATGATCGAAAAAGGCCATGTATAAGGGCTGGCGCTGCTCCCTGCATTTTTCCTGCAGCTGTCGTGCTGCAAAGATCATGTCTGTTGTGCCCCGTGGGGGACGAAATCCGCACTGTGATTCCGGGAGGAGCTCCTCAGCCACAGGGAGAAGACGGTTGAGGAGAACTCTAGCAACAACCTTCCCAGTGGCTGATAGCAGGGAGATTCCCCTGTAGTTGGTGCCATCGGACTTGTCCCCTTTTTAAAAAATGGTCACAATCACTGCATCTCTGAGATCTCCCAGCATGCTCTCCTCCCTCCAGATGAGAGAGATGAGGTCATGTATCCGCGCCAACGGTGCCTCTCCACCATACTTTAGCGCCTCCGCAGGAATTCCATCCGCACCCGTAACATTATTCTTGAGCTGTTTTACAGCTTTGCCTACCTCGTGCAATGTTGAAGCTTCACTGAGGTGGTGGCGGGTTGCATGCTGCGGGATGGAGTCGAGAACACTCGAGTCAAAGGCAGAGTCTCGATTGAAGAGATCTTCAAAGTGTTCCTTCCATCAGGCCCTGACAGCCTGGTGTCCTTGATGAGTGTTTCCCCGTTCTTGGCCAGGAGTGGGGTCGGGCCTTGGAAGTTTGGACTGTAGGTGGCCTTGACTGCAGTGAAGAATCCACGCATATCATGGCTGTCGACCAGTTTTTGTATCTCCTGTGCTTTTTCCATCCACCACCTGTCCTTTAGATCCCGGATTTTTTGTTGGACCTGAGCCTTGAGCCGTCTGTAATGTTGTTTTGCAGCTGCTGAGTTGGGTTATTGCTTGAGGCTCAGAAATGTTTTGCGCTTGCGATCTATTAGTTCTTCGATATCTGATTATTGTCATCAACCGAGTCCTGATGTTTTCTGGTTGAGTGACCAAGTGTCTCTTCACAGGCACTGGTTATAGAGGCCTGGAGGGCAGACCAAGCGCTGTGGGCATTCAGCATCTCAGGGTCATCAAGGCACGCCAGATTGGCTGTGAGGCGCTGGTTTTATAGGGCTCTCTTGGCTGGGTCTCTAGGTGACCCGGCATTAACTTTCTTGCGGAACTGCTTCTGCTGTCTCCTCTGCTTTGGGGCTATGTTAATGTTGATGATGGATTGGATTAGGCGGTGGTCCTTCCAGGAATCATCAGCGCCTGTCATGGCGCGGGTGATGTGCACATCCTTGCGATCCCTGGCTCGGACGATGGCGTAGTCAAGCAGGTGCCAGTGTTTGGAGCGAGGGTGTTGCCATGATGCCTTGTATTTGTCCCCCTGGTGGAACAGGGTGTTGGTGATGAGGAGTTCATGTTCTAGACATTTTGTCAGGAGTAGGATACCACTGGAATTGGCTTTCCCTACCCCCTCTCTGCCAATCACACCTCCCCCAAGGGCTGTCTTTGCCGACCCCTGGCATTAAAATCATCCAGGAGGATCAATTTGTCACCCGTGGGGACGCAGGGCAGGGATGTCTCGAGATTGGAATAAAAACCCTCTTTAGCCTCATCCGTTGCATCGAGTGTAGGGGCATATGCACTGATGACTGTGGCGCATTGGTTCCGGGATATGGTAATATGAAGAGTCATGAGGCGTTCGTTAACCCCACAGGGGGAGTCTTTGAGGCGGTCGACCAGCTTATTCTTGACGGCAAAGCTGACTCCATGAAGGTGGCATTCTTCCTCTGGTTTTCCTTTCCAGAAAAAGCTATAACCTCCACCATGTTCCTTCAACTAGCCTTCCCCTGCCCGCCGGGTCTCGCTTAGGGACGCGATGTCAATGTCAAAACGTCTGAGTTCCCGAGCAACTATGGTGGTGCGGCGTTCCGGCCTGTTGCTGTTGGAATTGTCCATGAGGGTCCTGACGTTCCAGGTCCAGAACTTCATACTGACGAAGTGGAACTGTGGGTGAGTTCTTTTAACATGGGGTGGCCGCTGCACACCGGCAACCACACGGGCTTAGCCGAGCAAGGTCTTGGTCCAGTGGCAAAGGGGTCCAAGACAACTGGAGACCAGGCTCAGCTCTATAAGTCTAATTGCCTACGGCGAAGTGTTGGTCGCAAGCTCGGCACCGAGTAGCACCATTGATGGGAGATGGCCCGAGGCTAGGTTGGGAGATCACTTCCAAAGTTATTTTAAAAGTTAAAAGTTGATAGAAACTTTTTAAACAAATTGGAAATTTTAAAGAGTTGTTAAAAAGTCTAAGATGTAGATCAATATTAGGTTATAAAAGTTTCCCCAATTGTTTAAAAGTTTAAGATTGATTTAATTCTTCTTTTTAAAAAAAACTTTTAAAGTCGATTAAAACTTTAAGGTGCAGGGGTCCCTTTGGCCCGGGACAGAAGCGGACCGGTACAGGGCCCACACAGATCCGTCGGGCGAGCACACCAGGCCGAAGACTGCTCCGTGGGTATTTTGACACCGGGCAACACTGAGCCGGTCGGGACTGCTACTCTCACTCTCCTTGGCTTATTGTCCGTTTTCCTTGGTATGTCTGTCTCGGACTCGGGGCCTTGCTGTGTGTCCCAGGTGGTGCCAGGCCAGGCCCAGTTTCCCGCTGTGTTTCCCGGGCGGCGCCGGGTTCGGTCCCCGAGGGGTGCTCCTCCTTACAGCGGGGAGCCTAGCTAGACGGCTCGGGTTGCAAGCCTCGAACAGGAGTTGCAGGTCAGTGCGAGGTCCCTTCAGTCAGGGTAAAAGTGGGCCAGCGCGGGGTCCCTTCGGCTTGGGGTAGAAGAGGGCCGGCGTTGGGCTGGATAGACTAGTCCACCGCTATATCGGGTGGCCCGACCAGCCTTTAACATAGTAAAACGTCCTCACTAATCTACTTGTCGCAGATGCATCTCTCCATGACAGCATTGGTGGCAGTGACGACCGCAGAGTCATTGTGGAGACGAAGTCCCGTCTTCACACTGAGGACACCCTCCATTGTGTTGTGTGACACTACCACCGTGCTAAATGGGATAAATTCAGAACAGATCCAGCAGCTCAAAACTGGACATCCATGAGGCATTGTGGGTCATCAACAGCAGCAGAATTGTATTCCACCACAATCTGTAACCTCATGACCAGGCTTATCCCTCACTCTACCATTACCATTCAAGCCAGGGGACCAACCCTGGTTCAATGAGGAGTGTCGAGGAGCATGCCAAGAGCAGCACAGAGCATACCTAAAAAGGAGTCAACCTGGGGAAGCTGCAATACAGGACTACATACACACTAAACAGTGGAAGCAGCATGCTATAGACAGAGCTAAGCGATCCCACAATCAAATCAGATCAAAGCTCTGCAGTCCTGCCACATCCAGTCGTGAATGGTGGTGGATAATTAAACAACTCACGGGAGGATGAGGCTCTGTGAATATCCCATCCTCAATGGATGCAAGTGCAAGGGACAAGGCTCAAGTGTTTGCAACCTTCTTTTGCCAGAAGTACTGAGTGGATAATTCATATCGGCCTCCTCTTGATGCCCCCACCATCACAAAAGCCAATCTTCAGCCAGTTCAATTCACTCCACATGATATCAAGAAACAGCTGAGTGCACTGGATACAGCAAAGGCTATAGGCTCCGAAAACATCATGCTCTAGACCTAGCCGCACCTCTAGCCAAGCTGTTTCAGTACAGCTACAACACTGGTATCCATCCGACAATGTGGAAAACTGCCCAGTTATGGGGTACGGTAGCATAGTGGTTATGTTACTGGACTAGTAATCCAGAGGCCTGAACTAATGATCCATTTAAATTCAGTTACTTAATAAACCTGGAATAAAAAGTTGGCATCAGTAATGATGACCACGAAACTATCGAATTGTCATAAAAACCCATCTGGTTCACTAATGTCCTTTAGGGAAGGAAATCTGCCATTATTACCTGATCTGGGCTGTATGTGACTCCAGACCCACAGCAATGTGACTCTTAACTGCCCCTCTGTGGTTCAAGAATGCGGCTCACCACTACCTTCTCAAGGGCAATTAGGGATGGGCAATAAATGCCGGCCTTGCCAGCAACATCTAAATTCCATGAACAAATTTTTTTAAAGTTCATTCATGATTGCACAATGTTCAGTTCCATTCGCAACTCCTCAGATAATGAAGCAGTCCATGCCCGCATGCAGCAAGACCTGGATGACATTCAGGCTTGGGCTGATAAGTGGCAACTAACATTCGTACCACACAAGTGCCAGGCAATGACTATCTCCAACAAACAAGAGTGTAACCATTGCCCCTTGGCATTCAACAGAATTACCATCGCCGAATCCCCCACCATCAACATCCTGTGGGTCACCATTGACCAGAAACTTAATAGGACGAGCCACATAAATACTGTGCCAACTAGAGCAGATCAGAGGCTGGGTATTCTGCATCGAGTGTCTTACCTCCCCAAAGCCTTTCCACCATCTACAAGGCACAAGTTAGGAGTGTGAGGGAGTACTCTCCACTTGCCTCGATGAGTGCAGCTCCAACAACACTCAAGAACCTCGACAACATCCAGGACAAAGCAGCCCGGTTGATTGGCACCCCATCCTCCACCGTGGCTGCAGTAACTGTATCTACAGGATGCACTGCAGCAGCTCGCCAAGGTTTCTTCGGCAGCACCTCCAAAACTCGCATTCTGACTTGGAAATATATTGTCGTTTCTTCAGTGTTGCTGAGTCAAAATCCTGGATCTCCCTCCCTAACAGCACTATGGGAATACCTTCACCACAAGGACTATGGCAGTTTATAAAGGTGGCTCACCACAACCTTCTCAAGTGCAATTAGAGCTGAGCAATAAATGCTGGCCTTGCCAGTGACGCCCACATCCCAGGAACAAATAAAAAATAAAGTAAAGAAACAAAAGGGACATGGGTCTAGAGGATGTGTAAATGGGAATAGCAGAATCTACAGACTACCTAATAGTAGAAGGGAGGTGGAGGAAGAAATAGGCAAACAAATTAGGGAAATGATTAAAAAACATCCAATAATAATCATGGGGAATTCAACTACCCCAAAATTAATTGGGCAGAAGAGTTAAGTAAAGGGGCTAAGGGAATGGAGTTCCTACAATGTGTGCAGGACTCCTTTCTATCTCAATATGCAAGAAGCCCGATAGGGGAGGATTCGCTACTGGATATGGTAATGGGGAATGAAGCAGAGCAGATATGAGGTAAAACTCGGGGAACATCTAGGCAACATTGACCAGAATATAAACCCTTTAAGATAATAATTGGGAAAGACATGAGTATGACAAAGACCATGATTGGCAGAAATCTCAGCCATGAGTGGCTGAGAATAGAACTTCTGAAAATGAAATGGACAACGATATTGGCAAACAATGATGTGGAACAGCAATGGGAAACATTTAAAATGCTGTTCAGCAGAGTCCAAGAAAAGTATATTATGCTAAAAAACAAGAATCCACTAAACTCTAATGAGACACCACAAATTTGTAAAGAAATAAGGAAAAAATTGAGGGTAAGGAAAGAGGCATACACTATGTACATGGGCAGCAGGGGAGACCATGGCAAGGGAGAATACAAAGAGATGAGAGAAGTCAAAAAAACAAGTAGGAAGGCAAAGAGGAAGTATGAAATTAAATTATCAAGGGACATAAAACAAAATAGTAAAATATTCTACAGGCACATAAATATAAAAAGGAAAGTCAGGATGGGAAGAGGGTCATGAAGGGACGGTCAGGATAAAATCACAGACAGCAATAGTGAACTGGCAGAAACATTAAATAATTACTTTGCTTCAGCATTTACCAGAGAGACGGATCAGGTGGACATGACATTGGAAAATGAGTTTTGAAACTTTGTACTGCATTTAAAATAAAATGAGGAGAAATATAAAATAAAATAATCAAACTCAAAGAGGATAAAACCCCTGGTTCGGACAGATTACATCCGCGCATTATAAAAAAATCTAAGGAAGAGATAGCAGAGGCATTATTATACATATTTAATAAATCATTAGAAAAAAGTGTAGTGCCAGAAGACTGGCAGATATACCTATATTTAAACAAAAACAACAACAACTTGTATTTATATAGCGCCTTTAACGTAGCGAAATGCCCCAAAGCGCTTCATAGGAGTATTACGTGATAGAAAATTTGACACCAAGCCGCATAAGGAGAAATTAGGGCAGGTGACCAAAAGTTTGTTCAAAGAGGTAGGTTTTAAGGAATGTCTTGAAGGAGGAAAGAGAGGTAGAGAGGCGGAGATGTTTAGGCAGGGAGTTCCATAGCTTTAAGCCTAGGCAACAGAAGGCACAGCCACCAATGGTTGAGCGATTACGATCAGGGATTCTCAAGAGGGCAGAATTAGAGGAGTGTTGACATCTCAGGGGCTGGAGGAAATTGCAGAGATAGGGAGGGGCGAAGCCATGGAGGGATTTGAAAACAATGAGAGAATTTTGAAATAGAAGCGTTGCTTAACTGGGAGCCAATGTAGGTCAACGAGCACGGGTGGTGAGCGGGGCTTGGTGCAAGTTAGGACACGGGCAGCTGAGTTTTGGATCATCTCAAGTTTACTTAGGGTAGAATGTGGAAGGCCAGCCAGGAGTGCATTGGAATAGTCAAGTCTAGAGGTAACAAAGGCATAGATGAGGGTTTCAGTAGTGGATGAGCTGAGGCAAGGGCAAACATGGGCGATGTTACGGAGGTGGAAATAGACGGTCTTACATATACTGCGGATATGTAGTCGAAAGCTCATTTCAGGGTCAAATAGGACACCAAGGTTGTGAACAGTCTGGTTCAGCCTCAGACAGAAGTTGGGGAGAGGGATGGAATCAGTGGCTAGGGAACAGAGTTTGTGGTGGGGACCGAAAACAATGGCTTCGGTCTTCCCAATAAGAAGGGAGATAGACCATGTCCTGGGAACTATAGACCAGTCAGCTTAATATCTATGGTATGAAAAATAATGGAATCGCTACTAAAGAAAAAAATAGAAGAACCAAAATATAATAATGAATAGTCAGCATGGATTTCAAAAGTGAAAGTCTTGATTGACCAACCTCATTGAATTCTTTGAAGAGGTAACAGACAGGGTAGGCAAGGCAATGCAGTAGATGTAATTTATCTAGATTTCCAAAAGACCTTCGATATGGTACCATATAATAGATTAATGAATAATGTCAGAGAATCTGGAATCAGGAGACAAGTGGCAGAATGGATAGGCAGCTGTCTGCAAGACAGAAAGCAGAGAGTAGGGGTAAAGGGTAGCTATTTAGACTGGCAGAAGGTGGGAAGTGGAGTCCCACACGGGTCAGTGCTAGGACCACGGGAAAATTGTTCACAATTTATATTAACGATTCAGACTTTGGAACCAAAAACACAATTTCTAAATTTGCAGATGACACCAAATTGTGGGGATAGTCAATACTGAGGAGGACTGCAACAAATTACAAGAAGACATTAATAAACTTGCTGAATGGGCATATAATTGGCAAATGAATTTTAACAGATAAATGTGAGGTATTACTTTTTCGTAAGGAAAATTCACCTATTACTTGGAGAATAAAAATCTAAATTGGGTAGAAGAGCAAAGGGATCTCAGAGTACAAATACACAAATCACTAAAAGTAGCGAAACAGGGTAATAAGGCCATAAACAAACCAAGCACTAGGGTTTACTTCTAGAGGGATAGAATTGAAAGGTAGAAAAGTGATACTAAACTTGTATCGAACCTTGTCTAGACTTCACTTGGAGCATTGTGTCCAATACTGATCACCATATTATTAAAAGGATATCGAGACACTGAAGGGGGTGCAAAAAAGATTTAAAAGGATGTTACCAGAAATGCGACGTTCCACCTATCAGGAAGGGATATTCAGGCTGGGTCTCCTTTTTGTTGAAAAGAGAAGGCTGGGAGGTGACCAAAACAGGTCTTTCAAATTATGAAAGGTTTTGATAGAGTAGACACAGAGAGAGTGTTTCCATTTGTGGGGAAGAGCAAAATTAGAGGCCATCAATATAAGATAGTCACCAAGAAATCAAATACAGAATTCAGAAGAAACTTTTTTTACCCAGAGAGTGGTGAGAATTTAGAACTCGCTGCCACGGAGTAGTTGAGGCGAATAGTATAGACACATTTAACGGGAGGCTAGATAAGCATATGAGAGACAAGAGAATAGAGGGTTATGCTGAAAAAGTTAGATGAGGAAAGATGGGAGGAGGCTCGAGTGGAACATAAACGCCAGAATGGACTGGTTGGGCCGAATGGTTCATTTCTGTGCTGTATATCCTATGTAGTCCTTATCCTATGCAAAGAGTAATTTCTAGGCTAAGATTTTTATTCGAAGATGAGTTACTATAAAGAGTCAAATACTTTCAAATTTATGAAGAGTAAAATTACATCCATACTCACAGTAATGCTTTGCTGTGAAAGATGACAGAACTCTGCCTCCTCCTTCTCACTTCACACTACAATCTCGCACTTTTTATACCCTTTTTAATTATATTGATCCATATACATTCCGTAACCTTTACACACACTGTTTCATTTCACAACAGTTGTTATCAACAAGTTCCAGACTTTCTAAACATTCATCACCCGAAGCTCTCTATCTGACGACCTTGACCCCGGAGGCTGGCAGAAACGGCTGCTGTTTAGGTTCCAGTAAAGCACAGAATGTGTTATATTATGGCTTCAGTACAGATAACTTAGGGGGAGAAATTGGGTCATTTGTAGTCTCCTGTTAGTGCCCCTGGGGAGCACTAGTAGGACACAAACGACTTTGCAACAGGGCGTGGCGCCGCTAATGACTCCAGCTGAATTTGGCAGCAGTTTAATGGTAGCGGTAATATGTAGTGCCCCACTCTGCTGCGCCCGGTGATGCTGACATCATCACCATGTGCAGCGCTGTGTTAGCGCCCCGAACCCTAAATTGGGTATCGCCCCCTGAAGCTGTGTGGGGCGATGACAGCAACAGTGACGGCTGCAGGGGGCACGTACCGGGTGGCCGGCCGTTCACGGGGTGAAAGTTAAAGGGAAGGCGTGCTGCTGTTTGGATTTTAAAAACTGGTCTGTTTTCTTGTGCGCCCCGTTGCTGCTTTGGACGCAGGGTCCGTGGCGCGATTGGTCAGACTGGTACTCTGCTTGAGTGCCGGGCTGATTATGTGGCACCCCCTCTCCCTGGTGGGACCCTTCTCTTTAATTCACTAAAGAGCCCCTCCTATGCGGCAGCGCTACTGAGCCGTGCGCTCCGCTCCCGAGATGTCCACCTCGCTACCGCCCCAGAAAGGAAGAGGAGTGCTTGATTTAGCACGGCATTTCCTTTCAGGGGCAGTAACCCCAATTTCAGCTGAGAGGCAAGACTTTTGCGCCTGGCACAAAGTCTCGCACCTCGTGAATATTTCCTCCTCCAAATGAGGTGCACCCAAATTTTTAGCCCTAGCTACTCTAGGCATGCAAGAATTGTAAGAAAATTTAAATTGAAATGTGACCAGTGTGTTTTTTAATGTTGAGATCAAGCTCTTAGTGCAGTCTACACAGAGGTCAGCAAAGTCAGCAAAATTCTGCAGGCTTTTAAGTTTTAGGTGCTTAATACAAAATAGATTCTTTACTTAAAAAATGGATCCTTTGCTTACAAGATGGATGCTTTTACCAGATTTGATTCCCTTCTAGCTCTCGATCCCATACGGTTTCTTTCCTCTGATGGCCTTTATTCACTGCCTCATGTTTTGTTGTGATCTGAGCATGTCTGAGTAATTTTCATAAAATACAAGTTGTTGCATAAGGTGCCTTTTTGCTTTGTTGAGTCTGCATGCACTTACCGGGCCATTCAATTAAATCTGAACTAATAATTCATTTTCCATTTACTGATGAATAACTGGTAACATGGTACCTCTTTGTTCTCTGCCTCTTACGACATTGCTATCTTGAATTAGTTAATTATGTCCTTGCCAAGAGTGCATCCAATTGTTTACCAACGTCACTGGCAGCTTCTGTCCCGATTGCTTAAAGCACAGTGCAATTACCACATTGTTCCCATTGTCTTATTGAAATTAAAAGGAAAATGTGAAATAAATGTAATTAATTCACAACCATCATTTTCATTTGATTTAGCTCAAACCATAGGGAAAAAGTATACAATATATCCATCTGACATTATTAGCCATCTACCTAATAAGTTCTGAACTAGAGTCCTATCAAATGATCAGTGATGCCTTATTTCTCAGTAAACTCTCTCCTTATGGTCAAAGAAGAATGTGGATGACACAGAATCATTGATTTTACAAAACCGAAGCGGCCATTCAACCCATTGCACCTGTGTGAACTTTCTGAAAAAGCTATTCAGTTTTCCCTTTCTATACCTTTTTTCAATTTTTCTTTTCTTAAATATTTATCTTTTGGTGATTATCTTAAATGCAGACTCTCTAACTCCCAAATCTTACCAGTGGATGTAGTTTCCCCTATTCACATGATCAAAACTCATTATTTTCTGTTCAAGTGAAAATAGACCTCTAGTTTCTCAAATCTCTTCATAATTCTTATCTCTGACATCATTTTAGTAAATCTCTGCATCCTCTCTATGGTCTTGACATCTTTCATGAAATAGAACACCCAAACCTGGATATAGTATTCTAACTGCAGCCTAACTAATGATTTGTATAAGTTTAACATTTACTCTGTGTTGTTATATTCTATACCCTTATTTATAAAACTGCAGATCACATGTTTATTTTCTAACAGCTTAATCAACTTGTCTTTCCATTCTTAAAGATTTGTGTATTTCAACTCCCATGCCTCTACTCTTCTACTCCTTTTAAAGTGTTATCCTTTAGTGTATATGTCCCCTCCTTATTGCGACCCCCCCCCCCCCCAACATATGTCATCTCATATTTCATTGGGCATCCATGTGTCCAAAATATTAACCTGTCTATGTCTTCCAGAAGTTGCTTACAATAGAGTTAGAGAACTACACAACTATAAAATCTTTTAACTTCTCTACTCAGGGTATTAATAGGTGATGATTTAGATAAGCGATGCAATAGCTTAAAAACAACTTGTGCTACTGTTAATTAATATCAATTAAATTCTCAAAGCGAATTTATTTTTTCTTACACAATTTGTTGCTTTTATCTTTTTATTTTTACCTCTCTAGTTGCATTTGAGCATTTCTAGGAAACTACCTTTTCATTGCTGAATATGTTTCTGAAATCAAAGTATGAAGACATCAAAAGCAGGCTTTTGTTAAAAGAGTGAATACAGTAACAATTACCTCTATCTACATGAAGCCATCTGGGCTCTTTCATTATGTTTGGCTCACTACCAAGGGTTATATACTTCACAGGAAGCCGGATGTAAGCTTTGATTAAATATTGGTTTTAGCAATATGCCCATAAATAGGTATGTCTGAGCTTTGCTTTTATAGTAAGAGCTTGTTACAATATGAAAAGAGCAATAGCCATTGCTCTTCAATTGCTGGCAGCGTGCTTAACCAGGCAAACCAACAGATACCTTTTTCTTTATTAAGAATTTTTTAGCTGGAACAATTACATTTTCCCTAACTGTTTTTAAGTTCATCCACTCGCCTTGCTGTTCTTTTAAACCAGAAAAGGGATCTTACAATAAAGTTCAGTGAAGAGATACACTGACTTGATTCTCTGGTGAATTTATTATTTATCATTTTGTTATTGGAAGGTAAAATAAAATGTCCCGTTCCTTTGCCACCTGGTGCCTATGTGGAGGGGTGGCGAGAAGAAGTAACAACAACTTATATTTATATAGCACCTTTAACTTAGTAAAGTGCTTCACAGGAGCATTATCAAACAAAATTTGACACCAAGCCAGATAATGAGATATTAAGACAGGTGACCAAATGTTTGGTCAAAGAGATAGGTTCTTAAGGAGCGTCTTAAAGGAGGAGAGAGGTGCAGAAAGGTTTAGGGAGGAAATTTCAGAGCTGCCAATGGTGGAGCAATGAAAATTGGAGGAGCTCAGAGATTTTGGACTGAAGGAGGTTACAGAAATATGGAGGGGCAATGCCATGGAGAGATTTGAAAACAAGGATGAGAATTTCAAAATCGAGGAAATGCTAGACCAGGAGCCAATGTGGGTCAATGAGCACAGGGGTGATTGGTGAACAGGACTTGGCATGAGTTAGGATACTGGCAGCAGAGTATGGGTGAGCTCAAGTTTATGGAGGGTGGGAGGAGGAGTGCATTGGAGTAGACGAGTCTAGAGGTAACGAAGGCATGGATGAGGGTTTCAGCAGCAGATGATCTGCGGCAAGGGCGGAGACAGGTGACGTTATGGAGGTCGAAGTAGTCAGTCTTGGCAATGGAAAGGATATGGGGTTGGTAGCTCAGGGTCAAATAGGACTTTAAGGTTGTGAATATTCTGGCTCAGCCTCAGACAGTGGCCAGAGAGACAGATGGAATTTGTGGCAGGGACTGAAGATAATGACTAAAACCTTGCTCTCAGTCCTCTCCAATCAGAAGATCAGAGGGAGCAGGAAGCAATCCGGCAGCTAAGTCCCTTTTCGCTGTTCAGGGATTGGTTGGATGACCATTGCTTTTGGACAGCAGCTAGAAGGTGCTGGTCATGGCTGCCATTGTTGCAGCTTCAGGTCTCTCTGGTGTTCAGCCCTTCTTCCCACTCTTCCAGGCACGAGACTCTACCAAGTGATGGGCCTGAGCTGGGGATGCTACTGGGCCATTCAAATGAGTCATTCAAATGAGTCAGAAGGCCTTGGGTTCAAGCCCCACTCCAAAGACTTGAGCACAAATATCTAGGCTAACACTCCAGTGCAGTGCTGAGGGTGTGCCGTCTTTTGGATGAGATTAAACCGAGGCCCCGTCTGCTCTTAGGTGGACGCAAATGATCCCATGGCACTATTTTGAAGAGGAGCTGGGCAGTTATACCTGGTGTCCTGGTCAATATTTATTACTCAATCAGCATAACAAAAACAGATAATCTGGTCATTATCACATTGCGGTTTGTGAACGTTTGCTGGGCACAACTTGGCTGCCACATTTCCTACAGTACAACAGCGACTAGACTTCAAAAGTACTTCATTGGCTGTAAAGTGCTTGGGTCGTCCAGTGATCATGAAAGGGGCTATATAAATTCAAGTCTTTTTTCTTTTAAAGCACTTTAGGACATCCCAAGTTTGTGAAACGCATTATATAAAGGCAAGTTCCTTCTTTCTTGTTATTGTCCCACCAGCCAGTGGAAAGAATCTATTATTTACCTTATCATAACTTTTCATAATCTATAAAACCTCTATCAGATCACCCTTAACCTGCCTAGCTTTAAGAAAAAAAAATTGCCCTAACTTCTCAAGTCTGTCTTCATATCTTAATCCTTCATTCTGATTAACATCTGAATGAATCTATGCTGCAACGCTTGCTTTGCTTTTATATCCTTCCTATGAGAGGGTACCAAGTGGAGCCAAACTAATATTTTGTACAAGTTAGAACATCAGAGCATAAGAATTAGGAACAGGAGTAGGCCATCTAGCCCCTCGAGCCTGCTCCGCCATTTAAAAAGATCATGGCTGATCTGGCCGTGGACTCAGCTCCACTTACCCGCCCGCTCCCCATAACCCTTAATTCCCTTATTGGTTAAAAATCTATCTATTTGTGATTTGAATACATTCAATGAGCTAGCCTCAACTGCTTCCCTGGGCAGAGAATTCCACATATTTACAACCCTCTGGGAGAAGAAATTCCTTCTCAACCCGGTTTTAAATTGGCTCCCCCGTATTTTGAGGCTGTGCCCCCTAGTTCTAGTCTCCCGACTAGTGGAAACAACCTCTCTGCCTCTATCTTGTCTATCCCTTTCATTATTTTAAATGTTTCGATAAGATCACCCCTCATCCTTCTGAACTCCAACGAGTAAAGACCCAGTCTACTCAATTTATCATCATAAGGTAATCCCCTCATCTCTGGAATCAGCCTAGTGAATCGTCTCTGTACCCCCTCCAAGGCTAGTATATCCTTCCTTCAGTAAGGTGACCAAAACTTCACGCAGTACTTCAGGTGCGGCCTCACCAATACCGTGTACAGTTGCAGCAGGACCTCCCTGCTTTTGTATTCCATCCCTCTTGCAATGTAGGCCAACATTCCATTCGCCTTCCTGATTACCTGCTAACTAACTTTTTGGGATTCATGCACAAGGACCCCAGGTCCCTCTGCACCGCAGCATGTTGTAATTTCTCCCCATTTAAATAATATTCCTTTTTACTGTTTTTTTTTCCCCAAGGTGGATGACCTCACATTTTCCGACATTGTATTCCATCTGCCAAACCTTAGCCCATTCGCTTAACCTATCTAAATCTCTTTGCAGCCTCTCTGTGTCCTCTACACAACCCGCTTCCCCACTAATCTTTGTGTCATCTGCAAATTTTGTTACACTACACTCTGTCCCCTCCTCTAGGTCATCTATGTATATTGTAAACAGTTGTGGTCCCAGCACCGATCCCTGTGGTACACCGCTAACCACCGATTTCCAACCTGAAAAGGACCCATTTATCCCGACTCTCTGCTTTCTGTTAGCCAGCCAATTCTCTATCCATGCTAATACATTTCCGTTGACTCCACGTACCTTTATCTTCTGCAGTAACCTTTTGTGTGGCACCTTATCGAATGCCTTTTGGAAATCTAAATACACCACATCCATCGGTACACCTCTATCCACCATGCTCGTTATATCCTCAAAGAATTCCAGTAAATTAGTTAAACATGATTTCCCCTTCATGAATCTATGTTGCGTCTGCTTGATTGCACTATTCCTATCCAGATGTCCCGCTGTTTCTTCCTTAATGATAGCTTCAAGCATTTTCCAGACTACAGATGTTAAACTAACCGGCCTATAGTTACCTAACTTTTGTCTGCCCCCTTTTTTAAACAGAGGAGTTACATTAGCTGCTTTCCAATCCACTGGTACCTCCCCAGAGTCCATTATAACGAATGCATCTGCTATAACTTCCGCCATCTCTTTTAATACCCTGGATGTATTTCATCAGGACCAGGGGACTTGTCTACCTCGAGTCCCATTAGCCTGTCCAGCACTACCTCCCTAGTGATAGTGATTGTCTCAAGGTCCTCCCTTCCACATTCCTGTGACCAGCAATTTTTGGCATGGTTTTTGTGTCTTCCACTGTGAAGACCGAAGCAAAATAATTGTTTAAGGTCTCAGCCATTTCTACATTTCCCATTACAAAATCCCCCTTCTCATCCTCTAAAGGACCAACATTTACTTTAGTTATTAGGTATTAACTCCTTCCTTTTTGTATCTTATGTTTCTAGATACAAAATAGAGGATTTGGTTTGTCTTTTTTATGGCCTCATCTACTTGTACTGCCACCTATAATGATCTTTGCATCTGCACACTAAGTTCTCAATCTTCTTACCATTTAAAATGCTTTTCCTTTCCCTATTCTTGCATCCAAAATATATTTCACATTTTTCCACATTGGAAATCAGTCACTTACTTGCCCATCCTGCAGCCTATTTTTTCCTGGAATCTTTCACAACCTCGGACACAATTTACCATCTCCCACACTTTGATGTCACCAGCAAAATTCAATTATCATTCCCTTAATTCCTAAATCCAGATTTATGCATATAATAAAGTGATTTCAAAACGGACCCCTGTGGAAAACCACTCATCGCTGATTTTAACTTTAGGCAGTGGTGGAAAACAGCGAGAGATTATACATCCCGCCTGATTGTCCTTTCCATTAAAGTCAACTTCCAGCCAGGTTCTCCTACAAATCACACACTATGCTGAATTGAACACACAAAACACTTTGTTCATCGTCACTGGGTCAAAATCTTAGAATTCCCTACCTCATACTATCACCATAAGAACTGCAGCAGATCATTAAGATTTTCCCACTAGGTTATTCACAGCAGTGTCCAGATTAATCTTGAAGTCCTGGAGACTCCAGAACCCTATATTTAGAGTTGGTTAGCACCTGAGTTTATTAATGAAATCTCAATGCAAATTTAGAAATCTGGACAATACAGCACATACAGATACGTGTACTGATTTGCACTCCAGCATGTGGAGAACTTATATTGTCTTTAACACAAAAACACAATTATGTTCAGGTTTTTATTACACATCAATATTGAGCTGTATGATCTTCAGCATTTTCAACCAACATGTCATGCCTAAGTTTTCACTGGCATAGCAAATTTATGCTTGGATGCCATCTGGAGTAGCCTTTGTGACAGGTGTACTGACTTTCTTTGTTGTAGCTTTTCTTAGTTCCCCTGGCCGTCCTGATTGATTCTTCACGTATCCCGATTCCTCTTCGAAATTGTGTTTTACAGCCAAGTCATCGTCACCACATTGCACTTTTCAATGTGCTCTTTTGCTCACAGGTAGCAGCATGATGTAAACATACAGAATTCATTGCATCAAGATGAACACAGAGGATGCGGAATGGAATGAAACTGCTGTGTGCAGTGATCATAAATAGGGAAAGGAAGGCAATACATTAATTGATATTATTTATGCAGACTACACTTGTGTGCTGTTTGGAAGCAGAGAAGAGTTAACATTACCAGGAGTCAATGAAAGCAGAATCTAGATAGAACAAGTGTTAAAAAGCTGAAAGTAATACAGGACGTGAAATTGACCCAGAAGTATTTTAAATGTAACCTCTGGAAATGGGTGTACACAGGTTTTGACAGATCATTTTCAGCAGATAACGTCGTACTGGCATCAAGGGGATGAGGTCTTGCTGGAGTGTAATGAACCATAAGAGGGAAGTAGTTTAGGAAACACTGGCATTTGATCAACAGGCCATAGGGCACAACTGAACACAAAGTCAGTGTTCTCGCACTTTCTTGGCACTTGTGCAGCCCCAACAACCCCAATCTAGCTACACGCAGAATAAAACACAATACCTGTAGTACATTTAGTAGGCTTAGCTATATGCTACTGAAGAAACGAATTTCCAACATCTGCACTTTTTTTTTTAAAAAAGAGGGAGAAAGAACAAGCAAAAATGAATGAAGAGTCATAAAATAGTTTGATGGGAAGTGGCACCTGAAGCAAGGAAGAAGTCATAGCAAAGCCAAACTTTCAGAAAGTATCTGAGTTGTACAAATACATGAACTCTGTTTCAGCAATCTATTAATACATATTATCCATCAGCTGTGATTTTGTATTTAAACAGTATCATTTACATTAAGCTCTGTACTTTTATCCTTTATTGAGGGGAATGCACTATTCTGTCCATGGTATTGGGCAAGTAATCTATTTCGCCGTAGCTCTTGATTGACCATTGGAAGATACAAGATCACTCTCTGGAATTGCTAGTTTTCTAACTTCACTTTCTTCCTCCCATGGAAAGGACTGGCCTTCAATACTGTGTCTTTCTGTGGCAACTAGTGCTCACAGTACGGGGAAATAAAATTGTAGAAATCTATTGCTGAGGCCCAGCAGAATGAAGCAACAGATTGCTAAATGATTTTCCTCGACTTTCTCCCTTTGCAGTCCACTTCCAGAGGTAAACTATTTCCATAGGTATCCTCATGCTCCCAAGTTGTCTCCAACATTTTAGCAGGAAACTTAACCTGTATACTCATTTTTAATCCAATACATTTGTAATCTTTCCAGTTAGCAAACTACTTTCCTAACTCCTTCAAAAAGGCTATATCCAGAAAGAATGATTTAAAACAGACATGGACAAGGTGTGAGGATTCAATTATAATACCACATTACATTCACAGAAAAGGAAATAAACATGTTAATTTAAAAGCATCATTTGAATACAAATTGCCAACATCGGATGGTGATGGGGGAGGGGGAGGGGGGTGGGTGGGATGAGCTCTTTCAGGTTTCAGCAGCATCTAAATTCTCTAGTCTACATAACTGAAATAACAGCTATACTTTATCTTGGAAAATTGAGACTAAATCATACTTCTGACTTCAATCAAATATCAGATCACCACACTTAAGGGAACAAATACATTCCTCTACTTTGATTTCACCAAGTCAACATCCACAGATAACAGAACTTGCGGCTGTTAATAAAGGCTCACACCTTGCACATTATGAGATGCGTCTTACCAACAGGTGCTCCTGATTGATTAGCAGACAAATCACAATTGAAGTGAAATATAATTTTTAGCAGAGTAACAAAGGTGCAAGACATGCTGATATAGTTGAGTGCCAAGGCATAGAAAACACACTAAAACAAGGAGTGTATTAGAAAAGCTGTTTTATATGTTTTCCCTTCTACAGGGAGAACCCACAACGTTATTGAAACAGACTGTCTAGTGATTCAGGACATTAAATCACATTTTAAAAAAATTCTATTTTTCTTTTATAAAGACAGTTTATATATAAAAACAGTGTTTATAATGAAATGACCAGCATTTGAGTAGAATATACAAAATTCAACAAATAATTTGGTTCAGTGATAGCAGAGTCAAAAGGCCTTGGGTTCAAGGCCCATTTCAAAGATTTGAGCACATAATCTAGGCTGACGCTTCAGTGTAGTACTGAGGAAGCACTACACTGTCGGAGATGCTGTTTTTATCGAGGAGAAGTTAAACAGAAGCTCAATCTGCCCTCTCCAGTAGACATAAAAGATCCCATGGCACTATCTGAAGAGGAGAAAGAAAGTTCTCCCGTTATCCTGACCAACATTTATCCCTCAACCAACACCATAACACACACATTAACTGGTCATTTATCTGTTTGTTGGACTTAGCTGTGTGCTGAAAGGTGCCATAACTGCAAGTTCTTTACTTTGTATTTAGAATGCTTTAAATGCAACTAAATGTCTCAAGGTGCTTATAAAAAGGCAGGAAATCAGGACACCAGTCTTTGGAAGAAGAGTTAGTAGAGGTTACCAAAAAGTTGGAGAAGTAGGATTTAAAAAGCTTTTGAAGTTGGAAGAGGTTGTTTCAAGGTGGAGAAAGATGTTACATATTGGAGTAAGCAGAATGTTTTCAAAAAGAATGCCAGAGTACAGAGGCATGATGGTTGAACATCTAGTTACAATGCTGGAGCTGTGGGAGGGCCTGTGCACAGCAGACCAGAATCAGAAGATTGTGGTGACAGCCAGGATGTGGGGCCATAGGAAGTTGTAGAGTTAAGTGGAATAAGGCAATGCAATGATTTGTAAAAGATGACGATTTTGAAATGAAAGTGCTTAAAACTAATGGAGGCAAGGTCTCTGGAGATATCGGAGAAGGTAAACATATATATGCAGCAGAGTTGTGAATAAATTGGATTTTGTGTAGACTGAACCTGGAAAGTGCTAGAGATGTAAAGCTTGAAGATAAGGAAGGCATGGTTAAAGGTGATGAGAGGAGAAATTTCTTCTCTCAGAAGGTTGTAAATCTGTGGAATTCGCTGCCTCAGAGAGCTTCTTACAGTTTACAGGGGATAAGGGGTTATGGGGAGCGGGCAGGGAAGTGGAGCTGAGTCCATGATCAGATCAGCCATGATTTTATTGAATGGCGGAGTAGGCTCGAGGGGCCGTATGGCCTACTCCTGTTCTCATTTCTTATGTTCTTATATTCTGGAGGTGAAAATAAACAGTCTTAGTGATCGACTTCATTTGAAGTTTGAACCTCAGCTTAAGGTCAAAAAGGGCAGTCGAACTACACAATGCAAGGCTAAGTCTGAGAAAGCAGCCGAAAAGGGATTGGAATTGGGTTAAATACATGGGGAGTTGCTGTTGGGACCAGAACAGGATAGTTCTGGTCTTGCCAATGTTGAGCTGAAGAAAGTTCTGGGTCATCCACGGAAATGTCAAAAGAGCAATTGAGCAGTGTAGCAAGAGACATTGAGTCAAGGGTGATGTCAGTATACATATCAAAGCATTGAGAATTAATTTCAATGCATTTTCAAAATACTGTTATAAAATACACACCATACAACATACTTAATTACATACAACTCACATTTGTGTTTTATTATCCATAAAATATACAATAATCTCAGCAATGTATTTAAAGAATGCAGGTAGGTAACCAAGCAGTCACAATTTCTATATACATGCTATAATCTTAACCTCTTCAAGGAAATAAAACAAATCAGAAGTACATTAAAACAGATTTTGTCCTGTTTCACACTTCGACATTTTAAGAAATCAGTTTGTACTTTACAGGATTCCAGTTATTAAAATACCATGGTTTGATGGAAGTTTTTTTTTTAGGGCTTTTACCCAAGACTGCTGAAAAGTCACACCAACTAAAAAAGTGGCAAAATAGGTAAAAGTCATACAGTAGTTGACATTATACAACTAAAAAAAGGAACCGCTGAATGAAATGCAACAATAAACCTTCAAGAATGTAGTGATTTAAAAGGATTAAACTGAATCAAATCCAGTCATTAATTGTGCTCTCCAGGCCTGCTGTTTGGAATGAAATGAACTAAATACAATACATTTCAGGAGCACTATTTTAACAAAACTATTTGGACCAAGTAGCGTCTTTAAAAAAAAAAACAATTGGTATCCATCAATATGGGCAGCTAACAGATAAATATCCTTTATGCACAGCCTTTTCTGTCTGACCTTAGAGAATCAAATGCAGTACTATCATGCTTCAGCAGCGCAAACAGAATGAAAATACTGCCTGCTTCAACTGAAAACATATGCCTGTTATGACATTCTGTATGAGTTCTTCCCAAACCCCCTGCAGAAGTGGTTCAAAACCATTGCAGAAGCAAATCACCAACAGCCTGCAAATATTAACTGTCAAATGGGGTGCTGAAAAGAAACAGCTCAACAGGGGAAAAAGGTCTCTGGAACTCCCTCCCTGAATGTACAGCCAGAAGAACGTTAAAACAGACAACAGTGAAGGCACTGATAAATTGGAACCAAACACAGTTGTACAAATGTGGCTTAAAATGTCAATTTAAAACTAAAGTTCACTACACTGCAAAGTCCAGGCAAGCTTCCTTTCCGAGACTCCTATATCTCGTGGTATAGTTGGCCTCCACATCTACAAATCTGTATTTTAAAATACCAATTGTATCATAAAATACACTGGTAAAATTAAGGTTTGAAAAACTGCAAAAAGAATGGGTAGTCCGCCACAACAACTTGGTAGATCTATACATTTAATTATCCATCACCCTGACTGCACCGTTGGTCTCAAGTCAAACTAGAAAAGTAGGAAAAGGGCATTTGTGTTGGCTCAAAAATAGGTTCCAGTTTTCTTTTCCCTTTCTCTCCCCACCCTACCACAATGCCTTGACTATAGACATGCAAAACTAGTAAGACCTAGAATTGATCAACAAATGTACATCAAAATCTCTGAACAGTTTCACTTTAATACTGTTAAAGCAAAGTTTTAAAAGTTGCAGCTTGAGAGATCTTCAATTACAGCTCTCTAAATCTTTTTGTTTCATTTTTACACAAGATCTTTTTTAAAATCACTTTGTTTGGTCCCTTTGGCAAATCATCGTGCAAGTGAGTGATGCGATATATACCAATCTTTTTACACCATTTTCTTCATTAGATTCAGTAATGCCTAAGACTCAGGAATATTTGATTGCCCGTCCCCATTAATTTTAGGTAGTGCTATTCCACCCAGCGTTGTAAAATCTTCTCATTCAAACCATTAACCAGTGTACACTGTTGAAATGGATCCTGGCACTGGAAATAAAGAGCATTAAAATAACATAACATTGGCATCCATCGACATTGCCCATAGTTTCCTACATTGCTTACAAGCTTTGAGCTGCTTGCTTTCTTGTTCCATAGACCTGCATTCTTCTGTGTCTTCTTTTTTGATAAATTCAACTTTAAACCTATAATGTAATTGCTCCGTTTGGCTGAGGAAGGTTAGAAGGCGCTCATTTTTAAAAAGCCCATCCACCTATGGGCATGCTGCAAGGGCTTCCATCATGAAAATTCAAGTCAGTGTATTCAGTAGGTCTCTGAATCAGAATCATTTAGTTCATCATCTTCAGCATAAGGATAACCATCTTCCCTGCCTATACTGTTCAAACTGCAGAAAGAGCTATGATCACTTCTCATTATTGGTAGAGAGTCGAAGGACACAGTCTTTGAAGGATTACTGTAGTGATTAATGGCATTAAAACTGAGAGCGGGTAAAGTGCTGCTGGATGAAACAGGCATCATGGTGGCCAGAATGAGGGCTAAGCAGTCTGCCACATCTTTATTTGGAGCACAGGCCAATGCAGGCGTGTAACCTAAAACAGAAAGTTTTAAAAGTAACATTACAAAAGGTTACTCTACCCCTTTACCAACAGTAATTCAATCCAATTATTAATGAGTTCTGAACAT
The DNA here is from genome assembly GCF_044704955.1 of Pristiophorus japonicus. Taxonomy (NCBI): domain Eukaryota; kingdom Metazoa; phylum Chordata; class Chondrichthyes; family Pristiophoridae; genus Pristiophorus; species Pristiophorus japonicus. The sequence continues at coordinate 203,890,126 of NC_091981.1, forward strand.
TTTAATTTAAAAAGTTAGTATATGCAAATTACATGACATTTCATTATAATTCATTAAAGTTTAATGTAAATACAACTGCAATATAGAACTTGGATGAAAATGTTAAAAACAAGGCCATTGACAAGGATAACCCTAACAATTTGCACACAATCAACAGGATGGAAAAAAGGGAAAAAATAAATGTCGTTTTTGGATGAGAGGTACAGTATCATTACTGGACAGCTGCAGCAGTAAGGTGAACCATTGCAACATGTAGATAAGATAGTCCAGGTACCTTGCTTCCAAAAATCCTGCAAGGTTTGTTGATTGATGCCCTGCTTTAGGATATGGAGGAAACAACCTCAAGAACAAGGTATTTTCCTTGGAGCGATACCCAAATATCATTGCAGTTCTGTTGCTGGTACTCTCATCAATTAAAAGCTCTTTGCCAAATTTAATACCAGTTTAGGCTGCCTTTAGTAGTAGACACAGTTGTAGGTCCAGTGTCATCCACCAGGTTCAAGAAAATTCCTGAACAAGTACTAGGGCAGCAATGACCAGATAAGATCTTTGGTGGAAGAACACGACAGACTAAAGTCATCCTTGGCTCAGTGGTAGCACTCTCGTCTTAGTCAAGAGGTTGTGACTTCAAGTCCGACCCAAGAGAATTGAGCACATAATCTAGGCTAACACTTCAGTGTAGTACTGAAGGAACACAAGAACAGTGCAATGGTTAGATGAATTACAAACAAATACAAACTTACCATTCTCGTCTACAGCAAGTACACTGGCCCCTTTGCTCAGAAGCTCTTGCACAACTACAGTTAGTCCATTGCGTGCAGCAACATGCAGTGGTCTGTGGGAACAGAAAACATACAAGTTAAAAAATATCTAGAGCCATCACTACAACAACTGATATTTATATGGCACCTTTAATGTAGAAAAATGTCCCATGGCACTTCACAGATGTAACCATGGATGCCAAGCCAAAGGAGGAGATATTAGAAGGGGTGACCAAAAGCATGGTCAAAGAGGCAGGTTTTAAGGAAGGTCTTGAGGAGGAGAGGAAGATGGAGAAGTAAAGGGATTTAGGGAGGCAATGCAACAATGTGGGGTCTACACAGTGCAAGGCATGGCGGTGAAAAGTAGGACGAAAGGACGGGGTAATGCAAAAGAGGCAAGGGCTGGAGGAGGTTACAGAGATAAGGAAGAGCTAGGCCATAAAGGGATTCAAATACAAGAATGAGAATTTTAAATTAGAGGCATTGGGGAAACCTGGAACCAATATAGATCAACAAGGAGATGGGCAAGCAGGTTTTAGCATAGGATAGGATGTAGGCAGCAGAGTTTTTAATGAGCTGAAATTTATGGAGGTGAAAGGACAGCTAGGGGAGCATTTGAATTGTGTTCTGTAGATGATAATAGGCATCAATGAGAGATTTCAGCAGCTGAAAGATAGCAATCCCTCACTTCAGTTTGACAAACTTACAAATGGCGTGCCATAAGCAAAGCATTCACAAAGGTGAAAATGTAAACATTTGCTGGAGAGAGATCAGGTCTGGTTATTTTGTGTGTGCTGAAATATTCTCGCACAAGGGAGGAATTGTCAGTCAGTACTAGTACTAGTTGCTGTCAACAACTTGTATTTATATAGCGCCTTTAATAAGAACTTAAGAAATAGGAGCAGGAGTAGGCCAAATGGCACCTCGAGCATGCTCAGATTTGACACCAAGCCACATAAAGAGAAATTAGCGCAGCTGACAAAGCTTGGTCAAAGAGGTAGGTTTTACCAAAAGAAATAGGAGCAGGAGTAGGCCATATGGCCCCTCGAGCCTGTTTCGCCATTTAATACGATCATGGCTGATCCGATCATGGACTCGGGTTCACTTCCCTGCCCGCTCCCCATAACCCCTTATTCCCTTATCAGTTAAGAAAAACTGTCCATCTCTGAGTTAAATCCATTCAATGTCCCAGCTTCCACAGCACTCAGGCAGTGAATTCCACAGATTTACAACCCTCAGAGAAGAAATTCCTCCTCATCTCAGTTTTAAATGGGCAGCCCCTTATTCTAAGATTATGCCCTCCAGTTCTAGGCTCCCCTATAAGTGGAAATATCCGCTTTGAATCCACCTTGACAAGCCCCCTCAATCTTATACATTTAGATAAGTTCACCTCTCATTCTTCTGAATTCCAATGAGTAGAGCCTCAACCTACTCAACTTTTCCTCATAAGTCATCCTCCTTATCTCCGGATTCAACCAGTAAACTTTCTCTGAACTGCCTCCAAAGCAAGTATATCCTTTCTTAAATATAAGAACCAAAACTGCACGTAGTATTCTAGGTGTGGCCTCACCAATATCCTGTACAACGGTAGCAAGACTTCCCTGCTTTTACACTCCATCCCCTTTGGAATAAAGGCCAGGATTCCATTGGCCTTCCTGATCACTTGCTGTACCTGCATACTAAACTTTTGTGTTTCATGTACAAGTACCCCCAGGTCCGCTGTATTGCAGCACGTTAAATAATAACTTGCTCTTTGATTTTTTTTCTGCCAAAGTGCATAACCTCACACTTTCCTACATTATACTCCACCTGCCAAATTTTTGCCCACTCACTTAGCCTGTATGTCCTTTTGCAGATTTTTTGTGTCCTCCTCACACATTGCTTTTCCTCCCATCTTTGTAGCGTCAGCAAACTTGACAACATTACATTCGGTCCCTTCTTCCAAGTCATTAATGTAGATTGTAAATAGTTGGGGTCCCAGCACTGATCCCTGCGGCACCCCACTAGTTACTGATTACCAACCCGAGAATTAACCATTTATCCCGACTCTCTGTTTTTTGTTTACATGGATAGAGGGTTGGCGAACTAATATATTACCCCCAACTCAGTGAACTTTAATCTTGTGCGATAACCTTTTATGTAGCACCTTGTCAAATGCCTTCTGGAAGTCCAAATACACCACATCCACTGGTTCCCCTTTATCCACCTTGTTGGTTACATCCTCAAAGAATTCCAGCAAATTTGTTAAACATGACTTCCCTTTCATAAATCCATGCTGACTCGACCTGACTGAATTATGTTTTTCCAAATGTCTTGCTACTGCTTCTTTAATAATATACTCCAGCATTTTCCCAACCATAGATGTTAGGCTAACTGGTCTATAGTTTCCTGCTTTTTGTCTGCTTCCTTTTTTTAAATAGGGGCGTTACATTTGCAGTTTCCAATCTGCTGGGACTTCCCCAGAATCCACGGAATATTGGTAAATTACAACCAATGCATCCACTATCCCTGTCGCTACTTCTCTTAAGACGCTAGGATGCAAGCCATCAGGTCCAGGGAATTTATCCGCCTTTAATCCCATTATCTTACTGATTACCACATCCTTCGTGATTGTGTCAAGTTCCTCCAACCCTATAGCCCCTTGACAATCCACTGTTGGGTATCGTTAGTGTCCTGTACCGTAAAGACTTATACAAAATATTTGTTCAGAGTTTCTGCCATCTCCATGTTTCCCATTACTAATTCCCCGGTCTCATCCTCTAAGGGACCAACATTTACTTTAGCCACTCTTTTACTTTTTATAGACCTATAGAAACTCTTGCTATCTGTTTTTATATTTTGTGCTAGTTTACTTTCATAGTCTATCTTCCGTTTCGTAATCATTTCTTTAGTCGTTCTTTGCTGTCTTTTAAAAGCGTTCCAATCTTCTGACCTTCCACTAGTTTTGGCCAGTTTGTATGCACTTGTTTTTAATTGGATACCGTCCTTTATTTCTTTAGTTAGCCACGGATGGCTATCTTTTCTTTTACACCCTTTCCTCCTCACTGAAATATATTTTTCTTGAGAGTTGTGAAATATCCCCTTAAATGTACGGCACTGTTCATCAACCGTCCTATACTTTAATCTATTTTCCCAGTCCACTTTAGCCAATTCTGCCCTCATACCTTTATAGTCTCCTTTATTTAAGCTTATTATGCTGGTTTGAGATCCAACTTTCTCACCCTCCATCTGAATTTGAAATTCAACCATGCTATGATAGCTCATTCCAAGGGGATCCTTTACCAGGAGATTGTTTATTAATCCTGTCTCATTACACAGGAGCAGATCTAAGATAGCCTGCTAGCCTGCCTCCTGGTTGGTTCTGTTACATACTGTTCAAGGAACCCGTCTCTTATGCACTTATGAATGCTTCCTCAAAGCTACCCTGACCAATTTGATTTGTCCAATCAATATGGAGGTTAAAATCACCCATGATTATTGCTGTTCCCCTTTTTACAAGCCCCCACGATTTCCTGGTTTATACTCCGACCAACAGAGTTGCTATTGTTAGGGGGCCTATAGACTACGCCCACCAGTGACTTTTCCTCTTATTATTCCTTATCTCCACCCAAACTGTTTCAACATCCTGATCATTTGAGCCACTATCATTTCTCACTATTGCAGTGATTCCATCCTTGATCAACAGAGCTATCCCACCTCCTTTTCCTGTGTCTGTCTGTCCTTCCGGATTGTTAAGTACCCCTGAATATTTAGTTCCCAGTCCTGGTCACCTTGCAACCACGTCTCTGTAATGGCTATCAAATCATAATGATTTGTATCTATTTGTGCGTCAACTCATCTATTTTGTTACGAATGCTACATTTCGACAAAGAGCCTTTACGTTTGTTTTTTTTACCCTTTTTTCCTGCTTGTTTCCTCTCCTTCAAACTCACTTTCTTTATTTTTGCTTTCTAATTCCAGCTTTACTCCCCTCCCTACTGAATCTATTTTCAGGTTCCCATCCCCCTGCCAACCTAGTTTAAGGAGCATCTTAAAGGAGGAAAGAGAGGCAGAGAGGCTTAGGCAGGGAATTCCAGAGCTTAGGGTCTAGGCAACAGAAGGCACGGCCACCAATGGTTGAGTGATTATAATCAGGAATGCTCAAGGGGGCAGAATTAGAGGAACACAGATATCTCAAGGGGTTGTGGGGTTGGAGGAGATTAGAGAGTTAGGGAGGAGCGAGGCCACTGAGGGATTTGAAAGCAAGGATGAGAATTTTGAAATTGAGCGTTACTTAACTGGGAGCCAATGAAGGTTAGCGAGCACAAGGGTGAGGGGGGAACTGGACTTGGTGTGAGTTAGGACACGGGCAATTGAGTTTTGGATGATCTCAAGTTTACGTAGGGTAGAACATGGGAGGCCAGTCAGGAATGCATTGGAATAATTAAGTCTAGAGATAACAAAGGCATGGATGAGGGTTTCAGCAGTGGATGAACTGAGGCCTGGACGGAGATGGGCAATGTTATGGAGTGGAAATAGGCTGTCTTAGTTATGCCACGGATGTATGGTGGGAAGTTCATTTCCGGGTAAAATATGACATCAAGGTTGCGAACAGCCTCAGACAGATGTTCAGGAGGGGGATGGAGTCAGTGGCTAGGGAACGGAGTTTGTGGCAGGGACCGAAAACAATGGCTTCCCATACTGATACTCTGCTGTCTACTGGCACTAGCTATTCTTTGTAAAATAACCTAAGAATGAATTGACTTCTTGGCAGATACAAGTTCACAGCATAAAATCTCCCACAATATACACAAAATTGGCCATCTCCAAAGTTACAAGGATGCTTGGTATTAAAAAAAAGTGCAGAGGCGGGCGGGGGCCAGGGAACACACACTCTGGTACAAGGTTGGGATTGCCCTAAAGCTGGGGTAGAATGATGGGAACTTTTGTGTATATGCATATGCCATGACTAACCTAGCTTACTGCATGTAGAAACTAGGTACCTAAATGGAAAGCATTCTATTTTCCAGCACGAATATCCCATAACTAGAGTATGATAATATATTCAGAAATATAAAAGAATCTAATTAGGAAAGACACTCAAATTTGGTTTATATCAACAGGGACAGCAGCAGGAAAAATCTTGGGAGGAAGTTGTAGCAATATAGAAAGCAGGCTAATTTACAATATAGCACCACTGCAGATACCCTTCAGGAGCAGTTTCCCAATATTAAAGATCTGTAACGGATTCATACTTATGCTTGTGAATTAACATGGTTATTTCAGACAAATGAAAGCCTCCTCTTATTCTGAAACAGTGTTTATTACATCAATTACAGCGACGATGAAGGAATGGGGATATACTTCCAAGTCAGGATGGTGTGCTCCCTGGGCTTGAACTTAATACTTTTGCCCAGAGTCATGAGGCTGTGAGCTGCATTTGGATTGTGCAGTCTGCACGTGTATTGTACCTAATTTCTCAGGATGAATCCATACCGTTCAGTCAGCTGTGCTGACTGAGTATTTTCTTTAGCTTCCAGCAGTTTTTGCTCAGTTGTTTTTCAAAAATTGTTAGCTAGGACAAATTTCAAAAGGTTTACTGGTGAAATTTATATTAGTTATTTTATTTTAAACTGAGGAGCTGTCTGGTATTCTATAAACTTCATAAAATGTATTCTCCTTTAATTTAAAAAAAACTAAATGTAATAAAAGCGAGGTTAATGTTGAGGAGACTGTGGCTTCTTACTGCCTGACCTTGGGGGACCGAGTAGCTTGGGTATGATGAGGGAGTTTTAAAGGTGAGGTGGGTAGAAGGGGAGATGAGGGTTGAGTAGGTAGCTTGAAGGTGAAGAGGAGCAGGTAGTCATAGAAGTGATGAGATGCTGGAAAGGGGATGGGCTAGAGGCAAGGTGAAGGGGAAGGAGGTTGGAAGCGAGCCACTAAGGGCTATATTTTTCCTGTAAACCCACCCCACTTCCCATCTGCAGCCATTGGCTGCTTATTTCCCCACCACACCAAGAAAAAGGCAGAGAGAGAAGCAAAAAGAGATAGGGAGAGAGCAGAGAAGAGCATGAGTGTGAGACAGAAGCAGAAGAGGTGCCAGAGAGAGAAGCAATAACAAGTGACAGCTGAGAGCACGAGAGAAAGACCATGGGAGAGAAATTGCCCTGCACCCTGATTTGAGGCGGTAACCTGCTCGGGGCGGCACTTCCTGTGCCCGGCACAGAGGTCCCACCCCGGTATTGGCCTTACTGCCCCTTAGAGGAAGTGGAGTGCAATTTTGCAAGCTCCACTTCCTCTTGGGATGGGTCCAGCGGCCATAATAGGGTGCGATCAGCAGCGCTACGTGGACGCTCTGCGTAGCGCTGACACGTTTCAACCTCCCCTTTGCTTAAAGGGGAGGGCCGCTGCGCACTCTGCATGGCATCTGATGGCCTCCACTCGGCCACCAGGGCAGCGTGATACCGGGGCTGCAGACCAGCACCCAAAACGGAGTGCTGGGCTGCACGATGACGGCCTGGACCACTCAAGTGGGCAAGAATTCGGGATGACTGTCGAGTTGGCAAAAGCACCAAGATGTCCCCTTTAACTACTGCCGTGAGCGGATGTTGGCCCGCTTCATGACCCGCGCCAGCCTCGGGGGGCAATATCCGCCGTGGGGCAGAAAGGGGTCGGCGTGCAACGCTAAGTTGTCGCTGCACATGGCGGTTATGTCATTGGCGCCGCAAACTCCTGGGCAATTTTGTGGGAGCCGGTAGCACCGCTCCCCTCCCCCTCCACCCCCACCACCCCCCCCCCCCAGCTCTCCCCGACCCCCATATTCTCAAACTTAATGTGTAACACAATTGGTTATATATTAAATTCAGTGCATTTCATTGAAAACTCCTACTAATCTTGGTCCGACGGAAAAATCTTTTGCAAGTATTGCACCTGTAGGCGACACAGTGATGGGTATTTTCAATGTTCAAGGTGTCATGGCTGCCTGTCATAGAATTATTTTTGCCAGCTGTCATGCAAGAGTATATGGTTAAAAAAGGTAGCAAAGTCTTTACGCAGTTGCAGGCTCTGGCCATGGGATGTCACTGTGAGGCAGCTTAACTGAGTCTCCAGGGCATTAGCCGTGTTGGAAAAAGCTAATATAGGAGACAAGAACTGCATTTTACATTTAAATTTCTCTCTTTATAAAAATAAACTGGTCAAGGTTTCTTGGAGCTGCCCTTCAGGCATTTTAAGTCATCATCTGTCCTGCCACTCCTGTTCACCACAGTGAACCCTTCTTCCTTCTTCAGGGCCTGCTGGTTCCTCTTGCTCGCAAGTCTCTAGGGTTTTATTTTGGGTTTTTTAATGTGTAAAAGGTGCTACTGCCTGCCAAGCTTGTTCTCAGGTTGCAATGTTCCACTCCATGACTCCACACAACCAGTCCCCAGAGTCAGCCAGTTCCAAACCTCGGCCCAGCAGCTTTTACTTGTGTGTCTAACCGATTTTGGGTTCATTTTCAGCTAATCCCCAGCCCATTCCTGGTCTGTTGCACCAGGTCTTGTTCTCCCAACCCTATGCCCACTGTGCATGATCATCCTGCAGCCACCTCAGCCACCATCTACAACGGACCCCACTATGAGGAAAGGTCTTGCATTTATATAACACCTTTCATAACCTCAAGCGTTTCACAGCCAATGTAGTCACTGTTGTAATGGGGAAACGCGGCAGCCAGTTTGCACACAGCGAGGTCCCACAAACAATGAGATAAATGACAGATCATCTGTTTTTTTTTAATAAAGTGTTCTTGGTTGAGGGATAAATATTAGCCAGAACAATTAGAGAACTCCCCTGCTCTGCGAATAGTGCCATGGGATCTTTTACGTCCACCTGAGACAGCAGATGGGGCCTCGGTTTTACATCTCATCCGAAATATAATTTTTATATAGTTTATAAATTGTTATATATTATATTTAATATAATCAAAATATTTAATACATGAAATTATAGATTATAAAAATTGTATGTCTGTGCTTCAAAAAGATTTTTTTTAAACTGTATGGAACAAACAGACTGCGCGACATGTTACAGAAAATAAAGTTAGAAAACCTCTTTCCATGACTGGTGCTCCTCACTCTCCCAGCTTATTAGCTACAGCCCTGGCTTGTGTCACCCCCACCCCACTGTGCCCCATATAATAATTTCACCTCAGCCTCTAATCCTATATTACATTCCTTCTCTTCTCTCCCCACCCTCAAACCCCATCTTCCACCTCTCGCCCAACTTGTAACAATACTTGACCTCCCCCCCTTTATCCCCACCCCATAGCCTCCAAGCACATGTCATGCTCCCCTTCTAGTCTCCAGAATCATAAGAACATAAGAATTAGGAGGAGGAGGTCATTTGGCCCCTCGAGCCTGCTCCGCCATTCAAGATCATGGCTGATCTCCTAACTCAACTCCATTTTCCTGCACTGTCCCCATATCCCTTGATTCCCATAATATTCAAAAATCTATCAATCTGTGTCTTGAATATACTCAAAGACTGAGCCTGCACAGCCTCTGGGGTATAGAATCGCAAAGATTCACCACCCTTTGAGTGAAGAAGTTTCTCCTCATCTCAGTCCTAAATGGCCAATCTCTTATTCTGAGACTGTGACCCCTGGTTCTAGACTCTCGAGCCAGAGGAAACATCCTCCCTGTACCTACCCTGTCTAGTCCTGTAGGAATTTTGCATGTTTCAATGAGATCACCTCTCCTAAACTATAGAGAATATAGGCTTAGTCTACTCAATCTCCCCTTTTAGGACAATCCCCCGCCGCCGCCCCGCGCCCCCCCCCCATTTCCCAGGAATTAGTTTGGTGAATTTTCATTGCACTCCTTCTATAGCAAGTATATTCTTCCTTAGGCAAGAGCAAAACTGTACACAATACTCCAGAGGTGCGGTCTCACCAGGGTCCTATATAATTGCAGTGCAAGTCCCATGCTTTCGTTCGCCCCGGTGAAGATGTTGACGATGGCTTGGAGTTCAGCCTCTGAATGTGCGCAGACGCAAGCGGCGTCTGCGTACTGTAGTTCGACAACAGAGGATGGGACGGTCTTGGATCTAGCCTGGAGGCGACGAAGGTTTAACAGATTCTCACTGGTTCTATAGTTTAGTTCCCCTCCAGCGAGGAGCTTGTTGATCATGAGATGGAGCACTGCAGCGAGGAAGGTAGAGAAGCAGGTTGACATGATGACAACAGCCCTGCTTGACCCCGGTCCAGACGTGGATTGGGTCTGCAGTGCATCCGTTGGTCAGGATCACGTCATGGCATGTTGTCGTGGAGCAGGCAGAGGATGGTGACAAACTTTGAGGGCAGCCGAAACGGAGGAGGATGCTCCATAGTCCCTCACGGTTAATACTGTCAAAGGCCTTTGTGAGGTCAAAGAAGGCTGTTCCCTCTCTTGCAGTTGTTGCGCTGTGAAGATCATGTTCATTGTACCCCGTAGAGGATGGAATCTGCACTGTGACCCCGCTACAGAACACTACGCCCCGGTTATCAAAATCCACTTTCCATACCTTGGGAGCCTACTATCAGCAAGGGCAGACATCAACGACAAGGTCCAACACCGCCTCCAGTGCGCCAGTGCAGCCTTCGGTCGCCTGAGGAATAGTGTGTTTGAGGATCAGGCCCTCAAATCTGGCACCAAGTTTCTGGTCTACAGGGCTGTAGTGATATCCGCCCTACTGTGTGGCTGAGAGACATGGACCATATACAGCAGACATCTCAAATCGCTGGAGAAATACCATCAACAATGTCTCTGCAAGATCCTGCAAATCCCCTGGGAGGATGGATGCACCAATGTCAGTGTTCTCGATCAGGCCAACATCCCCAGCATCGAAGCACTGACCACACTCGACTAGTTCTGTTGGGTGGGCCACATTGCCCGCATGCCCGACACAAGACTCTCAAAGCAAGTGCTATACTCAGAACTCCTACATGGCATGCGAGCCCCAAGTGGGCAAAGGAAACGTTTCAAGGATACTCTCAAATTTCCTTGATAAAGTGCAACATCCCCACCAACACCTGGGAATCCCTGTCCAAAGACCGCCCTAAGTGGAGGAGGAGCACCTCGAATCTCGTCACCGAGAGCATGCAGAAATCAAGCGCAGGCAGCGGAAGGGGCGTGCAGCAAACCAGACTCTCCACCCACCCTTTCTTTCGACGACTGTCTGTCCCACCTATGAGAGACTGTAATTCCTGTATTGGACTGTACAGTCACCTGAGAACTCACTTTCAGAGTGGAAGCAAGTCTTCCTCGATTTCGAGGAACTGCCTATGATGATGATATAATTGCAATAAGATGTCTTTACTCTTGTACTCAAATCCTCGTGGAATAAAGGCCAATCATGTTCTTCCATCAGCCCTGCTCCTTCCCTTATATGTATGGGAAATTGACTCGTAACTAGGTTTAAGAATGAACTATTTTAAGGAGGGAATGTGCAAGAAAGCTGTTGCATTTTGAAAGCATGTTTTTATAAAGCTTTACATCTTAATTTAAAAGAAAATAGATTATGTGCAATCAAGCTGTACAAGGATATACAATTCAGATACTAGCCAAGTAAAAAAAAATGTACAAGTTAAAATTTATTTATAGTTATTTCACCATTACCATCCACTTTTTGGGATTGATAAAGAATGGTAAGAAGCAACTATAACTGGGTTAAACAAGGTCGCCTGGCTTAAGTACTAGGAAGGCTTGTGGTGATGCTCCAGTCATCCTCTTTTCCTCGGCATACTGCCAACCAGAGCTACAATTTTCCATCAATGGGCAAATACAGAATTTACAAAATATTGAAGAAATCTATAGTGATAATTAGTTTTCCTGGGGATTTCTATTCTTTTCGTAGCTTTTCTATCCATCTTTCCTATTTGTTTGCCCAGCAGAGATCAGATATATAACTAAACTAAAAAGCTTAATGTTTGCAAATGTAACATTTGCAACTATTGTAAAGTAGAGGTTTAGGTGTATGGTCCATCTCAACAGATTTGGTCTACAGTGCTGAAGATAAACTATTTGTTTGCCCACTCTCCAGTTCTGTTGACATTCAGCTAAAGAAGTTGTATCCAAGCCACTCGAGAATCAGCAATTCTGATAGACAGCTCAGTGATAGAAGTTTATTTTCCCTCAACCTGCAAGCCAATTTATTCATTCCACAAAACACCAAAAATAACTGCAATCTGACCGCTACCACTTGCTTAACTCTAGAATTATGTTTCTTCAAATGAGTGTTAATGGATTTTGAATATGTTAAATTAGGGTAAAATGCTTTAAATAAACGGACAGAATTTCTAGCTTGAAATCTGCGTTTACAGAAGTAAAACATTTGATGGTTTTCCTAAACAAAAATCAAAGGCGCTTACGTTTGCAATGAAGTATTCGTTGAATTTATGAGGCTCCTGTCAGTAATCTTCTCCAGTATTAACAAGGCACTAGTTTCATGGCCCTAAAATGCAAGAGAAAATTTTGATTTAAAAAAAAATGGTAAATCTTGCATGCAAAAACAAAAGAAATTGTGACATATATAAACTTCTCTTGGACTCTGTTAGAATGATTGGGTGTTTTCAGTGAAGATGTTGGGCAACCATAAGCAGTTTTTAGGATCTATTTCTCTCTATTTGCAGCAAGTTCACCATCATACAAACCTGAAATATCGTGCTCCTGGCCAGGTTCTTCCACAATTAGCAATGTTACATAATTGGTACAATTCAAGCTGGGCAATCATCAGTATTTTCCTCAAATTATAATATAGCATCACATAATTCAGCTCACAGACCGTCTCAAAGATGATTACATTTACTCAACTTCGCCAAGCAAATCTGTTGTAATTGGCAGCCCTGAAAAACTCATGTTTATTTAATTCAGCTTTTTTTTAGTCACTAGTTCAACAATTTCCTATCTCATTCATTTCCAGCTATCTTCCTTTACTTCCAAGTTTGGAACAAGAATGACGAATCATTTCCAAGGCAATGCAGAACTGTAGTCACAGAGCGAGATTAAAGGAGTTTTAATTTGGTAACTTGCTGTTGTTCACTGTCCCCTCCTAAAAGAGGAATGATCAATTCATCAGAGAACTTAAAATTATTCTAATATTCAATAGCCACCAGAAACCACTATCCCAATTGGTAAAAATGCCTGAATTTAATTACCAGTTTAGAATTATGTATAGGTACCCGTTATAGCTATCGGCTTCTACATTCTTTGAAAGAAGTTTGAGCTCTATGTTTAAATAAATATTGCTGTTACGTCATTTCTGGGGGAGAGGGGAAGAAGAGAACAAACAAAAAACATGCCTAAGAAAGCTGCACAATCATTTTTGGTCACAAGATCTCCCACTTGCCAGTGTACAAAACCTCATTCTGGACTACACACTGGGTGTACGAGTAGAAGAGGCAGCATCAAGACCTTGGGCCCAATTTGGTCAGTACAGATTTCTGGTGAACTCGCCAGAGGTGCGCCACTTTTGTAGAATTCCAAGATCGCCAAAAATCTTCGGGCCGAGTTCGGCCACTCCCCGATGGTGGCGTAGCGTGGCCACTGGATTCGGGGGCGGAGCCAGGTCCCGGCGCTGTCAGCACATGCGCGCTACAATGTGTGCGCATGCGCAGTAGCTCCTCACCCCAGAGTGAGCTGCAGGCTGTGTGGGAGGGGCCGAAGCGCGCCGCCCCTATCCCTGGCCGAATGGGCTCCCTCATCGGCGGCTCGCTGCATTCCCGGGCCGTGTTTTGGGAGGACTTCTATTTTTTATTTGTCATTGATTGATTGCTTATTATTTTGGTCTTAGTGCTTTAGGTGCAGGGTTCCTTCTAGTTTTTATTTGTTAATTAATTGCTTATTACTTTTTGTGCTTTGTAAGTCTTGGTGCTAGGTGCAGGTCCTCTCAGCTTCCTTGTATTTTTTATTTGTTATTGAATGCTTATTTGTGTGCTTTGTTTAGTGCTTGGTGCTTTAGAGTGTACTTACCGCGCTGATTTCTTAACTCTCTGCAAGGGTTTTCTGTGCGGCCAGAAGTGGCCACATACGCTGGCCTAAGTTAGTTTAGAGCAACTATTAGCTGTCCAAACTGGCTTAAATGGCCAAAACAGGCGTAGGTGGGCTGGTAACGTCACCGTTTGAAAAAAAAAAATCCTAACTAACTCACTTACACTGGCACAAATTAAATGTGCAGAATGGGGATTTTTAAGATACTCCAGAAAAATCAAGTTGCTCCAAAAAAAAAAAATGGAGAAACTCCTGGCCAAATTTGGGCCCCTTAAGTGTAACAATGAAAGTAAGATAATACAAACCAAATCAACTTTACGCCGCACTGGTCTGGAAAAAATTGAGTTCTTTATAAAGAAATCAAACTTATTTCAAGATACGAGGACGTTAATAGTTTAGTTAATGTAAAGTTCCCTTTTTCACTTTTTGAACAATATTTTTTCCATCCAAGTGTGCAGCACATTAATCCTCCATGTTAAAATAAGTAGTTTTAATGTAAAAATGAAAGAGTACACATGCTCCTAGGTTCAAACAGTTTTGATACAGATTTTCTCAAATGATGCAGGACCCAGCCAGGAGTTAATTGTTGAATCAAAGGCTTTAGTTTTCCTTTAGACATGGGTGTTTCTCAATTGCTCTGGCCATAAAAGGCAATGGCCATCGACAAGAGCAATATGAACTCTTAGAGTTAGGAGAGTGGTCTTTGTCTAGCAGCATTCGAGATCCTGACACTATACCAAACTCACCACCGAATGCTAAAACTTGACAAGCACCTTGAAAATCCATGCTACTAACAAGAAGCTCTGCTTATCTCTGCTATTTAAACCATCTTTCCCGATTTGAAGCAATGGCTAAAATCTGGCTTCAGCCAGTATGTGAACTGATGTTTCCTCTGCTTGGATTGTAGCTATGAAGGTGAAAATTTAATTTCTTATTTGATCAACGGGCTGTAATAGGCTGTTAGCTTGCTGTCAACCATGGCTCCGTGGCTCTCACCTCCGACTCTGAAGGTTATGGAATCAAATCCCGCTCCAGAAACTTGAGCACAAAATATGGGCTGCCACTCCAGTGCAGTACTGGAGGTACCGTCTTTCGGATGAGACATTAAACCGAACCTCCGTCTGCCCTCTCAGGTGGACATAAAGGATCACAGAGCACTATTTTGAAGAGGAGCAGGGGAGTTCTCACCTGTAACCTGGACAATATTTATCCAGCAACCAACATCTAGTTCTCATCACATTGTTGTTTGTGGCACACTGCTGTGTACAAAATGGCTGTAAAACACTTTGGGAAGTCCTCAAGTTGTGAAAGGCACTATATAAATGCAAGTCTTTATTTCATCTTGACTCCAGCAACATCTTATAACAATTTTCTCGAAGAGATAGCTCCTTAATTTGAAAATGAAATTATTCTGGTTATGAGGCTGGACCATGACCTTACTGAGGCCATTTATCACTATATTTAGCACTTTGCTGATGCAGTCGTAGCTGCAAGCCACTGCTCATCAGTGGCAAGTTCAACCTTCATCTAAGCAATCTCCTTACCCCGTCTCCTTCAGGTTCACAGCCTTGTTGTCTTCCTCTAGCATACAAATGATTTGACCACTGGCCAGCAAGCACAGGGATGATGGGTGGACAGGACTTGGTACGAGTTAGGATATTAGCTGTAGATTTTTGGATGAGTTCAAGCTTTATGGAGGCTGCAAGGTGGGAGACCGGCCAAGAGAGCATTGGAATAATCGAGTATAGAGGTAATAAAGGCATGGTCGAGCGTTTCAACAGCAGATGAGTTGATGCAGGGGTGGAGATGGGCGATGTTGCATTGGTGGAAGTAGGCGCTCTTGGTGATGAATAGGACATGGGATCAGAAGCTCAACTCAGGGTCGAATAGGATGCCAAGGTTACGAACAGTCTGGTTCAGCCTCAGACAGTGGCCAGGGAGAGGGATGGAGTCGGTGGCAAGGGAATATTTCAATTACAACTGCATGTTTAATTCCTATAAATCTAAACACTTGTTAATAATCAATACTATGGGCTCAATTTTGCCCAAAGCCATTTTTTGGCATATTGCAAGAGTTACGCCCGTTTATCTAGGCCAGAACTACTCCAAAAATAAATGTGCCAAGTTTCCCCGCTGTATTTTTCAAAATTGCTGCTGCACAGCCTTTGGGGGGGGCGGGGGGGGGGGGGCGGAGGGATGTAGAGCCTACTGTCTGTGTCGAAAAAACCGATGCTGCCCCTTCTGCACATGCGGCAAAAAAAAAAAGGAAGTTTTTGACGTGATTCCTAAGGGCGCACATGCACAGTACAACTCCCGGTCTGCAATCGGCCATTTTTAAAGAGCCAGTTGTGTGTGAAAATGTTAATTCTCATTGGAAAAATCGGAGCTGCAATACAAGATGCAACGCGCGCAAGGACCAAGAATTTCTTACAAGATGGCAGGAGCTGACACGAGCAGAGGTCATATAAAAGTTCCACCCAAAGAAATGAAGAAACGCTGCAACCAACTTGCAGAAGATTACTGTGCAATGGTGACCACCCCAAGGTCTGGAGGCCAGTGCAAAAAGTGGCAGGACCTTGGTCAAGTAGTTAGTGTAAGTAATATTTAAATTTTTCAATGGAATTGCAATTGTAAATGTGACCATCTGTATATGTCCCACCCAGCAGAAAGACACCCTCTCTTACAAGTTATATTTTCATCTTTGCAGAGGCAAGTGGCACACAACAAACGAGAAAGAACTCGAACAGGAGGAGGCCCGGCAAATCTGCACCCACTGACAACCTTGGAAGACAGGGTCGCTGCTTTGATGGGTCCTGCCTGGAGTAAAGCAACCACCACTGCACAAGCTGGGCCCACACTCGAGGGAGAGGGCAAAGTCCTGCAAATTCCACAGTCTGGCTTTGCTAAATGTTAAGTACTGCGCGGGCAAGCCATGCTTCGGTTCATGGGGATGTCTACCTCAGCTACGCTTCAGTTTATGCAAGGTGCTATCATTCATCGTGGATCTTCAAATAAGCTTGCTGCCAGTGCTGTGTGAGCCTACTCATGCCACCCTGCCCCCTCCTCTGCTGCTAACCATTTGTTCTGTTATATTTTGCAGAACTTGAGGTCAACCCGGACGATGCAGAAGATTCAGACAAGCCTGAAGAGGGGAACATCTTCCAATCCCACCTTCCAGACCGAGAGCATGGGGGTGAGGGGGAGGTGATGGATGAAGTCCCCACTGTTGTACTCACTTTGGAGGAAGTGCAGGTGCCGCTCATTGAGATGCTAACCCCTTCCCCGAGTAGTGGTTGAGTGTTGGTGGGACATTCCATGGTTTCCCACCATCCGAGGATGCGGGTCCCACTGGGATGCTGCGAGCCACACCCAGGGTGAGGAGAAGGAGAGCACGACCGCACTCTCCTGAGGTGCAGGATCCAACAGATGTGGCTCAGATGATGGCAATGAATGCGGAGAGTATTGACCTTGCGCGATCACTCCTGGACACCATCAGTGAGGTGGGTGATGAGGTATCGGGACCATCGGGCAAAGTAACAACACTCTCACGAGAAATGGGAATGCTGTCCGGGAACATGAGGGAGGGAATGTTGCAGGTAGTTGACACATTGTTGCTCAACATGAGGGAGGGCATGTCGCAGGTAGCTAAGATACTGGCGGCGAGCATGAGGGAGGGTATGTTGGAGGTAGTTGACACACAGTCAGGGCACAAGAGAGGGAATTTTAGAGTTAGCTGCTGCAATAAGGGAATACGCTCAGACCCTGCGCCCATTGACAGAATCAACTGCCACTCCCACTCCAATCCCCAGACTAGCCTCTGAAGAGGACCAAGCTGGGCCTTCCACATTTCCGCCTGCCCCACCCCCACCCATCAAGAAGTGCACCTGCAGTCTTAGAATAAAGGTGGAGGAGAGATGGGCAGAGCCTTTCTGTACTGCTGTTATTATTGATGTTACTGTTGTAACTGTTCTCAAATTAAAAGTTTTTGTAAGTTATATAAATTTACAAGTTTAAAAGTTTGTAAGTGATCTTAAGTGAAAACTTTAAAGTTTGATACAAGAATATGTTTATTAAAGTTAAATACAAACAAATATTTGTTAAACGTTTGAATAAAATATATTTTAAATTATAACTGAATCATTTCCATTATTTGCTCCATTATTGCCACAACTTTTGAAGTAAACAAGAATAATTTCCATCATTTGTTCCATTAACACAACACAACATTATGGAACAGGTCCAAACAGTAAACATGGTCCAAGTGGAATAGTTGCTGCTGAGCCTTCAGGTAGCAAAGTGTTCATGGTTGAGCTGCTAGTGCAAGGCTCAAGCAATCATTAAAGGGGCATGACGGCCCGCCCTCCTCCGCTGTTGTGCTCTGGGTTCAGGTATTTGCTTGGCTTCCTCGTCCTCGGCATCTTCCTCATGATTATCATCAGCCACTCTCACCTCAGGTGGGTCTTCTACTACCAGCTGCTGCTGCCTCACGATGGTTAAGTTTTGCAGCATGCAGCACACAACAGTGAACTGACCGACAATCTCAGGGGAGTATAGCAAGTAGCCTCCAGAATGGTCCAGGCATCGGAAATGCTGTTTCAAGATGCCAATGGTCCTCTCTATGATGCTGCGCGTCGCAATGTGCGACATGTTGCTGCCCGGTCAGCTTTCGTTGGGTTACGCATAGGGGCATCATGGGCCAGGTGGCAAGGCTGTACCCCTCGTCTCCCAGCAGCCAGCTCTGCCCTTCTGGCTGCTGGTGAAACATGGCAGATATAACGCTCGTGTAGAATTAACGCATCATGGGTGCTCCAAGGGTATATTGAAGCAACTGACATGATGCGATGCATGTTGTCATATGAGCTGTGCATTAATGGAGTGGAAGACTTTTTTGTTCCTGTACATCTTGGAATCCTCCAAAGGTGCTCGCAAGACGACATGGGTACAATCAATGCAGCCCTGTACCTTTGTGAAGCCAGCAATACTGGAGAAGTCCACAGCTCTATCACGCATTGCCTGGGTGGTCATGGGGAACTTTATGTAGTCATTCCTCCAGGCATATAGTGCAGCAGTCACCTGCCAAATGCAGATATGTATTGCATGTTGACAAAAGACGCACACATCCCTAGTTGTGGCCTGGAATGATCTGGATGCATAGAATGAAAGTGCAGCTGTAACCTACACTTCAACTGACAAAGCAGTCCTGGCGCTTCTAGGTTGCAGGTCTGCTTTTACCAACTCACAGATCTCAGTCACAACTTCTTTGCGGAAACGCAGCCTTCTGATACAGTCTGCATCACTCAGGTGCAGGTACGAATGCCTATCTCGATTTACCCGATGTGGGCAAGACCTCCTGCCCATCACCCTACGGGCTCTGAGATTCGTCATGCGATGACGTCGAATCAATTGTCTCCACCACAGCACCATCATGCAAAAGGCTTGTACAAGGTATGGCATTGTCAATATTGTCCCCATGCTTAAATTTTACCTTTGCAAGAAGCTCAAAACTTCAGGCAGGCAAGGTTCTTTGTTCTCGCTCCCCACAGGTCTGTATGGACCACACCCAGGTCTGAGCGGGCGCAGTGATCGGAACCCTCCCCCCCGCCACCCAACCTACATTTCATGCGTAGTGCAATCTTGTGATGCCTTCCACAGCCACCGCCCCCCACCCAGACTTCTTTTGCAGTCGAGCCCCGAGCCAGTTTCCAGGCGCGGGACCGATTCTGCTGGCTGATGTCCGACCCTCCAGCCCTGTTTGCAAACGTTCGGTGGTGGCGCGTCATTTGAAAAAATATGAAAACTTACAGAATTCCATCAAACTTTCATATACTGCATTATAAGGTTAAAAAAATGTAATCTTTATTATGCATATTTAAGTGTTTTTGACTCCCTCCAAAACTTAATTGAAAAACAATGGCGTCTTTTTGTGCTGATTTTTCAATGCACGCTGCTTTTTCTTAACTCTCAGAAGGTTTTTTGGGAGTGGTCACATACGCCGACCTAGGAGAATTTTTTGGGGGGCAAACTTCCAAAATTGACAAAAACTGGTGCAGACATCAGGTTATGCCCCCTGTGACGCAAAAAAAACCCTAAAAAAATCGTCACTGAGCTGGTGCACATTCCTTGGGAAATTAACATTTTTTTTTAAACTTACACCAAAAAAAGTGACTCGAGCCAAAATAACGCCGCAAATCACTGGGGAAAATTGAGCCCAATAAAACTGAAGTGTTCTGTTATGTAACTAAGAGTTTTGAAGTTTGAGACTCACCTTGCTACAAGCCAAATGGAGGGCTGTATTCTTGTTCATATCCTGCAGGGTAAGGTCAGCCTTTGCACTGCTAACTAATACCTCTAGAATAAAACAGCAAATACACGCATATGCATTTTAAATTTCAGCACAAAGACTGCATTAACTGAACACCCCACTAATGAGAATGACTCATTTATTAAACTGAATTTTACCCTCTATAAATTCGACCATATGGACAAAAGCACATGTTCAATACTGCAGTGTGCCGATTGCTGGCTGCAGTTGCCAGTTTTATATCTGCATACTTATGATTTAATTAATATTTATTGCAGATTCCAAATAAAAATTTTTTAATAGGTTAGGTCAGTTTATAAACAATATGATTGCTAATGAGTAATGAAGTCTATAATGATGTGTAGGGCTATTCAGGAAAAGTACAAATTCACAAGTTTCGCATTTTGAAATTGCAGTCTATCATAAGCTAAGTGAAATGTGCAAAAAGACCACAATTCTGAAATAAACTGTTTATTTTCTAAGCAAATAATCGCAAAGGTTTCAGGTAATTAAATTGTATGTAATGTGACAGTTCAGCACTGATTTTAGAATGCACCATTTCCCTGGTAAAATGACGAGAAGACAAACAATATCCTTACCAACCGCATTAGTCTGCCCATTCTCAGCTGCCATCATTATTGGCGTTTTCCCAGTTGAATCTGCAGTATTCACTTGAGCATTATGGCTGAGCAGAAGTTGTAAACATTCAACGTGATCCGTGAAAGCTGCAGCATGAAGAGGGGTTCTGCAATAAATAAAACAGCTAAGTTACAGTTGTTTAATGATGTAAATACTTGTTTCTTCAATTTTGGAAAGATAGATTATTTGCTGGGTTACATTTTAAATTACTGCATTATTCCACACACAAAATATCTGAATACAGATTAAAACATCTCATCTCTTCCAGATTCCCCATGTCTATTACAAAATTAGTGAAAACTATAAATCCAGACAAACACAAGGAAAGGAAGTCCCTCAGAAATGGTCTCAAAATGCTTCACATACAATAAATTACATTGAAATCACCAAATCTAAGCCAATGTTGCACGTAGAAAGATTCCAGCAATGAGAATAATTGCCAATTAATCTGCCTTTGGTGGAGATGAGGGAGGAACATTGGCCAAAACACACGGAGGATATTTTGCTGCTCTTCTATAATGTCTTAGCCAAGAACTGAAAGTTGGTAAGTCACCTGGTCCAGGTGGAATGCAGCTTAGATTGCTGAAAGAAGCAAAGGTAGAAATAGCAGAGGCATTGGTCACAATCTTTCAATCCTAATTGGATACAGGAGTAGTGCCAGAGGACTGGAGGTTTGCTAATGCTATACAGGTGCAATGTCCCAAATCCAGAACTCCGAAAACCGGAATTGGCTGACAGCCGGACATTTTGCATATAGCTGATGGAGTCGTCTGGAATTATTGTCCAAAAACCGAACATTTTTGAGGTGGCCAACAGTGGGGTGCTTCAGTTTAGTAGGAGGAATAAGGCGGCTACTTACCGGTAAAAAGTGCAGCGCTAGGGGGCTGCAGGCGGCGAGGAGCGGAGTGAGTCGGCGAGCTCCGAAATCCGGCAAAACCCGAAATCAGGCATGGTTTCAGTCAAGGATTCCGAATTTCAGACAAGAAAAATCAATTGTCTGAAAGCCTGAATCCTCAACTGAATCCGTGCCAGATTTCGGGTTTTGATGGATTTCGGACCTCGCTGCTCAAAACCCGGAATGGATTCGGTCGAGGATTCTGGATTTCAGACTATTGATTTTCTTGTCTGAAATCTGGAAAAACCCAAAAACCGGCAGACTTAGTCCTGAGAATTCCGGATTTCAGACATCGTAGCTGTACCACTATTTGGGTACAGAAGAAATTTACTAGAATGGTTTCAGTGATGAGGGATTACAGTTACGTGGATAGACTGCAGAAGCTGGGGTTGTTCTCCTTGGAGCAGAGAAGGCTACGAGATTTGATAGAGGTGCTTAAAATCATGAAGGATTTAGATAAGAGCAAATAAAGTGAATCAGTTTCCAATGGCTAAAGGGTCGATAACAAGGCGGCACAGATTTAAGGTGATTGGCAAAAGAACCATAGGCGACATAAGGAAAAACCTGTTTACGCAATTAATGGTTAGGATTTGGAATGCACTGCCTGATAGATTCAATAGCAGCCTTCAAAAGGGAATTGGATAAATAAATGAAGGAGAAAAAATTGCAGGGATGTAAAGAGCCGGGGAGTGGGACTAGCTGGATTGCTCTTCGAAAGAGCTGGCGCAGACTCAGGAAATAGCCTCCTTCTGTGCTGTACTATTCTATGATTTAAGAAAGGGGAAAGGGATGAACCAAGAAACTACAAGCTAGTCAACCTAACTTCAGTGGTGGGGAAGCTATTGGAAACCATTATCAGGGGCCAGATAAACTTTCATTTGGAAAGCCACGGATTAATCAAGAGGAGCCAGAATGGATTTGGTATAGGCAAATTGTGTCTGACTAACTTCACTGAATTCTTCGATGAGGTAACAGACTAGGTTGATCAAGGCAGTGCAGTAGATGTTGTCTATGGATTTCCAACCAAGTGCCACACAGAAGGCTTGTTAAAAAGATGGAAGCCCATGGAATTAAGGGGAAAGCGGAGATATGAATAATGAATTGGCTCAGTGACAGGAAGCAGAGGGTGGTGGTGGATGGATGTTTTTCAGAAAGGGAGGTGGTTTGCAGTGGTGTTTCCCAAGGGTCAGTTTTGGGTCAATTACTATTTGCAATTTTTATAAACGATCTAGACTGGGGTGTAGAGAGCAGTATTATAAAGTTTGCAGACGATATGAAACTTGGCAACGTAGATGATCATGAAGAGGATAGATGTAGACTTCCGGATGGCAGACAGGATGGTGAAATGAGCAGAAGCATGGCAGATGGAGTTCAATGAAGTGTGAAGTGATGCACTTTGGGACGACTAATATGGAAAGACAATATGATATAAATGGCACAATTTTGAAAAGTATAGATGAGCAGAGAGACCTTGGCGATCATATACACAAATCCTTAAAAGGTGGCAGGTCAAGTTGGTTGAAAAAAAGCATATGGGTTAATTGGGTTTATAAATAGAGGCATACAATATAAAAGCAAAGAGATCATGCTAGTACTTTAAAAATCACTGGTTAAGCCTCAGCTGGATTATTGTGGGCAATTTCTGGGCACCACACTTCAGGAAATATGTAAAGGCCTTAGACATGGTAGAGAGGTTTACCAGGATGTTATCAGTGATGAGGGACTGTAAAAGATAGGACTGTTTTTCTCGGAACAAAGAAGGTCAAGAGGTGGTCTAATAGGTTTTCAACATGATGAGAGGTCTTGATAGAGTAGAGGGAGAAAAACTGTTCCCTCTAGTGAGTGAGTCAATAAACAAACAGAGGTCATGGATTTAAAATCATTGGCAAAAGAATCTAGAGGGAAGATGAGAATTTCTTTGACTGAGTTATTGGGATCTGGAACGCTCTACCTGAAAAGGTGCTGGAAGCTGATTCCATAAATCATTTTAAAAGGGAGTTGGACAGGTACTTGAGGATGAGAAACTTACAAAAAGCGGGGGTGTGGGGCTAAGCACGACTGCTCTTTCAAAGAGCCAGCACAGGCACGATGGGGGGAATGGCCTCGGTCAGTGCTGTATGTTTTTATTATTCTATGATGGGACACCACCTCCAAAAATGCAGTATTCCCTCAGTATTGTACTGAAGTGTCAACTTATATTACATGCTCAAATCCTGATGTGGAGCTTAGCCGACAATCATTTGGCAGAGAGAGTGCTGCCAAATGAATCAAGATGACATTTAAAATAATGAATTATTAAAAGACTTCCATTAGGAGTTATATTCTAAAATGACTAGTATTTAGCTACTAAAAGAAAAAAATGTAGACGAGTGCACTAACACTCCCAAACAGCTTTATTGGAACTGTTATATTGTCTGAATACTGCATGCATATATAAAGAATTGTTGGTTAAAATCATGCTTGTCTGGTTGGGCTCAAGAGTTCTCAACTCAATTTAAAGTCTTTGACCAACACTCTTCCTACCAAAATAAAAGACAGTTTTTACATACTATATTGGAGTATGCCACTAATTTGGTCCAGTATGCCCCTTTTTCTAACGTTTCATATCCCCTCAGTCTACTTTTGTGTTCCGTTTTCCTATCTGCTTGATTTTTGAGAGGGAGTTCTTTGAGAATCTAACTAAGCAAAGTGAAAATTGATTGGTGTGCTAGGTTACATTTAATAGACAACAGGAATCACTCTGTTTCCAATGATATAATGCGGATTAAAAGTGAAAGGGAAACGGTTATCATTCTTTTACCTTGCTTTTCCATCTGTAGAGTTTACAATGCTAGCACCTAGAACATCTATTAACATTTCTGCTGAACCTTCATTGTCATTTATCCTGCAAGGGAAAAAAAGTACCATTTAAAAGATATGTTTACTTGGACACTTAGTAATAATTCAGATTTTGACGGCTATGGAAAAAAAAACTTACACAGCACAGTGCAATGGACTAAAAGAGTTGCCTTCCAGTTTCTGAAAAACCTCCTGTTCCAGCAGAAGTTCTACACAGGTATCATGACCTGAGGAAGATAAGGAAATGCTTTATATCATTTTGTACTGTTACACTTGTTTCAGTAATGTACAGAAACACATGATCTGATTCAGTCTTAGTTCTGTTGAAAGTGATCAAGAAATAACAAGTATATGGCATTGCGATGACTGGTTCATACAAAAATCTTTGCAGCTTTATGCTCTTGGATTAAATATCCAAATAAAAGAGGAAGATTGTGAAATTAGCCTATTTATGCATTTCCTGCAGGACTATGGAATAAATATATAGTGTAAAGGTATATCACTGACATTGTAAGAAATGATAAAATATCCCAAGAGTATTAAAAATAACTGGATCCTACAGATATGATGTTAAAGATCAATTTTGATCAGCAAAGTAAAAAAAAAAAGTTTAATATTTTACTCCTTGACTGGCCATAACAGACTGTTGGGAATATGGAAAATGTCTGCAATAACAAAAAATGTCCAACAATAAGTGATTTCATGATCTGGTCCTTCCAAAGGATAGTAGCGGAGAAAAGATGCCAAGATTATAAAAACATAGAAATAGGAACAGGAGTAGGCAATACAGCCCCTCAAGCCTGCTCTGCCATTCAATAAGATCATGGATGATCTCTCCATGGACTCAGCTCCACTTCCCTACCCTTTGGTCTCCAGGGGGACCCTGGAATAGTGAGTGGCTTTGGCAGGAGAGAATGAGGCCTGATCGTACTTGATGTGGTCCAATTAGATCTGGTGATCTAGTAAACCAGTTGTGCGCCAGATACTCCAAGTCTGCACCCCTTGGACTTGAGGGAACA
Organism: Pristiophorus japonicus; assembly: GCF_044704955.1. NCBI lineage: Eukaryota > Metazoa > Chordata > Chondrichthyes > Pristiophoridae > Pristiophorus > Pristiophorus japonicus. Next base: position 203,915,559 of record NC_091981.1, read on the forward strand.
AAGATGGAAATCATATAAGGGAAAGTGCAGCTTTAAGTGACTTGGGAAGCGTTTACTCCAGGAGAAGACACAAAAGTGGGGTTTGATGGGGAATGTGGGTGGTGAGGGATACAAAGAAGTGGTTGGAGATGGCTTTGTCTGTGATCGAAACCTTGGGAGTAGAGGAATAAATGATGAAAACATTCATTCAAACAGGCAATGCTGCATTTAGCTTCTTGCTAAATTTTAATGATGAGGGCAGCTTTGGTAGTATTTTCTAATTAAAGGTTCCTTGATAACTCAGGTTCACAACTCAGTTTATTAACAAACAACATTTGTGTGTCTCTGTGGACAATGTCCCACTGAACCAGTTTATAATATGCCTGTTATTTTTTGTCTATACAGTGACCATGATAGTAGTCGGGCAAGTCAACAATTCAAATTCTATCCTTCTGGCAGTAGAGTACTGCTCAGTTTTGTACAGTTGTTTAAAATGCCTCAAGACGAGAGGAAAAATTTAGAAAACATGTTTTTAATCATATTTTAAATTCAGAAGCGCTAAATGAACACAGCTAACTTTGGTGGTTCTTTGAGTACCTACATTTGAGGTAGATGAGCAGACATGAAAAATTTCAGACAGCAGAACGGAAGAAAAATAGGCGTTAACTTCTAAATGGTTCAATGGTACATAACATGGAAGTACTATGGTGTGATACGATTCATGGTATCCTTCAAAAATCCAATAGCAAACAGTGGAGAGGTGGTAATCAGAAGCATCTCCCTTGAGGTGCCAGAGTAAGTGCAGCAATGACAGATTGATTCGAACAGGCAACTTGTCTGAACTATTAGAGAATAAAGTACCCAGGTATGAAGGCAGAAATAACAAAATGTATATACGTACCATATAGAGAGACAATTAGCTTCTATAAAATTTAATTTCTGAACAGCAAAAGGTCAAGCAAATGGAAACCACACAGCATACATTTTCTGTAAATTCAGAGTAATTTCAAAATTGTCCATTGGATTTAGCAGTGATTTGTGATACAGTAAGTGAGGAAGATTTCTTGCTGTTGGCTTTGAATGTAATCTGTAAACCAACACCTTTTTTGCAGGCCAGATAGAAGTTAAATGTATTTACCATTATAACAAGCCCAGTGCAGAGGTGTGTAACCATGATTGTCTGAAACTGTAGGAACAATATCCATTGAGGATGCAGCTTGAAGTAGTGCTCCAAGTACTCCTACATGTCCACAAGCTGCTGCCAAGTGCAGAGATGTGCGGCCCTTGCAGTCCCGAATTAAGAAGTTAGCACTATGCTGAAGTAAAGCCTCCACACACTCTTCATGACCAGTTACTGCCTGTAAAACACACATTTTTAAAATAACTCTAATTGTAAGAATGTGTTACATGTAAAATTGTGTTGTTTCTGAAGCAGAGGATAGATATTCTCACAATATATTCAGTTGTTATGTGAATAAATTCACTTCAACTCAAGCAGCCCATGAAAATCAACAGCTATACAAAAAGCCTACTGTGTTTACACTTGCCTGCTAAGTGAGCAATGATACATTTGTTCATTCTTTAAAAAATAAAATTCACCTGGCTGTTCAATTCTGTAGGGGCACAGCAATACAGCTGAAGTTTGCCCATGGCTCAGAAACATTGTCTAGTTTCAAGTAGTCCCTGGACTGGGCTGCATGCAATTGATTCCGTGCTGTCATTATGCAAAAATGCAGCGAACAATTGGTATCAAGTTGATTTGCTGACAAAGTATACACTAAGAAAGGAAGGGCTACTCAGTATTAGACCCAATATGCCACAAGAATTTTTGCAAATGTGAAATGGGCAACTACTACATGCAACATTTTTGCTCACATCAGTGGTAGAAATCATCCAGGCTTTTATTACACATTTTATAAATCATGTATTTTCTCCAAATGGAAGGTTCCAGGTTTCTAGACCTTTCACATATTAAATATTCGTAATATATTCTTAAAAAATAGTTGTGAGCAATACAGTTACATTGGAACCATTTATATTATTCAGTTTATTATTTGTCTGCTTGTTCACTTTTAATTCTCAGCTGTGGTTTACAGCTAAAAACAGTTAGAATTACATACTATGTATTGGTAGCTGAGACTGGGTTGCGTTATCTGCATTTTTTATTTAGGAATAGTAGTCTCTTTCAAGATAATCAGCTTAGATTAGTTCATATTTGTACCATCACAAAATGCTCACCCCTCTGTGCAATGCAGTTCTCCCCCATTTGTCTTTGGCATCTACATTTGCTCCCTTATTGAGAAGTGAGTATACACAATCCGTATGTCCATTCAAAACTGACAGCATCAGAGGAGTTCTACAACAAAGAAAGCAATACAAACAATAGTTATATCACATATTTACATGTGTATGCAAGATTTAATTAAAAAATATTTAACTTTCATCCATAAGCAAATTAACTCAACTTATCTCAAATCATGCATTTTGAGAGTATATTATGGGCATAAGTAATAATCAAGGTAAAATGGAAAATACAACACAAACGTGAATTTAAAAAGTGATTACACTACTGGAAATTATTTCCTTTTAATTTCAACACTTATAAAGCAGCTTGAATGTAAAACAGGTAAAGTATAACACTGCTTGACATGTGACCAAACTATTGACAAGAATTTTGTGTTTCGGAGATAGTCTCCATCATTGTGACCCAGTATCCTTTCAAATCATAAACGTGAAATATGATTCATTATAAAATGCTATAAACTGGTCTATGATCGAGTTAAACTAGTTTTAACCAATAAGGCAATTAAGGGTTACGGGGAGCGGGCGTGTAAGTGGAGCTGAGTTCACGGCCAGATCAGCCATGATCTTGTTGAATGGCGGAGCAGGCTCGAGGGGCTAGATGGCCTACTCCTGTTCCTAATTCTTATGTTCTTATGTTATGATCAAGTTATACTGTAAACCAGCTGTCAGCATATCCAGTTTTTTCTTTGACCGTAAATCTGTTATCTAAGCTTTAGGCATTTCTATCGATAGATCTAAAAATACAGACACAGCAACAATAATGGCCGTACCCTATGTTCCCCCTCATTTTTTTGGGTGCATGGCCCGTTCACAGTTAACTTTAACATTGGAAAGCTGGTCCCGGGTTGCGCAGGACTGGCAGAGAGCTACACGGCCAGAATGTTGGTTACACCACCAGCAATATGTTGCTACTGCCACTTTCCAACGACTCCTATCCATTCAATAACTGAATCAGTTTTCTAACTTACTTGGCAGTGGCTCTTTACACAGATTAAAAACACGTCAAAATGTAAAATAGTCTTTTTAAAAAAAGGTAAGTGCATGTACCAATACACATGAAAGATGTGTGATCGGAAAGTATGTTTCTTTTACAAATGTGGCTGACCAAGCATTTCAAAACCTAGAACATATTGCTATTTATATTTGACAAAAAAGCATTACCAGATGAACAAATATACATAGTTCTTCTACTTTCTACAGCTTGTTTTTCCTCCTTCCACACCTCCACCTTAGCCCACCACTTTTCTGTCCTTCCTATCATTCCTCCTCAAGCTGTCAATTTATTGCAGCACAGTTTCCAAAGTGCCAGCTGCCTTTGTCTCTTTGCCCAAATGACCATTCTTTATATGAGAGCAGAAACAGCGACATTGGCAAGCCATTTCATCACGAGGAGGGGAGCATCGTGTGTCTCTCTCCCAACATCCATGGCTATGTTCTTCCAACAGGGCTCATTGAACTATTTTTTTCTTTCATTAGGGTGCCGAGGTCATTTTGTAACACTCCCTACCCCCGCCCCCGCCCCTCCCCCCCCCACCACACCAGACATCTGCTAACTCAGCATGGACCAGGGTTCAGGCATGATTTATTGCTGTTTGTATTGCTGGGGTACTTACTGATTTAATCAGCTCAGCTATCAAGGGAGCACAACTAATTCCTTAAAGCAACTCTTAGCTGCAAATAATATTTTACTGAACGTTTGAAGTAAAAGCAGATTTATGCATCAAATGTTGGCCTGCCACCAGCGACAGATTAGCTATTCAGTGTAAGCTTCGGTGCAAGATAAACACAACCAGTGGCCATGAAGAGAAAGCAGTTTACATTAAATGTACCTGTATTTTTTTTTATTTTTCCCCTTTCTCCCATAGTAATATTCTCCTTAAATAATTGGATCAATATTTTAAGTCTACAATTCACTTCTACTGAACAAAAGAATACCTATTTTCCTTATGGAATATGCAGTAGAAATATTTTACTCACTGTCCATTTCCATCTTGAATGTCCACAGCTGTGTAGAGGTCAGTATTACCTATTAGGAGCCGTAGGCACTCTGAGTGGCCATTTGTTGCTGAAATATACATTGAAAAAATGTTAAATGGAATGATTCATGTGCAAAATTTATTACTCAACTAAAAATAATTGCAGCAAAAATGGCAATAGAATTACTAATCTTATATTCAACAATATCCAACTCCAATCTCAACTCTGATAACGGAACAGTCTAAAGCAGAACCTGGACAACATCCAGGCTTGGGCTGACAAATGCCTAATATTCGAGCAACGTTAGTACCGGGGGCAATGACAATTGCCAAGAAAACAAAAGGTCCAACAGATTCCCGGACCTTCAAAGGCACCATCACCATCATGTCCTCTACCATCAAACCCTTTAGAAGAGGCAGAGGCTGGGAATCTGCAACAAGTGGCTCACCTCCCTACTCCTCAAAGCTTTTGCAGCATTTTTGTGATGGAATATTCACCACTTGCCTGAAGAGGCTCATCACCACCCAGGGCAAAGCAGTCTTCATTGATTCCACCAGAGAAACTAATGGGAGCAAAAGCCACCAAATCCCCTGAAACGGAAGGCCTACATCCTAAGGTTCTCAAAGAGGTGGCTGCAGAGATAGTGGATACATTGGTTTTGATCTTCCAAAATTCCCTAGATTCTAGAACAGTCCCAGCAGATTGGAAGGTAGCAATTGGAACACCACTATTCAAAGGAAGGGGGGGGGGGGGGGGGGGAAAGAGAGAAAACAGGGAACTACAGGCCAATTAGCCTGATATCAGTCATCAGGAAAACATTGGAATTCATGGTTAAGGAAGTGGTATCAGGGCACTTAGAAAATCATAACATGATTAGGCAGAATCAGCATGGTTTTATGAAAGGGAAATCGTTTTTGATGAATTTATTAAGAGTTTTTTGAGGCTGTAACCAGCAGGGTAGATAAAGTGGAACCAGTGGATGTAGTATATTTGGATTTCTAGAAGGTATTCGATAAGATGCCACATAAAAGGTTATTATACAAGATAAGGGCTCATGGGATTAGAGGTAATGTATTAGCATGTATAGAGGATTGATTAACCAACAGAAAATAGAGAGTAGGGATAAACGGGTCTTTTTCAGGTTGGCAGGGTATTTACAATCGATATTAATGACCTAGATGAAGGGACTGAGTGTAATGTATCAAAGTTTGCTGACGATAGAAAGCTAGGTGGGACAGTATGCTGTGAGGAGAACACAGAGTCTGCACAGGGATATAGATAAACTAAATGAGTGGGCAGTACGGTGGCAGATGGAGTATAATGTAGAGAAACGTGAGATAATTCACTTTGGTAGAAAGAATAGAAAAACAGAATATTTTTTAAATGGTGAGAAACTTTTAAATCTTGGTGTTGAGAGAGATTTAGGTGTCCTCTTGCAAGAAATACAGAAAGGTAGCATGTAGGTACAGCAAGCAATAAGGAAGGCAAATGGCATGTTGCCCTTTATTGCAAGGGGATTGGAGTATAAGAGTAAGGAAGTCTTGCTATAATTGTACAGGGCCTTGGTAAGACCACACCTGAAGTACTGTGCGCAGTTTTGGTCTCCTTATCTAAGGAAGGATATACTTGCCTTGGAGGCAATGCAACGAAGGTTCACTAGATTGATTCCTGGGATGAGAGGGCTGTCTCAAGATGAGAGATTGTGTAGAATGGGCCTATACTATTTAGAAGAATAAGAGGCTATCTCATTGAAACATACAAGATTCTAAAGGGGATTGACAGGGTAGATGCTGAGACTGTTTCTCTTGGCTAGGGGGCACAGCTCAGGATAAGGAATAGGCCATTTAAGACAGAGATGAGGAGAAATTTCTTCCCTCAAAGGGTTGTAATTCTTTGGAATTCTCTGCCCCAGAGGGTTGCGGATGCCGAGTCTCTAAGTATATTCAAGGCGGAGATAGATAGAGATTTTTGGACTCTAGGGAATCAAGGGATATGGAGATCCAGCGGGAATGTGGAGTTGAGATCGATGATCAGCCATAATCTTATTTCAAGGTGGAACAAGCTCGTGGGGCTGGTATGGCCTACTCCTGCTCCTATTTCTTATGTTCCTTTGATTCCCCTCCCTCAATATCCACCTCCTCCATCACCAGCACAATGTGGCTATGGTACATACTATCTACAGGATGTACGGCAGCAACACAGCAAGCACCTTCCAGCCCTGTTGTCTCGAATAGCACTTACATTGAGCTGGCTTGTCATATTGTAAAACAGCAATATTTTGAAATAATAGGTCTGTTTGTTCAACTTAAAATGTTCATTTTTTAAAGTGTTAAGTTCTATACCTCAATGCCTCTTAATTGGAGTGCAAAGAACATGTTCTTCTATCTAGTTGAATGACTATATTTTAAGCGCATCTTATTTTAGATCTTAACTAATTAGTTATAACTAATTTAGATATAACTAGTGTTATATTTAAAAGATTGCTATTAAATTAATAAGCAGAAGCCAAATGTCCTTTTCTAATTTCTAAGTAACAGACATCATACACGTTACCATTCTTGTCTGTCCTGCACCCTCAAATCTTCAGTTAAAATTTTGATGGGCCTGGCTAGATCTGAAATAGAGCTACACAAAAAAAACTGAACCGTTTGAGGAAGAACGGCAAAAGCTGCAGGATTCAAACAGTACAAGTCCACTGACATTTGAGATTATACTGAATTGGTCAGGACACAAATGCACATTTTGGAAAAGGCACCTGAAGAATTTAATTGGGAGATATTAATTTCATTGTTTTATATTTTAAGTTCCAGAAATGAACAATTTTATCTACATTTTTGCTTTTTTAAATAAAAACATTACAACAATATGGGGATTTTGTTTGTGATTGTTTTTTTTAAAAAAGCATGATTTTTGTTCCATGGTGTAGGTAATAAAGTACAGGTCTGAGTATTAAAAAAAATATCTTTATGAAATATGTTTACATAAATTTGTAGAGATTTTTTTAATTTTTTGATTACCTGGTGCTTGTTGGGTCACATTACTATATTAAGAAATTTCTATGTTTCATTGATTTTAGCACTGGGGAAATGCAGATTTAAAGGTGGAAGCAATTTGATCTTCGTATTCAGGGTTCATTTGGGGCAGGAGTAAGAGGGTTGTATTATCTACTACTGCCCATGTTGGTTGTGGTTATTTCCCTTGACTAACCAGAGTGTCTCACTGTGCTGCTCTCAGTTTTTTCCTCCTAGAATGTGGTTTTAGTAGGAGGAAGGGGAAATGAAGGCGTTCTGCACCAAGAGGGCCTCAAGAATGGCAAAGGCAGAACATTAGTACAGATTAGGTAATGCCCTAGAAATGCTTCAGCTACATTTATTATGTGAGGGAAGCTGCACTTTACTGGGGGTTGGGGAAGGTGGAGAATACCATCTTGCAATTAGAGCGCGCTACATTGGATCTCGTTTTGAATGATCTTCAGTTTGCTGTTATATTTTGATGCAGATGGTGAGTCTCTATGATTATACCACTCACCATTTGTCCTCCATTAACTGACAGCTGAGGTTTCATTCCAAGAACCCTTCAGGTTTTCTGTACTGTCTTTTGCTAAGGATGTGAAAAGAGCGCACAGGGAAGTGGTAGTATGGGGGGCTCTGCTGCCGAGTGATGGAAGCATCTCAGGGGAGGGGAAAGGAGAGATTGGCTTGCGCTGGAGTTTGCAAACTTTAATCTGATTCTGGCGGGTACTTCTGGCGGGTAATAATGCATTGTCTTAATTTAGAAGTGGTAGTTCTGGGGGAAATGAGATTTGTCAACTAACTGATGGAATTCATAATTTGGTTCTTGGAGAAGTTGGCCTGGTCTGGAGATTGCTTTACAATCCTTTGCACTACCACAAAGACACTGTTGGCAGTGACACTGAGCTATTAGAAGATACCGCTCAGCAATACTACCAGCAAGAGCTGAGTAGCAATGCAGTTCTGATCTATAGAATATTTCAGCAACAAAACAGGCCATTTGGCCCAAGTCTACTCTGGCGTTTTTTGCTTTCACATGGCCCTCCTACTCTAAATTTCACTTTCCAGCTCCCTTCCTTTCCACAACTATCTAATTCGATTTTAAAAGAATTAACAGTCACTGGCAGATAATTCCACATTCTAGGAGTAAATACATTTTTCTAACCTCTGTTTTAAATTGGTGCACTTTTGCTGATCTGTGAAAACAATACTGTATCACTATGTACCGTCAGAATCTCGAAAGACCTCTATTTGGTCATCTATTACACTCCAGGTCATAACTTATCATCTCTCTAATACCATAACCCACGATTCCTGTTCGTACCTGAGTGAATCTCCACAGCCTCTTTTCTGTTATTTTATATCCTTCCTTTAATGGGGTGCTAAAAGACCCAACTAGTCTTGCACGTTCAACATTACTTCCTTGCATTTGTGTTTCATGCTTCTAGACAAGAAAACAAAAGTGGACTTGTCCTTTTTATGGTCTTGTGTGCTGCCACCTTCAAATGACTGTTGTATCTGCACACCGAAACTCTCTGCTACAATTTTACCATTTAAGGTGTATTTCTTTTCCCTATTCTTCCTTCTAAAATGTATTGCTTCACATCAATCCACACTGAACTACATCCGCCACCTTTTTGTCCCTTCTGCTAGCCTATGTCCTCCTGCAGTTTTTCCACAATCCTTGTCACAATTTGCCATACCTCCTAATTTGGTGTCTTCAACAAATGATATTGGTCCCTCAATAACAACAGAAATAACTAAGTTGAAATTGTTCACATATCTAACAAATAAGAGCAGCCCAAGACACATGCCTGTGGAAAATCACTTACCACATCTTTCCAGTCTGAGAAACTTCCCTTATCTTACCCCTCGCTTCCTGCCAGCATATCTATTTAAAACAATTATATACTTCACCCATTTACTTTGTAGGCTTATAACTTACACATTTATAAAAATGTGAATCATCAGAATAATTAGAAAATGTCAGATGATTTTTTCCTGGGCATACAGTATGTAAATATGAAAGCACAAATTTTCATAGTTACCCTGTGGTCGTGCCAGCCGCTTATAAAGGAGTAATTTGTGTATTATAAACTGCTTCCCCCCAAAATTCTGACATCTGAAAAGAAAGTGTTCCTTTTCTACAGTAGGATTTTTAAAAATCTTGTCGTTTTCTGAGAAAGGTTCGTGTGCCGGTGAAAGTAACAGCTGGATACACAGCTTATCTTAAATTATGTGCTCCACTCACAGACACAAGGGAACATTTTAAGACAGATTGTGGCTTTATCAGAAAGCTCTGCAATGCTTTTAAAATCGTGCACATTAAAGCTTTCCTTACTTAATGCATGACTATAACAACAATTTAGAATCTCCCATACCTCCATGACCTGCCCACTGAAATGCACCCTTCGGCACTGTGGTGCTGAGCGGAACATAAGCTGAATGTAACAGCAGGCAATTTACAGCATCAGCAGTTCTTACACTCAACACTTACCAACACAGAAGCGCATTTAAACGTAACATTTTAGGTTATCTGCATCAGGTGTCTGCAATATTTTAAAATCATACAAGAGGCACACTAATTTGCTTTCAGGTTGCAGGTGGCTCTGCTTTTTTGTGTGTTTAAAGTGATTATAATGTGTTTTAAAAATTAAGTTGCAGTAATAGGCACTGGTTTGAGTTTTGTCCAAATTGATCAATTATCCATTTTACCTGCATTCAATTTAAATAGAACTGAACACTGAATTTCTCTTCTGTGCTTCGCAAATACACTAATCAAGCGCACTACCAGGGGAAGGGCGATGTTCCAAGAACGAAGACACACCTGGGACTTATAAGTGCACAAACAGTGTGAGGTGATCATAGGGGAGGCAATTAAGTTTTAGATGTGTTGCAGGAACCATCAAGTATAACACAGCAATACAAAGCTTTGATACATCTGCACTTGGAGTATCATGTCCAGTGTTAAATCATCTCGAAGGATTTTGAGGCTTTGGAGTAGATGCAGAGGACACCACCATTTCAATAGCTAGATTTAGGGGCCTCAGATAACAGGATAAGTTTTTAAAGAGTGAAGATTATTTACTTTGAGAAATACAGGCTTAGAGAGGACATGGTTGAGATATTGAAAATGATAAAGGACATGCACATAAAATCCTTTGGAAAAGAGTTAGGTTAGATGTTATGAAATATTTTATTTTTATTTTTTTGTAAAGAGTCAGTACGCTCTGGATATGGATTTGCTACAGTTCTGTAAAAAGGAACCTGACAAGAGTAGTGGAGATTTCCAGTTATAGAAAGTAAGTTGTTAAGTTAGCTGGGATGATGAGGATTAATGGGCTATTGCAGTCTCTTGGTGTCTTGCTTTTTTCTGTTGAAGATGAATTTCCTGCATATTTTCCTAAATTGTCAACAAGCCCCACCCCCCCCCCCACCTATTTTTTTTGCCCCTCACTTTCCCAGGAGATTACATAGTTAAAGGGCAGATAAATGGTGCACAAGGTTGCACCAGATCTAGATAAAGTGGGCTTGATGGATTAAGATTTTTCTTACTGTCTTGCAATTCATTTGTTCCATTTATTAGGAACTTGCAATATTTTAGCACAGATGTAGATATTGCACCAATGCTTTATGGGTAAAAATCTAGGACATTCATTTCACTCAATATTTTAAAAATACCGAACAACAAACTCTGTACTTACCCGCAGCATGAATTGGGGTTCTTTTAGTTACAAAATCTTTAACAAGAATGGATGCTCCCTGATTGATTAATACGTCCACACACTCGACATGTCCTTTGAAAGCTGCCAGATCCAATGGTGTGCGTCCATTATTATTTCTCACATCCAAATCTAAGAGAGACTGCACCAGTACCTCTAAAGCCTGGTGGTGACCATGGTAAGCCTGAAAAAAACATACTGGATTTTGCTTAGAACAAAAATATGCATTTAACAGGCAAAAAGAATATACACACAACTGAAAAAGTTTATCATATAACAAAACCTGCACTTAAAAATATTATGCGAGAAAGGAATGATTAAAAAATGTTTAAAACTTCAGAGCTATTTTGAAATTGTCAACAGTAAAATCTCTTCAAAGAATAAAATAGTTTATTAACTTGTCTGCCTTTTAATCAATAGCAAATCAGCTTTATTTTAGAGTGATGACGTACAGTAGGGTTTTACAATAGATTTAAAATGACAAGCAATTTACAAAATCATAGATTCTTTCTTCCAGATCCAACATAATAAATCTCCTGGTGCTATGAAAGCTACCAGTCCAAGATGCGAAAGTGCATTCTCAAAAAAATGGATAAATTGGGGCTGAAAGGTTTCCCGCGAACGGATGCCTCTGATCTGTAAAAAATCTATGAACTTACCCGATGGTCCCGGACATTCGGACACTTGCGCTCGTGGGCCGCTATGCCTAGGCCTGCGTAGAGGCCCACGTATCCCAGGGACACTGCAGTTCACAAGTGTCCCCGGGATCACGTGGGCTTGCCCAGCCAAAGGGAATCCCCATTCGTGCTATGGGGATTCCATATGTACAAAAAATACCTCTACACATCAAATAAATGAAAAAAAAAACACTATGGAGCTGAAATTGCCCCTCCCGATGAGGCCTCTGGTCACCTGAAAGCAGCAGCCACGGGGAAGCGCGGAATGGCCGCCGACTTTCCGGGGAAAGGCCGCCATTTTGTAAATTGTCCTTCCTCATGATCAGAACGGTGTAGGGGACTGCTCCGCCCGTTTGCCAGGCCATGGCTTGCACGCGCCGACCCCTTCCCGAAATTGCCCCGCGGGAAATATCCCTTTTGCGGAATTACCCTGCAGGAGCAGCGCCGCCGCCATTCAGTGTCCCCGACAGCTTTTTCTGTCGGTGCACTTCTTGTTGGTCGGCGGCGCGGCCGCCCTTAAAGGGGAGGTGCCAGTGACACCATTTCATTTTTTATTGTCAGCCGACTACGAAGTCGGGCCGATAGTAATATCCCAGGTTCGGCCGGGCCGGGCCGCTAGCTGGCAGCCTGGCACCCCCTCTGGCCCGGCCGAAACCCTCCCTGGCCGAGTGAACCTACCTGAAAAACATGTCGAGCTTGCAGCCCTCCCCTTTAACTGAAGTGGGGAGACGTTGCTACGAATCAGCGCACGTCCGCGTCGTGCTGATGACTGGTCGGGACGGGTGACCCGTTGAAAGGGCATTTCTGCCCCTCAGCCGTCAGCATATTTTTGTTCTAAGCAAAATCTATTATGTTTATGCATGGGTTGCAGCAGGGAAAAACGTCAAAAAACGGAGGGTGCGCCCCGTTTCGGGCAGTAGGCAATTTCGGCAGCTATATTGTTAAAATTAATTAAAATGGCATTTTATTAAATATTTAAAACAAAAATTTTATTTTTGAAAAATAGACTTACATGTTTTAATGGGACTAAAAATAAACTTCTTATTGCACAGGGTTATTAATGTATAAATGATTGATAACATTTTATTTTTATGTTTTTTGAAAACACTTACGCTGGTAAAATCAGACCTTATGCCTACTTTTATCAGATGTAACAATTTCCCGGGCATTCATTGAGCAGAAGTTGGACAAATAGCACAACTCTCCGCCTGCGGAGGCCTGTTTACCGGGGATGCGTGTGATCTGTCAAGAGAATTTTTGACAGATTGAAAGTTGCGGGTTTTAGCACATGCGCAGCGTATGGCTAAATGCGGAACTTGTGCAGCCACTACGGCGCGAGCGCACCGAGTATGCACCCGTAGGTGTGCAAATTACAGCTCATTATGTGCAATAGATTAAATTTGTGGCCAGTAGGACGTTCTTGTTATTGAGGGAATGTAGCGAAGATTCACCAGACTGATTCCCGGGATGGCAGGACTGACATATGAGGGGAGACTGGATCTACTGGGCCTCTATTCACTGGAGTTTAGAAGAATGAGAGGGGATCTCATAGAAACATATAACATTCTGACGGGACTGGACAGGTTAGATGCAGGAAGAATGTTCCCGATGTTGGGGGAGTCCAGAACCAGGCGACACAGTCTAAGGATAAGGGGTAAGCCATTTAACTAAAATGGCATTTTATTAAATATTTAAAACAAAAATTTTATTTTTGGAAAAATAGATTTACATGTTTTAACAGGGCTAAAAATAAACTTCTTGTTGCACAGGGTTATTAATGTATAAATGATTGATAACATTTTATTTTTATGTTTTCTGAAAACTCTTACGCTGGTAAAATTAGGAGAAACTTCTTCACTCAGAGTTGTTAACCTGTGGAATTCTCTACCGCAGGGAGTTGTTGATGCCAGTTCATTGGATATATTGAAGAGGGAGGGAGATATGGCCCTTAAGGCTAAAGGGATCAAGGGGTATGGAGAGAAAGCAGGAAAGGGGTACTGAGGGAATGATCAGCCATGATCTTATTGAATGGTAGTGCAGGCTCGAGGGACCAAATAGCCTATTCCTGCACCTATTTTCTATGTTTCTATGTAAGCATCGGTAGCAGAGATAAAATATACCCCAGCTCACAACAGTTACAATCAATTATTACTGGACATGAGTAACTAGCTAAGCAGTCTGATCAGAATGTTTGCATAGTCCAAATATTTATAAGTATGTTCTACTTACAGCCAAATGCAAAGGACTGATGGGCGCCCTGTTTTCAGAATCATTCAGCATGTCTGTACCTGAAGTTTCCATCAACTAACAAAATAGATAAGATACTTTAGAAAAGAAGCATCACGTCAACAAATCCAACTGACACAAGCTCCAGGACAAAGGATCATGCATTAGAGAGGAAAATGTCATGCATAGCTAATGTACAACTTCCTTTGATAAATAATCTTCCAAGGGAGACATAGGTGAAATTTTTGACGGTGTGGGCTATTGAAGAGTTTCAGAGTTAAATTGGGTAAAGAAGTCTGGCCTTTTAGACTGGCCTGATGTTTTGCTTTCTCCAGGAATTAGCATTACCAGCATTTGTGGAAGGTAACCTTGCACCAGTTAATGGATGGGGTGAGCTTGGACTGACCTACAAGTCTTTCCTCATCTTTCTGTAGGGTTGTAATTGCATAAGGCAAACCCGAATAAAACCACGTACATTAACACAATACATATTTTTGTAAGCAGTGCCATTCCATTCTATTGCATCTTCTTGGCTTAATGGAGATACTGACGCAAATTAAAGAAAAGTATTAAGTATTGTAAAATTTGGTACAGTATGCAAGTTAAACCTAAAGGGCTGGATTTTCGGCGACTTTGCGACCGGGGTTTCGCCGCGATTTGACCTTCCACGGCGAAAACCCAGTTGGCAGGATCCTCGGGCACCTCTTTGCAGCGGCACTTCCACGTACCGCCGGGGAGAGGTGCGTCGACGTGCAACACCGTGGATCGTGTTACCGTCGTACTTTCAGCACTCTCCAGACCCTTACACCACGCCCAGAATATCCATAGGGTCAAATTTGTCAGTGCAGCCCTGCCAGCAGCGGCAAGTATGAAGATCTTCAAAAGGGTAAGTTAAAGTTTTTATTTTTTAATTGTTTTTCAGCGATTTAGTAGGCAAGAGTTTTTTGAATGTTTTTTTACAATAATTTTTTTTGGTTTCTCCCCCTCCCAAGGCCTCTCTCGCAGAACAACCGGCCCTGCACTAAAGTTGACGAAATTCGCGGTTTGCGCCACGAATCCTCGTGCAACGCTGACTTTGCTGACGTAAGGGCCGAAAGTTAGGCCTAAAAACAGTAGTGCAGCGAAAACGGTAGTTTTGCCATAATACTAGCGTTTTCACTGTAAATCTAGCCCTCAGTGTTGTTCAGTAAATATAAAGGAGCGAACCGACCAATATAAATTTAGTGTTAATTACTCCCAACTTAGCAGTTATCTTTTTAATCAAGTGGGTTTCAAATGCACACAATTAAAAATATATTTATCACAATCTCACAAATATTTAATGAAGGCTATGGCATATTAAACAATAAACCATTACAGTGCAAGATACAAAATGAATGCAATAACTTACTACATCGAGAGGAGTTTCATTTGCAATCTGGAAAAGTTAAGAGAAAAAAATGGTTTAAATGACAAAAGCTCAAAAATGCTATTAGTCCAGCTCACCAAAAAAAACAAAGAAGGCCTAATCGAGTTCCTACATGGGCAGTTTAACTCTGATGCCTAGACATACAATATGAAAGTATAATATTTAATATACAAACGATAGGAAATCTCTCACACATGACAGAGTAGTGGGTCACGAATCATGCCTGTAATTCTCCACACCACTGAACCCGGATCTCAGCCACAAGTGAGAAGTCACTTTCCAGATCACAATCACTCTTAGAAATCAGTCGAGACCAACAAAGAAGGATGTCTAGGAACACCCAGAAAAAAAAACAGTAAATGGGACTAAAATGGAGTCTTATTTTCAAGCAAAATAAAATAGGGTCACATGACAACAAATATTGTACTTTGCATTAACCATCTTAGTGGAAAAGGTGAATTCTTTACACTTTCAATGTGGAAAACTGAGCAGGTATGTCAAAAAGCAGGACAAAATCAATCTGGCCAATTACTGCCCCATCAGCCTACTCTCAATCATCAGCAAAGTGATGGAAGGTGCCACTGACAGTGCTATCAAGCGGCACTTACTCACCATTAACCTGCTCACCGATGCTCAATTTGGATTCTGCCAAGATCGCACTGCTCCAGATCTCATTACAGCCATGGTCCAAACATGGACAAATGGTGCTGAATTCCAGAGCAGAAGTGAGAATGGTTGCCCTCAACATCAAGGCAGCATTTGACAGAGCACAGCATCAAGGGACCCGAGTAAAATTAAGTCAAGGGGAAGCGGGGGAAAAACTTTCCATTGGCTGGAGTCATATTTAGCAGAAAGGAAAAAGGTTGTGGTTGTTGGAAGTCAATCATCTCAGCCCAGGACATCACTGCAGGAGTTCCTCAGGGCAGTTTTCTAGGTCCAATCATCTCCAGCTGCTTTATCAAGACCTTTCCCTCTATCACAAAGTCAGAAGTGGGGATGTTCGCTAATGTTTACATGGCACAGAGATCTATTCGCAAATTCTCAGATAATGAAGCAGTCCGTGGCCGCATGTAGCAAGACCTGGGCAACATTCAGGCTTGGGTTGATAAGTGGAAAGTAACACACGAGCCATACAAGTGCCAGGCAATGACTATTTCCAACAAGAGAGAGTTTAACCACCTCATGACATTCAACAGCATTACCATCGCCAAATCGCCCAGCATAAGCATTCTGGGGGCCCCCCATTGACCAGAAACCTAACTGGACCAGCCACATAAATACTGTGGTTGTAAGAGAGGCTGGATTTTCTGCGACAAGTGTCTCACTTCCTGACTCCCCAAAGCTTTTTCACCATCTACAAGGCACAAATCAGGAGTGTGATGGAATACTCTCCATGCCTAGATGAGTGCAGCTCCAACAACACAAGAAGCTAGACACCTTTCAGGACAAAGCAGCCCGCTTGATTGGCACCCCATCTACCATCGACACACTGTGGCTGTAGCGTGTACCAACTACAAGATGCACTGCAGCAACTTGCCAAAGCACCTTCGGCCTCCAAAATTGGGAATCTCTACCTCCGAGAAGGACATGAGCAGCAGGCACATGGGAATATCATCACCTCCAAGTCATACACCATCCAGACTTGGAAATATATCACCGTTCCTTCATCGTCGCTGGGTCGAAATTCTGGAACTCCCTTCCCAACAGCACTATGGGAGTAGCTTCACCACAAGGACTGTAGCTGCTCAAGGTGGCAGCTCACCACCGCCTTCTCAAGGACAATTAGGGATGGACAATAAATGCTGGCCTTGCCCATGACGTCCCCATCCCAGGAATTATTTTAAAAAAAATTGTGAATAGCAATTATCATTTTCCCAACTGAAGGTGGCTAGCAATTTTTTTTGAAGTAACAGCAGGGAAAATTGCTAAGTTATTCAAGAAAAGTCTAAGAAGGACATGCAATTTCATCTTCATAAACGTAAACTGCTTTAAGTATAACCAGAAACTCCCCCCTCCCCAATAAAATGGAATTTGAATGTGCAAGATTTGCGGACTGGGTGAAACGTGCACAATTGAAAGCAAAAATCTACTCTGCATTTTGCTCATAAATCTTTCCATACATTAGACTTCGAAAGCATCTGCAATACAATTATCATGCTTTTATCTTTCAGGTTAGATATTTGCAGCTCATTGGCAAATTACTGCTAAAAGCCACAAAACATTGTGCAACACAGGTCTAGGTGAATGTTTAGAGGATGCGGAATGGTAACTAACAACTCTTTATATTCCACACAACCAGTTCAAATAAAAGTGGATCCACTGGCTGCCTGCAACAAGTAAATGCACAGCTGTGTCCTGCTGATGCAAAGCTTTTTAAATTACAATTATTATTTTCTATCTATGGATTTTTCCCAATGGCTCATGAAAGTCTATATAGGTCAGATGGAAGGAGTTATCAATAGTGTCATCAAGCAATACCTACTCACCCAATAACTTACTCACCAATGCTCAGTTTTGATTCCACCAGGACTATTTGGCTCCAGATATTATCACAGCCTTAATCCAGCCATGGACAAAACAGTTGAATCTCAGAGGAGAAGAGAAAGTAGCTGCCCTCTGCATCAAGATAGCATAGGACAGATTATGGAACCAGCTGAAGTCAATGGGGATCAAAGGTAAAACTTTCCAATGGCTGGAGCCATACACGACACAAAAGAAGATGGCCATGGATGACGGAGACCAGTCATCACAGCCCCAGGACATCAATGCAGGAGTTCCTTAGGGACGCATCCTCCGCCACATTTTTACAAACGGGAAAAGAAAGTTGCTGCAGAGCGAAATAAAGCAATGGCCGAGCCATCTGAAATCTAATAATTCAACCAAATAAAAGCAGAATATTAATGAATAAACAGCCGACACAACAACTTTCCCTCTGTTAAAATCAGAAGTAGGGTAGTTCACTGATGATTCCATTGTACAAATCCATTCACAACCCCTCCGATAATGAAGCTGCCCATATCAGCCAACAATAAGACCTTAAAGTTTCCAGACTTGGGCTGATCAATGGCAGTTAACATTCGCACCACATAAGTGCCAGGTAATAAGAATCTTGAACAAGAAAAGCACAGCCAACTCCTCTTGACCTTCAATGGCTCCACCATTGCCAAGGCCCCCAGTTTCCCATCAACTTCCTGGGGCTCATCACTGACCAGAAGTTGAACTGGATCAGTCTCATCAACACAATAGCTATAAGGGCAGGACAGAGGCTGGGTAATCTGCGATGAGTGGATCACCTTGTGACACTTCGAAATCTCTCCACCATCGATAAGGCTCAAGTCAGGAGTATGATGGAATATTCACTATTTGCCTGGATGTATGCAGCTGCAACGACACTCAAGAAGCTCAACACCATCCAAGGCAGAGGATTCCACTCCTACTCCTGGACTCAATATCGACACCCTCCACCATTGCCACACTGGCTCCAAGTATGTTTGATCCGCAGAATGCACTGCAGCAACTCACTAAAGTTACTTAGATAGCACCTCCCACACCTGCAAACTCTGTGGGAACATGATCACCTGCAGGTTACCCTCCAAATCACATACCATCTTGAACTGGACATACAAAATCATTCCTTCATCGTTGCTCCGTCAGGAACCTGGGATTCCCTACCTCACATTATTGTGGGAGGACCATTACCACAAGTACTGCAGCTTTCAAGAAGATGGCCCAACACCACTTATTGTCCACCTAGGGGGACATTCCAAGAACAAAAAAAGAACAGAATGTGAAAACCAATGTTCCCTGGAAGCTGCGCTTTGTTCTGTTTCTTTTACTATGCGCAGTACTTACAATGGAAAAGCCGGTGAGCGGCCTGCGCAGGACCTCTCTCATAGCTGCATAGCTTAGAGAGAACATTGATGAAAACTACACTGCTGGATTTTACAGGCAAGGTGAAACTGAACTGAGCCACAAGCTAAAAACACAAGCAATGATGGCTAGCACCAGTGATTTATATATTGATCAGTGGATCAAGACTCGGTGCTGGGACCACTGTTATTCATAATTTAGATTAATGATTTGGGCTTAGGAACAAGTAATTGAATTATCAAAATTTGCAAATGATACCAAACTAGGCATTATAGCAAATACTGAGAAGGATGCAACATATAAGACATTCAAAAACTTGCAGGCTGGGCAGTTAAGTGGCAAATGAACTTTAACATAGATAAATGTGAGGCGATGCATTTTGGGAGGAGAAATAGAAACATCACCTACAGCTTGGAAAATCAGAAACTGAATGGGGTAGAAGAGCAAAGGGATCGAGGGATAAAGATGAACAAATCATTAAAAGCAACATCGCAGGTCAGCAAAGCTTACAAAGCACTGGGATTTATTTCTAGAGGAATAGAATTCAAAAGTAGTGAAGTTATGTTAAACTTGTATAGGACCCTGGTCAGGCCATACTTAGAGCACTGTGCATAGTTCTGGTCGCCATACCAAACAAAAAGGACATGGAAGCACGGGAGAAAGTGCACAAAAGATTTACAAGGATAGTATCAGAACTGAGCGATTACAGCTATTGGGAAAGATTGAACAGGTTGGGTCTTTTTTCTTTAGAAGAGTGAAGACTTAGTTAGAGGTGACCTGATAGAGGTCTTTAAAATTATGAATAGGTTGGACAGGGTAGATGTGGAGAGAAAGTTTCCACTTGTGGGAGAATTGAAATCTAGGGGCCATAAATATAAGATAGTTACTAATAAATCCAATAGGGAAAGAAGAAGAAATCTCTTTGCTCACAATGGGTAGAATGTGGAACTTGCTAACACAAGGGCCCCAAGTTTCCACACGCGGCGAAAAAGGCGCACCTCAGAGCTTGGAGCTCGATGTCTGCTTGGCGCGGCGCACAGGGGGCGGAGCCTACCACTCGCGCCGATTTTCTAAGTAGGAGGGGGCGGGTACAATTTAAATGAGGCTTCTTGGTGCCGGCAACCCTGCGCGTGTGCGTTGGAGCGTTCGTGCATGCACAGTCTGAAGTAAACATTGGCACTCGGCCATTTTTAAAAGTGCTGCAGAAAAAGTGAAGATTTGTTTCTTGGACCCCTGTAAAGGCTTGTATTTTAATTTTCTTGCTATTTCTGTGTGTGAGAGAGTGCTTTTAGCAGCACTGCTGAATAAATCACCTGCTGAAATCAGTGAGTTCAGCTTTTCACTGCTAAACTTGCAGAACCGGTGCCTGCAAATTAAGTACTGTGTGTTTGGAGAAATAAAAGTGCCAATTCAACTTTGCAATGGATCAACTTCCACCAAGAACAAAGAATTTCTTGCATGAGGAAGCAAACCATTGCATAATATGTGGTGCACCCATTCTGCAAATTTAAATATAAAGATGTCGATGTGGCTGCCTCTCCCTGTCCAAATGGCCTCAGTCAGTCCCCCTCACAGCTCGAAGGCTGCTGCTGCTCCCGACCAGCCACTGACGCCGCTGCAATCCCATGGCCGAATGGCCTCAAGTCCTTCCGGGTGCTGCATCTTCGCGGGGAATGAAGGCCTGCCTCAAGCACCGCAGCTCAG
Source organism: Pristiophorus japonicus (assembly GCF_044704955.1). Lineage (NCBI taxonomy): Eukaryota > Metazoa > Chordata > Chondrichthyes > Pristiophoridae > Pristiophorus > Pristiophorus japonicus. The sequence continues at coordinate 203,936,437 of NC_091981.1, forward strand.
CTCGAAGGCTGCTTGCTGCCTGCCCCTGCCGTCGAGAGACACTGACACCACACCGTTGCCTGAAAGGCCTGCCTGAAGCACTTTCACACAGGTAGGAACATGGTTTATGTAATCTTTTCTTTGCTTATAAATTGTTATTCAGATTGGATTTATTTGTATAATATTTGTATAAGTATAACTAAGGATTGATTGTAGAATTTAATGACTTCCCTTCCCCCCCCCACCTCGTTCCCTACGCCTAATTTGTAACCTGCGCCTGATTTTTTAAAGTGTAGACAAGGTTTTTTCAAGCGTACAAAAATCTTCGCTTGCTCCATTCTAAGTTAGTTTGGAGTACGTTTTCACTGTGGAAACTTTCAAATCAGGCATCAGTGGCCGGACACGCCCCCTTTTGAAAAGAAAATTCTGTTCCAAAGTGAAACTGTTCTACCTGACTAGAACTGCAGAAAACTAAATGTGGAGAATTCCGATTTCTAAGATACTCTGTTCTACACCAGTTGCTCCTAAAAATCAGGAGCAAATTATGTGGAAACTTGGGGCCAAGAAGTGGTTGAGGCAAATAGCGTAGATGCTTTGAAAAGGAAACTAGACGAGTACATGAGAGAAGAGCGAATAGAAAGATATGCTGAAAGGCTGAGATGAAGTAGATAGAATGGGACAAATGGACCCAAGGAGTGGGACAAATAGAATGGCCCATTTCTGTGCTGTATATTCTATGTAATTGCTTAAATATACTAACAGACCATTTGCTCCCTCAATTATTTCAAAAAGAGATCAAAAAGAAATGACATCAGTTGCCCCCTGCCCCCAATCATCTGATCACAATCGTAGCTGTGAATATGGTGTCAGTTTAGGTCTATTGGTATCACTCTCAATCGCTGGGTCAGAAGGTTCTGGGATCATGCACTAGAGATTTGAGCGCGTAATCCAGGATGACGCTTTAATGTCGTACTGAGAGAATGGCACATTTCTGACAGTAGATTAAAATAAATCTCATGGTTACATTTCAGGGACATTAGAGTTCTTCTGGTGTCTTGGCCAACCTCCCTCAACCAATATCACCAAAAAAACAGGTTATCTAAGTATTCATTAATTTTTTGCATTTGTTACACTTCATGGTAATCCACTGGTTGTAAAGCGCTATGGAAATATAAAAAGTCAAGTTCTTTTCTTCCTTAACACTTGATGTGATTCTTTTTTGGTGGTGGCCATACTGAAGTCCATATACAAATTCACAATACACAAATCAAGGTTACTCCACAGTAAAAGGAATGTGGAACTTAACCCATTTCTTATTTGCAAAATGACTTTACTACTTACTGCTAAAACATATATTGAAAGCATTTAACATAGTTTTCAAACTAACAAAATTAAACACACTTACAAGTTCAAGACATAAACGATGTCCATAGGCGGCTGCATAATGCACTGCATTATAGCCCTGTTTATCTCGAATTCCAGGATTAGCATCATTTCGGAGTAGATACTCCAGGCACCTGTAGATAGTTAAGAAAATTATCTTAATCAAGTTGCAATTTGAAATAACCTTGATTGAACACTAGCACTTCATTTGAAAAAGTACAAACACAAGTATATATTTTTTTTGAATTGAAAAGCAAAATACTGTGGATGTGGGAAATCTGAAATAAAAACAGAAATTGTTGGAAATATTCAGATCAGGCAGCATCTGTGGAGAGAGAAACAGAATTAACATATCCGATCAATGACCTTTCATCAGAATATTATTTTATTAATGGATTTAAAAGCAAGAAGAAAGTCGAGGCACTTTTCAGTTGTGTCTGAATTGTACAGAAGGCCCATGTAAATACTCCAGCAACTTCTGCTGGTGAGCTTTAAACTGTCTTTGGTCATCCTGCACCTAATTTTTATGTTTCTATATATGTTTCTATCATGGAATAAAAATACAACTGCAATTGAGATACAATTTTTAGTGACCTATATTTTGAGTCATACTTGAATACAAAAACTCACTTAAACATCCTTCCCTCAACCCAGAATGCTTTTCGGAGATACAAATTAAAGGAACTTTAGCAAGCCAACGGCTCAGTGTGCACCCCATAGATTACGGAGGTGAAAATCAGAACATTTTCAGTCCTGATCGTTATCCTAGGATCACTGCTGGAAATGTTCATGCATGAATGCTGGATGAGGATACGATCAGGCTTGGCTTTGATTTCCTCTGTTGAATCTGCTGACACTGGCCATTAAGCACAATCATAACACATGAATATTGGCTATTCAGGTGAGACACTGGAGGCAAAACCAACACCCATAAACTGTACCTCAATAAGAAATAAAAACTTTTTACCTATAACTACCAATCCTATGAACCCATGCTTCCCCAACTTAGCCTATTTTCCCAAAACATGCTGGATAAAGGCACTAAATTCATTGCTCACACCAGGACAAATGTGCTTCAAGAGAATCTTAATTATTTTCAGAAAAAAATGTAAGTACTCTGAAGACTTATTGAAAAACAAGCACGCCTGCTCCAATACCATTCTTTCCTTGGTCTCTAATAGGTGTACCCCAAAGCTTTTCCTAGGCAGTCTTCTGTCACTGGCATGCACTGATCTAAAAACATGTAGTAAATTTCCTTCATATTTTGCTACGTTCCCCATTGCTCAACTATGACTTGATTGGCTGGAAATTTACAAGTAAATGTTGTCGTCTGAAGGGCATAGAATCATAGAAAATAGAGAAGTAGTAGGTTATTCGGCCCTTCGAGTCTGCATCGCCATTCAATATCATGGCTGATCCGCTATCTCAACACCATATTCCCGTTTTTTCTCCATACCTCTTGATGCCTTTTGTTTCTAGAAATCTATCTATCTTCCTCTTAAATATATTCAGTGACTTGGCCTCCACAGCCTTCTGTGGTAGAGAATTCCACAGGTTCACCACCCTCTGAGTGAAAAGATTTCTCCTCATCTCGGTCCTAAATTTCCTACCCCTTGTCCTGAGACTGTGACCCCTTGTTCTAGACTTCCCAGCCAGGGGGAAACATCCTCCCCACATCCAGTCTATCAAACCCAGTCAGAATTTTATACGTTTCAATGAGATCCCCGCTCATTCTTCTAAACTCTAATGAATACAGACCTAGTTGACCCAATCTCTCCTCATATGGCAGTCCTGCCATCCCAGGAATCAGTCTGGTTAACCTTCGCTGCACTCCCTCTATGGCAAGTATATGATTTCTTAGGTAAGGAGACCAAAACTGCACACAATACTCCAAGGCCCTCATGCAACACAGGAGGCGGCCATTTGGCTCATCGTACCTGTGCCGGCTCTTTGAAATAGCTATCCAATTATTCCCACTCCCCTGCCCTTTTCCCATAATCCCGCACATTTTTCCCCTTCCAAGTATTTATTCAATTCTTTTTAAAAAGTTATTATTAATCTGCTTCCACCACCCTTTTCGGCAGTGAATTCCAGATCATAACGCTGCGTAAAGAAAATTCATCTCTGGTTCTTTTGCCAATTGCCTTAAATCTGTGTCCTCTGCCACTGGAAATAATTCTCCTTATTTACTCTATCAAAACTCTCTGCTGGATTCTATCAAATCTCCTAACATTCCTTGCTCGAGAATTATAAAATCTTACCGCACAAAAGGGAGGCCACTCGGCCCGTTGTGTCTGTGCCGCTCTTTGAAAGAGCTATCCAATTTAGTCCCACACCCCAGCTTTCTCCCCATAACCCTGCAAATTAGTCCTCTTCAAGTACATGTCCAATTGCCTTTTGAGAGTTCCTATAGAATCTGATGCAACCACTCTTTCAGATAGTGCATTTGAGATCTTAACAACACTGAAGAAATTTCTCATTTCCCCTCTAGTTCTTTTGGCAATTATTTTAAATCTATGACCACCAGTTACTGACCCACTTGCCAGAGGAAACAGTTTCTTCCTACTGGTTTTTCAATTTCAGTTGATCCACCAGGAGTTTGGTGTTCTGTCGTCTGGTTGGAGGCTCTTTGCTGGTCTGTATTTATCATTTTGGCTTGGATTTCATTTTATACCAAGTGAGCAGACTGTGCATCTGCACTATTGTGAAGTCCTCGGTTGTCTTTAGTGGCCAGTTTCATTATCAGACGTGTGAGATACTAAGCTATATAAATTAAAAAGGTTTGGGCTGAGTTAGCTGATCTCAGCCAATGTGCTGAAATTGGCCTCAGCACAATGGCAAACTTTGGAAGAGAGTGCAAAAAATGAGATCGAAAGAGAAAAAAGGAGGGGGGGGGGGCGGGGTGAGGAAAGAGAAAGGAGAGGAAAGAGAAGAAAAAAGAGTGAGATTGAAGGGAAAAAGGAGAAAGAAACAGTCAGAAAGAAGAGAGAAAGAAAGAGAAAAGTGATGTGAGAGAGACTGGGATGACTCCTGCAGGTGAGTAACTTGCTATGCTCACTGTCGAGGTTCACACATGAATAACCACCATGTTAACCGGGGGAACCAACTGTAGTCCATGCAACCATATTGCGGCAAGGAGCTAAAGCCTTCAAGAGAGGAGGAGGGGACAGCATGAGCAAGAAAAATATAATTAGCTATTCTACATCGAGTTCCCTGGAGTGCTACAGAAATTATAGATTCTATTTAAAAGCCAATTTTTTCCACCAGAAAATAAGTCATAATTGTTGGGAATATAAGTGGGAACTTCAATTAAAGGATAATATATATTTTAAAATGAACGAGCTAAAACCACACAGCATTTAACTGATCAGCTTCCTTTTCCAGCTAAGCCATTCTACCCGTTAGGCCATTGGCTCATAGGGTTATTTAGAGCTGAGTCGGAAGACTCCCAGCAACGGGGCAAGTTTTATCACTCCAAATGAATTACATTAAATGAACCAGGTGGTTGACTTCCACTATTGAGAACTTGGATGGTTCCACAATCAACAGTTCATCCTATTTCAATCTTCCATTGCGAGGCACCTGGAACAGATTTAACCTTAGAGATCCAATTAACCTTCCTCCCCATCACCCAGGGAGATAATTATTAGCTTGACATTAGATATCGGACAAGCAGCATTCCTCAGGCAGAGAATTGTACCAGGAGCTTCTCATAAGCAGCATAGATTAAGTTCATTGCCGCCTCCTCACTGCAGCATCGGTACACCGTATCCAATATTAAGGGTTATTGGAAAGCAATAGGAGTGAGAATCCTGGCTGCTTTTCACTCACTAATCCAGGGATGCCAAGAATAATTAAATTCACAAAGCTTGGATAGCAGCATGAAAAACAATTAAGATTTATATACCCGTTATAACCTTAGGGAAATGTTTCCATTCTTCTATGACCTGATGTGCTAAATACCAGCTCAACAAATTTTTTTAATTTAAGAGAAAAATCCTACAATTTATTCAAAGTAAACATTTATCCAAGATCATTTAAATTATTGGATCTTTAATAAGGAAGGAAAGCGTATAGGAAATATTTTTTTTTGAATTCCTCTCTAGCTCTCACCTTTTCTTTAAAAATGCACTTTGATGTATTTCTTTTTTTTTAAATTCTTACCCAAAGACCTGTTTTAATAGATTTCTTTGCCCTGAACACGCTCTGGGGCTGTCTCTGACATGAAAGCAGCTTCACCGATAGGACTACAACTTCTAACCCTCCAGGGAACCAATTTGCAGCTATCCGACACCAAAAATATATACTATAAGCCAAGTTATAGATCAAACTTTTGGTTTAAAAAAAAGACACAGTGGAAAAGTACTTTGAGCAAAAACTATCTGCCCAGAATTTCCTTCTGAGCTTCTTCCTCACCAGTAACATCACCAGAACAGGGATGAATTTAAACAAAAATATATTCCTTATCCTTTACTTCCTTGTTCAAAACCCAATTATTGTATATATTTGTTCCGGGGCCAATCAGAAGTTATGGTCCTAATTAACGCCGCACTGAACAACTTTCCTGCTGGTCACATCAAAGGAGCAACTGGACGGCAATGAAACCCAACAAAAGTGGTATACCTTCCAGAATGAAGAAGCAGCCAGGAGGGGAAAGAATGGGAAAAAAGAGCGGAGGTGTGCCAAAGGGCTGGCGGATGACATATTGTGGCTCTGTTCAATAAAGGGGGTTACGCTAAGTCCAAACCAATTACATTGCTTTGGCTGTGGGTAAACTGCGAATCTACAACAAAAGATGACATTAGTAAATGCACAGAAAGCCCTGGACTAATCAGAGAGCGTCAGCATTTATATTTGACTAATATAACTGATTTTTATTATTTTTGAGTGAAATTAGATAAAGATAGAGTGTTGAATATTGTATATATGAATTTCCAAAAGCCATTTGCCGGTGGTACACAAGAAATGCGTTGCTAAAATAAACACATGGTGAATTTGAGAAATACCCTCTCCTATTGCTCCAGAATGCAGTTATGGAGTCTATGCACAAGCAGGTGGGTCTTAGAGAGTCCAAAAATTAGATATCTCTTGCTAATCTCAGTGGATCTTAAGATTGTTCTTTGGTTCTGGTAAGCATATTGGATGTTTTGGAGACCTGCAGAGTGATCAAAATAGGCTACAATTTGATCTTGTTGCGTAGAGCAAGTTGTGGTTTTATTAGACTTCCACTTCCAACGATTTTCATTTTGTACCCGATGCAGCCATCATGAAAAAGCTGGTAACTATGGGAATACTGAGCCAAATATTGAATTTTATCTGAGTTGTGTACTCCAGTGCCAAGATCCGTGTAAAGATGGATGAGGGACTCAATGAATCTCTCCTAATGCAGTTGGAGAGAATTGACTCCAATCACTCAACTTTTTGATATTTTCAATTATGTATTAAACGGCATTCTAAGAAACCATCTTAAAGTGTCTGTTCTAAAGATTTGTGAAAGAATTGCAGCAGTCCTTTTTAATCATGATATTTTGCTGTTGAGGTTCACCTGGGAAATCTGGTGCATTGTACTCACTATCTTGATCAGTGGGATATGATGCTAGTTATTATGGTTTGGCATGGCTCAAAAAGGGATCTTACAGAAGATACAATGATCATCTGGTAAATGTGAACTGCAACTGGGACAGAATTCCTTAGGACCATGCCAGAAGGGGAAAGGCTTTTTTGTCTTTCAATGACAGAAAAGTTCCAATGCAGATTAAACTTGTGCACGTAAAGCATGTTCAAACATTTCTGTTTCATGGTTCAGAACTCCCAAGTTTCATGTTGAGACCCATGTACGAGATCTGAGACCACTTAATTTACATAAATATATTTTTTATAATTCAGCTATGGCACATGGAAATCTTGCTGTATTATGCTCACTAGGTATTATGATGGGGCTTGTAACAGTCATTTAATATTTAAAATATCAATAACCCTAACAAACTCAATTTCCATCTCCTCACCTTTCTCTCACCAATCTGTGGGAAGTCTGGCAAGAATAACCAAAAGAACCAAAAGAGCTGCGCATGCGCAAATACTTTATTTCGTTGGCAGCAGCACAATGACTGCTGCGAACGAACCGGGAGCTGCGCAGAAGCATCCCAAATCCGAAGAAGTAACATTCACCACAACAGACACAGGAGCCGACAGCGATAAACACACTCGGCAAGAGTACAATAAAACTCTGACAATCTGACAACATCGTAGTATCACCTTCAAGTCACATTACAGACTTCACAATACCTGAAATTTCCACCCCTCACATTTCTCATCAATCTGTAGGAAGTCTGGTGAGAACAATACAAAAAAAAACATGAACTGTGCACGTGCAACTAATTTATTTCTTTGGCAGCAGTCGTGTCCATAAAATTTAGGCTTCAAAGGCAGAATTTGTATAGATTCGAGAGCTCTCTGGATGACAAAGGAAATCTAACTTTAAATAAAACAGAAAAAGGAGCTTTATAACAAATGTCAGGTACAGAATACAGTAGAAGGCCAGGCCGAATAGAGAATCTAGGAGGAAATTGAAAAAGGATACAAGAAGGGCAAAGAGCATGCCTGAGAAAAGATTAGTGGGCAACATAAAAGGGAACCCAAAAATCTTTTACAAACATAAAAAGTAAAAGGATAGTTGAAGGAATGGTGGGGCCGATTAGGGTCATAAATGGAAATAATCTTGTGGAGGCAGAGGGCATGACTGAGGTACTAAATGAGAACTTTGCATCGGTCTTCACAAAAGAGGATGAAGTTAATGTTGAGGAGGCAGGAGTAGAGATATTGGATAGGATAAAAATAGATAGAAAGGAGGTATTAAATAGGTTGGCATCGCTCAAAGTTAATATGTCACCCGGCCTAGATGGGAGGCATCCTAGGTTGCTGAGGGAAGCAAGGGTGGAGACAGAAGAAACTGTGAGCAAATTCTTTCAATGTTCCTTGATATGGGAGTGGTGCCAGAGGACTGCAAATGTTACACCCCTGTTCAAAAAAGGGGAGTGGGATAAACCTGGTAACTGCAGGCCAATCAGTCTAATGTTAGTGGTGGAAAAACTACTAGAGACCATTGTCAAGGACAAAATTAATTCTTACTTGGAGAAGCATGGGTTAATAAAGAATAGTCAGCATGGATTTGTTAAAGACAAATCGTTTCTGACTAACCTGATCGAGTTCTTTGATGAACTAACAGAGGGTTGTAAGGTAGTGCAGTAGATATTGTACATAAGGACTTTCAAAAGGCATGTAATAAAGTACCACATAACAGAATTATTCAGAAAATAGAAGCACATGGTATTAAAGGGACTGTAGCAACTTGAGTACATAACTGGCTAAGGGATAGGAGGCTGAGAGTAGTGGTGAACGGAAGTTTTTTTCTGACTGGAGAGAAGTATGTAATGGGGTTCCCCAGAGGTTGGTATTCAGAGCATTGCTTTGCTTGTTATATATAAATGGCCTACAGGGTCATTGGGTACAAGGAGTACAATTCAGAAGTTTGCAGATGATACAAAACTTGGGAACATAGTAAACATTGAAAGATAGTTGCAGACTTCAGAGGACATGGGCAGACACATGGCAGATTCAACTTATGCAGATAAGCGTGAAGTGATTCACTTTGGGAGAGGCAGTATAATCCAGGCCCCGGCCTGCGAGCACCATCGGAGCAGGCCTGGGAGCGGAAGGAACAGCGCAGCGGCCTGGCCCAGCAGTCTGTGCGGCCCCTGGCCTGCGAGCACTATCGGAGCAGGCCAGGGAGCGGAAGAAGCAGCGTGCTGGCGTACCACTCCAGGGAGCAGCACGCGCTGCAGCAAGAGAGCCAAGGCAGCGAAGAGGGCGACTGGATTAGATGTCACTAAGATCCAGGTCATTGATTGGAGCGTGGGCAGGTACTGCAGGAGCGGCGATGTCAGGGCGAAGGAGCGGTGAGAGATTGTAGAGGACGTGATCGGAGCCCATGGCAGCATGGGCCAGCCCACACTGCAATATGTGCCTGTATTAGATCCGTGCAGCAGAGCTGGTCTCCAGTCATCTTGGATAACTCTTGCCACTAAACCAAGACCTAGCTCTGTCAAGCCCGTGTGGTGGCTGGTGTGCAACGGTCACCACACGTTAAAAAAATCCACGCACAGGCATCTTCCACCCTTCAACATATAGTTCGGGACCTGAAATATTAGGTCCTTCATTGAAATACCTGTGAACTTTTTGGCATGGAAGCAAGTTATCCTTGACTCGAATGACTGCCTATGATGAATCCAAATGGTACTATTTTGAGGAGGAAGCAAGAACAGCAGGACCTGGGAATGCTTTTTCACAAATTTTTTTTTGATAAGGCAGTTGCAAAGCATATGGGATACTTGGCTTTGGAAACAGGTGCACTGAATACAAAAACAAGGAAGTCATGTTAAACCTTTACAAATTTCAGCCTCAGCTGGAGTATTGTGTAGAAATCTGGACACCATATTTTAGGAAGGATGCCAATGCCTTGGAGAAGATAAAGGAGGTTTACCAAAGATGAGGAACTTGGTTATGTGGAGCTATTAGAGAAGCTAGGATTGTTCTCCTTCGAGCAGAGTGTTAAGGAAAGACCTAATAGAGGTAATTACAATTATATGGGGTTTTGATAGAGCAAGTAGGTAGAAACTGGCAATTAGGACGATAACCAGAGGTCACAGATTTAAAATAATTGGCAAAAGAATTTGAGGGGAAAATTATTTCACAGGGGGCTATGGTGATCTGGAATGCACTACCTGAAAGACTGGAGGAATCAGATTTCTTTGGAGCTTTCAAAAGGCAATTGGACATGTATTTGTAGAGAGCTAATTTGCAGGGTTATGGGGAGAAATATTCTAATTTACATCGTGGTTTATACTCGGTGAGGATTCTTCAATCTGAATATTTGAAAAGCCACACTGTTACTGGTCCTGCTCTCACACGCCACAGATACCCTGTAGAGGGCGCAACGCTGAAAATGATCTCTAGGAACAGCAAGTTGCTGCTCAAATACCTATAAAAAGTCTGTGCGCAGCTGTAAGCATGATGAACAGCCCGCTGACAGATAAATCTGGGCCAATGTAATTGCAGCCCTCCCACTACTCGCAGTTACTCCACTCCCTGTTCTACTCATATGCTCAAAACTTTGTTTCTTTGGAACTTTTAATTCATTGCTCTTTAGCTCCACTGGCTGTTTCATCTCCAGCCTGATCCTTGATTGACTGCCCCATGACAACATTGTTCATAATACTGACACACTCCTCAGTTTTCTTCATGCCCTACAACCCTGGTCTCTGCCTCTCCTGACCCCTTCCTTTGGCCTAAACCCAGGTAGGTGCTGTGCTTCCTTCTGGCTTGCTGGCACTGGTATCAGCTGCGATTCCTTCTGCCTCACTTCTGTTTTCTTCAGCTCCTCGTGCCCGAACATTTGCTGTGTGTTTTTTTAGCCCGTCAACCAATCTTTTCTGAATGGATGTACGACCCAGCTTTATGGCATTGTGCTTCCTTCTGACCTGTTCCTTAGTTTTCTCTGCACTGTGATGTACATGTGCAAGTATATGTTGATTTTGGTATGCATGGTGAGTGTTTCATTGTTGACTGTGATACTTCTATTCCATGATAAGGGTGTCACACAGTGACACACAATAGCTGTTATTTTATAGAGAGCATATTACCCCTGAGATTGCACAATCTGGCGACAGGGTTTCTACAAATTGCTTGTAAACCTATTTTACATTATACAGTCTGAGCATGTGCAATGTGCCTAATTTTTCAATATGCATCAGTACTATTCAATTGGTTGTACTGATGGAATATTCTAGCATTGGCTGCTCAAAAATATTTCAAAAGCTATCTTTGTTCTACTAAAATTTAGTCTTTAAAAAAAAAAGAGAATGGCTGAGTGAGTGAGAAAGGGAGATGACTAATGACACCTATTGTAGCTTTTGTTTTTTGTTCTATAAACTTCAGGAAATGCATCAAGCTCAGAGTGTGTTTCCTCACTAAACATTCAGTTTTCAATAACTGGCTGAATTTTGATGCAATCATCTGTTTAGTTAGAAAGTGTAACATGTTAATTATTAACAGCAGGCATAGGTGCCCAGAAACCGAACACTGAATTCAATGTGTACAAATATTCTGTAGAAAGTCAGTGTTGCCAGACATGGGATTCCCCCGAAACCAATACCATCAGGCCCAGACCCTGCCTGTTCCCTCTTTGACACATAACATAATTCAGCTAGTCATCTAAAACATACATTCAGCCTCCCCAGTTGTGCCAAATGAAATTCTACCAAACCCCCAGTGATGCCTGACCAAAGGACCCCGATGTTGGTCAGCTCCAGCAGCCCACTGCAGGAATGTCAAATTCCCCCTAGTGCTACCAAAGCCCAGGACCACCCCCAATATTCCCAAAGCACAAAACTGTTCACAAGTTAAACCCAATTCCCCTTTCCCAGTACTGCTAAATACCAATATCTACCGCTAATTGATGGCCTGATGTTATCTCCTACAGGGCATGAACACCCACATTATAAAACAGCAAATCCTCCATCTCACCATTGGCAACATCATGGGAGTTTAGCATCCTCAAGTACATAACCCAGTAACAGCTGCTATCCTTTTATCCTCCACAGGATGGCGCTGTAACCTCTAAAAAGCGTTGGGGCTGATATTGCGGTTGCAATTGCCTCTGACCTGAAACATTTCTACAAAAGTACCTGGTGGTCCGGGAGGAGCGTGGGATTCTGGTGGGGATGCCTTCTCTTCCCGCGCTGCGAAGCGCGCTCCCCTCCTCGAGGTTCCCACGCAGAAGATGCAGTCAAGTGTGACTGCTCAGCCAATCAAGTCCACAGCTTTCTCATTAATAGCAATGAGAACTCCATAACTACGAGTTCTCATTGCTATTGGAAAAAAAAAACCAAACACACTAAACACAAAAAATAAAAAAACACACCTCACATAATTAAAATTAAAGTTAATAAATATCTTGAGAAAAAATATTGACGAGTTTTAAAAAAGTTTTCAAAATTATGGTTAAAAATAAATGCAACGTAGTGGGCAGGGTTTTTAAAAATGTGTTTTTTTTAAATTTAATTTAATTATATTTTTGTATGTTTTTAAACTCTTACACCTGTAAAAGTAGGCTATACGCCTGCTTTTATCAGACGCAAGAATTTTGAGGACATTTGCTGGGCAAGATATGGGTAAATCCTGCAATCTTGCCCATGCAAATGTCCTCACTCCTGAGATACAGAAGATCTGTCAAGCTCCAGCTTGACAGACTGGAAAAGCTGGTTTTCAGCACATGCGCATTGTGCGGTGAAAAACAGCTTTTGCGATGCCTTCCTGGGTCCGTAGGCACTCAGTAAGGACCCGAGGAGGCTGGAATTTCCACACCGTTATTACAAGGTGTGTTATGCTTACTTGCTCCAGAGGTGGCGATTGAAGTTCTCAGCCCGTTACTCAACTCAGCTAGTCCCACATAAGCAGAGTGAAAATTGCATCTTTTTCTCACAACACACAGAATTTGTCTGTAGCACCTGGAAATTTCCAACATGGGAACTGAAATAGACCTCAAGCCCCATGCTGCAAAGAGAAGGGGAGACCTTAGCCGAGACAGCTTCTTGTAGGAATTGCTAAAGTTAAATCATTAATCTTATGATTAAGTTTAACTATTTTGTGTAATTACATTTTTGTTTTTTCAGATTGTAATTTTTATATAAGCTATGTATTCAATTGATTTAGAAATTAAAATGGCACTGGGAACCACATTGAAAAAAGTAAATGGAACAATGTTAAGTCTTACTATATTACATTAAACATCTGTCGCAACTGAAAAAACATTTCATCAATTTTACTGAAGAATTAACACTGGGAAAATTGCACCATAAATGTAACTACATTTTTCCAAAAATATCTGTTAATTTCTATTGACTCAGATTAAGACTGTAGTTAATAGCATATTAAAGCACTGTGGGGCTGCTCTCTTACTTATAGCCCCGCCTGCTGATGCTGTTCTCTCGCAGGACACAGTGCGACCGCCCCCACACCCCCCCGACTTACCCAACTCCCTATTGAAAACCACAACTGAATCCGGCTCCACCACCCTGTCAGGCAGTGCATTCTAGATCCTAACCACTCGCTGTATAAAAACTTTTTTTTTCTTATGTCGCCTTTAAATCTGTGCCCTCTTGTTCTTGACCCTTCTGCCAATGGGAACAGTTTCTCTCTATCTTCTCTACCCAGACCCCTCATGATTTTGAGCACCTATCAAATCTCCTCTCAATCTTCTCTGCTCTAAAGAGTTCAATCCACGTAACTGAAGTCCCTCATCCCTGGAATCACACTCGTAAATCTTTTCTGCACACTCTCCAAGGCCTTCAACATCCTTCCTAACTTCCTCTGCCCAGAATTGGACACAATATTCCAGTTCTTTCGTCTTTAGGATCTCAATTTAAATCCAAACAAGTGATGGATGGATGAATGTTTGCCTGCTCCACAAGACTGTAAAGGTGCGAAGCAAAATACAAAGCTGCCTATAAGTTGGTTCTTATTTGGCACGGAGGTCACAAGTCTATCAGCAGTTGCTTAAAACCGTCATCGACCTGAAATGTCAACTCCGTTTCTCTCCACAAATGCTGACTGACCTGCTGAGTATTTCCAGCATTTTCTGTTTTTATTTTATGACAAACCAAGAAGTTTGAGTTGAAGAACATTGTTGAGGCAGTGTACAGGAAGCTTAATTCTACTGCATCTTATATGTTGTACTGACTTGGGAGTGTGCTCGATGCTGACAGCAGGTGTAAAAAGTGAAAAGCATTCTGTTCACTAGCATTTAAATCTCACATCTTGAAAAAGAACCCTCTCCCCCTCCAAAAAAAAACAAGTCAGTCATCTTCTGATTTTCCACATGCTGCACTTTGGAAGACTGGCAAGAGAATGATCACAATTTTAAAAATCTTCCTATTCCCTATTACAATTTATGTTGTATTACACATTTACATTTTGGAAGTCATTGAGGAATATGGGTTAAAACTATGTTGCAGGATATAAAATAAATAAAAAACAATGCAACATACCAATATATGGTATAGTAAAGCAATTTGAAGTAAATGCCCCATTCATGCAACTTTTACTAAATTGTGCTATAAACATTTCTGTGGCCCAGGAACAGAAAGACAGCTTCCACAGATGGATGCGAAAATACCAATTCCACAATACACAGCATAAAATGAAACTTTCATGCACAAATGATTAAAGTTGCACACAAAACAGCTATTCTATTACAGGAAGCCAAATCAAACTGCTTGCTAAACTACAGGAAGCTTTGAAAGAGGTAATCAGAAAATGCTACATTTAAAACCAGCTTGGTACACAGATCTCAGGCATCCTAAATCTCATTAATGGGTCGTTTAAAAATATTTTTAAGACTATCACTCAGGCAAACAAAACTCTCAGCTATTTCAAGCTCAACCTGTGCTAAACCGAAACTGATTTTCAATTAAATTAAACTTCCAGCAAACTACTTAAAAACAACAGCTAACTTGGAGATATTCAAGCACCCTTTTGTGTTAATTTAGACAAGATAATTAACTGAAAATGCAGCATTTGACTTTCCATGCATTTTTGGAAATGTTTGGGTAAGGGGAAAGTGGACTGCATAAATAAGTAAAATAAATGAGAAGTTTGAGAAGCATACAAAATAATTAGTTAAAATAAGAGGAAGAATCCTGAAAATATAAAAACACCAAAATGTAAAAGCTAGCAACAAAAAAAAACTTGGGCAAGTGTCAAAAAGGGAGTACCTTGTGGGCAAAGTCAAAATGAAGGTAACAACTATCTCCTAATTCTGTAATTAGCGGTGAGTTTTTAATGTTTATTGTGTCTTGTGGGCGATGAGTCAGAAAATTGTCATGTTTCAAATCACAAGAAACTATTTTAAATATTTTCTTATGGGAATTCATAGCTTGGCAAGGTTGTGACTCGGTTAAAATGGCTTATTTAATTTCTGAAAGGTCTGTGTGCTGCTATATCAGGTGAAATATACATCCCTGGCTTTTGTGCAGACACTTCAAATGAGTTTGGGTCACGTCTGCCAAGATGGATTGTTTAATATGCATCACAGATGACTGCCATCAACAGTGCTGGGCCAGCTCACCAAGGGAGAATTGTATTCGAATTGCGGCTGCATTTATTTGCACAAGTGGATTGGACTAGATTTCTGATTGGTCCCCTCGGAGGACAAGACACACGACAGTTTGGAATGTGTAATTGAATCCTGCCTGCTGGAGAGCAATTTGATCGAGTCATAGTCACAGGCAGGTTGTTCCAGTGAAGCTGCTCGGGGCAGCCATGACAGTGGCATCTACCTGATAAATTGTGAAGGATCACCTAGAAAAGCAAGATCATCATAGGCAGTCCCTCGAAATCGAGGAAGACTTGCTTCCACTCCAAAAGTGAGTTCTCGGTTGACTGTACAGTCCAATACAGGAACTACAGTCTGTCACAAGTGAGACAGACAGTCGTTGAAGGAAAGGGTGGGTGGGGATTCTGATTTGCCACACGTTCCTTCCGCTGCCTGCGCTTGCTTTCTGCATGCTCTCGTCGATGAGACTCGAAGTGCTCAGTGCCCTCCCGGATGCTCTTCCACTTAAGGCGGTCTTTGGCCAGAGATTCCCAGGTGTCGGTGGAGATGTTGCACTTTATCAAGGAGGCTTTGAGGGTATTCTTGAAACGTTTCCACTGCCCACCTGGGGATCGCCTGCCGTGTAAGAGTTCCGAGTAGAGTGCTTGCTTTGGAAGTCCTGTGTCAGGCATGCAGACAATGTGGCCCGCCGAAAGGAGCTGGTTGACAACTGCTGCCCGCCCAACAAAAAACCCGTGACCTAAAGAATAGATGGTGGGTGGAGAAAGCACAGGAGATTAGCAGCTGGCCGACAGCCATGATGTGCAAGGATTCTTCACTGCAGTCAAGTCCACCTACAGCCCAAGCACCTGAGGCTCCACCCCATTGCTGGCCAAGAACGGGGAGACACTCATCAAGGACACTATTTTAAATATTTTCTTATGGGAATTCATAGCTTTGCAAGATTGTGACTAGGTTAAAATGGCTTCTTTAATTTCTGAAAGGTCTGTGTGCTGCTATATCAGGTGAAATATACATCCCTGGCTTTTGTGCAGACACTTCAAATGAGTTTGGGTCACCTCTGCCAAGGTGGATTGTTTAATATGCATCACAGATGACTGCCATTAACAGTGCTGGGTCAGCTCACCAAGGGAGAATTGTATTTGAATTGCGGCTGCATTTATTTGCACAAGTGGATTGGACTAGATTTCTGATTGGTCCCCTTGGAGGAGCACTTCGAAGGTTTCCTCAATCGAGACTCTGCCTTTGACATGAGTGTCCTCGACTCCATCCCGCAGCAAGGTACCCGCCACCATCTCAGCAAAACACCAGCCCTGCACGAGGTAGAAAAGGCCATCCGCCAGCTCAAAAACAATAAGGCTTCAGGAGCAGACGGAATCCCCACTGAGGAACTAAATTATGGCGGAGAGGTACTATTGGCACAAATGCATGACCTCATCTCTCTCCTTTTAGAAGGATAGAAACATAGAAACATAGAAAATAGGTGCAGGAGTAGACCATTCGGCCCTTCTAGCCTGCACCGCCATTCAATGAGTTCATGGCTGAACATTCAACTTCAGTACCCCATTCCTGCTTTCTCACCATACCCCTTGATCCCCCTAGCAGTAAGGACTTCATCTAACTCCTTTTTGAATATATTTAGTGAATTGGCCTCAACAACTTTCTGTGGTAGAGAATTCCACAGGTTCACCACTCTCTGGGTGAAGAAGTTCCTCCGCATCTCGGTCCTAAATGGCTTACCCCTTATCCTTAGACTGTGACCCCTGGTTCTGGACTTCCCCAACATTGGGAACATTCTTCCTGCATCTAACCTGTCTAACCCCGTCAGAATTTTATATGTTTCTATGAGGTCCCCTCTCATTCTTCTGAACTCCAGTGAATACAAGCCCAGTTGATCCAGTCTTTCTTGATAGGTCAGTCCCGCCATCCCGGGAATCAGTCTGGTGAACCTTCGCTGCACTCCCTCAATAGCAAGAATGTCCTTCCTCAGGTTAGGAGACCAAAACTGTACACAATACTCCAGGTGTGGCCTCACCAATGCCCTGTACAACTGTAGCAACACCTCCCTGCCCCTGTACTCAAATCCCCTTGCTATGAAGGCCAACATGCCATTTGCTTTCTTAACCGCCTGCTGCACCTGCATGCCAACCTTCAATGACTGATGTACCATGACACCCAGGTCTCTTTGCACCTCCCCTTTTCCTAATCTGTCACCATTCAGATAATAGTCTGTCTCTCTGTTTTTACCACCAAAGTGGATAACCTCACATTTATCCACATTATACTTCATCTGCCATGCATTTGCCCACTCACCTAACCTATCCAAGTCGCTCTGCAGCCTCACAGCATCCTCCTCGCAGCTCACACTGCCACCCAACTTAGTGTCATCCGCAAATTTGGAGATACTACATTTAATCCCCTCATCTAAATCATTAATGTACAGTGTAAACAGCTGGGGCCCCAGCACAGAACCTTGCGGTACCCCACTAGTCACTGCCTGCCATTCTGAAAAGTACCCATTTACTCCTACTCTTTGCTTCCTGTCTGACAACCAGTTCTCAATCCATGTCAGTACACTACCCCCAATCCCATGTGCTCTAACTTTGCACATCAATCTCTTGTGTGGGACCTTGTCGAACGCCTTCTGAAAGTTCAAATATACCACATCAACTGGTTCTCCCTTATCCACTCTACTGGAAACATCCTCAAAAAATTCCAGAAGATTTGTCAAGCATGATTTCCCTTTCACAAATCCATGCTGACTTGGACCTATCATGTCACCTCTTTCCAAATGCACTGCTATGACATCCTTAATAATTGATTCCATCATTTTACCCACTACCGATGTCAGGCTGACCGGTCTATAATTCCCTGTTTTCTCTCTCCCTCCTTTTTTAAAAAGTGGGGTTACATTGGGATGAGAGGGGATCTCATATAAACGTATAAGATTCTGATGGGATGGGACAGGTTAAATGCGGGAAGAATGTTCCCGATGTTGGGGAAGTCCAGAACCAGGAGACACAGTCTTATGATACGGGGTAAGCCATTTAGGACTGAGATGAGGAGAAACTTCTTCACTCAGTTGTTAATCTCTGGAATTCCCAGCTCTCTGCAAGAGCACTTGAGCCAGTCCCACTCCCCTGCCCTTTCCCCATGACCCTGCACATTCTTTGTCCTTCAGACACTTATCCAACTCCCTTTTGAAAGCCACGATTGAGTCTGCCTCCACCACCCTCTCAGGCAGCACATTCCAGATCCTAACCACTCGCTGCGGGAAAAATGTTTTTCCTCATATTGCCTTTGGTTCTTCTGCCAATCGCCTTAAATCTGTGTGCTCTGGTTCTCGACCCTTCCACCAATGGGAACAGTTTCTCTCTATCTACTCTGTTTAGATACCTCATGATTTTGAACACCTCGATCAAATCTCCTCTCAATCTTCTCTGCTCCAAGAAGAACAACCCCAGCTTCTCCAGTCTATCCACATAACTGAAGTCCCTCATCCCTGGAACCATTCTCGTCAATCTTTTCTGCACCCTCTCTAAGGCCTTCACATCCTTCCTAAAGTGCGGTGCCCAGAATTGGACACAATACATGTTCTTCATTCTTGCATCTGTACACTGCTGAAATTGAGACCAATCACTCGCTCCCTTACCGTAACTGATTCTGGGGCATCAATATTGTGCATCTCCTCACCTCCCTCGGTCTTTTCCCATATAATCTACAGGTTTTTTTAAATCCAAGATGAACCACCTGACCAGTCAAGTTATTTTCCCTTCTCCTGCTCTGTACAACCTTGGTCTGGCATCATGGCTTAATTTTTTAAAAGAGACATAGATTTGTGCAATTAGTCATAATATTCATAACTTGAGAGAAAATGTGGGAGAATTCTGAATTTAATTTGAGAGAGGGCGTAGAAGTCAAGTTTGGAGAATTACACAAAAAAAAAGAGGCTGATCTTGTGCTACCTGCGTTTCGTCATTCTCAATCTAATTCCTAGTGGACATACATTCAGAGACACAAAACTTTATCCAATTTGCCTCTAATTGTCACTAAGTTGGCAGTCCCACTCAGAGAGGCCAGGCTGGGAAATGGAAAAGCATCACATTGGTGTGGTAGGGGAGGTTGGGGTTGAGATACTTGCTGGGACAGTGTATAGGAAGCATTATGCTGTACCTGATCTAGGAGAGCTTAATACTGACACAGGTGCCTGAAGTGAAACCATTTTACATCTCCAGTAACAATATCCCTTAGTTTGAGCACAAAAGTTCCAAAAACATTAAAGAAGCAGGATGAATAACTTGGATTTAATATTTTCTTTTGCTGCCTAATAGTCATGAAGTTCAGTAAGCTTAATTTCCTTATGTGGGATCAGGAAAATATTCGGGTAAAAGTTATTGTATCTGTGGAGCAATGAATATCTTGTAGGCTTCAGGAGCACCAGCATTCAGAAGTTCTGTTCCTGTCCCTGCATCTGACTGTCGCCTCCAGCCAAAGTGACATTTTTACTTTAGTGACGTGGATCGTCTGTGAGTATACATTGAGATCTTTAGTTTTGTAATCGCTCTTGCAATGTTAGAACATAAGAAATAGGAGCAAGAATATGCAATTTGGCCCCTCGATAAGATCATGGCTGATCCGATCTTGGCCTCAACTCCACTTTCCCGCCCGCGCCCCATAACCCTTGATTCCCTTATCGTTCAAAAATTTGTCTATCTCCATCTTAAATATATTCAATGACCCAGCCTTCACAGCTCTCTGGGGTAGAGAATTCCAAAGATTCACGACCCTCAGAGAAGAAATTCCTCCTCATCCCCGTTTTCAATGGGCGACCCCTTATTCTGAAACTATGCCCCCTAGTTCTAGATTCCCCCATGAGGGCAAACATCCTCTCAGCATCTACCCTGTCAAACCCCCTCAGAATCTTATGTTTGAATAAGATCACCTCTCATTCTTCGAAACTCCAATGAGTACAGGTCCAACCTGCTCAACCTTTCTTCATAAGACAAACCCTTCATCTCAGGAATCAACCTCGTAAACCTTCTCTGAACTGCCTCCAACGCAAGTATATCCCTCCTTAAATATGGAGACCAAAACTGTACGCAGTACTCCAGGTGTGGCCTCACCAATGCCCTGTACAGTTGTAGCAAGACTTCCCTACTTTTATACTCCACTCCCCTTTCAGTAAAGGCCAACATTCCATTTGCCTTCCTAATTACTTGCTGTACCTGCATGCTAACTTTTTGTTATTCATGTACGAGGACCCCCAGATCACTCTGTACCGCAGCATTTTGTAGTCTGTCTCCATTTAAATAATAATTTGCTTTTTTATTCTTCCTACCAAAGTAGATAACCTCACATTTTCCCACATTATCCTCCATCTGCCAAATTTTTGCCCACTCACTAACCTATCTATATCCTTTTGTAGATTCTTTGTGTCTTCCTCACAACTTGCTTTCCCACCGATCTTTGTATCATCAGCAAATTTGGCTACAGTATACTCGCTCCCTTCATCCAAGTCATTAATATATAGATTGTAAATAGATGAGGCCCCAGCACTGATCCCTGTGGCACCCCACTAGTTACAGTATGCCAACCTGAAAATGGCCCATTTATCCTGTCTCTCTGTTCTCTGTCAGTTAGCCAATCCTCTATCCATGCTAATATATTACCCCCCAACCCCATGAGCTCTTATCTTGTGCAGTAACCTTTTATGTGGCATCTTATCGAATAAGAACATAAGAACATAAGAATTAGGAACAGGAGTAGGCCATCTAGCCCTTCGAGCCTGCTCCGCCATTCAACAAGGTCATGGCTGATCTGGCCGTGGACTCAGCTCCACTTACCCGCCCGCTCCCCATAACCCTTATATACACAGCAGTGACTATTTTACATAATTTGTGCTGCAAGGTTGGTTTAATGAGGCGTATTTCATTCAACGAGAACAGGAGAGGGTGATGCCATTGCAAATGACATCACTAGTAGAATCATAGATTTTTACCATGCGCTTAGTATGACATAATCAAGTGGCCCAACTCATGCGCAAGGTAATATCTTGGGTGAACTGAAAATCAGAAGTACCCACACTGTCAATAATCACTCCGTCAAACTAAAGACTCTGGGTGAGAGCTGCGGTGACTGATGGGGCAGCGTGTGTGGGTCACGGATCATTAATAGGTTTATTGGGTACGAAGTGAATAATGACATACTTCCAGACTTTGCCCAGTCCAGTGCAATGATGTCACTTACCACTCAAGCCATTCATGGTCAAGAGCATGATCCAGTTCTGGGATGGAGCGGGGGAGAGAAAGAGGAGCGAGGGAAGGTGAGGGAGAACGTGGTGTGGGTGTATCGGAGGGTGGGGGGAGAACGTTGGGGGAAGGGTGGGTGGGGAGAAAGATTGTGATCCACGTCTAACCTGGGGGAGGTGGGGGGGGGGGGGGGGGGGGAAGAAAAGAGACACATATCTGCCTTCCCATCTGGAGTTCTTCCCCCACCAACACCCGCCCCCCCCCACCTCACCTTTAGCCGTGGATCACGTTCTTCCCCCATCCCCAGTGTATTCTCCGTGCTTCTCCCTTCGATCTCCTCTCCTTTACCCCCATTCTGATCTGCTCCCCTTTATCCGCCCTCCAATCCTCTCTTTCCCCCCCCCACCCCCCGATTCCCTCGCCTCTCTTCACCAGCTGATCCCGTGTCCCCCTCCCTCCAATCCCCTCTGTGTTTCCCCACCCCCTCCTCTACCCCGCTCTTCTTTCCTCTAACATCCCTCTCCCCTACCGGAGCTCCTCTCCTCCCATTCTGCCTCTCTCCCCCACCACTACCGCCGGTTCTTCGGATGCACATGCGCCGCTGCCATGTCAAGTTTGTATGTGTGGCTCCAGTGGTTGGGGGGGGGGGGGGGGGGGGGGGAGGAGGTGGGGGCAGTGTTCATACAGTTAATCACTCCATAGAATTTAGTTTCACAGGCATGACCATTGTATCAGATAGTTCCTGTGTCTTTGAATTCTAATTTTTGATTGGTAGCTTTAATTGTGAAAGATACATTTTTAAATTTCACTGCCACATTTCAGATTTCAAAGGAGGGAGGGAGATAAACATTGCCCTACATGTAATCACGAGGGAACATCTGTTTTGCTAGGCAGTGATGAGCTAGGTGGAAGCGAAGTAAAATATTCAATTTCACATGTAATTTGTTCATCGTGGATGTGGGTCCAAATTAAATGTGCTACTTGCAAAATCTGAGAATTTAGAGACATTTTAATGTTTGTTTACATGGACTAAACTTGCTTGTAATCTGATGCAAAGCTGTGATGCGATTTCAACAACTTAGTATTACCGCTTCCTTCTGGAAATGATGCTGAATAAACTGATTTAATACATTACAAAAGTGTCTGATCTGACCAATATGGAAATCCTCATGTAATCCAGCAATAATAAAACAAATCTATTTTTTTATCCAGGGCAAATTTGTCCAGATTACCTTGGGCACAAGACATTGCTTAAATTCATAGACTTGCATATGGGTGCTGGATTTTGTGTTTGCTATGAGAATGACAGCTGGTGGGAGTTTGTATTGTAACATTCTGCTCTCATTTCTTTTCTCTTAAACCTTTCCATAATGCAACACGAGTAGCACACCAATGTATTGTACCAGGATACCAAATGCTGCTGTACTTTGTAAAAGGCTTCATAAAGTATGGATAGGTAATTAAAGAAAATAAATAGTTTATAGAATAGAAATGTTTATTTCATGAGAGATTTAATAAGTGGTGTGTCTCACAGGTTACTGTTGGGTTCCCTGCTAAATGATTTGGACTTAGGGATAAGAGGCACAATATTCAAATTTGCAGATGACACAAAAATAGAGATTTTAACTGTGAAGAGGACTGTAAGCAACGACAAGATAGTAGATTTGACAGATAGAAGTCAGATTAAATTTTAATGCAGAGAAGTGAGGCATTTTGGGAATAATAATAAGGAAAGGACATATACACTAAATGGCTAAACTTTAAAAGAATATGAACGGGAAGATTTATTGGTTCAAATGTACAAATCTTTAAAAGTAGGAGGACAAAATGAAGTTGTAAGATCAACACACTGAGGACAAAAGCAAAGAGTTAATGCTAAATCTATGGAAATCACTGGCTAGCGGTTAGACTATTGTGTCCAGTTTAGGGCACTGTGCTTTCGCAAAGATATCAATGGCATGTAAAGAATACATTAGAGATCCGTTTAGATGATACGGGGATAAGAGGCTTTGAAACATTAACATAAAAATAAGAGGAAATGTGCTAGAGGTGCTCAGAATGATGAGGCATTTTGAGAAAGTAAAGCGGAGAAAACTATTTCCATTATTATTAACTAGAGCACATAAAATTAAGACCATCGTCAAAAGAACAATGGTAGAGGTTAGGAGATTTTTTTTAAGGAGTTGTTAGCACATGGAAACCATGGTTGAAACAGAATTCATTGTAGCATTTTAAAGTGAAGTGGGTAAATATTTGAAAATAAATTGCATCTAGGAAAAAGGCAGGGGAATGGTACAAAGTGGATAGCTCTTTCACAGAGCTGGCAAAAAAATAAAGGAATAATGGATCCAGTTGGAAAATATAACCAGACCCCTATGAAGGAATCTAGTGCATACAGCACCTGACAGATCAAGGAGATGGAGATTCTGATGTCTTGCTATCATTGTAACTCAAACTGTCTGTAGGTCTTGTACTGTAAAATGCTATGATTGTATGTTTTTCTTTAGATAACGATGCAACAAAAACCAATGGACCGAGTAACTAAATTTGAATGAAGACAGCGAAATTAAAAGCTCTTTGGAGGGGAAAAGAGAAAAAAAAAACTGTTTAAACTCAATTTACCCTTTCAAAAGCTCCAATTCAAGAACAGGTAGCATACTGACCAATACATGAGCTACTTACCAGCGATCGGCAATCTTGTTAGATAATTTGCAAATTAGGTGCTCCAGTTAATAGTTATAGACATCTTCAATTTATAACTTTGCAAATACATGCTCCAATTCAAAAATACTTCAAATCTGTAAACCTGGTATCATTAGCTTACTTCCTTTAAAAGGGAGAAAGTGAATAGATGTAGCCTCAAAAACTAGGTATACACAAATGAAGTTAAATCAAGTGAGCCATGTCATTGCCAGTTTCCAGCTTTTCAAACCAGCGTGCATCACTTACTTTCCGTCTGTGTCTGATGCTGCTGCATAGTGAAGCGGTGTGCATCCTCTTTCATCAAGGTCATTTACACTGGCTCCAGATCCCACAAGAGCAAACAGGCACTGATAGTTGCAGTTAGCAGCAGCATAATGCAGTGGGGTCCTGAAAAGAATAAAGAGAGAGCTGAGTAAACATCCTTTAATATCATGCGCTCCAGCCTGGTTATTTTTCTGAACCACACCACGAATGAAGTCCCTCTAACCATCCTGCCCTGCCAATTTTCTCTTTTTTTCTTCCCTCTTCTCATGATTCCGTTTGGGATACGGTTCCATGGGCACTGCCAATCATCCACTACTTTGTCCAAGTAGCCATTTTATGTGCAAGAGCCTAGTGTCAGCAAGCTGAGGGGCATCACAGCTCAGCTCAATCCTGTCCTCAATCAATTACACATAAACACTTCCCAATTACGGTCTGAGATAGCAATCAAGAGCAATAACCCTAGCTAACTTTTCAGCCTACTAGTATCCGTGCCAGGCAGTCCATTTACAAATACAGGTACAATGTCTGAAATCCAGCAACCCTGGGACTGAGTCCATGCTAGTATTTGGGTTTTGCCAGATTTCTGACAAGAAAATCAATAGTCTTAAATCCGGCAACCTAGGGACCGAATCCGTGCCGGTTTTTGAGTTTTACCGATTTCAGACCCTGATGTTGGCGTTCCTCGCCGCCCGCCGACCCTGCTTTTTTTTTTAAAAAAACGGTTTCCTCGTCCCTCACTGCCCGATGTTGCCATCTTGACTGCCTCAAAAATGTCCGGTTTTCGGACAATTCCGGATTCGAGATGTTATACCTGTCGTAACATAGTAATGCTTTGGTCCACCTAGCCTTCCCTGCTTGTATTTATATAGCACCTTTCACTACCACCAGACATTTCAAAGCACTTTACAGCCAATGAAGTGTAATCACTGTTGTAATGTGGGACAGCAATGGGACTTGAACCCGCAACCTTCCAACTCAGAGGCGAGTGTGCTAGCCACGGAGCTACAGCTGACACTGACTAAGCCTCCATCAAGAACCTACCTGATGCGAGAACTAATAGCCCTGTATCCTCATTACTAGTGCTTGAATCCCACCACGTTTTACAGTTCAGCCGCCAATACTAATAACCTGTCTCACTATTGCACTAGCGTCATACATAAACAAAAGTGTCTAAATTTCATATGTTCCTTTAATACCCATAATATTGAACTGGAATCCTCAAAGCTATGCCTAAAAGAATAATTTTCCTGGATCTAGCTTCTCCACAACTCTTTAAAAAAATATATTTTCCCACGTTCTCCCCTCATCCTCTTGAGTGTAAGCTCCACTGAGCCATCACATGATTGCATGAATTAAATATTTACTGAAATTAGTTCTCTATAATCAACTGCTGATCTCACAACCATTAATTCTTTCACCATGGATGGCATCACAGCAGCTACAGGGAACATGATAAAAGACATCCAATACAACAAACAAAACAAATAATTTCAAACAAATTAAGTCTAAAACTATCTATATATGGAAGGGATTACAAGTCAGCAATCTCATTTATCTTATTATTTATTTCCCCAAAAGAAGAAGAATGAGTGGGAGGGATTAAACTATATTATAAATATAATTCTTTGTTGACAGAACAAAAAGGAGGTTTTGAGCATCTGCATTCTGTACAAAGACTAGTATATATTAGTTTACTTAATATTGTTCACGTTCCATGTACAAGAAAATGCATACACCATACTATGAACAGGTAAATAACTGGAGAAGTACATTTCAAGAGTCATGTGGTTTTCCCCTATTCTGCTGTTTGGTGGGGAGAACTCCTGCTTAGCCCCCACTCTACCCATCTCCCCAATCTCTGCCATTTACTTGCTCCAAGCCCAAACCCACGAGAGGAATCTGCCAGACCTGGGCACAGGACTACAGTACTCTGTCTGGACAAGGAAAGCAGGATGCAGAATTGCAGCTGGGAGGGCGGGATTCAGTGAAAGGCTAAGAAAACATAGAAAATACGTGCAGTAGGCCATTCGGCCCTTCGAGCCTGCACCGTCATTCAATAAGATCATGGCTGATCATTCCCTCAGTATCCCTTTCCCGCTTTCTCTCCATACTCCTTGATCCCCTTAGCCGTAAGGGCCATATCTAACTCCCTCTTGAATATATCCAGTGAACTGGCATCAACAACTCTCTGCGACAGGGAATTCCACAGGTTAACAACTCTCTGAGTGAAGAAGTTCCTCTTCATCTCAGTCCTAAATGGCCTGCCCCTTATCCTAAGACTATGTCCCCTGGTTCTGGACTTTCCCAACATCGGGAACATTCTTCCCACATCTAACCTGTCCAGTCCCGTCAGAACCTGTTACGTTTCTATGAGATCCCCTCTCATCTTTCTAAACTCCAGTGAATAAAGGCCCAGTTGATCCAGTCTCTCCTCATATGACAGTCCAGCCATCCCTGGAATTAGTCTGGTGAACCTTCGCTGCACTCCCTCAATAGCAAGAACGTCCTTCCTCAGATTAGGAGACCAAAACTGAACACAATATTCCAGGTGAGGTCTCACTAAGGCCCTGTACAACTGCAGTAAGACCTCCCTGCTCCGATACTCAAATCCCCCAGCTATGAAGGCCAACATACCATTTGCCTTCTTCACCGCCTGCTGTACCTGAATGCCCACCTTCAATGACTGATGAACCATGACACCCAGGTCTCGTTGCACCTCCCCTTTTCCTAATTTGCCGCCATTCAGATAATATTCTACCTTCATGTTTTTGCCACCAAAATGGATAACCTCACATTTATCCACATTATACTGCATCTGCCATGCATTTGCCCACTCACCTAACCTGTCAAAGTCACCCTGCAGCCTCTTAGCGTCCCCCTCACAGCTCAAACCGCCATCCAGTTTAGTGTCATCTGCAAACTTGGAGATATAACACTCAATTCCTTCATCCAAATCATTAATGTATATTGTAAAGAGCTGGGGTCCCAGCACTGAGCCCTGCGGCACTCCACTAGTCACTGCCTGCCATTCTGAAAAGGACCCGTTTATCCCGACTCTCTGCTTCCTGTCTGCCAACCAGTTCTCTATCCACGTCAGTACATTACCCCCAATACCATGTGCTTTGATTTTGCACACCAATCTCTTGTGCGGGACCTGGTCAAAAGCCTTTTGAAAGTCCAAATACACCACATCCACTGGTTCTCCCTTGTCCACTCTGCTAGTTACACCCTCAAAACATTCCAGAAGATTCATCAAGTATGATTTCCCTTTCATAAATCCATGCTGATTTGGACTGATCCTGTCACTGCTTTCCAAATGCACTGCTTTGCATCCTTAATGATTGATTCCAACATTTTCCCCACTACTGATGTCAGGCTGGCCGGTCTATAATTATCCGTTTTCTCTCTCCCTCCTTTTTTAAAAAGTGGGGTTACATTAGCAACCCTCCAGTCCATAGGAACTGATCCAGAGTCGATAGGCTGTTGGAAAATGATCACCAATGCATCCACTATTTCTCGGGCCACCTCCTTAAGTACTCTGGGATGCAGACTATCAGGCCCCGGGAATTTATCAGCCTTCAATCCCATCAATTTCCCTAACACAATTTCCCACCTAATAAAGGATATCCTTCAGTTCCTCCTTCTCACTAGACCCACTGTCCCCCAGTACATTCGGAAAGTTATTCGTGTCTTCCTTCGTGAAGACAGAACCGAAGTGTTTGTTCAATTGGTCTGCCATTTCTTTGTTCCCCATTATAAATTCACCTAAATCCGACTGCAAGGGACCTACATTTGTCTTCACTAATCTTTTTCTCTTCACATATTTATGGAAGCTTTTGCAGTCCATTTTTATGTTCCCTGCAAGCTTACTCTCATACTCTATTTTCCCCCTCTTAATTAAACCCTTAGTCCTCCTCTGTTGAATTCTAAATTTCTCCCAATCCTCAGGTTTGTTACTTTTTCCTTATATGCCTCTTCCTTGGTTTTAACACTATCCTTAATTTCCCTCGTTAGCCACGGTTGAGCCACCTTCCCCGTTTTATTTTTACTCCAGACAGGGATGTACAATTGCTGAAGTTCATCCATGTGATTTTTAAATGTTTGCCATTGCTTATCCACCGTCAACCCTTGAAATATCCTTTGCCAGTCTATTCTAGCCAATTCACAACTCATATCGTCGAAGTTACTTTTCCTTAAGTACAGGATCCTAGTTTCCGAATTAACAGTGTCACTCTCCATCTTAATAAAGAATTCTACCATATTATGGTCACTCTTTCCCAAGGGCCTCGCACAACAAGATTGCTAATTAGCCCCTTCTCATTACACATCACCCAGTCTAGGATGGCCAGCTCTCTAGTTGGTTCCTTGACAGCTGGGAAAGAGTTAAATAGCTGTGCAGTTGGGAGTGATGTACAAAGCAAAGATGGTCCAAATGTGGCATTAGGTCAATGCAGTCAAGTCAAGTGGAAGAGGGGCACATAAAGGTGAAGCACAAGAGCAGATGCTGTTACTAGAGAAATAATAAATGTAGTGAGTTTCAACACTCATGGGTCACAGATCCCTAACGTAATGGGGAAATGAGTCATATGGTTCCCACAGCTCAATCAGACCAACAAGGCAAGGACTAACAAGTGAATTCCATGATTAGGAGAGTACCCAAACTCATGCTTTTAATATAAATGGGGCTCGTGCCAGCAGCAATCTCATTTCACTTGAAAATTAAAGGAAACAGAAAAAACATTGATAAGAAAAAAGTGTCAGATAGAGAACTACATTCATAAGAAAGAGGAAGGTAGGTAATCTAAAGTTCTTCCTTATTTGTACAACCTCTACATTTATGGCAAAATCATGCAGAAAAACAGAAGTGGGATTCTCAATAAATTAAGCTAGTTTCGAGCACAGCAAGGTATTTGGGGCAATATCTGGGAATCATCCGGTTCTTAGAGCCAGTGGTTTGCTTACTGTTTACAAACATAAATCTGGACAATAAATTTGGCCTGAGTGCAATTTTAAGTAACACTTATGTAGCAACCCAAATATTAGGTACACATGCACTACATTTTGTTAACTGAATTAAAGATGATAAGGGTGTTGAAACAGTTTGGGTGGAGATAAGGAACAATAAGGGGAAAAAGTCACTGGTGGGCATAGTCTATAGGCCCCCTAACAGTAGCAACTCTGTTGGTCGGAGCATAAACCAGGAAATAGTGAGGGCTTGTAAAAAGAGAACAGCAATAATCATGGGTGATTTTAACCTCCATATTGATTGGACAAATCAAATTGGTCAGGGTAGCCTTGAGGAGGAGTTCATAGAGTGAGGAAGGGACGGGTTCCTTGAGCAGTATGTAACGGAACCAACCAGGGGGCAGGCTATCTTAGATCTGGTCCTGTGTAATGAGACAGGATTAATAAACAATCTCCTAGTAAAGTATCCCCTCGGAATGAGTGATCATAGCATGTTTGAATTTCAAATTCAGATGGAGGGTGAAAAAGTTGGATCTCTAACCAGCGTACTAAGCTTAAATAAAGGAGACTATGAAGGTATGAGGCAGAGTTGGGTAAAATGGACTGGGAAAATAGATGAAAGCATAGGATGGTTGATGAACAGTGGTGTACATTTAAGGAGCTATTTCACAACTCTCAAGAAAAATATATTCCAGTGAGGAGGAAAGGGTGTAAGAGAAAAGATAGCCATCCGTGGCTAACTAAAGAAATAAAGGACGGTATCCAAATAAAAACAAGGGCATACAAAGTGGCCAAAACTAGTGGGAGGACAAAAGACTGGGAAGCTTTTAAAAGCCAGCAAAGAAGAACTAAAAAAAATGATTAAGAAAGGAAAGATAGAAATATAGAAAATAGGTGCAGGAGTAAGCCATTCGGCCCTTCGAGCCTGCACCGCCATTCAATGAGTTCATGGCTGAACATGCAACTTCAGTACCCCATTCCTGCTTTCTCGCCATATCCTTTGATCCCCCTAGTAGTAAGGACTACATCTAACTCCTTTTTGAATATATTTAGTGAATTGGCCTCAACAACTTTCTGTGGTAGAGAATTCCACAGGTTCACCACTCTCTGGGTGAAGAAGTTTCTCCTCATCTCGGTCCTAAGTGGCTTACCCCTATGAAAGTAAACTAGCACAAAATATAAAAACAGATAGCAAGAGTTTCTATAGGTATATAAAAATGAAAAGAGTGGCTAAAGTAAATGTTGGTCCTTTAGAGGATGAGACTGTGGAATTAATAATGGGGAACATGGAGATGGCAGAAACTCTGAACAAGTATTTTGTATCAGTCTTTACGGTAAAGGACACTAACAATATTCTGACAGTGGATAGCCTAGGGGCTATGGGGGAGGCGGGGGGAGGGGGAGGAACGTAACACAATCACAATCACTAAGGAGGTGGTACTTAGTAAGATAATGGGACTAAAGGCAGATAAATCCCCTGGACCTGATGGCTTGCATCCTAGGGTCTTGAGAAGTAGCGGCAGGGATTGTGGATGCATTGGTTGTAATTTACCAAAATGCCCCGGATTCTGGGGAGGTTCCAGCAGATTGGAAAACTGCAAATGTAACGCCCTTATTTAAAAAAGGAGGCAGACAAAAAGTAGGAAACTATAGACCAGTTAGCCTAACATCTGTGGCTGGGAAAATGTTGGAGTCCATTATTAAAGTAGTAGTAGCAGGACATTTGGAAAAGCAAAATTCGGTCAGACAGAGTCAGCATGGATTTATGAAGGGGAAGTCATGTTTGACAAATTTGCTGGAGTTCTTTGAGGATGTAGGGGATACAGGTTGGATAAAGGGGAACCAGTGGATGTGGTGCATTTGGACTTCCAGAAAGCATTTGACAGGGTGCCACATAAAAGGTTACTGCACAAGATAAATGTTCACGGGGTTGGGGGTAATATATTAGCATTTATAGAGGATTGGCTAACTAACAGAGAATCAGGATAAATGGTTCATTCTTTGGTTGGCAACCAGTAGCTAGTGGGGTGCTGCAGGGATCAGTGCTGGGACCCCAACTATTTACAATCTATATTAACGACTTGGAAGAAGGGACTGAGTGTAACGTAGCCAAGTTTGCTGACGATACAAAGATGGGAGGAAAAGCAATGTGTGAGGACACAAAAATCTGCAAAAGGACAGAGACAGGCTAAGTGAGTGGGCAAAAATTTGGCAGATGGAGTATAATGTTGGAAAGTGTAAGGTCATGCACTTTGGCAGAAAAAAAAATCAAAGAGCAAGTTATTATTTAAATGGAGAAAGATTGCAAAGTGCTGCAGTACAGCGGGACCTGGGAGTACTTGCGCATGAAACACAAAAGGATAGTATGCAGGTACAGCAAGTGATCAGGAAGGCCAATGGCCTTTATTGCAAAGGGGATGGAGTATAAAAGCAGGGAAGTCTTGCTACAGCTGCATAAGGTATTGGTGAGGCCACATCTGGAGTACCGCGTGCAGTTTTGGTTTCCATATTTATGAAAGGATATACTTGCTTTGGAGGCAGTTCTGAGAAGGTTCACTAGGTTGATTCCGGGGATGAGGAGGTTGACTTATGACAAAAGGTTGAGTAGGTTGGGCCTCGACTCATTGGAATTCAGAAGATTATGAGGGGGCTTGACAAGATGGATGCAGAGAGGATGTTTCCACTGATGGGGGAGACTAGAACCAGAGGGCAGGATCTGAGAATAAGGGGCCGCCCATTTAAAACAGAGACGAGGAGAAATTTCTTCTCAGAGTTGTAAATCTGTGGAATTTGCTGCCTCAGAGAGGTGTTGAAGCAGGAACACTGAATACATTTAAGACAGAAATAGACGGTTTCTTAAACGATAAGGGGATAAGGAGATAAGGGGTTATGGGGAATGGGCGGGGAAGTGGAGCTGAGTCCATGATCAGATCAACCATGATCATATTGAATGGCGGAGCAGGCTCGAGGGGCTGTATGACCTACTCCTGCTCCTATTTCTTATGTTCTTATATCTTACATGAAATACCCACAGAATATTCCTTCTGACAAGAGATGGAAATCTGACTCATTGCTATATAGACATGGTACTTGGTTTTAAAGAAAGAAAATAAATAACTTGCATTTATAAAGCAACTTTCACAACCCCAGGTTGTCCCAAAGCTCTTCAGTACTTTTGAAGTGTAGTTACTGTTGCAATTTAGGAAATGAATTAAATGATCAAATAATCTTTTTAATGATGTTGGTTGAGGAATAAATATTGACCAGGACAAACTGAGAATTCCCTTTCTCCTTGAATACTGCCATGGGATCTTTTACCACCCCCTCTCCACCCTCCCCAGAGAGGGCAAAATTGGCCTCGACTTGCTTCCAGAATGTTGTGTTCTACAGCACTGTTGTAAGCAGATGCATGTAAATTACTAGGCTATAATTTGGGAAGGGATGGCAGTAGATGGGAGACAACTTGGAACACTGGGAAGATTCCATTGGAAAAGGAGGAGCCTCATGTCCCAAGCTAACATGAATCCTTAGTATTTCTTTCATTGTCGCATCTCAAGGGAAATAAAATCAAAAGCCCTCCTTGGAAGAGCCAGAAGCAGTATTGAGGCACTGAGAATAGTAATAGTACATCTGCAACTTAAATGCCAAAGAAAATCAGATTGTGCTGCATCAGAAAACCTAGCTTCTAGAACACTAATATTCTGGACAATGGTCTGAGTGGACTCTTGAGATGATGCTATGATGGGCCAAAATAAATAGAAACACAGGGATTGACCTGCCAATAAGATAATAAGCATTGACAAAGTAAAACAGCATTTGCAATGAGGACCAACAGATCAAATGCTCACAGCAACCTCAGTTCATTTGAAAGGAAAATGAAACAGCAAAACCAAACAGATACGAGGAAACATGCACCAAAAAAAGGAGATAGAAAACTACACAAGAGAGAGGCAGGCACATCTTTATAAGTACATTTGGAATGATCACTGTGTACATATTCTTAGTATTTATAGAAATAAATATTTCCAAGTGTTACTTAGCTGCATAATGAATTATCCTAGAAGTCAGCTTCATTTCTTACCGTCCAAATTTATCCTTTTTGTTGAAATCAGCTCCACTGTTAAGCAACAGATTTAAGCATTCCAGATTTCTAAAAAAACAAACAAAACTAAACTATAAAATAAATTATGTTGAAATTCAGCAAACATATTGATAATATTTTATGCACTCTAATCATAAAATTGTACAACTGTTTGCAGCAAGTGTAACTTTAGCCTGTCCTGCCTTTGATAATGAATTATTACATTAACAGTTTCTAGGAAAATATTGGCACTGAATTATTACTTTTAAAAAAACACTAAAATGCCAATGTATTTTGAGATGCCTTTTTTCCTTGCCTATTTTCTCCTTGATGGGGTGCAGTTTCATGGGTCCAGATTTGCAGATGATACCAAAAGAGGGTATAGTTAATTATTTAGAAGACCTAACGAAGCTGCAAAGGAATATAGGTATGATCGGGGCAGTGGGCTAAAAATTGACAGATAAAATCAATATCGTTAAGTGTGACGTGTTATATTTTGATTTAAAAAATAGCAATAATTATACTCTGAATAGAAGTAGCCTCAGTGCAGTGGAACAAGAGGGATTTGGGGCACAGGTTCACAGGACACTGATGTCAGAACACCAGGATGATAAGGCTGTAAAAAATGGAATTATAGGTTTTATCACAAGAAATATGGAATATAAAACCAAGAGCTAGACTTTCGGCACATCATCGCCCATTTAGCACCCATATAAGCGCTGAGATTCAGGCTATCGCCCATAATTGATGAAAAATGGAAACTAGCACCTGATTATAGCCCATTTATCGCTGGCGCAACTTTCGGCATATAGGAATAAGCTGCATCGTCCGACCTATTTTTTTTTTAAATGACGTCATCCTCGTGCAAGGCCCAGAATACTGCTTATAATGGAAACTAGCGCCTGATTATCGCCGAGCGCTACTTCCGGCATTTCGCCCATAATTTGCTCAAATGATTGCTCACTCAAAAAGAAGCTCAAGAAAAGTTGCACTCACCTGACCTTAACCCGACAGTATGGACGCCACGGAGGATCTTTAATAAAAGGCTGCTTGAAGTGTTTGGGAGGGGAAGTAATTTGAGAGTGATTTTAAGGGCATTTTTGAATCGTGCCCATCATCTAATCACATTGTATTTGTTGAGGACAATTGAAGAAGACAGATTAGAGCATTTATAGTGATGGGGCCTGTAATTTCTCAACCAGTATTGATGACTACTCACATGCTGCAGAATAGTGATTGGAGAAGGTTCACTGAAGAGCATTATGTGCCCAAAGAGGTGGCAGACTGCTGAGGAGGAGACGACGTTACACCCAACGCATTTACAGGAATAAGCGATGATACCTGGACTTGTGTTAGAAGGCTGCGATTCCAAAAGGAGGTAATCGGTGAGATATGCCAGCTCATTAAAGGAGATCTACAGCCTACGAGCACCATCAGGACCGCACTGCCTGTTGAGGTTAAGGTTACTGCGGCACTTTCCTTCTTCGCATCGGATTCCTTTCAAGCCTCAGCTGGTGACATTTGCTGGATCGCTCAGCACGCCACACATTGCTGCATTCGACAGGTGACTGAAGCCCTTTGCGCACGCAGGATGGACTTTATAAACTTCCCTATGACCAGGGAGGCATAGAGTGAAAGGGCTTTGGGGTTCTCGAAAACAGCAAACTTCTCCAAGGTGTAGGGAGCATTAGACTGTACGCACATCGCCCTGCTAGCACCTTTATAGGATGCAGGTGTGTTTCGGAACCGAAAGGGATTCCACTTCCTGAATGTGCAGCTCGTTGTCGACCACAAGCAAATAATCATGGCAGTAAATGCAAATTTTCCGGGAGCATCCATGAAATGCACATCTTGCGTGAGAGCATGGTCTCTGACCTGTTGAGTCAGCCACAAGGTCATGGTTGGATGCTGGGGGATAAAAGATATGGCCTTGCCAGCTGGCTCATGACCCTCCTGCAAAAGCCCCAGACAGATGCCCAGAAGCACGACAATGAGAGCCATATAGCCACACGCAATATTGTTGAAAAGACAAATTCTTCAGATGCCTGGACCACTCAGGAGGCAACCTACAATATCACCCTGAGTTCATTGTGGTGTGCTGCATGTTGCATAACCTAGCTATCAGGAGAGGACAACAATTGCCAGATGGGACTGCCGGTCCACCTCAGGAGGACGAGGAGAACCTTGGGGAGGACAATCAGCCTGGCGATGAACCCATGCCTCCACACCACTGGAAAAGCCCGTGGTAGTTACGCAGCTGCAAAACTGTTGCGTCAGCAGCTCATAAATGAACGCTTTGCGTGAAGTTACGAAGGTGAGTTACAGTTGTGTTACAATTCATCCTTGCCTGGCCATGGCTTGCAACCCTTGTATTGATGTTTTAACTTGCATTATTAAAAGACACTTCACAACAATTGTAAAGTTAAATAATAATTTTTAATAATTTAAATGATTTAAATTTATTTTAAACAAACTATATATAACACCCCACATCCCCCAACAGTGAACAATATTTTTTCAACAACAATAAAACAAAAACACCCTCCCACCATCCCCAACAATCAACCAATTAAAAAAAATAATAATAAAACAATAATATACGCCCACTACCCCCCACCAACCTGCGGCCACGCTTCCCTCCCCGAACTTGCCGCCCCCTGCCCCGTTGTAACCCCCACTTTCCCATTTAATCCCCTAGTAACGGGACAAAAACATCTTGCAGCAGAGCACCGCGAGGGCTGCAGCTGTGGGGGCGGGGGGTGTCATCGGCAGAATGGCCTCAGTGGATCGAGAAGAGGTTTGCGAAGAAATGTCTTCCGAGTCAGAAGGAAGTTCTTCCTCCTGTCTTGCATCTGTTGTGCTGGTTAGTGGTACGGCATCTTGGGGTGCAGTGCTGGATCCCGAAACTATCGCATGCTACAAGGCATCGACAGAGTCGGTCGTGCGCTTCATTGCCGCAACCATCTGCCCCATGCACTCCCGATATTCTAGCAGATAATGTGGCAATGTTGCTGGTCAACCCACCAAGCGCTTGGAGGAGCTCTCAACCTATGTCAGCCCTCGACAGTGATGCCATGTCCTCATTGACATCTGCCCATCGCAACACGTGCCTACCTCGCCGACTCAACCTCCGCGGGGTCGGCGTGGGCACTGGACGACTCGGACTGCCCTGCTGCGAGCCGCTTGGCCCCGGTACTTCATCCATTGAGAATGACGTGGCCGCAGGTACCACAGATGAGTTTTCCGGCTCATCATTCCTCTTCCTCGGTTGTATGTTCTTCTTCACCCGTGGTGAGCACGACCTAGTGGTAGTGGTGATGCTCCAGGGCCTCCTGTTGCGCCTGTGGAGCTGGAAAACATAATTGAGGTTAGTAGAAGAGAAGGGGAGACATGAGAATGCTTGCGCTGCACAGGCATATGTATGAGGAGCAACACTACTGCAATAAGTGTGAACGAGACACATTACATATGATTAACATGAGAGTACAGAAGCTGCATGCATAACATTACATCATTGATATATTATAATCAAATGGCATTAAATTACTACTGGTTTACCACTGCTTTACACATTACTCACGTGGCACAACAACAGGATCTGCACCACCACGGGTGGCAGAACGATTATGCCTGCCCACTAAGGTTGCGACACCCCCCTCGAGATCGGTCAGAGGGTGAGGTCAGCAGGCCCTCCTCCGGTCCGCCTCCACTCTGCCTGGTTCTTGGATATCTTCCTCTGCAAATGTGACAAGAGCACAGCATAAGCTAATTGACTAGGTACTATTGCAGATATTGTAATCCACAATTAGTCACCCCACATGCTATTCATCGTTAATGTTATATGCTAATATGGTTTGTATCCAATGGACGCATGGTTATAACATCTACGTTCAGAGAAAATATTTAATAAGATCATGTTTAGGAACTAATGCTTGACACCAAACATCTCGCGTACAATTTCCAGGAAAGGTCCCATCCACGGGCCGTGCCATTCGGCGCCTGAGGGTTTATTGGAATCGATGGGATCCCCGGGGCGGGGGAAATTAGGACCGCTGGTGAGCTTGGCAATGACAGGACCGTAATGGGAGGGGGCACTGTGTCCCTGGGCTGTGCTCGGAGACCTCCATGTGGCTGGAGTAATGACCCAAAGTGTCCCAGGACATAGTGAGCCAGGGCAGTTCTCCCCCAGTCCAGGCTGGGTCACTGTGTGATTGACAGCAGCCGGAGAGATACTCAGTCTGGGCAAAGCTGACCGGACCCCTCAGTGCTCAGTCGTACCTCCATCTACCAACATAACCAAAAAGGAGACGGTGCCCAAGTTATAAAGAGTTGCTCACAGCACACAAGCAGTGATATAATTTAATAATTCTCCTAAACTAAAGTGATAGAAATGCCAAGTGTTTGCGGTCTGTCTGTTTCCAGTCATTCCTTTGGCCCCAATTTTCTATCAAAGCGTTTAAATAATAATTAATACTGTCGATTAAGTTTAAGGCATCTCAGCAAAATCAGAGTTAAAGGGCGCAAGTTCCGACCACAGTCCAAATCTTAACAGGGAAGCTACCCAAGATTACCCAGCTTAATTACAATCCCACAGATTTACATTCTAATTAATGAGTCAGTGCATCATTACAATTATAAATGTAATAATTTAATACTTACAACAAGACTGTTCCAGCGCTGCGGCACTGGTCTGCCTCATGCCTATCGTGGGCCACAGATGAGACAACAGCGGCGATATCCGCCTATATTCATTGGTAAATCCGGAGGGGGGGGGGGGGGGGGAAAAGAGGTTTCCCATGCCCAACTTGGGTTAATTGGCCCAACCGAGTCTCGACCTCATGCACTAAGGCCTCATTTGCTTCTTGAGAAGGCTTTCGCCCTCCTTCTCCCTGCAACCTCCTCCACACGCTCTCCCGACTCCTCGTGATACATCTCCATCTTATATTCACAGTTCCTTCAAAAAATACCTCCTCAAAAAGCTTCCGTCTCGCTCTCCCTCCCTTTGCCTTCTGAGCATGCGCAGATGACCCCGACTGCCCGAATCGCGGGAAAGTTATTTGCCTGAAAAAAAAAGCGCGCACGCGCAGAACGACCGTTGCTATGGACACCAGCCTTGCTTGACTGAATACATTGCTATCGCCCATTTCACATCGCTAAGGCTATCGCCCAAATTAGAAAGACGAAATTAGCGGCTTTTAAAATTGCCGATCACATGGAAAGTCTAGCCCCAAGAGATAATGATAAGCCTATGTAAAACTGTAATAAGACCCGTTGGAGAGTACTGTGTGCAGTATTGGGCTCCACACTATAGGAAGAATATTGAGACTTTAGCTAGGGTACTCGGCAGATTCATTGGAATGCTGCCTGGTATGAGGAAATATGATACAAAGAAACACTTTAAAAATGTGGTCTTTTTTCGTTAGAACTATGCAGATTGCAAGGCGATATGATAAGTTTAAAATTATAGAATGATGAGACAGGGTAGATGAAGGAAAAGGGTTGAAGGGATATAGAAACTGGGTGGGTAAATGTGACAACTATTTGCTAGTGTGTAGGGTAAATACTGACAACTGTTTGGGCCGATTAGCTTGTTTCTATGTTGTAACTTCTATGTATAAGCAGATTGTCTCCAGTAGTTGAGTGACTAAGAATGTGGGCCATAGATACAAGATTAAATGCAAGAGATTTAGAATAGGGTGCAGGTGAAATACAAGAGGTGTGAAGCTGTGGAATTTACTTCCAGGGTTAGTGGTTGAGGCAGAAACTATGCCAACATTCAAGATTAGATTGGATAGGTAGAGAAGGAAAGAGTCAAAAATATATGGGAACAAGATGGGTATGTGTAATTAGAACTACAGTCTCCCACCACTAAAAATGTCCATGTTTAAAACAGGCAGTTCTTGTATCAGCAAAAACATTATAACCATTAGCCATTTGCATTAACATCTATATTTGAAAGTTGTCAGTTATAGCGTCTTAAGTGCTCGGTTAATTTTGGGCAGAAACAGCTGTGTTTATTCCCCTGTGGTATTGGATGAATGAAGTACACATAAATTAAACGATGCATGTTTTTAAGAAATATATTTATGTTTCACAAAAATAATATTTCATGCACAATGCTATGGTTGCCATATTATAAAAAGGATCTGGAGGCACTGGAGAGGGTGCAAAAAAGATTTACAAGAATAATACCAGAAATCAGAGGTTATACCTATCAGGAAAGGATGATGAACAGGCTGGGTCTCTTTTCTCGAAAAGAGAAAGCTGAGGGGTGACTTAATAGAGGTCTTTGAAATTATGAAGGGTTTTGATACAGTAGACAGTGTTTTTCCACTTGTGAGAAAGAGCAAAACTAGAGGCCATCAATGTAAGATAGTCACCAAGAAACCAAATCAGGAATTCAGAAGAAACATCTTTACCCAGAGAGTGGTGAGAATGTGGAACTCACTACCACAGGGAATGGTTGAAGCGAATGGTATAGATACATTTAAGGGGAGGCTAGACAAACTATGACAGAGAAGAGAATAGAGGGTTATGCTGATAGAGTTAGATGGGGGAAGACGAGAGGAGGTACGAGTGGAGAATAAATGCTAGCATGGACTAGTTGGGCCGAATGGTCTATTTCTATGCTGTATATCCTATGTAACAATATGTATTGGCTTTTAAACAGTTCATTGGGAAAAGCTGAACTAAACAACAAAAACTGATGGACTCATCAGGCAGTGTAGTATCTTTGGGAGAAAGTCTTGCACTGCGCTTATAATCTGCTGCCTGTGTCCAGAGCCTTCTATGCAAACTCCAACGAGAAATGAAGTGAATGAGTAAAGAATTCAATAGGATGGATTCTACATACATCGCATAATTGAATAGCGGCGATGGGGCATTGGGTGCGTTGAAGGAGAGATGATGCATGGTCGTGCTAATTGGCTATCTGGTATCGGGTATCAGTAACGGTCCATAAGGCTGTCGGCACTGGGTCACTAATATAATTCACAGACTGTGTTGTACCAGCTATTGCTTACAACAGAAAAATCGCATTCAAATGAGGTGGGGACTGTATTTGCTCGCGTGGAAGGTAAACAGTGACACGGACTGGTTCCGCCGATTGGTCTGTTTCTGTGTTGTAATTTCTATGTATGTATTACCTGGGTTTCATCCAGCACTTTCTCTAAATGGCCATTATTCATGGTTAACCCTGGACTTGGGGTGTCCCTCGGCAAGAACTGCTGAATTGAGATCAGAAGTGGGAATCCTGTCCAATTCCTTTTTGAGCTATGGCCAAATGTAACAACCTATTTTTGTCCTGACTAAGATCAGCTAGCAGAGCACAGACCAGGAATCAAAATGGATAAATTTGGGACCGTCTTGTATCGCTCAACTTCACTGAGCCATTGGTGGAGCATTCTAAACATCTTCACAAGGATTTTCATAGCATGCTATTGGAATCTTCAAAATTAATTTAAATGTTCTCAAAACATTAGCAGTTTTAAAATGCCAGACAATTTATGCCTTTTTTGTTATTGGCACTGAAGTTTAACCTAAACACTATTTATAATAAACCAAAAGAACACATTCTGAGACTTAATCGCACTATAAATAAGGTCAAGACAATGTATGTTTAAGTGTGAGTTCCTAATATGGCAGCAAAGTTATTTAACTGGAACAAGATGGAACAAAGAGTGAAGGGCTGCATAGCAAGATGCCTTAATACAGGCTTTCCTGAATGAATTTCAAACAAGATCAGTTTGACGGCAACACTTCACTTGCATTCACATTTTAATTAGCCCAACTCCCACACAGCTAATAGCATTTGCTGCTTGCATGTTATTGACTAGATATAACTGCTGCTCTATGAGCCATAGGGATATAATTACGGTTACAACAGCACTGTTGATGGCATCGTGCTATTTACTCAAAAAAGCACAAGGTCATTACTCACCCTCCAGCAGCAGCCGCATGAAGACAGGTCCTGCCAAATTCATCTGGGGTGTCTATATCAAAGCCTGTACAATGAATAAGCTCTTTGTGAAACCATAAAAGGAATATTCATGTCTCCTGCCAAATTGCCAGCAGAGGTTTTAAAGCTGAACTGGTGCTAAGCAAGGTTTTGTTTAAAAAAAATATATAGCAACAGTATAAAAAATTGAAAGCAGCATTTTTACTTTGTTAGAAAATTAGAACATGAATCTCACTAAGTTATCACATCATGTTTAAAATAATCATCTGACAATCACCATCCACACACTGGTAATCAGGTATTCACTTGACATGAAGTCTTACAGTATACAAGATAAAGGAATTTTTAATGGATGGGCATGAGACAAGAGCTGTGGTGTCTGCATTTGGTTCGCCTTTGGAAAATAATAACTT
The DNA here is from genome assembly GCF_044704955.1 of Pristiophorus japonicus. NCBI lineage: Eukaryota > Metazoa > Chordata > Chondrichthyes > Pristiophoridae > Pristiophorus > Pristiophorus japonicus. Next base: position 203,978,600 of record NC_091981.1, read on the forward strand.
ACATCAAGATGATTAGTATATAATAGCTGCAATAATCAAAAGTAGAAATGATTTTTAGGAATCCCCAATTTATTCTAGTACACAAGAGATAACACCAAGTTCCCCAGTTCCATAAATCCAATAACTAATTTACAACACAAGGGATTCAGATTCATTAAACATTTACAAGTATGCTACATACATCATCTACACATATTTGCTCATTTTTTTTAAAGAATATTTATCTTATTTTACTTGGTCTTAATTTTATGTAGCAGAAGAAACATGTGTATGTGATTTTGAGGAGTGGAAGTCTATGGGGAAGGAATCTAGTGACAGGAACGGATGCAATATTTTTGGTGACTCCTAGTTCCACATCATAAGATGGCCATCTAATTATCCAGGAGCCAACTCTTAAGTGCTGAAACAAACATAATTAGGGATCCAATACTTAACTATAAACAAGGTATAGGTTGCAAAAGCACTGGAATTAATATTTTAAAAATTGGAAACATATACTGATGATGATCACATTCCCAATTGTTTTTACTTCAAGAGTTAACAGTGGGGGTAGCGAGAAGAAACTAAATGCTGGTTATGATTGGGGTCTAAAAAACAATTTGTAACTAAAAGGTTAGCTTTATTACACATACCTGAGGACAACAGCTTTCGACAGCAATCAGAAAAGCCACTTAAGGCTGCTAAATGTAGTGGAAACATTCCGTGGATACCCCGGCTAGAATGGAAGAAACAGAATTTGTTTAAGTTTTAAGCAATTTAAAATATCTCATTATTTAGAGAATGAACAACTGCTTTCCTTAGTTAAAATGTTCCACAACTTTTTTTGGCAGAAGCAGAATTACTTCCAGCGTTAAAATATCAGATTCGATCACATCAACTTGTGTTTTAAGTTACGGTACACTGATCTTTCTCTTTAACCCCATAATGATAGCTAAAATGAGATCTTGGTAAATATCTCAATTAAAATACAAGAAAACTAGATATGCACTAATTATAATGCAATGTTCACAGTTGAACACTGATAAACATTTGGAAAAGACACAAGTTGTCCTCACCCTGTGAACGAATGAAATCTCAGCACTGTGCTTCAATCAACACCTCGGTTATTGTCACCAGAATAGCTGACAGATAGCAATTGTATTTCAAATTGATTAATGCACGTGAAATGCCATGGATACCTTTCAGAGGGGTGATTAGGTGCTAAATAAATACAATTTTTTTTTCTTCATTAGTAACACATCTTGCAAGCAATTCTTACTGAATGACTGCTCCAAATATCTTTTTAGCTTTAGAAATATAAGTTTATGATGACAGGAATGGTTAATTTATATAATCACATGGCACACTTAAAGCAAAGAACCAATATGAGCATATATATTCAATATAGATACACAAATACAATATATCTTCATTTCTCTATCTATATATCCACATTTCTCTAACTCTATATCCATCTATATAACAGTTAGAGCAAATTCAAATGCATCTGGATAGGTTGGGAAAGGTGGCTGATGAGTGGCAAATAGCTTTTAAGCTAGACTAATACAAGCCAATTGGACTAGAGATAGAAAATAAAAAGAAACATTAGAAACAAGATGGCTCTAGGCTAGTAGACAGAAGAGGGGTCTGGGGATATTGGTGATTAACTCACTGAAACCAACAGTGCAGTTTGTGATAGAATGTGAAAAGCTCATTTCTTCGGACATATCGGCTGAGGGACAGAGTACAAATTCTAGGAGTCGACAAATGTATACAGTACAAGGCACTGGTTAACACCGCTCCTGGAATATGGTGCATAATTCTGGTTGTTGTACTACAGCAAAGATATCCAGTAACTGGAGGTAGTAAAGAAAAGGACAACCAAACTGGTAACTAGTTTAAGGCATCCAAGCTATGACGTGAGGTTGAAGAATCTGAAATTGTTTACTCTGAAGACTCAGGGAAGATATTCAATTATTAAAGACCCTAAATGGAATAGATAAACTGAACACTGATACTATGTTTGAGAATGTCAAACTTTAGAAATCAGAGAACACAGACTCAAGCTGAGAAGGGGGATGGTGCATAGACAGTTTAGATTTAACTCCTGCTGCAGAAGGTGGTGAACGTGTGGAACAGAATGCCCAGCACGTAAAAAAATTGAGAATTGAATATATATTGCAAGAGTGGGTAATTTGGGTGTATTAATTTTTAATTTTTTTTTAAATGAAAAGAACTTGCCAGATGGACTGCAAAATCTTCTGGTTCTGTATTTTCCTATGTTGCTTAGCCTGCTATACATGGATGTCTATTGTGCATTGAAATGGGTCTTCAGGTTTTCGACAGGCTAGAGGTTAATATTCTTGTAATACGTAAAATACTGGCATGTGCTTTACTGCTAAGCTTCAGTTTCTTCCATGATCTGCCAATAAAGAAACTGAAGTCCCTGTTAACTTGGAATTGCTGTTACCAGTGCTTGGATATAGTATAAACACATGTGCACTCATGTATTTCAACACCATATTTAGGGCAGCCAAATATTTCAAAGCTTATTCACTTACACTACTTTAAACTTGTATGAATGAATGCTGTTGCTTATTATGAGTCTTACTTGTACACAGCCCCATTCAAGAAAGTTGATCATGTTTTTTTTAGGGTTTAAAAAAAAACAATGATGCTAATATACATTTATTGTCACTTTTACATGGTTAATTGTTAAGTAATTTTCAAAGCTCTTTGTATTTCAGGATAAAAGGTCTATACATGTCATTCTTCCTTCCAGTGAAGATGAGGCTACTTCAGAGAATAAACCTTTTAAAACAGAATTTGCACACAATATTTTTGACAGGAATTATATAGTCCTGATTGTAATGCAATATCATAATCATCATCATCATAGGCAGTCCCTCGGAATTGAGGAAGACTTACTTCCACTCTTAAGTGGCTGAACAGACCAGTACGAGAGCCACAGTCTCCGTCACAGGTGGAACAGATGGGGTGAAGGGGTAGGTGGGACTTGTTTGCCGCACGCTCTTTCTGCTGCCTGCGCTTGATTTTTGCATGCTCACGGTGAGGAGACTCGAGGTGTTCAGCGCCCTCCCGGATTCACTTCCTCCACTTAGGGAGGTCTTGGGCCAGGGACTCCCAGGTGTCGGTGGGGATGTTGCACTTTATCAGGGAGGCTTTGAGGGTGTCCTTGTAACGTTTCCTGTGTCTCGCTTGCCGTGAAGGAGTTCTGAGTAGAGCGCTTGCTTTGGGAGCCTCCTGTCTGGCATGAGAACGAGGTGGCCTGACCAGTGGAGCTGATCAAGTGTGGTCAGCTTCAATGCTGGGGATGTTGTTGGCCTGGTCAAGAATGCCAACGTTGATGCGTCTGTCCTCCCAGGGGATTTGTAGGATCTTGCAAAGACATTGTTGGTGGTATTTCTCCAGTGACTGGAGGTGTCTACTGTACATGGTCCATGTCTCCGAGCCATACAGGAGGGAAGGCTCTGATCAAACTGCAGTTATCCAATATCAGAAGATGGAGCAACCAGCTCCAATATGTGAATTGAGATCATTCATTGATGTATTCTCAACAGACACCATTAATTTAGTACTGGTAAATCACAGCACATGTTGTTATACTGTTTAAAATATGAGACTAGTTGACCAAATCTCATTAAAAAAATCTCAGTCTACATTTTGGGCAGGAGCTATCATATGTGAAACAATTTAATTAATGTTTAATATATAATTCAGTACCATATCCAACTCAATGGGGGGGTGGGGGGGGAGAAGAGAAGAGAGATTTATGAATAAGCAAAATAGTGTTCTTTGACTACAGAAAAGAATAATCAGAAATATCATTTAGAAAAAAGTTCCACATGAAACTTTTAAAAAGTTACAGCACAAAATACATAGCAAATTAGCTAGTTGGATTGGAAATAATCTCAGCAATAAAAAGCAGCTAATAAATTTAAAAAATGATCTGTGACCTGCGGAATTCTGCAGGGGTCTCATGCTGTACATAAAAGATACAAAGGAAAGTACACTTCCATTAGTGTAAAATTTTCTGATGACAACAGGATTCATCAGGGTGACAAGCGACTGATGCGATAAGCATTTAGAGATCTGCTTGGATTAAGGAATGGAACATCAGTTTTGTTGAGCAATGCGTTCTATGCACCCACATATTCTTTACTCCCCATCACTGGAAGGCAGAACCTTCAGCCCCATTTTCTGCAAATCCCTCCCGAAACCTCTCTGCCATTTCCTGCCCCTCGCCCCCCACCCCTCCCCTCACCATTCAATCTTTAAAAGCTTTCCTAAAGCCCATAATTTTGACCAAATTTCTTGTTATCTCTACTAATTCTCCCACCACCCTGGTGCCCATTACTTTTTTTTCTTCTGTTAAGTAGTCTGGGCTGATTTTAAAAACAGGGCTGAACTACAATTATATTAGTACCCTCATTTAGTGAAAAGGTAGAATAAAAAAAGGATTTGGGTGGAATTACTGAAAGCATCTAGTCAACATAAAACTAACATTGTTAAATACTGGAATGCATTGAGCATTTGATTACAAGTCAAATGAAATTAATTTAACCTTGAATAAATCACAGAATAAGAAATCATAGAAGAAAAATAAACAGCTCCCAGCAAGCTCAACCTTATTGTAAACCATGCATAATCCATCCTCTCATGGATTCTTCACACTTGTTTAATCTTATGAGACAATGTTCAATACAAATGCGTGCAATTTTAGGCACCTACTTTAAAGAATATTAACGTAATAAGATTCACAGAACAGCAACTAGAATTGTTCCAAGACTCATGTTATGAAGATTCATTGAATTGAATTTCTGTAAGAGAAGTCAGAGAGGAGACATGATTCAGGTGTCTAATAAGCACAGTGCCAGGTTGAAACTCTGATCTGTGCTGAATTAACTGATCCTAGCCATGGCAGTGGTAGGGGTATAATTGGCCTTGGCTCTCCCGGCTGGTGATCTAGCAGGGTGCCCCCCACCCCCCAATCGGGTGGGTGAGAGAGTGAGTGTGAGTGAGAGAGAGGGGTACCTGATCACTACCTACCCCGGATAAAATTGCACATGGAAATGTCAAATGAGCGGCGGTTTGGGTTTAGCTATGATATTTCTGCAGTTGAACTGCCTACTGGCACTATCCATTAAGGCTCACATATAAATAATGGATACTTAGGCAAGATACTAACAAGTGCCAAAGTCAATAGCTGTTACTCACTTTGCAGTGTCAGCTCCACTGGTGATTAGCGTGTTTATAAGTAGTTCATGTCCATATCGAGCAGCTATATGCAAAGGAGTATTACCATTCTTATCTTCACAATCTATCTCTGCACCTAGAGAAGAAAAATAAATCAATCTGAGCATTAAAAAGTACATTTAAACTCTTAAAAACTACATTTTGTTACTACTTAATACATGTTTTGAATGAGAGTCAGACAATATATTTTGTTAAATGCACTATTTAGCACCAACAATTGAATAACAATGTCATAATTATATCTCTCATCATAAAAGCTTTCCTACTATTTCACAGTCAAAAGCTTTTACTTCAGGAATAAGCTCCAAGTGGTTATTTTCACTCACTACTCATCTCTGATCCAAGTAATTTGTAGAAATTCAACTAAAATTCTTGTTTGGCTACCAGTTAAGAACTTGAAAACTGACTCGCTTCACATTTTCGTGAGGTCTGTCTTACCAAGACAACCTGTTGCTATTACAAGAGGTCGGGGACAAAACCGTAAAAGGCGTAGGCAGAGGCACCCAACTGCACTGTGACACAGGTCATTAAAGCTGCTGTCCAAGTAAATAAAGCCACAAAAATGCAAACTGAATCTTTGGTTTTGTATCTACAGGCATAAAATATATAAGTATGTATGTAATATGAATCCTATACAAAAGACAGGTCACAGTTGGGAGTATTGTATAGGTACAGAGTTTTAGGCATTCTGTTGTAGAAGGATATAAATGTGGTGGAAAAAGGTGCAGCGCATATTCACTTGGATATCACCGGGGATGACTGATCACAGTTACGAAGCTAGATTTGAGAAAATGGGGCTTATTTTTTTTCCCAATGGAGCCGAGAAGGTTGATGGGTAACCTCAGAGGTTTTCAAGATTATTATGGGTCATGGTTCTGTAAATACTGATATTTTTACACATTGATCGATGGGATGGTAACAATAGGGCACAAATTTACAATTACAAAGAGGTAAATGGGAGGTTAGAAAAAAATCTTTATACACAGAGGAGAGTAAGAATCTGGAATTCCCTGCCACAAAGTGCTGCTGAAGCAGTGTATTGAGTATCTTTGAAAGGGAATTAGATGGCTATTTGAACAAGAGGAATATTAATCTTTAAGACGCATCAAGTCACTAGCCTTTACAACTGTCTAAGCAGAAGATTCCTAGCTATTTGGTGTTTATGAGCTATCAGTGTTTGTATTCTATGTGTCGTTGAAACCTAATTGTGATTTACCAATTTATTTAGTTATACAAGGTTCTCTCCTCCCTTGCTAATGATTTCATTCCCTTCTTGGCCACTTATTCAGGCTGAACAAAACCATTCTCAACTTTGGCACTGCGTTTAACCCTGAGCTGAGCTTCAAATCCCATGTCTCAAATCACCAAATCTGCCCGCCTATACTCCTACAAAAGTAAAATACTGAGGACGCTGGAAATCTGAAATAAAAACAGAAAATGCTGGAAATACTCAGGTCAGGCAGCATCTGTGGAGAAAGAGTTAATGTTTCAGGTTGATGACCTTTCATCTGCCTATACTCCTGCCTGCCTGCTTTCCTCCACCTCAGCTCCTTCACCGCGAAACCCTTCTCCATATTTTCATCACTTCTAAACTCGATTACACCAATTCTCTCCTTGCTGATGATCCATCGTTCAGCCTCCATAAACTCCATATTCTCCAAACCGTATCCTGTTCTGCATCAAGTCTTGCTTACCAATTACCCCATCTCCTTTGACCTATATTAGCACCATCTTCTAATGTATTCCATTTAAAATCCTTGTCTTTGCCTTTCAATCCCTCCACAGCTTCACTCTTCCCTACCTCTGCCATCTCCTCCTGCCTTACACCCTCTCTTGCACTCCTTGGTCCTCTGACTCACCTCTCCTGTACCTCACCATCCCTCCCTCCCACCTTCACCCACCATTTACCCTGCCTCAGTCTTGCTCTTTAGAATTCCCTTCGTAAATTCCACGGCCTCTACTTCCCGGTCCTCCTATATCTAGTTACCTGTCCTAACTGTGTCTCGTACTTCAGAGTCTGTTGCTCGTTATTTCACATTGCAGATGCTATATAAACACAAATTGTTATTTTACCGTCCTTGATTTCCATTCAGACCTCAAGGTAAAGAAGGGGTACCACTGTTGCCCTGCATCAAGTTTTCATGTCTGTTTTCTTTGGCAGCTGAAAAAGCCAAGTCCAATGGAAATGCTCAATATCTCACTTCACATAAATGTTTTGCTTTAGGCACGCGTTCTGAGTTACAAGTACAGGGTATATTTATTTTGAAACAGGTTTGAAGTACTCCTGAGGTTTGTCTCGTGAAATCTGATGTGTTTGCTCTTGCTTCTGTTTAACTATGTTTAATAGATAAGATTTGTGGTTGGTGGTAAATGAAATAAAACCTGTCAGACTGTTTATCTGACTATCAGAGAAATCTAGTTACCATTTCCAGTGCACAGAGTCAATAAATCGATTTGTTATTCATGTAGGGAATGTGACTTTGCAGATTACTTTGTGCACAAGGTCATGTTTCGCTTCCCAGAAAGCACAAACTTATGTATAGAAGTAGTCCTCTACACAAAGCACGAGAAAAAATATCTGGAGAGCACCTGAATAGAAGAGCAATTGAACAAATTTGGGACAAATAAAATCACTCCTATTACTTTCATAGACCAAAACAAGCAGTCATGTCAGTTATGACGTAGTTTTGGTGGAAGATGAAGCTAAGCTGTAGCCAAGGCACCTAGAATTCTGTGGCTCCTGATGGCAATTTTTTGCAGTAAGAGTAACAAAATTCTGTAATGTATATCTAGTTTATGGGGTTGTGCCAATCTCAATATAACAAAACTAAACTGGTAACTTTTGTTGAGAAAAATTGGATATTAAAATAGTTTATAGTAATAACAGTTTACTTTGCTTAGCCACGTGATATCTAGTTCACAGTAATTATTTGTACTAAGTCTCCCTTCTGCGCATGCGTCTAGGATAAATATCAATGACTCCACCTCCCCCCGCCCCCACCGCAGTGCAATTCCCACCAACACCGCGTATGCGTCCTCCTCTCTCGTCTTCACAATGAGGACACCCTCCATGGTGTTGTGTGGCACTACCACCGTGCTAAATGGGATAGATTCAGAACAAATCTAGCCTCTCAAAACTGGGCATCCATTAGGCGCTGCAGGCCATCAGCAACAGCAAATTTGTAATCCACCACAATCTGTAACTTCATGGCCCGGCATATCCCTCACTCTACCATTATCAAGTCAGGGGACCAAACCTGATTCAATGAGGAGTGTAGAAAAGCATGCTAGGAGCAGCACCAGGCATACCTAAAAATGAAGTGGCCAGCTGGTGAAGCTACATAAATGTCAGTATGTAACAAGCCCAACATGGGAGGGGGCGGTTTTGGATTTAGTTTTGGAGAATGAAACTGGGCAGGTGGAGGGGATATCAGTGGGAGAGCACTTGGGTGCTAGTGACCATAATTCAGACAGATTTGAGGTAGTTATGGATAAGGACAAGGATAGACCAGGAATAAAAGTCCCAAATTGGGGAAAAGCTAACTTTGCCAAGTTGAGAAGTGATTTGGCCACAGTGGACAGAAAACAGCTGCTTGCATGTAAATCAGTGTCGGAACAGTGGGAGGCATTTCAAGGAGGAGATCCGGAGGGCTCAAGCCAAACATGTCAAATTCAAATTCCTGGGACATTGGAACCGGTTCTGGGAGGAGATGGGACCAGTACAAACTGGACGGTCTGCACCTGGACAGGACCGGAACCAATGTCCTAGGGGAAGTGTTTGCTAGTGCTGTTGGGGAGGGGTTAAACTAATATGGCAGGGGGATGGGAACCTGTGCAAGGAGACAGAGGGAAGTAGAATGGGGGCAGAAGCAAAAAATAGAAAGAAGAAAAGTAAAAGTGGAGGGCAGAGAAACCCAAGGCAAAAATCAAAAAGGGCCTCATTACAGCAAAATTCTAAAGGGGCAAAGTGTGTTAAAAAGACAAGCCTGAAGGCTCTGTGCCTCAATGCGAGGAGTATTCGTAATAAGGTGGACGAATTAATTGCACAGGCAGCAATTAATGAATATGATATAATTGGCATCACTGAGACATGGCTCCAGGGTGACCAAGGCTGGGAACTCAACATCCAGGGGTATTCAACATTCAGGAAGGATCGACAGAAAGAAAAAGGAGGTGGGGTAGTGTTGCTGGTTAAAGAGGAAATTAACGTAATAGCAAGGAAGGACATTAGCTTGGATGATGTGGAATCTGTATGGGTGGAGCTACGGAATACCAAAGGGCAGAAAACGCTAGTGGGATTTGTGTACAGACGACCAAACAGTAGTAATGAGGTTGGGGACAGCATCAAACAAGAAATTAGGGATTCGTGCAATAAAGGTACAGACTTTAATCTACATATAGATTGGGCTAACCAAACTGGTAACAATACGGTGGAGGAGGATTTCCTGGAGTGTATTAGGGATGGTTTTCTAGACCAATATGTCCAGGAACCAATTTAGAGGGCTGGCCATCCTAGACTGGGTGATGTGTAATGAGAAGGGCCTAATTAGCAATCTTGTTGTGCGAGGCCCCTTGTGGAAGAGTGACCATAATATGGTAGAATTCTTCATTAAGATGGAGAGTGACACAGTTAATTCAGAGACTAGGGTCCTGAACTTAAGGAAAGGTAACTTCGATGGTATGAGACATGAAATGGCTAGAATAGACTGGCAAATGATAATTAAAGGGTTGACGGTGGATAGGCAATGGCAAACATTTAAAGATCACATGGATGAACTTCAACAATTGTACATCACTGTCTGGAGTAAAAAATAAAACGGGGAAGGTGGCTCAACCGTGTCTAACAAGGGAAATTAAGGATAGTCTTAAATCCAAGGAAGAGGCATATAAATTGGCCAGAAAAAGCAGCAAACCTGAGGACTGGGAGAAATTTAGAATTCAGCAGAGGAGGACAAAGGGTTTAAGTAGGAGGGGGAAAATAGAGTATGAGAGGAAGCTTGCCGGGAACATAAAAACTGACTGCAAAAGCTTCTATAGATATGTGAAGAGAAAAAGATTAGTGAAGACAAACGTAGGTCCCTTGCAGTCAGATTCAGGTGAACAAAGAAATGGCAGACCAGTTGATGAAGACACAAATAATCTTCTGGAAATACTAGGGAACCGAGGGTCTAGCGAGAAGGAGGAACTGAAGGAAATCCTTATTAGGCGGGAAATTGTGTTAGGGAAATTGATGGGATTGAAGGCCTATAAATCCCCGGGGCCTGATTGTCTGTATCCCAGAGTACTTAAGGAAGTGGCCCTAGAAATAGTGGACACATTGGTAATCATTTTTCAACAGTCTATCAACTCTGGATCAGTTCCTATGGACTGGAGAGTAGCTAATGTAACACCACTTTTTAAAAAAAAGGAGGGAGAGAGAAAACAGGGAATTATAGACCGGTTAGCCTGATATCAGTAGTGGGGAAAATGTTGGAATCAATTATTAAACATGAAATAGCAGCGCATTTGGAAAGCAGTGACAGGATCGGTCCAAGTCAGCATGGATTTATGAAAGGGAAATCATGCTTGACAAATCTTTTAGAATTTTTTGAGGATGTAACTAGTAGAGTGGACAAGGGAGAACCAGTGGTTGTGGTGTATTTGGACTTTCAAAAGGCTTTTGACAAGGTCCCACACAAGAGATCGGTGTGCAAAATTAAAGCACATGGTATTGGGGGTAATGTACTGACGTGGATAGAGAACTGGTTGGCAGACAGGAAGCAGAGAGTCGGGATAAACAGGTCCTTTTCAGAATGGCAGGCAGTGACTAGTGGGGTGCCACAGGGCTCAATGCTGGCACCCCAGCTATTTACAATATACATTAATGATTTAGATGAAGGAATTGAGTGCAGTATCTCCAAGTTTGCAGATGACACTAAGCTAGGTGGTGGTGTGAGCTGTGAGGAGGATGCCATGGCAGGGTGATTTGGACAGGTTAGGTGAGTGGGCAAATGCATGGCAGATGCAGTATAATGTGCATAAATGTGAGGTTATCCACTTTGGGGGCACAAACACGAAGGCAGAATATCTGAATGGCGGAAGATTAGGAAAAGAGGAGGTGCAACGAGACCTGGGTGTCATGGTACATCAGTCATTGAAAGTTGGATGCAGGTACAGGAGACAGTGAAGAAGGCAAATGGTATGTTGGCCTTCATAGCTAGGGGATTTGAGTATAGGAGCAGGGAGGTCTTACTGCAGTTGTACAGGGCCTTGGTGAGGCCTCACCTGGAATATTGTGTTCAGTTTTGGTTTCCTAATCTGAGGAAGGGCGTTCTTGCTATTGAGGGAGTGCAGCGAAGATTTACCAGACTGATTCCCGGGATGGCAGGACTGACATATGAGGAGAGACTGGATCGACTGGGCCTGTATTCACTGGAGTTTAGAAGGATGAGAGGGGATCTCATAGAAACATAAAATTTTGACGGGACTGGACAGGTTAGATGAAGAAAGAATGTTCCCGATGTTGGGGATGTCCAGAACTAGGGGAAACAGTCTAAGGATGGGTAAGCCATTTAGGACTGAGATGAGGAGAAACTTCTTCACTCAGAGAGTTGTTAACTGTGAAATTCCCTACCGCAGAGAGTTGTTGTTGCCAGTTCATTGGATATGTTCAAGAGGGAGTTAGATATGGCCCTTACTGCTAAAGGGATCAAGGGGTATGGAGAGAAAGCAGGAAAGGGATTCGGAGGTGAATGATCAGCCATGATCTTACTGAATGGTGGTGCAGGCTCGAATGGTGGTGCAGGCTCGAAAGACCTGCACCTATTTTCAATGTTTCTATGTACCCTTAAAGAAAAAGGGTGGGAATAATAATTCTAGAGCCCCCTGGATGTCTAGGAACTTACAGGGGAGGATAAAGAAAAAAAGGGAAGCTTATGCCAAATACCGAAAGCTAAATACTGTAGAATCTCTGGAGGAATATAGAAAGTTTAGAGGTAAAATTAAAAGGGATATTAGGAATGCTAAGAAAACATGAAAAATTCTTGGCAAGTTAAATTAAGGAAAACCCAAAGATGTTCTATAAATATATTAAGAGCAAGAGGATAACTAAAGAAAGGGTAGGACCTATTAGAGACCATGAGGGTAATGTGTGTCTGGAGACGGAAGATGATGGTACGGTTCTTAATGAATACTTTGTGCCGGTTTTCACAAAGGAGAGGGCAAATGCAGATACCACTATCGAGGAGGAGTGTGAAATTCTGGATGAAATAAAGTGAGAGAGGAGGTATTAAAGAGCAGCTTTGAAAGTGGATTAAGTCCCCAGGCCCGGATGAAATGCATCCCAGGCTGTTGAGCGAAGTAAGAGATGAAATAGCAGAGGCCTTGACCATCATTTTCCAGTGCTCTTTGGATTTGGGCATGGTGCCAGAGGACTGCTAATGCGGTACCCTTGTTTAAGAAGGGAGAAAGGGATAGGCCGAATAATTACTAATCTCAGTGGTGCGAAAATTATTGGAAAAAATCGTGAAGGACAGGATAAATCTACATTTAGAAAGGAAAGGATTAATTAGGGACAGTCAGCACGGATTTGTTAAGGGAAGATTGTGCTGGACTAACCTGATTGAATTTTTCGAGGAGGTAACCAGGGGGGTCGATGAGGGTAGTGCATACTACCTAGTGTATGTAGACTTTAGCAAAGTTTTTGATAAGGTCCCACAGGCAGACTGGTCACAAAGGTAAAAGCCCATGGGATCCAGGGCAAAGCGGCAAGTTGGATCCAAAATTGGCTTAGGAAGCAAAGGGTAATGGTTGATGGATGCTTGTGACTGGGTGGGGTTCCGCAGGGCTCGGTACTGGGTCCCTTGGTTTTTGTGGTATACATCAATGATCTAGATTTGAATATAGGGGGTATGATTCAGAAGTTTGCAGATGTTATTAAAATTGGCTGTGTGGATGATAGTGAAGAGGAAAGTCTGGAGGAGGATATCAATCTACTGATCAGGTGGGCAGAACAGTGGCAAATGGAATTTAATTCGGAGAAGTGTGAGGTAATGCACTTGGGGAGGACTAATAAGGAAAGGGTATATACATTAAACGGTAGGCCACTTAGAAGTGTGGATGAACAAAGGGACCTTGGAGTGCTTGTCCACAGATCCCTGAAAGTAGCAGGCCAGGTGGATAAAGTGGTTAAGAAGGCATACGGAATGCTTGCCTTTATTGGCCGATGCATAGAATACAAGAGTAGGGAGGTGATGCTTAAATTGTATAATACTCTGGTTAGGCCACAGCTGGAATACTGCGTGCAATTCTGGTCGCCGTATTATAGGAAGGACGTGATTGCACTGGAGAGGGTGCAGAGGAGATTTACAATGATGCTGCCTAGAATGGAGAATCTTAGCTATGGGGACAGATTGGATAAGCTGGGTTTGTTCTCTTTGGAACAGAAGAGGCTGAGAGGAGACCTCATTGCGGTGTATAAAATTTTGAGGGACCTGGATATAGTGAATAGCAAGGAACTATTTCCCTTGATGGAGGGGTCAATTACGAGGGGCCTTAATTTTAAGATGGTTGGTGGAAGGTTCAAAGGGGATTTGAGGGGAAGCTACTTCACGCAGAGGGTTGTGGGGGTCTGGAACTCACTGCCTGTAAGAGTGGTAGAGGCAGAAACCCTCACCACATTTAAAAGGTGCTTGGATGGGCACATGAAGTGCCGTAATCTGCAGGGTTATGGACCTAGAGCTGATAAGTGGGATTAGATTGGAAAACCTCTTGTTGGCTGGCGCAGGTATGATGGTAAGTACTGCAGGGAATCGAACACGGCCACAGTGATCTCCTGGACTTGTTTCGATCACCTGGATGGGTCGGAGAGGAATTTTCCCAGATTTTTCCCTCCCATCAATTGGCCTGAGTTTTTTTTAATTTGGTTTTTGCCTCTCCCGGGAGATCACATGGCTCAGGTTGAGGTGGAGTGTAAAATGTTGCGATGATGCATGGGATGTACCAGTTGCGTGGGGTGGACTGGTTGGGTCAGATGCTCTTTACCTTTCCGCCATTGTTCATTGGTTTATATGTAACCTTCAGGGCTGCTGACCGAGGGCCGTGTGGCTCTTTGTCGGCCGGCGTGGACATGGGCTGAAATGGCCTCCATCTGCACTGTAGATTTCTATGTTTCTATCCCCAACCTCAATGGTCATGGAGCCCAGCAAAAGACAAGGCAGAAGAGGTTGCAACCATCTTCAGCCAGAAGTACAAAGTGGATGATCCATATCGACCTCCTCCTGAGGTCCCCACCATCACGGAAGCCAGTCTTCAGCCAACTCGATTCACGCCACGATATCAAGAAATGGCCAAGCACACTGAATACAGGAAAGACTAAGGGCCCCGACACATAGAAAATAAGTGCAGGAGTAGGCCATTCGGCCCTTCAAGCCTGCACCACCATTCAATAAGATCATTTTTTGATCATTCACCTCAGTACCCCTTTCCTTTCTCTCCATACCCCTTGATTCCTTTAGCCGTAAGGGCCATATCTAACTCCCTCTTGAATATATCCAATGAACTGGCATCAACAACTCTCTGCGGTAGAGAATTCTACAGGTTAACAACTCTCTGAGTGAAGAAGTTTCTCCTCATCTCAGTCCTAAATGGCTTATCCCTTATCCTTAGACTATGTCCCCTGGTTTTGGACTTCCCCAACATCGGGAACATTCTTCCTGCATCTAACTTGTGCAGTCCCATCAGAATTTTATGTTTCTATGAGATCCCCTCTCATCCTTCTAAACTCCAGTGAATACAGGCCCAGTCGATCCAGTATCTACTCATATGTCAGTCCTGCCATCCTGGGAATCAGTCTGGTGAACCTTCGCTGCGCTCCCTCAATAGCAAGAACGTCCTTCCTCAGATTAGGAGACCAAAACTGTACACAATATTCCAGGTGAGGTCTCACCAAGGCCCTGTACAACTGCAGTAAGACCTCCCTGCTCCTATACTCAAATCACCTAGCTATGAAGGCCAACATACCATTTGTCTTCTTCACGGTCTGCTGTACCTGTATGCCAACTTTCAATGACTGGATAGAGTGGATAGGAAGAACCTGTTTCCCTTGGCAGAGTGTTCAACAACCAGGGAACATAGATTTAAAATAATTCCGGCTGTTGTGCTGAAGACTTGTGCTCCAGAACTAGCTGCACCTCTAGCCAAGCTGTTCCAGTACAGCTACAACGCTGGCAACACCCGAACATGTGGAAAATCGCTCTGGTATGTCCTGTTCACAAAAATAAGACAAATCCAATCGGCCAATTACCACCCAACTCCCAATCATCAGCAAAGTGATGGAAGGTGTTGTCGACAGTGCTATCATAGAATCATAGAAATTTACAGCACGGAAGGAGGCCATTTCGGCCCATCGTGTCCGCGCCAGCTGACCAAGAGCTATCCAGCCTAATCCCACTTTCCAGCTCTTGGTCCGTAGCCCTGTAGGTTATGATACTTAAAAAAAAATACTTGGATGTGTACTTAAAAAGTGTGATGAGGCTTTCTGCCTCAACCACCCTTTCTGGCAGTGAATTCCAGACCCCCACTATGCTCTAGGTGAAGAAATTTCCCCTCATATCTCCTCTAAACCCGCCCCCAATTAGTTTAAATCTATGTTCCCTAGTTGTTGAACACTCTGCCAAGGGAAACAGGTCCTTCCTATCCACTCTATCCAGGCTCCTTATCCCCTCCCTCCCTATAGGCGGTCCCTCGAACGAGGATGACTTGCTTCTACGAGTTCACAGGTGTTTCAATGAAAGACCCGATGTTCCAGTCCTGAACTCCAATTGAAGGTGTGGAAGATGCCTGTGCGTGAATTTTTTCACACCAGCCACCACACGAGCTTGACAGAGCTAGGTCTTTATTCAGTGGCTAGGGTTAACCAGGATGACTGGAGACCGGCTCTACTGCACGGACCTAGCGCACAAACATATTGCAGTGTGAGCTGGCCCCCATGTACTTAATGTATGCCTCTTTCCTTGCCCTCAAATTGTTCCCTCGTGGCTTTATTCATCTATGGAGTCTCATTCGCGTTTAGTTTGTATGTTTCCATGAGATCCCCTCTCATCCTTCTAAACTCCAGTGAATACAGGCCCAGTCGATCCAGTCTCTCCTCATATGTCAATCCTGCCATCCCGGGAATCAGTCTGGTGAACCTTCGCTGCACTCTCTCAATAGCAAGAACATCCTTCCTCAGATTAGGAGACCAAAACTGAACACGATATTCCAGGTGAGGCCTCACCAAGGCCCTGTATAACTGCAGTAAGACCTCCCTGCTCCTATAGTCAAATCCCCTAGCTATGAAGGCCAACATACCATTTGCCTTCTTCACTGCCTCCTGTACCTGCATGACAACTTTTAATGACTGGATAGAGTGGATAGGAAGGACCGGTTTCCCTTGGCAGAGTATATTGTTCCTGCACTCTGTTGAACATCGTTTTACATGTTTCCCATTGTTGTTTGCCAATATTGTTGCCCATTTTATTTTCCCAATTTCTTTTCTCAGCCCCTCAAAATCGGCTTTTCTCCCATCTATTAACCTGGTTTTTGTCATACTTATGTCCTCAATTAGCATCTTACAATGGTCTAACCAGTGATTCATACAGTTCAAGTATAACCTCTTGTATTCCATGCCTCGACTAACAAAGACAAGTATTCCATATGCTTTCTTAACCACCTTATCTACCTGGCCTGCTGCCTTTAGGGATCTGTGGACCTACACTCCAAGGTTTCTTTGTTCCTCTACACTTTTCAGTGTCGTACCATTTAATGTGTATTCCCTTGCATTGTTAGGCCTCGCCAAAAGCATTACCTCACACCTATCCAGATTGAATTTCATTTGCTACTGTTCCGCCCACCTGACCAATACATTGATATCTTCCTGCAATCCGCAGCTTTCTTCTTCATTATCGACACAGCCTATTTTAGTGTCATCTGCAAACTTCTTAATCATACCCCCAACATTCAAGTCCAAATCATTGATATATACCATACTATCAAGCGAAACTTACTTACCAATAAACTGCTCGCCGATGCTCAGGGGTTCTGCCTGGACCACTTTTCTCCAGACCTCATTACAGCCTTGGTCCAAACATGGACAAAAGAGCTGAATTCCAGAGGTGAGGTGAGAGTGAATGCCCTTGAAATCAAAGCACCACTTGACAGAGTGTGCCATCAAGGAGCCCTTGTAAAATTGAAGTCGGGGAAGCGGGGGAAAACTCTCTGCTGGCTGGATTCGTACCTAGCACAAAGGAAGATGGTTGTGGTTTTTGGATGCCAATCATCTCAGTATCAGGATATCGCTACAGGAGTTCTTCAGGATAGTGCCCTAGGCCCAACCATCTTCAGTTGCTTCATCAATGACCTTTCCTCCATCACAAGGTCACAAGTGAGGATGTTCGCTGATGATTGCAGTGTTCAATTCCATTCGCAAGTCCTCAGATATTAAGCAGTCTGTGCCCACATGCAGCAAGACTTGGACAACATTCAGGCTTGGGCTGATAAGTGGCAAGTAACATTCGCACCACACAAGTGCCGGGCAATGACCATCTCCAACAAAAGAGTCTAACCACCACCCCCTTAACATTCAATGGTATTACCATCGCCTACCATCAACACCCTGGGGGTCAAAGTTGACCAGAAACTTAACTGGACCAGCCATGTAAATACTATGGCTACAAGAGCAGGTGATGAGGCTGGGTATTCTGCAGCAAGTGTCTCACCTCCTGACTACCCAAAGCCTTTCCACCATCTACAAGGCACAAGTCAGAAGGATGGGGGAATACTCTCCACTTGCCTCGATGAATGCAGCTCCAACACTCTAGAAGCTGGACACTATCCAGGACAATGCAGCCCGCTTGATTGGCACCCCATCCACCACTGGCACACCATGCCTGCAGTGTACACCATTTGCAAAATGCACTTCAGCAACTCGCCTAGGCTGCTTCGACAGCACCTCCCAAACCCTCAACCTCTGCCATCTAGGACAAGGGCAGCAGGTGTATGGGTGCACAATTCAAGTCCCCTCCAAATCACACATCATCCTGACTTGCAAATATATCGCTGTTCCTTCATCGTTGCTCGGCCAAAATTCTGGAACTCCCTTCCTAACAGCACTGTGGAAGTACCTTCACCACACGAACTGCAGCGGTTCAAGAAGATGACACCGACACCTTCTGAAGGGCAAGTAGGAATGGGCAATAATGCTGGCCTGGCCAGTGGAGCCCACACCCCATGAATGAATTAGAAAAAAAAACATTTTGACTCAGAACCCTTGGCATTGGTTCTAATAAAATTAATATGATGAACACTGGATGGGGGAAGAAATTCTTCAATTGGTGAACAGAAAGCATCATGGCAACGACCCCCATTACAAGAGCTGTTGCTTGAAGCTTGTGGTGGGAAGGTATCCACTTCCCTTGCGAACTTGAGAGATATTTGCACAGCTATAGCCCAAATCACTCAAGTTAGGCTGTATATCTTCTCATCAATTCATCACCATATTACATTTGATAGCTCAATCCCCAGAGCTGTTGTCCCATTAAAAAAAAGTTTATACATTAGTTGGTATAAGGAAGTGGGGCTAGCAAACAGCACTGACCATGTTCTTCATAATTGGCGCACAGCAGGTTCAATAACATCTATATACAAACACATACTTGAGGAGCCTTCAGACCTGCGAAAAATATTAGATTTGGCAAATTAATTATGTTACTAATGTAAATTCAGCCCCAGTGAAAGCAATGAGCGATGATGGCGGCAGCAGCAGTGGCAACAAGGGCTGTCCTGAGGCTGAGTGACAGAATTTCACTTCAGTAACCACACTTTGGAAACAGGACAAAAGCCATCAATCAAGAGGTAGTTGTATATATGGGAAAATCTGACGTGTTCAATACTGGTAGTAGCATGTTAATTTATATCACTAGAAATCTTGCATCATTGTGTCTGTCTGTAAGACTGTATGTCTCTGTGCTTTGACCTATAATACTGGAATGAGCCTGCAATACATGATCAATTTGAGTTGTTGCATGGTTAGCATGGACCAGTAAGATCGGCACAAGTTTTTTGCCCGCTACTTTTATGAGCTTTGCTTTTTTTTTTAAAAAAAAAGCATTCTTGCTGAGTTCTTTTCCTCCCTCTCTCGACTGCAGCAAATCTCAACTTGCTCAACCTCTCTGTTCTACATGATCTGAACCTTCCATACCCACTCAGGCTCTGTATTTAACCCAGCTTCTCTGCCCTGCATGATCCCAACTTTCAGGCCCAATCTTGTTCCTCTGCCCTGTTCAGCTTTGATTCCAACCTCTTTTCTCTGCCTTTTCTGACCCAGCTCTACCTCATGCTTCTTCCTTGCCTGATCTCTGTCTGTTCGAGCACCAACTCAACCTGCCATCTTATCAGACCCCTGACCCGAATGGCATCTTCCCAGCTACCCAATCCTGAATGGCACGCAATGTATTGGGTTCCACCTCCCTGCCATTATTTTCCAGCTTATAGCCTCCAGACTGACACTATTTTCTCAGTGTATTTCTGCTGTTGCCAGTGACAGGAAGCTACGAGTGATTCCACAAGGGATCTACTAGTGTCAGTACATAAGGACAGGTTCACAATTTGTAGTTTAGATTTTGGTCATCCTAATTTCTGATGAAAGGCTGAAATACAATTATCAATGTTTTCAGGTTTGTCCAACATAATTTTCAAAGACCATATATAAATTATGTTGTCAATCTCTATACTGATAGTTGAACATGGTTACATTTGATTAATATTTTGATAAATAGAAGACTCCTAAGCCTCCCAGCTAATTAAGAAATATTAAATTCCCACGTTATCTCTCAAGTGGTTGAAGTGAAGACATAAGTGGATTTTCTCTAAAATTACATATCAAAGAACAATTTAAACATGGAGAAGATTATATGAATAGCTAAATAACTGGTTTAATGAAATGCCAATTACCATTCTGGATGATGGTCTGTGACCTTGAGAATCTGCCATGAATTGCTGTCATGTGCAATGGAGTCTTCCCATCTTTACTCTAAAACAGAAATACATCATATATAGGTTAACACTGCGGCAACATGTATATTAACATATGACTTATAGGATCTATTTTTCCCATTATGACAAAGTCTCTAAATGCCACTTATCATAGATAACGACTGAAAAATCAAAATTGACAAGTTATGTATGCTTTACACCATTTAGAAAGAAATGACTTAAAAAAAAACTATGCCATGCTGGAGGGTTAGCCCCTCAGTAATCCATGCAATGTACCCACTCAACCAAAAAGGATGGTGTTCAATGATCAAGACAGCTCAATGTGCAATGAGTTACTCATCCACGAGAGAGACCCTTAAGTAGGTCAGTCATTCCACATGAGCAGTTTCTAGGTTCTCCTACACACCACTGGGACCTACATTTCCAGGTCATATTGTCTTTTACTATGAACAGATTTACATTCATATTAATTTTATTTCCATCACTTCCATTACACTGAAGACTCTGCTATCTACTCAAAAAAAAAGCTACCATACCACTAAACTATCAGGACATTTATTTGGAAAGAGTGATGCAGTTAAAGAAGAACTGACTGAAACAGCATATTCATATTGGTCTGAAGAGCAGTAAATAATAAATAAAATTTTTAAAAGCCAATAGAAGGACAAAACTATGATCTAGAACTTTTATCTTCTTTATAACTTTATAAAGGCAAGAGGTATCAATGACAGAATTAAATCTTTCTACTCCAGAACAAGCTATTTTTCATAGAGCTGTTCCTATAGTGTGCCATTGAAATGCAATCCTACCTCAAAAGAACACATCCTGCTACATGATTGAGGGATTTTGACAAGGTAAACAGAAAAAAACTATTTCCACTGGTTGGTATGTCGGTACTTAGAGGGCAATAAATCATGACTAAAAAAAATTAAGAAAGCAGTAGGAAAAATTCTTTGAAGGTTATTAGGACATAGAATTCCCTATGCAGAAGTGGTAGAAGCAGAATCCATATTGGACTTCGAGAGAGAAGTGGATAAATATTTCAAAACGGATAATTTACAAGGGGAATGAGAAACAGAACTAAATGGATAGTTCTCTTTCTGAAATCTGGCATAAGTGTTATGAGCCAAATGGTCTCTGTCTATGCTGTAAAATTCTAAGATTCTAATTTAAATGGAATTTTTCTTCGAACTATCATTTTACTTGCATAAATTAATGCCTAAATTTGTTGACAGCCAGATACTAAAAACATCAACTCACTTCTACTTTTCTTAGAAATGGAAAGCATCACTTGGAGTGGTCTGATTATACTCTACACATCATAGAGTTTGTGTTTACATCAACTCTTACACTTTCAAAAAGTCCAAGGAACATTCCTATTCCCTAAACAAAATGGTTTGACTTGTTTCAAAAAAAATGCTCACACAAACTCTGTTGATGACTTTGTGGATAAATTTAAAGTGGATAAAGATTTGTCACTAGGATATACAAACCAGAAAGTCACACATTTAATTCGAATCTATGCTGAATTAGATAATCTCAGGGCAGCAGTTTTTATAAAATTGAGAAACTGTGAAGGGCCAAGGCCCATATTATAGGTCGCTACCAAGGTTGAAAAGAATAAGAGAACACAAGGTAAAAAAGAAAGTAGCAGCTGCAGTGTCAAGCTTGGATTTTAAAAGCTTGAAAACTGTATGAAAGGCAGAGGATGGTAAGGACTTCCACGGGTTTGAGATGCTGGGAAAGAATGAGCTAGAATAGGAGACTTGATTTCAACATAGGGAGGAGGAGCAGCAGTCCTAATCCATGTGTCTGCGCTGTTCCTATACGACAAGTCAATCAGGTGCCAGTGTGATATGTGATGAGTGCACGCTCGACACAAAGGATAGTATGCAGGTACAGCAAGTGATCAGGAAAGCCAATGGTATCTTGGCCTTTATTGCAAAGGGGATGGGAGTATAAAAGCAGTGAAGTCTTACTACAGCTATACAAGGTATTGGTGAGGCCACACCTGGAATACTGCGTGCAATTTTGGTTTCCATATTTACGAGGCAGTTCAGAGAAGGTTCACTAGGTGATTCGGGGATGAGGGGGTTCACTTATGAGGAAAGGTTGAGTAGGTTGGGCCTCTACTCATTGGAATTCAGAAGAATGAAAGCTAATCTTATCGAAACGTATAAGATTATGAGGCGGCTGGACAAGGTGGATGCAGAGAGGATGTTTCCACTGATGGGGGAGATTAGAACGAAAGGCCTTTTAGAATAAGAGGCCGCCCATTTAAAACAGAGATGAGGAGAAATTTCTTCTCTGAGGGTTGTAAATCTGTGGAATTCGCTGCCTCAGAGAGCTGTGGAAGCTGGGACATTGAATAAATTTAAAGACAGAAATAGACAGTTTCTTAAACGATAAGGGGATAATTTATTATGAGGAGCGGGCGGGGAAGTGGAGCTGAGTCCATGATCAGATCTGCCATGATCTTATTGAATGGCGGAGCAGGCTCGAGGGGCCGTATGGCCTACTCCTGTTCCTATTTCTTATGTTCTTATATTAAATCAGATGTCAGCTTTGGTTCAGTGGTAGCACCCCTGCCTCTATCAGGTGGTCATTTGTTCAAGCCCTAATTGAGATTTAAGCACATAATCTAAGCTGGCACTGTCAGAGATGTTGTCTTTCAGTGAATGTAAAAGATCCCATGGTACTATTCAAAGAGCAGGGGGAGTGCTCCATGAGTCCTGGCCAACATCTATCCCTCAACCAATATTAAAACAGATTATCTGGTCATTTATCTTATTACCTTGTGGATCTTGGCTGCCGCACTTCTTGGTTCAAATTGGCTGCCGTATTTCCCTACATTACAACAGTGAACATTACTTAAAAAATAAATTGATTTGTTGTGAATTGCTTTGAGACATCCTGAGATTGTGAAAGGAGTTATATAAATGCAATTTATTTTTGAAACTATTGGACTGATTGTAAAATAATGACCAGCTCATTTTGCTTTTAAATAGAACCAAATAAAAACTATGAAAACTGGTGTAGTAGTTCAGAATCCCCATCTTTCCATCTCTGGGACTTCAATGCAGTTCAGACTACAGATTCAAATTTCGTCTCTCTGTCATTAATGGACTGAACATTAGTTTAGAGAGTATTTGAGCATTTTCAAACTAGTTTCTACTGAGAATTGCTTCACAGACAAAACTGACAATACAACTCAAATTGACACTACCAATCAGCTATTGGGGCAATGGAAAATTCACACCGGTAGAATGAAGATGTCCTTCAAAGGTTGGGGCTGAGACAGTGTTGTGGAACGATGAAATGAGCATTTTTCTGCATCACTTCTGCATTACCTTCAACCAAGGAAAGTTAATTGAAGAAACTGGGTGCTAAAATTGAAAAAAGTATTCCATTCCCCAGTACTGAAATTCAGAAGCAACAGAAACATTTTTTTTTTTTTTTTTAAATGTAGAATTTTCAAATTGAGGTGTAGCCAATGAATTGATAAATATATTTTTAGAAAATTATACACGGTAAGAGGTAGGTAAGTGGAACTTATTGTGGGATAGGATAGAGGAAGCTCTGTCCTGGATGAGAGGCAAGAACTGAGTATAGCATTGGAGCAATCAAGTTTGAAGATGGAGTACAGAGTTTCAGTTTTGGTGGAGCTGTGGTTGTAATGGAGGAAGGTCATCGTAGAAGTGGGCATCATGGCAATGGACTGCATATGGGACTTGGGCTCAACTCAGGGACAAATGGGACATTGTGGCTGCGCACAGCTGGTTTTAGTTTTTTTCAAGGGGAAGGAGATGGGAGGCTAAGATGTGGCCTTTCTGGCAAGAGCCAAACAGAATGTTAGCTGGGGCTGAGAAAGTTCTAGGTGATCCATGACAGCGGCAAACAAGGATAACATGCATCAGTCATGGAGTTGAGGATAGTAATGCAGAGGGGTTAAGCTGGGTGGAAGTTGGTCCCACATTTACAGTTAACATTGCTGATGGGGAGTTCACAGTTGAGGAAGCCAAGGATGGAATCTCAAAGCATGGCAAGGTTAGTGTGTGGACACTAGAGAAGAATCCATTTTGAGGGCTACACGAGCTACACAGAATTTACAGTATAGAAACAGGCCATTCATCCCAACTGGTCTATACCGGTGTTTGTGCACCACACGAGCCTCCTCCCACCCTTCCTCATTTAACATTATCTGCATATCCTTCTATTCCTTACTTCCTCACGTGATTATCTAGCTTCCCCTAAAATGCATCTATGTTATTCGCCTCAACTACTCCTGTGGTAGCGAGTTCCATATCCTTACCACTCTTTGGGTGAAGAAGTTTCTTCAGAATTCCCGATTGGATTTATTGGTGACTCTTATATTTATGGCCCTGATTGTTGGGTCTCCTCCCACAAGTGGAAACATCTTCTCTACGTTTCTTTCCCTTTTCTGAAGAGCCCTAGCCTGTCCATCCTTCATCCTTGTAATTCTTTTTAGCACCTTCTCTATCCATTTTATAATATGGAGACACAGTACTCCAAGTGTGGTCTAACCAAGGATCAATATGTTTAACATAACGTCTCTGCTTTTCAATTCTATCCCTCCAGAAATGAACCCCAGTGCTTTGCTTATGACCTTATTAACCTGCATCGCTACATTTAGTGATTTGTGTATCTGTCTTCCCAGATCACTTTGGTCCTCTACCCCATTTAGACATTTATTTTCCAAGTAGTATGTAACCTCCTTATTTTTCCTACAAAAAAGTAACACCCCAGCTATGTTAGGAAAGGCAGGAATGGAAGCAAGAGTAGGTGGTGTCAGAGGAGAAGCAGTGGAGCAGATGAAATTGTCAATCATGCCAAAGACTGCTCAGAAGTCAAGAAGTGTAAAAGGAGAATATTGAGCTGCTGCTGCAGTCAAACAATATTGTCGACTTTTGACCATGGCTATCTAGCAGAGGGGTGGAACCCAGATTGAAGAGATTCAAGTAGGCATTGGTGAGAGAGGTGGACAGAGTTGGGTGGTGGTAAAATGCATAAGGACCTTGTAAAGGAAAAGGAGGGTAGATAAGGCATGTTTGGAGAAGACGGAGAGGCTGAGGGAAGCTTATGAAATTTTAGCTTAACCATTGCCGATTCCAAAACAGGCAAATTTTTGCTGCTTAATATTTATCATAACAAAACACATTAAGCCATATATCGATCTCATGTTTTAAAGGGAAACTATATGAAATATGCTTTCAACTGACAAAAACTGGTATCCTTCTGACACAACCTCAACCAGAATCAAAGACCAAAACTTGCAGTTAACTTTTACAGATGTTTACTCTGAAATGTGGAACCTAATAATTTATAATTAGGGCATCTGATCTGCCAAGGAAAACATTTAAGTACAAAAATTAAATCAACAAATCTAAACATAATAGGGAGTTGAATGTCATTGCTGCCAAAAATAAAATCTTTAACATTCATTTATTTCAACCTAGTTCTCAGCCTTACAAATTTGGGGACTTTTATTTTCATTTACTGACAATACGTGCATTTATCCCTTACCTTAATGTTCACTTCCGCCCCATTACTGACCAACAGTTCTAAACACAGTGCACCATGTGTTGAAGCAGCAGCAAAGTGCAGTGGGGTGAAGCCCTTCTCATTCACTTGGTTGACATTTGCTCCACATTCAATGAGCTCATTCACAACTACATCCTGGCCATTGTAACAGGCCACGTGGAGAGGGGTATTTCCATATGCATTTGGTTCATTAATCTGTGGAAGTACATAACAGTAAATGGACACAAGAGTACACATGAATTTTATTAGCAATGCTAATAAAATCTAAGAATTCTACAAAGAACAAGTCTAAAGATCCAGAGACATGCTCACAAAGTTTTAAAATTGATGCCAACATTCTTCACTATCAGCAAAATTGTGTTTAGCAATTCATTGTGTTGAGCAATGAATTGCTTTCATTCTAAGGAATGGTTAATATAATTTAATAAAATACTTGGAAGCTACTTTTACAAATCCATTAATATTTGGTTTGTGTTGAAACCATTTTGATTCCAAACTCCTTGTTCACTTTAGCGGATTTCATGATAACTTAACTAAACTATTTTAAATTGTTCACTACATATATGGGAAACAAATGCGAAAGAAGATGAAATTGGGCTGGGGCATTATGCAGCTATTTTTTTTTTAAAAGTGGAAAAAACCCAAAGAATTTGTGGAAGATTGTTTGCGATCTCCAGAGAAAAGAAACTAGACAGAGGAAAGCACATATTCATACAGCAAACAGCAGCTGAAAATGCAACTCTCGGCCTCTTTTACAAGATATTAGCAGAAATAGTTCAAATGTTTTATTGATGCATTTAAAAAAAAAATTATTTCTGGGATTTGGGCGTCACTGGCAGGGCCAGCATTAATTGCCCATCCCTAATTGCCCTCGGGAAGGTGGTGGTGAGCAGCTTTCTTGAACCACTGAAGTCCTTGTGGTGAAGATACTCCCACAGTGATGTTAGGGAGAGAGTTCCAAGATTTTGAATTAGCGATGAAGGAACGGTGATATATTTCCAATGTTTGGACCAAGGCTGTAATGAGGTCTTGAGCAGAGTGGTCCTGGCGGAACCCAAACTGAGCATTGGTAAGTAAGTGGCGCTTGATAGCACTGTTGACGACACATTCCATCACTTTGCCAATGATTGAGAATATTGAGACTGATGGGGCGGTAATTCACCGGATTGGATATGTCCTGCTTTTTGTGGACAGGATGTTGTCGGAGCCCATAACCTTTGCTGTATCCAATGCGCTCAGCCGTTTCTTGATATCACATGGAGTGAATCGAATTGGCTGAAGACTGTCTTCTGTGATGGTGGGGACCTCAGGAGGAGGCCAAGATGGATCATTCACTCAACACCTCTGACTGAAGATATGTCGCCAATGCAGCATTACCTGAATACTGCACTGAAGTGGTGCCCTAGATTATGTGCTCAAGTCCTGGGTGAGGTTTGAACCCACAGCCTTCTGACTCAGAACCAAATCGACACAGCAAAATTAACTGCTATCAAATACATCTGAAGGACTTGGGCCCAGGAGGGTCACCAGAGAAAGATTCTTCTATACGCCACATTTCCCTCGTCCACCAAGTAGTCGGGATCTCGCCGCTGGGCTCTTCTCTCTCAGTTACTCGGGGAATCCTTGTTAGTTTATTTTCCTCCGCTGAGTAATCTGCTGAAATTCAGCAGGTTGTCTGATCTGAGTTTGGTGGATGAGTGTCAGCTATCCTAAGAAAAATTTTAAGGGAACCAGCTACAGTGAAGGGTTTTGATAGAGTAAATAAGGAGAAACTGGCAGCAGGGCCAGTAACCAGAGGACACAGATTAAGATAATTAGCAAAAGAGCCAGAGGGGAGATGAGAAATGTTTGTAAACTATGCTTTCTGAAAGAGGGAAGCAGATTCAATATTAACTTTCAAAAGGGTGTTGGATGTATTTTTGAAAAGCTATGGGGAAAGAGCGAGAGATTGGGACTTATTGGATAGCTCTTTCAAAAAGCCAGCACAGGTATGATGGACCAAATGGCCTCCTTCTGTGTTGTAAAAATCTATGAAATAAGCAAATTACGTAGGTGTGAGGGGAGAGTTGGCTAAGGTAGATTGGGAAACTACATTAAAAGGTATGATGGTAGACAAGCAATGGCTAGCATTTAAAGATTGCATAATTTACAACAAACATACATTCCTTTAAGGCACAAAAACCCCACTGGAAAAGTGATCCAATCGTGGCTAACAAGAGAAGTTAAAGCTGGTATTAGATCAAAAGAAGAGGCTTATACTGTTGCCAAAAAGAGCAGTAAGCCTGAGGTTTGGGAGGATTTTAGAATTCAGCAAAGGAGATCCAAGAAATTGATAAAGAAAGGGAAAATAGAATGAGAGTAAACTTGCAAGAGACATAAAAACAGACTGTAAAAGCTTCTTTAGGTATGCAAAAAGGAAAAGATTCGCAAAAGTAAATGTGGGTCCCCTACAGGCTGAGACAGGAGAAATTATAATGGGGAATAAGGAAATGGCACAGAAATTAAACAAACACTTTGTGGCTGTCTTCAGAAGACACAAAAAAACCTCCCAGAAATAGTGGAGAACCAAGGGTCCAGCGAGACTGAGGAACTGAAAGAAATTGGTATTAGTAAATTAATTGTACTGGAGAAATTAATGGGACTGAAAGCTGATAAAATCCCCTGGACCTGATGGCCGACATCTTCGGGTTTTGAAAGAGGTGGCTATTGAGATTGTGGATGCATTGGTTGTCATCTTCCAAAATTCCATAGATTCTAGAATGGTTCCTGCCGATTGGAAGATAGCTAATGTAACCCCACTATTTAATAGGGTACTACAGACCAGTTAGCCTGACATCAGTAGTAGGGAAAATGCTAGAATATATTATTAAGGATATGGTGACAGGGCACTTAGAAAATACTAATAGGATTGGGCAGAGTCAACACGGATTTATGAAAGGGATATCATGCTTGACAAATCTGTAGAGTTTTCTGAGGTTGTAACTAGTAGAATAAATATTTAGATTTTCAGAAGACATTTGATAAGGTGTCAAACAGGTTATTAAAAAAAATTAGGGCTCATGGGATTGGGGGTAATATACCAGCATGGATTGAGGATTGGTTAATGGACAGAAAACAGAGAGTCGGAATAAACGGGTCATTTTCAGGTAGGCAGGCTGTAATTAGTGGGATGCTGCAAGGATCGGTGCTTGAGCCCTAGCTATTCACAATCTGTATCAATGATATGGATGGGGGGACCAAATGTGACATATCCAAGTTTGCTGATGATACAAAGCTAGGTGGCAATGTAAGTTGTGGAGAGGATGTAAAGAGACTTCAAGAGGATATAGACAGGCTAAGTGACTAGGCAAGAACATGGCAAATGGAATATAATGTGGTGAAATGTGAAGTTATCCAATTTGGTAGGAAAAATAGAAAAGCAGAGTATTTTTAAAATGGTAAATGATTGGGAAATGTTGGTGTTGAGAGGGACCTGGGTGTCTTTGTACACGAATCACTGAAAGTTAATATGCAGGTACAGCAAGCTATTAAGAAATTAAATGGTATGTTGGCCTTTATTGCAAGAGGATTTGAGTACTAAAGTCTTACTGTAATTATATAGGGCCCTGGTGAGACCACATAAGGATAAGGGGTAAGCCATTTAGGATCGAGATGAGGCAAAACTTCTTCACTCAGTTGTTAACCTCTGGAATTCTCGACCGCAGAGAGTTGTTGATGTCAGTTCGTTAGATATATTCAAGAGGGAGTTAGATATGGCCCTGACGGTTAAAGGGATCAAGGGGTATGGAGAGAAAGCAGGAAAGTACTGAGGGCAATGATCAGCCATGATCTTATTGAATGGTGGTGCAGGCTCGAAGGGCCGAATGGCCTACTCCTGCACCTATTTTCTATATTTCTATGTTTCACACCTGGAGTATTGTGTACAGTTTTGGTCTCCTTACCCAAGGAAGGATATACTTGCAATTGAAGGAGTGCAACGAAGGTTCACCAGACTGATTCTTGGGATGGGGGGGGGGGGGGATTATCCTATGAGGAGAGATTAAGTGGACTAGGTCTTTCTTCTCTAGAGTGTAGAAGAATGAGAGGTGAGCTCATTGAAACATTCAAAATTCTTACAGGACTTGACAGGGTAGATGCAGGGAGGATGTTTCCCCTGGCTGGGGAATCTAGAACCAGGGTTCACAGTCTCAGAATAAGGGGTCAGCCATTTAGGATCGAGATGAGGAGAAACTTCTCCACTGAGAGGTGGTGAAGCTTTGGAATTCTCTACGCCAGAGGGCTGTGAATATATTCAAGATAAAGATCGATAGATTTTTGGTTATTAAGGGAATCAAGGGATATGGGGATAGTGCAGGAAAATGGAGTTGAGGTAGAAGATCAGCCATGATCTTACTGAATGGCGGAGCAAGCTCGAGTGGCCGAATGGCCTACTCCTGCTCCTAATTTTTATGTTCTAAAGATGGTTGTGAATGGTTCAGCCTTATCTTTTGCACTGGCCTCTGCTATCACTGAGGATGGGGATGTTAGGAGCAGGAGTAGGCCATTCGGCCCCTTGAGCCTGCTCCGCCATTCAATGAGATCATGGCTGATCTTCTACATCAACTCCACTTTCCTGCACTATCCCCATAACCCTTGATTCCCTTAATATCATGGAGCATCGTCCTCCCGTTAGTTGTATAATTGTCCACCACCATTCACGACTGCATGTGGCAGGAATGCAGCGCTTTGATCTGAGCTGTATACAGGACAAAGTGAGTTTCTACTACAATAAAAAGAGAAAATACTATAATCAGTCAGCAGGTCAAGCAGCATCTTAGAGAGAGAAAAAAAAGTCAATTTTTCAGGTCAATGACCTTTCAACTTCACAGATGCTGCCTGATCTGCTGAGCGTTTCTAGCATTTCCTGTTTTTATTCAGATTTCAGCATCCACAGTATTTTGATTTTGACTTTCTATGTTAGGCTTTGCACACCTTTTTGATGTGCATGAATTGTCAAGTGTTAGGTCATTGCTCACATGTAACAGATTAGATGATGGAGGGCTAGGGAAAGTTGACATGTTTTTACACAAATATACTGTACAATGGGAGGAAACCATAAATGTAGCTAATATTTTCCTCAGTGCTGAAAATTATTTTGATAAAAGTTCAGAGGGCTATGGTTAATTATGGATACAAACCTACAAGTACTTTCAAGTTTCACTATCAAAATTAAGAATGTAGTAAGAAAAAGAGAGTAAACTTGGTTTAAAAAATCCAAATGAAACAATGGACAAACCAAATGAAGATGTCAGCAAGTAGCAAATTAATGTTCAAGTACAGAATGTTAATATTTGGTGCTCAAGTGATTGTTTCCACTATTTCCATTGTCAAAATGCAGGCTTAAGGAAAATTCAGTCTGGCGAAAATACTTTCACTAAAAAAGGAATCCATGGGGTACGTAAACAAAGTTCATGGATAATGTCAAGTGCTTAGTTTTAAAAAGAAATCCAGCATCTCATGGAGACTTCAGAAGTTTGGTTAAAATATAATGATGTATTAAGTTAATAGCAGAACAAATTCTTATCCAGAAATGAGCTACATAGAGAAAAATCGAAGAGCTGGATCATTTCACAAACATTCAACTGAACAAATTGAAGTTCTTCAACTTACATCAACTCCAAGATCTAGCAGGTACTTGACTACGCTGAGCATTCCACTGGAAGCTGCAGCATGAAGCGGCGTATAAGCTTTCTTATCCTTGCATGTCACTTCAGTTCCATGTGCTACCAACAGTTTGATCACCTCAATGTGGCCTACAAAAAGCAGCAGGGTAAGCATGACATCCAGGCACTGACTTGTTACATTGTCAACAATACCACAACTATTATTGCTATTTGACATTAGCAAATCTATTAAAATCACTGAGTGGATCTCAACAACTATTTTACAAAGACATTTCACCAAGACCTAGGTCATATTAATTCAATGTAAGAATACATTATAAAAGGTCCACATTTTTCTGCAGCACTAGTAATGTTTGTAGGTATTTTCAATGTTAATTGTAACATTAGCTACTAAAACAATAGTCGATAGAGCCAATTCTAAAAAAAACAGGTTGAGTCTACATTATGTTACAGGCTCCGGCCATTGAGTGTCACTGTGGAGCAACCTAATTCTGAATCCCGTGTGTTAAGTCAGCAGCCATTGAATAAATACAGGAAATACCTAACTAGGTTTAGATACGTGTAGAATTTCTTACATATAACTGGCCCATTTCAGCCCTCCCAGACCACTTTTCACCTCAATGGCTCAGTCTTCTTCACAAGCAACTTCCTCCAACAACTAACCCGCACACGTGTAGCCACCCCTGCTTGTACCCCTGGTCCTCAGTATGTATCCCGCGCTGCTACACCCGCACCCCCCCGAACCCAGCTGCTCTCCTGAACTCCCATCATCCAGTACGCTGTGGCTGACTTGACAGGCAGCTCGATTGGCTTCCCTCTCACCCCATGGACACTGAAGCACCGACTCATAGTCCAGCTGGGCAAATTGGCCACTTTTCCCAACACATCATCCCTGTTTGCCCAGTGGCATAATTTCAAATGCCCTCCTAAACCAAACATTGTGGCTCTGCAA
This sequence comes from Pristiophorus japonicus, assembly GCF_044704955.1. NCBI lineage: Eukaryota > Metazoa > Chordata > Chondrichthyes > Pristiophoridae > Pristiophorus > Pristiophorus japonicus. The sequence goes on from NC_091981.1 coordinate 204,011,042, forward strand.
CTACCCTTACCACACATCACTGTGACTTCACTACCCCCACAATGAATGGGCTACGAGGGATGAGATGGGGGAAAAGGAAAATCGAGGAATCGGGAGAGGTGGAGGAATATGTGGAAAAGAGGAATGAGGAGACAAGAGTGAAGAGGAGAGAATGGGATTGAGCAGCGAACAAAGGATGGGAAGCTATCTTATTGGGAGAAGGGGTTGTGATCCTCAGGGATGGAATTCCCTCATTGTGGGTCAGGTGCGTGCACCATTTAACATCAGACACAGGTTATCCTTCCAATGGGAATGCGGTGCTGGGCAGAGGAACTGTTTTCGCAATCATTTAGGGGATGGCGGCATTATTCTGTTAAATTGGGGGCGTCATTACATTGGAGAGAAAGGAGGATGGGAAGGAGGGAGAAAGAATGAGGGAAAGAGAGCGAGAGCGATGTCTCACTTCCAAGCTGAGGGTGAAATGGAGAGCTTTTAAATAATGCTTCACTATCTCAGAGATCTGCTTCACTTGAGCAATGTATCACTTTCAAGGATTTAAATGTAGTTCTGCACTTCTGATTTCCTTTCTAATTTGGCTCAGGGACCTTGAGTTATTATTTTTGTTGCAGGGAGAGGGTTTGAAGGCTCGTCAAGTGATGGAGCAAACATTTGGTAAGTTCAAACTATTTCGGACTTACTGGAGGGGTAAGGGACTATGGTGGGATGTCTCACATTATACTCTAAAGCACATACAGGCAGAAAACTATCATAATGTTGCAACCAATCACCATTTTTATTATTGTAGATGTGCAAATAAAATGACAACTCAACATATAACTGGGACTACCCAAATTACATTTTATTTAAAGCATTATCAGAAAAGAGTCAACTTGACTGGCAATTCAGTTGGCATCCCCCTCGGCCCCATGGAAACTGAAGCCCCCACTAACCCAGCTGTCTCCACCTTTCAAATACATCATTCCTCTATTTGCCCAACAGTATCATTTCAAACCCCTCCCCCACCCCCTCAAATTAAGTACTGCGACTCTGCAATTTCCTTCAAGAAATAATCCAAGGTCGCAATTAAAAACAAAGCGATAATGACTACTTGTCAGAACTTAATGAGCAGAATATGAAAACCATTAATGCGACAACATACCCATGTATGCAGCCCAATGAATAGCACGTCGGTCTTTCTTATCAAAGGCATTGATGTTGGCACCTCTGGATAGAAGCAAGCTAACCATCTAGAAAGCAATTGTTTTTATTAAATAAAATTTAGTTGCTTACATAGTTTGTAATTCTTTTTCAAGCTTATTTTAGTGAAAATAATTTGAAAAAGTCTACGCTGTATATGATGCTACAATATATATCGCTAATCCTTTCAACAGAATTACAACATTTTGTAGTTAGGAAAAGGGACTAGTGTTGTACCAAGCACTTCAAAGCATATTGGGCCTAAAACACTAAGGCACTGTGTCCAGGAGAACTGCACAATTCATCATATATACGGTTATTTTAATAACATTTCTCCACAGAACTAAAATAGGTTGGGGGAGGGGAAGTGAGAGAAATGCTTAAGGTAGCTGGTACAAACAATCATAGCTCATGAAGCCAATACGTGGCACTTTTTAGAAACATAGCGTCATGATGAAAACGTTGATTTACGAGTTGTAGATGCAATATATGGGAACACAAAAAAGAAACGCCATTCTATGATTTTTCTTTCAAAATTAAATTTGTTATATTTTGAGTATGGCCTTGTAGAATTTCCTAAATTGTTACCAGTTTCACTTTTTAAAAATTCTTTCTGAACTCTACTACTATTTTGCCTGCAGGGCCAGTGCATAGAGCTGAGATTTCACTATTCCTTTTGCTCCTTTCTTATCTCTGTGTTTTGAACACATCACACTTGCAATATTGGCTATCATTTGAGTATGCTATTAGTTCAGAAATGTACTTAACAGTGTCAAGACTGTGGCTCAGTGGTAGCACACTCGCTCCCGAGTCACAAGGTTGTGGGTTCAAGTCCCACTCTAGGAACTTGAGCACAGAAATCTAGGCCGACACTCCAATGCAATGCTGAGGGAGTGCTGCACTGTCAGAGATGCCATCTTTCGGATGAGACGTTAAACTGAGGCCCCGTCTGCTCTCAGGTGGATGTAAAAGATCCCAAGGCACTATTTCGAAGAAAACATTGGGAGTTATCCCCAGTGTCCTGGCCAATATTTATCCCTCAATCAACATAACATAAAAACAGATTATCTGGTCATTATCACATTGCTGTTTGTGGGAGTTTGCAGTATGCAAGTTGGCTGCCGTGTTTCCCACATTACAACAGTGACTACACTCCAAAAGTACTTCATTGGCTGTAAAGCACTTTGAGACATCGGCTGGTCATGAAAGGTGCTGCATAAATGCAAGCCTTTCTTTTCTTTCTTTTAACAAGGTCATACCCTAAAACATCTTTAGACAATTATGCACTTCGAATCAGATATTTATAAACCAGAAAAAGTATCAAACTTTCCCACATAAACTTTACATTCCCGACAATTCATACAAAAGGAATTACTTTTAATTAAGAAAAAGACAACTAATCCAGATTATTCAACTTTAACCCAATGTAAAATAGTTTTAATAGAATACCTCTACATGCCCACTGAAGGCAGCATGGTGTAAAGCAGTTCTCCCTGCTCGGTCGGAGACATTTACATTACTTAAAAGAGGAACCAGAGCTTCGGCACACTTCACAGCCTTGTTTGCAGCAGCAATGTGTAATGGAGTTTGCCAGTTTTTGTCACGAGCATTCACATCAGCCGAATGCTTCAAAAGCACCTGAACTGCATCCTAAATTGAAATAAACAGTTAAATAGAAGATTATAGTGCATAATATGAAAGTAAAGTCAACCACTGGAATATGTAACTGACATCTGGACTGAATTATAAGAACACATTTCAACTCTCAGGCTTGCTCTACTCAGTTCTCACAAAGTATCCAACATCTGCAGGAACAGACCTCCTAGCTGACTTAATTAGCCTGGAATCAAACTTTTAAAATTAATATTCCAACTGGATCAGACAGCAAGGAAGTAAACTGATTTCCCCAAATTTGCACCAAGTCACTGCAATAAAAGGAAAAGGAAAGTAGCACAAGTAGTAGCTGACAGTTGATTAATTTAAACACAAACATTAATACTTAGTGAAACACAGTGTACCAAGATAATATTGGAGTTCAGAATTAGTTCTTAGAGAATATGTAGCTTGATGTATCGCTACAATTGTATGAGAACATTGGATATTTTCCATAGATTTTTTTTGAATTGCAAAAGAAAAGCCACAACATACTGTGAACTGAAATAAATTAACTCCTTAACAAAACAGTAGAAAAGTTAAATACAGGTAACATAACCAATCTTTTTTTAATAAGGCAAAAATTTGAAAGATGACTAAATGGACAGTCAAATCATCAGAAATAAATTGAAATGACTAATTTGAAATATTTGCAGATATTTCACTTCAAAAAAGTTATTTTTTTTTTTTAAAGTACCGGTTTCTTTTAGTTTTCTTGCATCAGAAAGTCAAGTTTCGGATTCTACATGCTGGATGATACTTTTTTTTTAATGCTTGATTTAAACCCACAGCAAAACTACGGACGTTTCAGACAAAACAAAATAGGAATAATGATTTCAAGATGAGATGGCACCAAACCAGCACCAGTTCCAAATAACAAAGGAAAATTCATGGAATTAATTTAGTTAGGCTAAGTGAACCAAAAAGCTATTTCTCCTCACTATATACATAATTAGGCATTTGAAAATTTTAAAAAGATAAAATCGAAAATGCTAGAAATGCACAGTAGACCAGTCAGCATCAGAGAAGAGGTGAAGTTAAATTATCCAGTCAAAGTCTGATCAGAACTTGCAGCATTTGAGAGATTTCTTTTTATTTACAATTTGATTGATCATAGAATTTACAGCACTGAAGGAGTCTATTTGACCAAACCTGGAGTGGTCTAATCCCATTCCCCTGCATCTTTTTACATTCCCCTTTTAATGAAGCCTCAATAGCCACTTCTAGCAAAGCATTCCATGCTGAAATAAACCCTATGTATGCAAACATTTCTTCCAACTTCTCTTTTGTTCTTCTGATAGAAAATGTTTCAAAATTGTGTCAACAGTGACTGCATTTGACGAAATGATTGATTAATTTTGATTTTATGCTTGATTCCTGCCTATTCATTAACCAGTGAAAAACTCTCAATTTTTTCTCTTCAAATTTGTTATAATTTTTAAACTATCTATTCAATTCATTGCTGAAGCACAACGATTTCAATCTGCTGTAAAATTCAACAAGTCGTATCAGAACTATAGAATTTTTGTGCAAATTATTTAGCAACTTTCAAGGCAATTATGTAGTGCACTCAGATTTTTGGATTCTCTAAACATAGCAGTGACTTGTACCAGTGTATTTGTTTTTATTAACAGATTATTAAAAATTGAACCCAGCAAAAACTTCTAATGTGCAGTAATGCTGAAATTTGATCCCATCAAAATAACCAGTTTCTGTTACATTTTTAAATAACAGCTTCAGTTTTTGTCTTCATAGTTTAGGATGTCAGAATTCACCATGTGTTACTGTCTCACAGCACACAATTATCTTAAGAGCATAAAACTAGAATCGAAATGTTAAAAGTTGTGATGCTTTATGAAAAACTCTGCTGTTTATCTCCTATCTCTTTTGGCCAAAAACAAGTTCAACAAAATGTCACTAGTGTATTTTATATAAAATTACAGCTAAACAAAGTTCAGCACCAGCAGTTTGTTGGCAGTGTGTACTCTTCAGTTACTGGAGACATTAATTTCTGTTCTAGCAAAATATTATTTTTCACCTCATTTTCAGATGCTGACAAATTCCCTATCTCTAGTCCCAGAAAGAGTCAACTTAGCTCAGTTGCTGCCATGCCCGATCCTAGATCAGACAGTTCTGAGTCAAAGCCTCACATAAGTGTATAATTTAAGTTCGCACTTTCATGCAATGCTGAGGGAATACTCCATTGCTGGAGATGGCATCCTTTGGATGAGACATTAAACCAAAGCCCAATCTTCTTGGTCTGGTTGTTTACATCCATTTGAAGAGCAGGGACTTCTCTGTATATTGGCCAACATTCCTCTCAACTAGCATGGCCGCAGTCAATTTAACTATTCATTTCATTGTTCTTCGAGTGACCTTGTTTGTAAAACAGTTCCTGTTTGCCTACATAATCATCATCATAGGCAATCCCTCTTATCAAGGATGACATGCTTCCACGCCAAGTAGGGTTGAGTTCACAGTGCTTCAATGAAGGACCTAATATTCCAGGTCCCGAACTGCAGCCTGAAGGGTGGAAGATGCCTATGCATGGATTTTTTTTTTTAAAAACATGTGGTGGCCGTTGCACACCAGCCACCACACGGGCTTGACAGAGCTAAGTCTTGGTCCACTGGCAAAGGTTAACCAAGACGACTGGAGACCAGCTCTGCTGCATGGACTTAGTGCGCACACAATCGCAGTGTGGGCTGACCAGTGCTGCCCCTGGGCCCACGCTTTTTCTGGCCCTAAACTCACGCCTCTCCTGGCCACGACCGCGTCGCTCCACGATCACTCGCCGGCTCCTGCACCCTAACCTCGAGGGGGGGGGGGGGGCGGGGGTGATATCAAATAGAAGGCGGCTCACCAAGGCAACAAGGAATGGGGCAATAAATGCAAGCCTTGCCAGCGACACCAACATTCCGAGAATGAATTTTAAAAATACAGTTCAGAGGGAAGTGATGGTGGTGGTCACAGAACACATTGAGCCCCCAACCTGTGGGGAGGGTGAAGACTGCAAACTGATGGAACTGAAGTAGGCAATTATCGACCAAGGAAACAATGAACCTTCAGCAGCCGCGCACACTGAAACAAACATTAGTTGTTGTGGGATTTCCACAACAGTCATGTCTTTTAAAGGGGAATATTGAAGATCATGCGTCTGTCAGTGGGATCATGGCTGGTCTGGTCTTGGCCTCAACTCCACTTCCCTGCCCGCTCCCCATCGCCCTGGACTCCCTTGGCGTTTGGGAGTCAGTCTTGGGTGTGTTCGGTGACCCAGCCTTCGCAGCTCTCTGGGGTGGAGAGTTCCACGGATTCGCGATCCTCAGAGAAGAAATTCCTCTTCATTTCCATTTTGAACGCGCGACCCCTTATTCTGAATTAACAGCTTTAATGAGATGATTGTTGCATGTTATCCACCAGCTTTTCAAAAAATTAAACACTCATTTTCTAGGATCTCTCTACAACTTAAACCTACATTTCTTTCTTTTCAGATAAAGGGGACAATTTTAACCAAATCCTCCCAAAACTGACAGGAAGGGGGCACAAGGCTGTTTTTTTTCACCTTGCCTGATTTAACTCCGCATCGAAGGTGGGTTTCCTGACTGGCGACTTTGGTTAAAATTACCTCTACAGATGGACTTGCTGTTCTTTTCTGGAATTATGTTTTATTTTTAAGATCAGAGATGCAGCCAGTATTGGCAGGGAAAGTAGCATGATTGTATTTGATTTGGAAAAGGGGGGGGGGGGGGCGCAGGGGAAAAGAGGGGGAGGGACACATTAACCCATTGGATTTGTGCATTTGCTGGTGAGGAGACCAAGTCTGTCGCATCATTATTTCATGTTCTTCCACCGTGGGAAGAAAATGAATTAAATGCCTACATAGTGGTCACCGTACTTCAATGTAATTCATTGCATGTGATCCACTTTAAAATATATGAGAAATTAAAGTTATTTTCTTTTAATTTTAATAGATAATCTCAGCATTCTTCATGCACTCATTTAAAGTTGATGTACTGCCACATTAGTAGATTCCCCAAGCTCCTTCTACACACTACCCATAACTAATGGTAAGAAATAGCTCACCAGTTTAAAAAAAAAGTACAGTACTAGGATTGTGGAAAAGTCCATTCTTGCAAGTAGGTCTCAGTTTTAAGCTCAAGCCTTTATTGATTATATCCCTTTCCAGATTCTCAGGCTGGTTAAAGAGGAGATTAATACAATAGTAAGGAAGAACATTAGCTTGGATGATGTGGAATCCGTATGGGTAGAGCTGCGGAACACCAAAGGGCAGAAAACGCGTGTGGAAGTTGTGCACAGACCACCAAACAGTAGTAGTGAGGTTGGGGATGGCATCAAATAGGAAATTAGGGATGCATGCAATAAGGGTACAGCAGTTATCATGGATGACTTTAATCTACATATAGATTCGGCTAACCAAACTGGTAGCAATGCGGTGGAGAAGGATTTCCTGGGGTGTATAAGAGATGGTTTTCTAGACCAATATGTCAAGGAACCAACGAGAGAGTTGGCCATCCTAGACTGGGTGTTGTGTAATGAGAGGATTATTTAGCAATCTTGTGGTGCAAGGCCCCTTGGGGAAGAGTGACTATAATATGGTAGAATTCTTCATTAAGATGGAGAGTGACACAGTTAATTCAGAGACTAGGGTCCTGAACTTAAAGAAAAGTAACATCGATGGTATGAGACATGAATTGGCTAAGATAGACTGACGAATGATACTTAAAGGGTTGACGGTGGACAAGCAATGGCAGACATTTAAAGATCACATGGATGAACTTCAACAATTGTACATCCCTGTCTGGCGTAAAAATAAAACGGGGAAGGTGGCTCAACCGTGGCTAACAAGGGAAATTAGGGATAGTGTTAAAACCAAGGAAGAGGCATACAAACTGGCCTGAAAAACCAGCAAACCTGAAGACTGGGAGAAATTTAGAATTCAGCAGAGGACAAAGGGTTTAATTAGGAGGGGGAAAAGTAGAGTATGAGAGTAAGCTTGCAGGGAACATAAAAACTGACTGCAAAAGCTTTTATAGATATGTGAAAGGAAAAAAATTATTGAAGACAAATGTAGGTCCCTTGCAGTCAGATTCAGGTGAATTTATAATGGGGAACAAAGAAATGGCAGACCAACTGAACAAATACTTTGGTTCTGTCTTCACTAAGGAAGACACAAATAACCTTCCGGAAATATTAGGAGATCGAGGGTCGAGTGAGAAGGAGGAACTGAGGGAAATCCTTATTAGTCAGGAAATTATGTTAGGGAAATTGATGGGATTGGAGGCCGATAAATCCCCAGGGCCTGATAGTCTACATCCCAGAGTACTTAAGGAAGTGGCCCTAGAAATAGTGAATGCATTGGTGATCATTTTCCAACATTCTATAGACTCTGAATTAGTTCCTATGGATTGGAGGGTAGCTAATGTAACCCCGCTTTTTAAACAATGGAGGAAGAGAGAAAACAGGGAATTATAGACTGGTTAGCCTAACATCAGTAGTGGGGAAAAAGTTGGAATCAATTATTAAACATGAAATAGCAGCGCATTTGGAAAGCAGTGACAGGATCGGTCCAAGTCAGCATGGATTTATGAAAGGGAAATCATGCTTGACAAATCTTCTGGAATTTTTTTTTGAGGATATAACTAGTTGAGTGGACAAGGGAGAACCAGTGGATGAGGTGCATTTGGACTTTCTAAAGGCTTTTGACAAGATCCCACACAAGAGATTAGCGTGCAAAATTAAAGCACATGGTATTGGGGGTAATGTATTGACGTGGATAGAGAACTGGTTGGCAGACAGGAAGCAAAGAGTAGGAATAAACGGGTCCTTTCCAGAATGGCAGGCAGTGACTAGTGGTGTACCGCAAGGTTCATTGCTGGGCCCAGAGCTATTTACAATATACATTAATGATTTGGACGAAGGAATTGAATGTAATATCTCCAAGTTTGCAGATGACATTAAGCTGGGTGGCAGTGTGAGCTGTGAGGAGGATGCTAAGAGCTGCAGGGTGACTTGGACAGGTTAGGTGAGTGGGCAAATGCTTGGCAGATGCAGTATAATGTGGATAAATGTGTGATTATCCATTTTGGTGGAAAAAACAGGAAGGAAGAATATTATCTGAATGGTGACAGATTAGGAAAAAGGGAGGTGCAACGAGACCTGGGTGTCATGGTACATCAGTCATTGAAAGTTGGCATGCAGGTACAGCAGGCCATGAAGGCGGCAAATGGCATGTTGGATCTTCATAACGAGAGGATTTGGGTATAAGAGCAGGGAGGTCTTACTGCAGTTGCACAGGGCCTTGGTGAGGCCACACCTTGAATATTGTGTACAGTTTTGGTCTTCTAATCTGAGGAAGGACATTCTTGCTATTGATGGAGTGCAACAAAGGTTCACCAGACTGACTCCTGGGATGGCAGGACTGACATATGAAGAAAGACTGGATCGACTAGGCTTATATTCACTGGAATTTAGAAGAATGAGAGGGGATCTCATAGAAACATGTAAAATTCTGACTGGATTGGACAGGTTAGATGCTCCCGATGTTGGGGAAGTCCAGAACCAGGGGTCACAGTCTAAGGATAAGGGGTAAGCTATTTAGGACCGAGATGAGGAGAAACTTCTTCACTCAGAGAATTGTGAACCTGTGGAATTCGCTACGACAGAAAGTTGTTGAGGCCAGTTCGTTAGATATATTCAAGAGAGTTAGGTGTGGCCCTTACGGCTAAAGAGATCAAGGGGTATGGAGAGAAAGCAGGAATGGGGTACTGAAGTTGCATGATCAGCCATGATCATATTGAATGGTGGGGCAGGCTCAAAGGGCCTACTCCTGCACCTATTTTCTATGTTTCTATGAAGTGGTTTGGGGCTGCCAATGCTATAAAATAATTGCTGTGGAAATTTCATAAGAATAGACCAAATCTTTATTAAAGCAACTAAAGTCCATAGAAATGAAAGTAAAACTCAACAGAATATCTGCTTCTGTTTAGCTGCAACATCTGAAATTTCTCAATAGTCGTGGATTTAAAACAACTTGTATTTGTATAGTGCCTTTAACGTAGTAAAACTTCCCAAGGTGCTTCACAGAAGTATTGAGACAAAAGAATTGACACCAAGCTGCATGAGGAGAAATTAGGGCAGGAAGGGGTAGGTGTTAGGTGCGTCTTAAAGGAGGAAAGCGAGGTAGAGGCGCAGAGAGGTTAAGGCAGGGAATTCCAGAACTTCGGGCCGAGGCAACAGAAGGCATGGCCACCAATGGTTGAGCAATTATAATCAGGGATGCTCAAGGTGACAGAATTAGAAAAATGTAGATATCTGCTGGCCGCGGGTGGGCGGGGGTGCTGAAGGAAACTGCAGAGATAGGGAGGGGCAAGGCCATGGAGGGATTTGAAACAAGGATGAGAATTTTGAGCTACAAGACCTTTTATGAGGCTCTTAACACCAGCTAAAACTGCAAATGATGAACTGCTAATTTAGATAACATGCAAAATTGTGGCACTTCCAACATTTATTTACATTTTTAAATTTAAACTTTATTTTTTCTAAAATAAAATTTTTCCTGGTTACAACACTGGAAAGCACCATCAAGATGATCCATTGAGCTGATCTTTATTTCTAATGTTTACATCTCCACATTTTTTACTCAAAACATGAAAAGCCAAAAAACAAGTATACATAACTTGGGCATATATTTAGGAGCTGTTGGCTTGTATCACATTGTATGTAACTGGTACAAAAGTACACATGGACTTCAAGGTTAAGTTCTCTTATTCTGCAACGGCAAGATGAAAGTCATTTACACTTACCTCACTGCAAGAGGCAACAGCACGATGCAGGGGAGTCAACCATTTGTTGTCTTTGGCATTAACTCTAGCTCCTAAAAGTACAAAATTATACAAGTAATAATGTAGCTATATAACAATGGTCTGCACAGAATTTACCACTAATTCCATATAATTGTAAGGCTAGTTAAGGATGAGGAATTCAGGTGAAACCTTTCTACACACTGTGTAATGAAATAACAAGGATGAGTGGAATAACCTGCAACAATGACTTAAAACAAGCAAGTCGATTACAAGTATGTAAAAAGCTCATTAACCCCTTTAATTAACCCCTCTAATTAAAATAAGGGTTTAGCCAAGATCAGTCTTAAAATAAATTTAACATTTCAAGAAATTTAATGGTTTAAATGAGTCTGACAAAGGCTTGCGGAAACAAAGGTCAAAATATAAGATGAATATGGTCTGCCTGTTTGATTTTGAAGGCAACTTTTAAGAGATGATCAGTACGGTGGTTTGGACCATTCCTTAGAGCATCTTGGACCTGCACCCTTCCAGCAGTTTTCTTGAAGTTTGGATGACTGTCTACTCATTTATGTATGAAAGCAGGAACAGCAGAAAATTTGACACTGAAGCAGAAGTAAAATTTACTCTATAGCTGGCATGGGATTGCTTGCTGCTGGCCCTACCATAAATGAGAAACTTTTCATTTTCCTCTTTGATGAACAGAATAAACTATCTAAAAAATTCAATGTGTTTACATACTTTGAGACAGTTTGCATTGCAAAGTTCTAAGAGCAAAAACAATATTCATAAGCTAAAGTAAAAACAAGATCCACTTCAGCAATTAGTAAACAATATTTTAGTCCCAAATTCTCAGTTGGGGCAAGGTGGAATTTCAGCAGATCATCAAATCAGGGGTCAGAAACTGGTTGAACCAGGATTTCACCCCATACTTCAGAGAACCATTTTTCAGTTTCGAGAGGGCAGCAGAGTATAGTGAGGCCATGGGTTAGTCTTCAGCCCCAATCCCCATCAAGGCAGAGTGGTTTCCAGTCTAGCTGGGAATTGTGCCCAGAACATCCTTAAAAGGCCTCAATGGAAGTCTTGCCAGCTAGCTCAGAGCTGGCATGAGTTTCATTGAGGTCTTGTGAAAGGGCAGAGAGCTCTGCAAAAAAAAAGTCATCAAGCCCAGAGGGGAACAATTAGATTTCTGGACATGGAAAATGGCTCTTTCCCAAGCTGAAGACTCAAATTCATGATGGGCCTCAGAGGGGGCGGGCGGTTTATGATGGAGCTGCTGTGACCTGCTTCACCTGACATGGGTGGATTGGGACTGGCACCGAAGCAACGTGAACACCAGCAGCCCGCCTGGCTATGCAGATGTCCTCAGATTGAGCCAGGGTCAGCACTTTCGGGTTTGAGAACAGCAGAGTGGGGCCATTGGAACTTTGGTCCCTTTGTGTTTGAGCAACGCATTAGTGTATACTTGTAATTTGTTAAGTTCCAGTTTTTATTGGGTGCTTTGGGGTTTCCAACTGGTAGACTAAGCAACTGAGTAACATTTTGTAGGTATCTACAATACTGCTGAGTATCTAATAAGAAAAAATAATTCAGCCGTTTAAAAGCTTTGCATTTTCAGCCTGACCCAGTTTACACCATGTAAGTGAGATGTACAGTAAACTTTAGAACATTAAAACCTTTGCTATAGAAAGTAAGCATGCAAAATCCAAATTGCAAACATTGCCTGGTATTTCTGTAGGGGTTCTTCTGATTGCAGAATGCCTGGAGAAAATGCTTAAACATGACTTAAGCTGGCTAAATGTAGTGTTGAAATATACCTGATAGAATAAGGAGTTCAATAATTTCAGCATCTCCTAGATATGCAGCAGCATGCAAAGGAGTTCTCTTCTCAGCATCCTACAATGAGAAGAAAAATCATTTTAGAGAAAGTTTCCTATTATCTTAGTGATAGTGTTAAAACAGACATCTGTCACAATACGAGTAATTCCAAGCCAAAAGTAGCCATGTCATCCAAAGTTGTAGCTAACAGTACGACAGCATTCCACTCCAATTCCAAAGTCTAAGGGCCCAAGTTTCGAGCCGCGCCTAGAACGGCGCAGTCCCGACCTGGACGCCCGTTTTTCGCGCCACAAAGTGCGCCTAAAAAAAACCCTCCAGATTCTCCAGCTCCCTGCAGGTCCTCTGGCCCTCGGCGCAGCGCGAGCTGTAGGGGGTGGAGCCAGGTCCCTGCGCTGAAAACAGTGCCGGGACCTCTGCACATGCGCGCTACAGTGGGCACGCATGTGCAGTAGCTCCAGGCGCCCAAAACTGTGTGGGAGGGGCCGAAGCACGCAGCCCCTAGCCCTGGCCCAATGGCCTCACTGGGGCTGCGTGAATAAGGCTCCTCCCACGGCCAGCTCCTGCTTCCTCCCGACCCGACTCCCGCACCCCACCCCCCCCCCCCCAACTCCCCCACACTGGACCCGACCCAACTCCCGCTCCCCCCCACCCAACACGGACCCGACTCCCGCTACCCCTCGCCCCCCCACCTCTGGACCGGACACGGACCCGACTCCCGCTCCGCTCTCCCCCCCCCTCCCCGCCTCCGGACCGGACACGGACCCGACTCCCGCTCCGCTCCGCTCCCCCCCCCCGGACTGGATCCGACCTGACCTCCCTCTCCCCCCCCGACCCGAACCGAACTGACCTCCCTCCCACCACCCCCCGGACCCGACCCAACGCCACCTACCTGTAAATCTCGGGCCCGGCCCGTTCAGCCTCCCTCCCACTTCTCCTTTCCTCCCCCCCCCCCCAATCTCCTTCCCCCCATATCTCCTTTCCCCCCCCTTATCTCCTTCCCCCCACCCAATCTCCTTTCCCCCCCATCTCCCCTCCCCTTCCCTCCCTCTGCTCCCCCCCTCTCTCCCTCTACCCCACTCCTCCCCCTCCCCTCGCTGTCAGAAACACAGACAGAGAATGAGAGACACACACAGATAGAGAGATAGAGACACTGACAGAGACACACTGGGGGGGGGGGGGGTGCATCCCAGCATGCTGTTGGAGGGCTCCCGGTGCTGCAGTCGGTAAGTAGAAAATGTTTTATTTATTGATTTAAAATTTTTTTATTTCTTATTAATTTTTTTTGATTGATTTATTGGTTGATTTATTGATGTATTTATCATTTATTATTGATGATTGCTCTTTATTTGTAAAACTGAAGTGTTTAATGTTTGTAAACTTCCCTTTAAACCCCCCACCCCCCCCATTCCCTATGCCTGATTTGCAACCTACGCCTGATTTTCTAAAGTGTAGACAAGGTTTTTTCGAGCGTACAAAAATCTTCACTTACTCCATTCTAAGTTAGTTTGGAGTAAGATTTCACTGACGAAACTTTGAAAACAGGCGTAAGTGGCCGGACACGCCCCCTTTTGAAAAAAAATTCTGTTCCAAAGTGAAACTGTTCTAACTGACTAGAACTGGAGCAAACTAAATGACGAGAATTCAGATTTCTAAGATACTCCGTACTACACTAGTTGCTCCTAAAAATCAGGAGCAATTCATTTGGAAACTTGAGGCCTAAGACACACATTTCATAGATTCTTACAGCACAGAAGGCGGCCATTCAGCCCAGCGTACCTGTGCTGGCTCTTTGAAAGAGCTATCCAATAAGTCCCAATACCTTGCTCTTTCCCCACAGCTCTGCAAATGTTTGCTTTTCAAGTATATATCCAACAGCCTTTTGAAAGTTAATATTGCATCTGCTTCCATCTCCCTTTCAGTCAGTGCATTCCAAAACATAACTTGCAGCTTACAAAGATTCCTCATCTCCCCTCTGGTTCTTTTGCCAATTATCTTAATCTGTGTCCTCTGGTTACTCACCCTCCTGCCAGTTTCTCCTTATTCATTCTATCAAAACCATTCACTGCAGATGGTTCCCTCAAAAATCTTCCTTAGGCTCATCCACTAACCTCAGATCAGACATGGCAACCCGCTAAATGGAGGAAAATAAACTAACAAGGATTCCCCTAGTAACTGAGAGGGAAGAGCCCAGCACCGAATCCCCAATCTCCTGATGGACGACGGAAATGTGACGTATAGAAGAATCTTTCTCAGATGACCCTCCTGGGCCCAAGTCCTTCAGATGTATTTGATAGCAGTTAATTTTGCTGTGTCAATTTGGTTCTGAGTCAGTCGGCTGTGGGTTCAAACCTCACTCAGGACTGGAGCACATAATTTAGGGCACCACTTCAGTGCAGTATTCAGGTAATGCTGCACTGTTGGAATCGTTGTCTTTCAGATGTGATATTAAGCTGATGCCTTGTCTGGCTGTTCAAGAGGATATAAAAGGTCCCGTGCACCATTTAAAGAGGAGCAAGGAATTCTCCTGGTATCCACACTAATATTGTTTCCTCAAGCAACACCATAAAAAAAGGTAAACCAGTCAATTTCTCATCTGCTATTGAGATCTTGTGGTATGCAAATTGGCTGCTGTATTTATCTACATAACAGTGACCCGACTTTGAAAATAATTCATTGGTTCTGAAGTGCTTTTGAATATCCAAAGGACATAAAAGATGGTGTAGAAGGGAATGAATTTTGGCCAGCCCACTGGGGAAAAACTCCCCTGCTCTTCTGCAAATAATGCCATGTGATCTTTTGCACCCACCCGAGAAGTCTCATCCGAAAGTCGGTCCCCTCCAACAGTGCAGCACTAGAGTACCAGCAAAATTACGTGCTCCAGTCCTGGAGAACTCACAACCTTTTGATTCTGAAGAGAGAGTGCTGCTACTGAGCCACGGCTGACACTACATTCAAAGTTATCAAGGAAAAGCAATTTAAGACCATGTGAATAAGACAAACTTCCCCAAACTCTCCATTCCTCCAATTATCCTTTTGTGCATCCCCTTTCCTGTCGCCCCATTATTGGCAGCCATTCCTTCAACCAAATAGGTTCCATGCTCTGTAATTCCCTCCCTAAACCCCTTCACCTCTCCCATTCCTTTCAGGCCCACCTTAAAACCCAACTCTTTAACCAAGCTTTTGGTCACCCATCCTAATATCTCCTTCTTTGGCTTGCAATTCATTTGTGTTTGATTATGCCTCTGTGTAGTGCCTTGGTATGTTATTTTACTTTAAAAAGGTGTTATATAAATGAATGTTGTTGTGACACTAATTTATCACACTCAATACTATCACAACTTGAAACTACGTTCATTCCCCAAGCATACTACAAATACAGTGAAACCTGTATAAACAAACAGACAGTTCCAAAAAAAATCCTGCAAAATACAGACACTTATTGAGACCCCTAAATAACTTGCATGACAAAATATACAAGAGGGACCCTGAAACCACGGACACTCTCACATTAGTGTATGTAGGTCAGCCCGAGGTGGCAGACGGTTTTGTGAAAGAAACGGCTTTTGTGGAATGGGAAGAATGAGAGGGGACCTCATCGAAACATTTAAAATTCTGACGGGGTGAGACAGGTTAGATGCAGGAAGAATGTTCCCAATGTTGGGGAAGGCCAGAACCAGAGGTCACAGTCTAAGGATAAGGGGTAAGCCATTTAGGACCGAGATGCGGAGGAACTTCTTCACCCAGAGAGTGGTGAACCTGTGGAATTCTCTACCACAGAAAGTTGTTGAGGCCAATTCACCAAATATATTCAAAAAGGAGTTAGATGTAGTCCTTACTACTAGGGGGATCAAGGGGTATGGCGAGAAAGCAGGAATGGGGTACTGAAGTTGAATGTTCAGCCATGAACTCATTGAATGGCGGTGCAGTCTAGAAGGGCCGAATGGCCTACTCCTGCACCTATTTTCTATGTTTCTATGTTTACGCAGCATCCATTGTGGCAGATAAACCACTATCTCTGGGATTGAATGCTTGCACGGCTCTATCCGAGAAAAAATAGAAACATAGAAAGTCGGTGCAGGAGTAGGGCATTTGGCCCTTCGAGCCTGCACCACCATTCAATATGATCATGGCTGATCATGCAACTTCAGTACCGCATTCCTGCTTTCTCTCCATACCCCTTGATCCCTTTAGCCGTAAGGGCCACATCTAACTCCCTTTTGAATATATCTAACGAACTGGCCTCAACAACTTTCTGTGATAGAGAATTCCACAGGTTCACAATTCTGAGTGAAGAAGTTGCTCCTCATCTCGGTCCTAAATGGCTTACCCCTTATCCTTAGACTGTGATCCCTGGTTCTGGACTTCCCCAACATTGGGAACATTCTTCCTGCATCTAACCTGTCCAATCTGGTCAGAATTTTATATGTTTCTATGAGATCTCCTCTCATTCTTCTAAATTCCAGTGAATATAAGCCTAATCGATATGTCTTTCTTCATATGTCAGTCCTGCTATCCCGGGAATCAGTCTAGTGAACCTTCACTGCATTCCCTCAATAGCAAGAATGTCCTTCCTCAGATTAGCAGACCAAAACTGTACACAATATTCAAGGTGTGGCCTCCCCATGCCCTGTATAACTGCAATACTCAAATCACCCTGCTGCTATACTCAAATCCTCTCGCTATGAAGATCCAACATGCCATTTGCCGCCTTCATCACCTGCTGTACCTGCATGCCAACTTTCAATGACTAATGTACCATGACACCCAGGTCTCGTTGCACCTCCCCTTTTCCTAATCTGTCACCATTCAGATAATATCCTGCCTTCCTGTTTTTGCCCCCAAAGTGGATAACCTCACATTTATCTACATTATACTGCATCTGCCATGCATTTGCCCACTCACCTAACCTGTCCAAGTCACCCTGCAGCCTCTTAGCATCCTCCTCACACTGTCACCCAGCTTAGCGTCATCTGCAAACTTGGAGATATTATATTCAATTCCTTCGTCTAAATCATTAATGTATATTGTTGTAAATAACGAGTCCCAGCAATGAATCTTGCGGTACCCCACTAGTCACTGCCTGCCATTCTGAAAGGACCTGTTTATTCCTACTCTTTGCTTCCTGTCTGCCAACCAGTTCTCTATCCACGTCAATACATTACCTAACCCCAATACCATGTGCTTTAATTTTGCACACTAATCTCTTGTGTGAGACCTTGTCAAAAGCCTTTTGAAAGTCCAAATTACACCACATCCACTGGTTCTCCCTTGTCCACTCTACTAGTTACATCCTCAAAAAATTCTGGAAGCATAATTTCCCTTTCATAAATCTATGCTGACTTGGACCGATCCTGTCACTGCTTTCAAAATGCGCTGCTATTACATCTTTAATAATTGATTCCAACATTTTCCCCACTACCGATAAAAACTGACTGCAAAAGCTTCTATTGATATGTGAAGAGAAAAAGATGAGTGAAGACAAATGTAGGTCCCTTGAAGTCAGAATCAGGTGAATTTATAATGGGGAACAAGGAAATGGCAGATCAATTGAACAAATACTTTGGTTGTCTTCACTAAGGAAGACACAAATAACCTCCCAGAAATACTAGGGGACCGAGGGTCTAGCGAGAAGGAGGAACAGAAGGAAATCCTTATTAGTCAGGAAATTGTGTTAGGGAAATTGATGGGATTGAAGGCCGATAAATCCCCAGGGCCTGATAGTCTGGAGGAGATATGGTTCTGTGAAATCAGGTATCTTGCCCATCCTCTCATTCAGAATAATTATGTTGCATAGGGATATCACAGGAGACAGCAACAGAAATGACAGTAGCAGGAGCATCAACAGATTTCACAGCAACACTGACTGGAAGCATCAAAATATGAATGGGCAGATGCTGCTGCAGTGGACTGAAGCCTGCAAGGACCAGTTAGTCTACCTGCTATAGAATAGAAAAAATACTGCCAATGGAGGGAGCCTTTAACAAACCACTTCTGCTCACTATCCAGCAACCCCTGATGGAAAAGCAGGTTTGACTATCTTCCACAATGGCAGGATCAAATCAAAAATTAAATTACATAAAAAATTTCAGCCATTCCACCCATAGTGTCTGTTCCAGCCACATCAGTAAATATAACTCCGTCCACACTCACCACACCCCTCATGTCTCTCTATTAATACTGTGCTAAGCAGAAACTAAACCGTTGAAGGGCATTTTTTTGCTGTTTTAATGAAAGGGTATGGTTGGAATGGTTGAAGGGTCGTTTATTACTATACTTTTTATGTAGCTCTAAAAAAGGATAGGGTCCATTCATAGGGAACCTAAATGGTTTGTTTAAAGAATATTTCCAGCACCCTGGGAGATCTTTGTGGGTTGCAAAGTGACTCATCAAGTGACTTCAAAAAAAAACAAAAGCACAGAGGAAAACCATAATCTATGAGTCACAGGCACAAAATGGTTCATTGACGTAGGAGAATTTATCGATAGAATTGAGAAAAAATTCCTCAAATTTAATAGAGTAATTGAATATCGCTTCTATTTTGATGCAACATCTACACCGAGACCCACTGAAGGATGCAAGGCATTTCCCTATTTCAGGTTAAGCGCTTCCAAGCGCAATTCAGTATCTATGGGGTCAAGTTTCGGCCTGAGTTGTTCCTATTTTTTTGGAGCAACTAGTTTAGAATGGAGTATCTTAGAAATTGCAATTCTCGGCCTTTAGTTTGCTCCAGTTCTATTGAGTTAGAACAGTTTCATTTTAGAACAGACATTTTTTTCCAAATTGGGTGTGAACGGCCACTTACGCCTGTTTTGCAAGTTTAGGCAGCAAAAACTTACTCCAAACTAACTTAGAATGGAGTAAGTGTAGATTTTTGTACGCACAGAAAAAACCTTGCCTACACTTAGAAAATCAGGCGTAGGGAACGAGAGATTGGGGTGGGGTTTACAAACATTAAACACTTCACTTTTACAAATAAAGAGCCATCATCAATAAAAAATGATAAATACATCAATAAACAAACAAATAAATCAATCCAAATATATTAAAACATTAAAAATTTAAAATCACAATAAATAAAAAATTATTTCTACTCATCTACTGCAGCACCAGGGAGAAGAGGGAGGGAGGGGGCGGGGAAGAGAAGAAGATGGTGGGGGGGGAGGCGGAAGAGAAGATGGGGGGGTGGGAAGAGAGGGAGAATGGGGGGGGGGGGGGGGGGAGAAGAGAAGACGACGAAGAAGCCCTGCACGCAGCCGATGCCGGGCTGCTGCTGCCGCCGCCTCTTCGGGCGGGGCCCACCCCAGCGAGATGCAGGGCAGGTGCGCCCCGCCAACGTCGAGGAAGCCGGGCCCCGCCGAGGACTTCAGGCTGGGCCCACATGCAGCCGATGCCGGGCTGCCAACGTCTCTTTGGGCAGGGCCCGCCCCAGCGAGAGGCCGGGCGGGCGGGCCCCGCCGCTGAGGTAAGATGCGCAGGCCACTCGGCTGGGGATAGGGGCGACGTCCCTTCAGCCTGGGATAGGGTCGTCGCCCCGGAGACAGGACGCCGGCAGCTACTGCACACGCGCGCAGCTGCCGGCACTGTTTTCGGCGCAGGACTGTAGCTCTGCCCCCAGCAGCTCCTGCTGTGCAGCGCCGAGGTGGAAATGGGCCTACAGCTATTGGAAAATCGCGAGGTAAGTATTCGGCGCAATTTTTGTTCTATAAATTAGGCGGGCCTCTCCGATGTGCACCGTTCTAGCGGGCGGCCGAAACTTGACCCCTATAGGTGGGGCAAACCTATAAAGTGGTCAATAGGCAGGATTTGAGGAAGCTTTTGAAGTGTGTGTGGGGGGGGGGGGGGAAGACGGGTAAAGATATGGCAAGGCAGAAGGAGGTTGGAAGGAGAATTCCAGAGTGCATAGCCGATATGGCGGAAGGTTCTGCCAGATGGAGGGATGGAATTGGGGTAGGTAGCAATGAGGATGAGTGAAGATGTTCAGTCGACTATAAATCGGGGAGAACAGAGAATGCAAAATGGGCTATAGGCTGGGAGGAGGCCGCACAGGTAGGAGATGGAAGGGAAGCTGTGGAGGGATTTGAAATATGAAAGGACAAGAATATTGAAAATCAATATATTGGGTCATGGGGAGACAATGGAGGTTCGCAAAGGTGGGGTTGATGGGCAGGAATTTATGCAGGTTGAGATGCAAGCAGCAAAGTTCTTGATGAGTTTAAGTTTAAAGTTTGTCAGACAGAGCTTGCGAGGCTGGCAAAGAAAGCATTGGAGAAGATTGGAGAGATAAAGCTGTTGTTGTGGGATACAAGGCTGGTTGAGGTGAACCTGGGCAAAAATTGGCCATATTTATTTCAGGGGTAAACATAGGCAGCCTTGATGGAAATTCCAGGGTTCGAAACTCAGCTCATACATAGACAAGGCACCAATGCAGTGCACCACCTGGTTCAATGGGAAGGTGGATGGAATTGGGAGCTAATGAGCAAAGTTTCTCACAAGAGATAAACAGGTAGGCTTTAGTCTTGCTAAGCAGAGCTACAGAATGTTTAGTCATGCACTACTTAATAAGAACATTAAAATTAGGAGCAGTAGACCATACAGCCCTTCGAGCCTGGTCTGCCATTCAACAAGATCATGGCTGATCTTCGACCTCATCCCCACTTTCACGCTCGATCCCCATATATCTTGATTCCCTGAGAGTCCAAAAATCTATCTGTCTCAGCCTTGAATATACTCAATGACTTAGCATCCACAGCCCTTTGGAGGAGAGAATTCCAAAGATTCACAACCCACTCAGTGATGCAATTCCTCCTTATCTCAGTCTTAAATGGCCAATTCCTTATCCGGAGACGATGCCCCCTAATTCTAGACTCTTCAGCCAGGGGAAACAACCTCAACAACTACAATCCCTCTCAGAATCTTGTATGTTTCAATGAGATCATCTCTCATTCTTTTCAACTCGAGAGAGTTTAGGCCAAATCTACTCTATCTCCCCTCATAGAACAACCCTCTCATCCCAGGGATCAATCCAGTGAATCTTCGTTGCACTGCCTCCATGCAAGTATGTCCTTCCTCAGATAAGGGGACCAAAATTGTCACATCAAAGCCCTATACTATTGTAGTTTTGATGGTGGAAAGCACAATAACTGTCGCTGGTTGGTAGTGGAGAGGTAAAGTTCGCTATCTTTGGCATATATATGGAACCTGAGCAGCCTGCTTTCTTGTTCTGGGTGCTAACAATTCCCAAAACATGCCAAGGACAATAGAAGATGGTTAGCACAGACCAGTCAGGAAGCTAATATAAACTGATGTACATTCATACAGACACAAAACGGTTTTAATAATCATCATAGGCAGTCCCTCAAAATCAAGGACGACTTGCTTCCATTCTAAGTGAGTTCTCAGGTAATTGGACAGTCCAATACAGGTGGAACAGACGGTCGTTGAAGGAAAGGATGGATGGGGAGTCTCCTTCTGCTGCCTGCGCTTGTTTTCTGCATGCTCTCGACGATGAGACTCGAGGTGCTCAGTGCCCTCCCAGATGCTCTTCCTCCACTGAGGGCGGTCTTTGGCCAGGGATTCCCAGGTGTCGGTGGGGATGTTGCACTTTATCAAGGAGGCTTTGAGGGTGTCCTTGAAACATTTCCTCTGCCCACCTGGGGATCGCCTGCCATGTAGGAGTTCAGAGTAGAGTGCTTACTTTGGGAGTCTTGTGTCGGGCATACGGACAATGTGGCCCGCCCAACGGAGCTAGTCGAGTGTGGTCAGTGCTTCGAGGCTGGGATGTTGGCCTGATCTAGAACACTGACATTGGTGCATCCATCCTCCCAGGAGATTTGCAGGATTTTGCGGAGACATCGTTGGTGGTATTTCTCCAGCGATTTGAGGTATATATAGTCCATGTCTCTGAGCCATACAGGAAGGCGGGTATCACTACAGCCCTGTAGACCATAAGCTTGGTGCCAGATTTGAGGGCCTGAACTTTGAACACACTGTTGGTCAGGTGACCGAAGGCTGTGCTGGCGCACTAGAGGCAGTGTTGGACCTCGTCGTCGATGTCTGCCCTTGCTGATAGTAGGCTCCCAAGATATGGAAAGTGGTCTACGTTGAGACTATTTAAGGTGTGACATGCTAAAATCTTAGCTTTCTGTAACACATTGGTTGACCTTTTGTGGCATTGCTTGAATTTTTGTTTAATATCCCTTTCTGTAATCATTTTGCTCATTCTTTCCTATCGTAATTTTTCTTGAGCTTTTAGCATTTGTCTTCCACTCTTTTTCTGTCAGTCTACATGCCTATCATTCACTACTCTCAATGTGGTTTCTTTTTGAGTCTCTCCTCTCCTCCTGTACACCATATATTTATATAAAGAGAAAAAATGAGGGGTGGGGGGGAAGAGAGAGAGAGAGAGAGAGAGAGAGAGAGAGAGAGAGACAAAGAGAGAGAGAGAGAGACAAAGAGAGAGAGAGAGAGACAAAGAGAGAGAGAGAGAGACAAAGAGAGAGAGAGAGTGAGAGAGACAGAGAATGAATCCATTGAGGGCACCTCAGTGCAGTACTGAGGGAGGCCAGCACTGTCGAAGGAGCTATCTTTTGGATGAGATATTAACCTCAGGTGGACATAAAAGATCCCATGGCTCTATTCGAAGAGGAGTTCCCTGGGAATCCTGCCCAACTTTTATCCCTCAATCAATAGTACTAAAACAGATTATCTGGTCATTTATCTCAAATGCGGTTATTGGGACCTCGCTTGTACATGTTGACAGTCTCATTTTCTAGATTCATTTGAATCCCCCACTCTCTTCACCCCACCATTGGCAGCCAAACCTTCAGCTATCTAAGCCCCAAGCCCTGGAAATTCCCCCCTAAGCCTCTCCACCACCACCACCTCTTTTCTGTTCCTTGAAACTTATCTCTGAACAAGCATTTAGTCAGCCGATCGAATATCTCCTCGTTTGGCTCTGCATCAATTTTTGTCTGTTTACACTCTTGTTTTGTCCACAAAAAGCAGGACAAATCCAATCCGGCCAATTACCGCCTCATCAGTCTACTCTCAAACAGCAAAGTGATGGAAGCTGTTGTTGATAGTGCTATCAAGAGGCATTTACTCACCAATAACCTGCTTATCAAAGCTCAGTTTGGGTTCCGCCAGGACCACTCGGCTCCAGACATCATGGTCCAAACATGGACAAAAGAGCTGAATTCCAGCGGTGAGGTGAGCTGAGGTGAGAGTGACTGCCCTGGACATCAAGACAGCATTTGACAGAGTGTAGCATCAAGGAGCCCGAAACTGAAGTCAATGGGAATCGGAGGAGGGGGGGGGAACTCTCTGCTGGCAAGAGTCATACCCAGCACAAAGGAAGATGGTTGAGGTTGTTGGAAGCCAAACATCTCAGCCCTGGGATATTGCTGCAGGAGTACCATGGGGCAGTGTCCTAGGCCTAACCATCTTCAGTTGCTTCATCAATGATCTTTCCTCCATAATGTCAGAAGTGAGGATGTTTGCTGCTGATTGCAAAGTGTTCAGTTCTATTCGCAACTCCTTAGATAATGAAGTAGTCTATGCCTGCATGTAGCAAGACTTGGACAACATTTAGGCTTGGGCTGTTAAGAGGCAAGTAACATTCACGCCACACAAGTGCCAGGCAATGACTATCTCCATCAAGAGAGCGTCTAACCACTGCCCCATGACATTCGACAACATTACCATTGCCAAATCCCCCAACATCAACATCCTGGAGGTCACCAGAAACTTAACTGGACCAGCCACATAAATATTGTGGCTACAAGAGCAAGTCGGAGGCTGGGTGTTTTGCAGCGAGTTTCTCACCTCCTGATTCCCCAAAGCCTTTCCATCATCTACAAGGCACAAGTCAGGAGTGTGATGAAACACTCACCACTTGCCTGAATGAGTGCAGCTCCAACACTACTCAAGAAGCTGGACACCATCCAAGACAAAGCAGCCCACTTGATTGGCACCCCATCCACCACCTTAAACATTCACTTCCTTCACCAACGATGCACCGTGGCTGCAGTGTGTACCATCTACAAGATGCATTGTAGCAACTCGCCAAGGCTTCTTCAACAGTACCTTCCAAACCCATGACTTCTACAAGGCTTCTTCAACAGTACCTTCCAAACCCATGACTTCTACTACCTGGAAGGACAAGGGCATCAAGTGCATGGGAACACCATCATTTCCAAGTTCCCCTTAAAGTCTCACACCATCCTGACTTGGAAATATATCGCCATTTCTTCATCGTCGCTGGGTCAAAATTCTGGAACTCCCTCCTTAACAGCACCAACAGTAACTTTACCATACAGACTGTAGTGGTTCAAGGCAACAGCTCACCACCACCTTCTCTAGGACAATTAGGGATAAACAATAAATGCTGGCTTTGCCAGCAATGCCCACATCCCAGGAACAAAAAAAAAACACTTGTGAAGCAACTTGGAAGTTTTCCTACTTTATATAAAATCAAATTGCTATTGCAACAGTTAGTACAATTCAAAAGTTGACTGTGATGCACTGTAGAACATCAGGGTCATAAAAGGCGCTTTATAAATATAAGTTCCTTCCTTTTTCTTATTAATACCAATTAAATTTTCTCCATATTTCCACATGAAATCCTGAAGGATCACAGTGTACATTTTTTTGCTGTGATTGTTTCTGTGAACATTTACCTTTATTATTCTGCACTTTATCAGTATTGATTAAAAACTTTTCCCAATCGCATTAAGGCTACTTAACTGCACATTCATCCAGTTTACCTAAACAAAAGCATTCCAAAATAATCGCAGTGATTAAATTTAGTTTTATAGCCTGGCTTGACTACAATACTATCTTCACACGCACAGCTTGCAATAGACAGTGGATTACTGTTCTGCTGCCATAGAACTTTCCATACTGTCCAAAACACTGCCATGCAGAAAGTGCAACAAAAGAGCACAAATATCATCTGTTAAATGTTTACTGTCACATTCATTCTCTATAGCACAATTAGTTCCATTGGAGAAATGTGACCAATGGTTTTTACATCTTCAAGCTGTACAAATCAGTGCAGGGGTCTTAATGTTACACAGTGTTCCAAATTTGTGATATGCGTATTCACTCCAATGATTATTCACTCCAATTACAATTAAAGAACAAAATGTCTACAATATTTATTTTTCGATTTTGTCAACACAAACATATTTTACTTAAGGTTGCTTTACCTTAACTATACAAAAGTGGATACTGACAGAAGATACAGTGCATAAACTCTCACATTCTGTATTAAGTTTCCCTAATCCTAAAGTGTACTTAGTCTGCACAATCTAGTGACATGGTGACATAATTATGGTGATGCTGGAAGTCACACTAATGACTCTACACATCTTTCAAGAAGCATCATCACTCCAGGCTATACAGCTCCTACTGGGCGATACAGACTCGGGCATTAGTGGTGGTATTATTTTTGAGGATCGCCATAATATCGGCCATTTTAAAAACCGCTAGTTTCGCCCTTTTTAATATGGGCAATAGCGATTTATTCCGTTGTGTAAGGCCGGCATCCATAGCAATGGCCGTTCTACGCACGATTCATGAGGTCAGGGGTCATCTGTGCATGCTCAGAAGACTTGAAAGCGAGCGAGCGAGAGCGAGTACAGAGAAAGCAGTCGATTAAAAAAAGCAGATAATACAAGTAGAGAAAGCATTTCAGTCGAATAAAAAAGATTATAAAAATTATAAAATTCAGATGGATTACGTGGAGTCGGGAATGTGATGTGGCAGAGATGGGTGGGAGAAGGAGAGCAAAAAGGTTTTCCGAGGAAGCGAATGCTGCCCTGGTCCACGAGGTGGAAACTCGTTGAGCCCAATTAACCTGGGGGGGGGGGGGGGGGGGGGGGGGGGCGAGGGATCCCTTCATCCAAGTCATTAATATAAATTGTAAATAGTTGAGGCCCGAGCACCA
This sequence comes from Pristiophorus japonicus, assembly GCF_044704955.1. Lineage (NCBI taxonomy): Eukaryota > Metazoa > Chordata > Chondrichthyes > Pristiophoridae > Pristiophorus > Pristiophorus japonicus. The sequence continues at coordinate 204,037,478 of NC_091981.1, forward strand.
ATCCCTGCAGCACCCCACTAGTTACTGTTTTCCAACCGGTATATGACCGGTTTATCCAGACTCTCTGTTTTCTATCAGTTAGCCAATTCTCTATCCATGCTAATATATTATCCCCAACCCCTTAAACTTTTATCTTGTGCAATAACCTTTTATGTGGCACCTTATCGAATGTCTTCTGGAAATCCAAATACACCACATCTACTGGTTCCCCCTTAACCACCCTGCTCGTTACATCCTCAAAGAACGGCAGCAAATTTATCACACGATTTCCCTTTCATAAAACCATGCTGATTCTGCTTGATTGAATTAAGCTTTTCCAAATATCCTGCTACTGCTTCTTTAATGACGGACTCCAGCATTTTCGAACGATAGATGTTAGGCTAACTGGTCTATAGTTTCCTGCTTTCTGTCTGCCTCCTTTTTTAAATAGGGGCATTACATTTGCGGTTTCCCAATCCCCTGGGACCTCCCCAGAATCCAGGAAATTTTGGTAGATTACAACCAATGTATCCAGCATCTCTGCAGCCACTTCCTTTAAGACCCTAGGATGCAAGCCATCAGGTCCACCTTTAGTCCCATTATTTTACCGAGTACTACTTCTTTAGTGATAGTGATTGTATTAAGTTCCTCCCTTCCTATAGCTCCTTGATTATCCACTATTGGGATGTTTTAGTGTCTTCTACCGTGAAGACCAATACAATTTATTTGTGCAAAGTCTTTGCCATTTCCCTGTGCCCCATTATTAATTCTTCAATCTCATCCTCTAGGGGACCAACATTTACTTCAGACACTCTTTTCCTTTTTATGTACCTGTAGAAACTCTTGCTATCTGTTTTTATATTTCATGCTAGTTTACTTTCATAATCTATCTTGCCTCTCTTTTTTTTTTTAGTCGTTCTTTGCTGGCTTTTAAAAATTTCTCAATCCTCTGGCCTCCCACTAGTCTTGGCCACATTGTATGCCCTCGTTTTCAAATTGATACCATCCCTTATTTCCTTAGTTAGCCAGTCTCATGGACATGATGAGCATGGAGAGGTCATGAGTGGAGATCGGAGAGAAATTGAAGAATGATGTGAGTTCGAGGCTAGGGCAGGGGAGAACCTTCGAGGAAGTCTGGCCTGGTGGGCTAGGGGAAGGAAGGGAAGTGGATGAAGCAACTGAATGGATGGTCTCAATCTTAGAGACAAAGAAGTCCACAAGCTCCTCACATTTGTTGTCAGAGGTGAGGGTGGAGAAACAAGAGAGAGGGGATTAAGAAGATGGTTGGCAGTGGAGACTAGAAGCCGGGGTTTATCTTTGCATTTCAGAATGATTCTGGAATAGTGAGCAATTTTAGAGCAGGACCCGATAATGCTTTATGTGGCTAAAGCAGCTATCCGCCATATCCGTTCAAGTCTGCATCCTTTGGACTTAAGGGAACGAAGATGAGGGCCGTACCAGAGGAAATGGCCAGGGTAAGAGAATAATTGTTTGCGTAGGGACTAGGGCATCAAAGGTGGTGATGAGGGTGTGGTTGAGCAGATCGGTAACTGCAGAAATATTGTGATGAATGGAGGGCCAAAGGCTGGACAGTTGGGATTTCATGTGCAGTTGTAAGAGAGTTGCGAGAGTTGTTATTTTTCCAGGGACAGACACAGAAGGAGGTCGGGTAGCAGGGGGAGGGATGGAAGGGGATGTGGGTGGAGAGCGATGAGGAAGTGGTCAGAGATGGCCTTATTTGCAATCAATACTATTTAACGCAGAGAAGTGTGAAGCGATATATTTTGGTAGGAAGAATGAGAAGAGGCAATATGAACTAAATGGTCCAATTTTAAAGACGATACAGGAAGAGAGGGAATGGGGATGTATGTACACAAAACTTTGAAAGTGGTACGATAAATTGAGAAGGCTGTTACAAAAGCATATGGGATCCTTGGCTTCATTAATAGAAGAGTACAAAAATAATGAAGTTATGCTAAACCTTTATAAAACACTGGTTAGGTCTCAGCTGGAGTATAGTGTTCAATTCTGCTAAAGAATAGATGAAGGGCGAATATCAGAGGGTACCCAAACGTCTTCATAAACACAAATAGTAAAAGGAAGGGTGGGCCGATTAGGAAGATGTCAAGACCTTCAAGATGGTGCAGGAGATTTTCTAGAATGGTACCAAGGATGAGGAACTTCAGTTATGTGGAGAGACTGGAAAAGCTGGGGTTGATCTCCTTAGAGGAGAGAAAGTGAAGAGGAGATTGGTGTTCAAAATCATGAATGGTTTTAATCGAGTAAATAAGGAGAAATTGTTTCCAGTGGCAAAAGGGTCGGTAACCGGAGGGCACAGATTTAAGATGATTGGCAAAAGAACCAGAGGCGAAATGAGGAACATTTTTTTATTAAACGCAGCGAGCTGTTGTGATCTAAAATGCGCAGCCTGAAAGGATGGTGGAAGAAGATCCAATAGTAACATTCAAAAGGGAATTTACAGGGCTATGGGGAAAGAGCAGGGGAGTGGGATTAATTGGATAGCTCTATCAAAGAGCCAGTACAGACACGATGGGCCAAATGGCCTCCTTCTGTGCCATATCATTCTATGATTCTAACAGCAGGACTTGGTAAAACAGGTTACATATCCTGGTAAAATGTAATGTTATGCAATTTTATTAAAAACACAAGAATCATGCTGCCAAAAAACTGTATAGACCTGTTGGTAAATGATATACCATAGGTAATTTGGAGTCCTAGTCAATCAAAAGCTCCTACAAAAAAGTGTTTCACAATCTTAAGTCTTCATAAGAACATAAGAAATAGGAACAGGAGTAGGTCATGCGGTCCCCTCGAGCCTGCTCCGCCATTCAGTATCATGGCTGATCTGATCATGGACTCAGCTCCACTTCCCCGCCCGCTCCCCATAACCCCTTATCGTTGAACGGTCTATTTCTGTCTTAAATTTATTAAATGTTCCAGCTTCCACAGCTCTAAGGCTGCAAATTCCACAGATTTACAACCCTCAGAAGAAATTTCTCCACAGCTCTGTTTTAAATGGGCGGCCCCTTATTCTAAGATCATGCCCTCTAGTTCTCGTCTCCCCATCAGTGGAAACATCCTCTCTGCATCCACCTTATCAAGCCTCCTCATAATCTTATAAATTTCGATTAAGATCACCTCTCATTCTTCTGAATTCCAATGAGTAGAGGCCCAACCTACTCAACTTCTCCTCATAAGTCAGCCCCCCTCATCCCCGGAATCAACCTCGTGAACCTTCTCTGAACTGCCTCCAAAGCAAGTATATCCTTTCGTAAATATGGAAACCAAAACTGCACGCAGTATTCTAGATGTGGCCTCACCAATACCTTATATAGCTGTAGCAAGACTTCCCTACTTTTATACTCCATCCCCTCTGCAATAAAGGCCAAGATACCGTTGGCCTTCCTGATCACTTGCTGTACCTGCATATTATCCTTTTGCGTTTCATGCACAAGTAACCCCAGGTCCCGCTGTACTGCGGAACTCTGCAATCTTTCTCTATTTAAATAACTTGCTCTTTGATTTTTTTTCTGCCAAAGTGCATGACCTCACACTTTCCAACATTATACTCCATCTGCCAAATCTTTGCCCACTCACTTAGCCTGTCTCTGCCCATTTGCAGATTTTGTGTCTCCTCCTCACACATTGCTTTTCCTCCCATCTTTGTATCAAAGCAACTTGGCTACGTTACATTCAGTTCCTTCTTCCAAGTCATTAGTATAGATTGTAAATAGTTGGGGTCCCAGCACTGATCCCTGCAGCACCCCACTAATTACTGGTTTCCAACCAGAGAATGAACCATTTATCCCGACTCTGTTTTCTGTTAGTTAGCCAATCCTCTATCTATGCTAATATAATCTTCTTTCCACATGAATTTGTGAACTTGTACATATTTGTACAATGTATGAATGATTAAGATATTTTGTATCATCAGGATATACAACCTAGTGGAACTTCTGAATTAAAACAACTAGACCATAGAAAAACACAAGATACCTGATAAGGCAGGGGGGAAAGAATGTCAATGTCAGGCCCCGAATGGTAAAATCATACAAATGGTTTGAAAGGGAATGTTACTTGAAATATGGCCAGGAAGAAATATTACTCATACTGGAAAAAATTTGAGCACCTAACCTCAATTGTTTATTCAGGTACTGTTTATAGCAAAAGGCTATACATGTTATGAGATTGGTTCAAATTGTAAAGGACCAATTTTCCCCTACTTGTATTTTCAAACAATCGGCCACAAAGTAAATGTCAAGCTTTCTGCAATCAACTTACCATAGAATTTTAGAAAAGAAAACCTACAGTTTCTTTTTCTCAAACTTGCATGAGAGTCTTTTCTTTTTATCCAAGTAATTTAACTTCATGAAAATGATACTTTTTCTGAAGAGAACCATGACTTCAAATGTGAATCAGAACCTCACAATTAAACACCAAGACTGCATGCTCCATCTTTCGATATTACCCGATTAATTCAAACCACTGTCTAACACTCAACCACTCTTGATGCTCTATAAAGTGCATGATGAAAATTGTTCTATTTCTGGACAGGCTCTTTTGGCACCTCTCTTGCACTTCTGGAAAGGATACAAGAAAAGGCCCACCATCTTAGACAATTCACATCAATCTGTGTAATAAATTCTCTCACCTTTTCTTTACTTGATCAATACTTCCACAGAGAGTGCTTCTCTAAATTTCTTCTTTTTTCCTCTTGAGCTCCAAATAAAAATAAACTATATGATCTTCCTCTCCCCTGCAGATTCATTGTGTTGAAATTAAGATTCATCAGTCTCTTACAAGCTCGTTCCTTTTTTTCCCCCCCCAGAACCTTAAAACTGTGAAATTCCTTGCTTTTCTCAGAATTCCTTCTTTCTACAATCTTTATATTTTTTAAACCTAAACTTGGTGTCAACTGCTCACTATTTCCCAATTTACACAGGCCCTGAAGTTATGCCATGAGAAAGTCTACTCCTTATAATTAAAAGTTGCTTTTGCACTAAAAAAAATCAATGTATCCAGTAAACTGAATTAAGCAAAGTGCATAACACAAAGTGGAAACTTCATGCTCAAAAAATTTGAATCAGATCATTGAATCAAATGACTTTGAATTGAGAGACTAATAAGAGACATATAAACAAACTGTAAAAGCTTACATAGGTATGTACAAAGGAAAAGATTAACAAAAGTAAATGTGGGTCTCTTACAGGCTGAGACAGAAGAAATTATAATGGGGAATAAAGAAATGGCAGAGAAATTAAACAAATACTTTGAGTCTGTCTTCGTGGAAGATGCAGCAAAAAAACCCTCAAATTATGAGAGCCAAGGGTCGAGCGAGAATGAGGAACTGAAAGAAATTTGTATTAGTAAAAAAAATAGTACTGCAGAAATTAATGGGACTGGAAGCCGATAAATCCCCTGGACTTGATGGCCTACATCCTAAAGTTTTAAAAGAGGTGGCTATAGAGATTGTGGATGCTATGGGTGTCATCTTCCAAAATTCCATAGATTCTAGAAAGGTTCCTGTGGGTTGTTGGGAGGTAGCAAATGTAACCCCTCTATTTAAGAAATGAGGGCGAGAGAAAATGGGAAACTACAGACCAGTTAGCCTGACATCTGTAGTAGGGAAAATGCTAGAATCTATTACCAAGGATGTGGTAACAGGGCACTTAGAAAATAATAATAGGATTGGGCACGTCAACGTGGACTTTTGAAAGGGAAATCGTGTTTAACAAATCTATTAAGTGTTTTTTTTGAGGTTGTACTAGCAAAATAGATAAGGGGGAACCAGTGGATGTGGTGGTATTTGGATTTTCAGAAGGCATTCGATAAGGTGTCACACAACAGGTTATTACACAAAATTAGGGCTCATGAGATTGGGGGTAATATACTAGCATGGATTGAGGATTGGTTAAAAACAGAAAACAGAGTAGGAATAACCAGGTCATTTTCAGGTTGCCAGGCTGTAACTAGTGGGGTATGGCAAGGATCAGTGCTTGGGCCCCAGCTATCCACAATCTATAATCAATGATTTGGATGAGGGGACCAAATGTAATATATTCATGTCTGCTGATGATACAAAGCTAGGTGGGAATGTAAGTTGTGAGGAGGATGCAAAGATGCTTCAAGGGGACATAGACATGCTAAGTGAGGGGCAAGAACATGGCAAATGGAATATAATGTGGAGAAATGTGAAGTTATCCACTTTGATAGGAAAAATAGAAACAGTATTTTTTTTTATAAATGGGGAGAGATTGGGAAATGTTGCCGTTCAGAGGGAACTGGGTGTCCTTGTACACGAATCACTGAAAGTTAACATGCAGGTACAGCAAGCAATTAAGGGGGCAAATGGTATGTTGGCCTTTAAAATAAGAGGATTTGAGTATGAGTAAAGATAGCTTACTGCAATTATATATGGCCCTGGTGAGACCACACCTGGAGTATTAGGTACAGTTTTGGTCTCCTTACCTAAGGAAGGATATACTTGCCACAGAGGGAGTGCAACAAAGGTTCACCAGACTGATTCCTGGATGGGGGGGGGGGGGGGTTGTCCTAGATGGAGAGATTGAGTAGACTCAACCTATATCCTCGAGAGTTTAGAAGAATGAGGTGATCTCATTGAAACATACAAAATTCTTACAGGGCTTGACAGGGTAGATGCAGGGAGGATGTTTCCTCTGGCTGCGCAGTCTAAAACCAGGGGTCAGTCTCAGAATAAGAGCATAAGAAATAGGAGCAGGAGTCGGCCATTAGGCCCCTCGAGCCTGCTCCGCCAATCAATAAGATCATGGCTACTTCCCTGCCCGTTCCCCATAACCTTTTACTCCCTTATTGCTCAAAAATCTGTCTATCTCCACCTTAAATATATTCAATGACCCAGCCTCCATAGCTCTCTGGGGCAGAGAAATCCATATATTTACAACACTCAGAAGAAATTTCTCCTCATCTCAGTTTTAAATGGGCGGCCCCTTATTCTGAGACTAAGTCCCCTAGTTTTAATTTGCCCCATGAATGGAAATATCCTCTCTACATCCACCTTGTCAAGCACCCTCATTATCTTATACGTTTCGATAAGATCACCTCTCATTCTTCTGAATTCCAATGAGTAGAGGCCCAACCTACTCAACCTTTCCTCATAAATCAACCCCCTTATCTCTGGAATCAACCTTGTGAACCTTCTCTGAACTGCCTCCAAAGCAAGTATATCCTTTCGTAAATACGGAAACCAAAACTGCACGCAGTATTCCAGGTGTGGCCTCACCAATACCATGTATAACTGTAGCAAGACTTCCTTGCTTTTATACTCCATCCCCTTTGCAATAAAGGCCAAGATTCCATTGGCCTTCCTGATCACTTGCTGTACCTGCATACTAACCTTTTGTGTTTCATGCACAAGTATCCCCAGGTCCCGCTGTACTGCAGCACTTTGCAATTTTTCTCCATTTAAATTATATTTTGCTTCTCTATTATTTCTGCCAAAGTGGATAACCTCACATTTTCCCACATTATATTCCAGCTGCCAAATTTTTGCCCACTCACTTAGCCTGTCTATATCCCTTTGCAGATTATGTGTATCCTCCTCACAATTTGCTTTTCCACACATCTTTGTATCATCAGCAAACTTGGCTACATTACACTCAGTCCCTTCATCCAAGTCATTAATATAGATTGTAAATAGTTGAGGATCAAGCAACGATCACTGCGGCACCCCACTATTCATTGTTTTCCAACCGGAAAATGACCCATTGATCCCGACTCTCTGTTTTCTGTTAGTCAGCCAATCCTCTATCTATGCTAATATATTACTCCCAACCCCGTGAGCTTTTATCTTGTGCAGTAACCTCTTATGTGGCACCTTATCGAATGCCTTCTGGAAATCCAAATACACCACATCTACTGGAGCGGCACGGTCGGATGGAAGGAGCGGCGCGAGATTGCAGAGCGACGTGATCAGGGCCCAGAAGAGGGGTGAGTTCAGGGCCCAGCTGAGGGGAGGGCCCTGGGGCAGCACGGACCAGCCCACACTGCGATATGTGTGCGCACTAGGTCCGTGCAGCAGAGCTGGTCTCCAATCATTTTGGTTAATCTTTGCCACTGGACCAAGACCTAGCTCTGTCAAGCCTGTGTGGTGGCTGGTGTGCAACGGCCACCACACATTAAAAAAAAATCCACGCACAGGCATCTTCCACCCTTGAATATGTAGTTCGGGACCTGGAATATCAGGTCCTTCATTGAAACATCTGTGAACTCCTCCCTTTTTGGTGTGGAAGCAAGTCATCCTCAATACGAGAGACCGTCTAAGAAGAGAATATTCAAGAATAAATCAAGGAATATGGGGATAGTGCAGGAAAGTGGAGTTGAGGTCGAAGATCAGCCATGATCTTATTGAATGGCGAAGCAGGCTCGAGGAGCCAAATGGCCGACTCCTGCTCCTAATTCTTATGTTAAAAGTAGAATGTACAAGTATACGTTCACTAAATCCTCTCTCTGTTTGGATGTCAGCAAGTCCCTTTTATTTCTCAACTTTAAAAACTTCAAAGCAATACATAGTTCTATGCAGCATGTAACAGTATCAAAATTACCTCAGATTGTCATTTAAAAATCATTATCTGGTGGGCAGGCAATTAGAACCCAAGTGCTTTCATCGAAGACCTTGGGCTTAAACCAGTCTGAATGGATGAGATCCAAGTCTCAGAATTCGAAGTGAAGTCAGTCTGGGCGGGAACTACAGGGTACAGAGTCCACTGCACAAACCTGCTAATAGTTTAATATTACTGTTAAAACTTTTAGATAACATAGGATGGCTGGTGTGACAAACTGATTAGTCATACTTGTGCAGTAACGGTGCCCTTCTGAAATCAGGGTTGAAGTACATGTTGGGAAGTATGTTAGACTTGCATAATTCTGCTATATAAAATTAATTCATGCAAACAAGGAGGTGCAAAAATTAAAGAATACATCTAATTTTATAACACGAGCACTTATCTGAAATAAAAGTAACTGAAGCAAGAGTAGATATTTCAATTAGTGCTACAAGTAAAATATCACAATTAAAAATGTAATTGATTGGACCAAATCGTCTTTTCAATTTTTGCAAATAATTGCGATTGTGTACCCCTAAGTTACTAAGTGTCCCAGATCAGTTAGGGACAGAAGCAATAAGTTAATTTTTTAATTTGGCCTGCTTAGTTACTCCAAAGTATACTCCTCCCACCCCCAATAAAATTTCAAGTACATAACAAATGCATAATTTCTCCCAACTCCCACTTTTTATAGTCTGCAGCCAAAATTCAATGGTTATTAAAAACAAGCTAATTTTTAAAACTATTCTTCAAAAGAGTGGAATATCAAAAAACATCTAAAATGGTTGATTAGTCAATAGAGAGGTTGCCAAACAGTGAGGAGGACTATAAAAGGACTTCATGACGGCAGATTAGTGGAATAGGCAGATAGGTGACCAATGCAATTTAATGAGATAATACATTGTGTGAGGAATAAAAGAAAAAGCAGAGAATGTAAGCATACACTCAATAGAAAGATGGGAAAGGAGTGTGTAATTCCCTGAAAGTGCGAGCACAAAAAAATAAAGCCAAACAGCCTACAGCATTTGGGGTTTTAGAATTAAGGGTAGAATAGAGTATAAAGAACAAATTATGAATTTAAAAGAAACATTAATTTGGCCATGTAAGGATTGTGTACAGTTTTGGGCACCCTATCGTAGGGCTCAAAATTGGCACATTCCTTTTTTCGGCGCACTCACCAGAGATGCGCTGCTTTTCTGCGTTGAAAAGTATTCCGAAAAAAATTGCTCCGCACTTTGGCCGTTGTCCGGCCTCTCCCGGGTCTTCGCACAGCGTGGCCAGTCTGGTCGGGGACGGAGCCAGCGTCCTGCGCTGAAAACAGTGCCGGAACGTCTGTACATGCGCGTTGGAGTGTGCGCGCATGCGCAGTAGCTCCTCGCCCCCAGCCTCTCAGTGTGTTGCTGCAGCGTGGGACCCGATCATCATCATACCGGCTGCCGTTGCATCCCGCCCCTATCCCAGGCCGAGTGGCCTACCGCACGGGCCGGCCCGCTGCCATCCCGGGCTGAAGATAAAGGTAGGGTAGGACTTGCTTCTATTTTTTATTTGGATATTTTGAAAAAATTATGTAAATATGTTTTGTCTCATGAAAAAATAGCGGTGACCATTTGTCAAGCCTATTCACCTAGTGCTATTGTGAAAGAAGAACATAAGTGACGGAGGAACAGAGAGAATATCTTATTTATTGAAGTAGACTTTATTTAGATAATATGGGCTCAATTTTGGCCCAGTATAATCATTGCAAACAAATAGTTGTTTAAATTAGTTGTGAGATTAGGGCAATTTAATTCAACTTTCTTTTACTGAAATGAAAGGGATAGACAAGATAGAGGCAGAGAGGTTGTTTCCACTGGTCAGGGAGACGAGAATAGGGGGCACAGCCTCAAAATACGGGGGAGCCAATTTAAAACCGAGTTGAGAAGGAATTTCTTCTCCCAGAGGGTTGTGAATCTGTGGAATTTTCTGCCCAAAGAAGCAGTTGAGGCTAGCTCATTGAATGTATTCAAATCACAGATAGATAGATTTTTAACCAATAAGGGAATTAAGGGTTACGGGGAGCGGGCGGGTAAGTGGAGCTGAGTCCATGGCCAGATCAGCCATGATCTTGTTGAATGGCGGAGCAGGCTCGAGGGGCTAGATGGCCGACTCCTGTTCCTAGTTCTTATGTTCTTATGTTATGTTCTTTTATTTTTGTAGTTTAAGCTTCCATGAATGCTTCTGTTGTATAGCAAATTAACTTTGCGAAGTTTGTCATATGATGTCCTGTATAGCTGTTTGATCCAATTCACATTCTTTAGTCAAGTCATTAAGTTCTGCTGAACTCCGATGTATTTCTTAACTCTCCGCAAGGGTTTTCTGAAGTGGCCACATACGCTGGCCTAAGTAGATTTGGAGTAACTATTAGCTGGCCAAAGTGGCCTAAATGGCCAAAACGAGTGTAGGTGGCTGGTAACGCCCCCTTTTGAGAAAAACTAAACTAAACTAAACAAATCGTAACTAACACACTTACACTGGCGCAAAATGGGGATTCTTAAGATACACCAGAAAAGTCAAGTTGCAAAAAAAAAAACGGAACATCTCCTGGCCAATTTTGAGCCCATAGAAAGGACATTAAAGCCATACAGCATAGATTCACCAGGATGATGCCAGAATAGGAACCTAGTTATGAGGAGTGATGTGATACTGGGACTATTTCCACTGGCAAATAGAAAATTAAGTGGCATTTAATAAGAGTTTTTAAAATTTTGGAGGATTTCTATAGCGTAAATAGGGAAAAACAATTTTCCATGGTACAGGAGTCAGTCATCAATTTAAAATAATCTCTAAAAGCGAGGAGAGATTTGGTTACACAGTACACCGAAGCATGGAATGCTCTATCTCGGTGGTTAAGGCAGTGACTTAATTGCATCTTTTCATGGAAAACATATGAAGCAGAGGAAGACATATGGAGAAAGCAGTGCGTGGGATTAGTTTTGAATTGCTGTGGGCAACAGCTGATATGGACACAATGGGACGAATGGCCTCCCTCACGTGCTGAAAATTTCTATGGTTCTATGCATTCTGCTCACATATTGGTCAAGTCATTATGTTGTCCTTTGGGAAAATTAAATCGGCTGCTTTAAATTTATCTGGTTGAAAAAACTGCATTTTAGTTTTATAGACAGGTTTATAATGTCTTTAGCTGTCATTTTGTGGCACATCGATTATACAGTACAGAAAAGGATCATTAGGTCTATCTGATCTATGCCAGCCTTTATGCTCCACAAAGAAACATAGAAAATAGGTGCAGGAATAGGCCATTCGGCCCTTCGAGACTGCACCACCATTCAATATGATCATGGCTGATCATACAACTTCAGTACCCCATTCCTGCTTTCTCTCCATACCCCTTGATCCCTTTAGCTGTAAGGGCCACATCTAATTCCCTTTTGAATATATCTAACGAACTGGCCTCAACAACTTTCTGTGGTAGAGAATTCCACAGGTTCAAAATTCTCTGCATGAAGAAGATTCTCCTCATCTCGGTCCTAAATGGCTTACCCCTTATCCTTAGACTGTGACCCCTGATTCTGGACTTCCCCAACATCGGGAACATTCTTCCTGCATCTAACCTGTCCAATCCAGTCAGAATTTTATATATTTCTATCAGATCCCCTCTCATTCTTCTAAATTCCAGTGAATATAAGCCTAGTCAATCCAGTCTTTCTTCATGTGTCAGTTCTGCCATCCCGAGAATCAGTCTGGTGAACCTCCGCTGCACTCCCTCAATAGCAAGAATGTCCTTCCTCAGATTAGACCAAAACTGTACACAAAATTCAAGGTGTGGCCTCACCAAGGCCCTGTACAACTGCAGCAAGACCTCCCAGCTCCTATACTCAAATCCTCTGGCTATGAAGGCCAACATGCCATTTGCCTTCTTCACCGCCTGCTGGTCCTGCATACCAACTTTCAATGACTGATGTACCATGACATCCAGGTCCCGTTGCACCTCCCCTTTTCCTAATCTGTCACCATTCAGATAATATTCTGCCTCCCTGTTTTGCCGCCAAAGTGGATAACCTCACATTTATCCACATTATACTGCATCTGCCAAGCATTTGCCCACTCACCTAACCTGTCCAAGTCACCCTGCAGCCTCTTAGCATCCTCCTCACAGCCCACACTGCCACCCAGCTCAGTGTCATCTGCAAACTTGGAGATATTACATTCAATTCCTTCGCCCAAATCATTAATGTATATTCTAAATAGCTGGGGGCCCAGCATTGAACCTTGCGGTACACCACTAGTCACTGCCTGCCATTCTGAAAAGGACCCGTTTATTCCTACTCTTTGCTTCCTGTCTGCCAACCAGTTCTCTATCCACGTCAATACATTACCCCCAATACCATGTGCTTTAATTTTGCACACAAATCTCTTGTGTGGGACCTTGTCAAAAGCTTTTTGAAAGTCCAAATACACCACATCCACTGGTTCTCCCTTGTCCACTCTACTAGTTACATCCTCAAAAAATTCTAGAAGATTTGTCAAGCATGATTTCCCTTTCATAAATCCATGTTGACTTCGACCGATCCTGTCACTGCTTTCCAAATGCGCTGCTATGACATCATTAATAATTGATTCCAACATTTTCCCCATTACCGATGACAGGCTAACTGGTCTATAATTCTCTGTTTTCTCTCTCCCTCCTTTTTTAAAAAGTGGGTTACATTAGCTATCCTCCAATCCATAGGAACTGATCCAGAGTCTATAGAATGTTAGAAAATGACCACCAATGCGTCCACTATTTCTAGAGCCACTTCCTTAAGTACTCTGGGATGCAGACAATCAGGCCCTGGGGATTTATCGGCCTACAATCCCATCAATTTTCTAAACACAATTTCCTGACTAATAAGAATTTCCTTCAGTTCCTCCTTCTTGCTAGATCCTCGGTCCCCTAGTATTTCCAGAAGGTTATTTGTGTCTTCTTTAGTGAAGACAGAACTAAAGTATTTGTTCAATTGGTCTGCCATTTCTTTGTTCCCCATTATAAATTCACCTGATTCTGACTGCAAGGGACCTACATTTGTCTTCACCAATCTTTTTCTCTTCACATATCTATAGAAGCTTTTGCAGTCCATTTTTATGTTCCCTGTAATCTTACTCTCATACTCTATTTTCCCCCTCCTAATTAAATCCTTTGTCCTCTTCTGCTAAATTCTAAATTTCTTCCAGTCCTCAGGTTTGCTGCTTTTTCTGGCCAATTTATATGCCTCTTCCTTGGATTTAACACTATTCCTAATTTCCCTTGTTAGCTACAGTTGAGCCACCTTCCCCGTTTTATTTTTACTCCAGACAGGAATGTACAATTGTTGAAGTTCATCCATGTGATCTTTAAATGTTTGCCAATGCCTATCCACCGTCAACCATTTAATTATCACTCGCCAGTCTATTCTAGCCAATTCACATCTCATACCATCGAAGTTACCTTTCCCCAAGTTCAGGACTCGAGTCTCTGAATTAACTGTGTCACTCTCCATCTTAATAAAGAATTCTACCATATTATGGTGACTCTTCCCCAAGGGGGCCTCGCACAACAAGATTGTTAATATGTCCTTTCTCATTACACATCACCCAGTCTAGGATGGCCAGCCCTCTAGTTGGTTCCTCGACATATTGGTCTAGAAAACCATCCCTAATACACTCCAGGAAATCCTCCTCCACCGCATTGCTACCAGTTTGGTTAGCCCAGTCGATATGTAGATTAAAGTCACCCATGTAGATTAAACTCCTCCCCAACAGCACTAGCAAACACTCCCCCTAGGACATTGGTTCCGGTCCTGCCCAGGTGCAGACCGTCCGGTTTGTATCCCACCTCCTCCAGAACTGGTTCCAATGTCCCAGGAATTTGAATCCCCCCCCTTGCACCATTCCTCAAGCCACGTATTCATCTTAACTATCCTGCTATTTCTACTTTGACAAGCACGTGGCACTGGTAGCAATCCTGAGATTACTACCTTTGAGGTCCTACTTTTTCATTTAATTCCAAGCTCCCTAAATTCAGCTTGTAGGACCTCATCCCGTTTTTTACCGATATCGTTGGTACCGAAATGCACCACGACAACTGGCTGTTCACCCTCCCCCTCCAGAATGCTCTGCAGCCACTCCGAGACATCCTTGACCCTTGCACCAGGGAGGCAGTATACCATCCTGGAGTCTCGATTGCGGCCGCAGAAACGCCCATCTATTCCCCTTACAATAGAATCCCCTACCACTATAGCTCTCCCACTCTTTTACCTGCCCTCCTGTGCAGCAGAGCCACCCATGATGCCATGAACTTGGCTGCTGCTGCCTTCTCCTGATGAGACATCTCCCCCAATAGTACCCAAAACGGTGTATCTGTTTTGGAGGGAGATGACTGCAGGGGACCCCTGCACGACCTTCCTTTCACTGCTCTGCCTGATGGTCACCCATTCCCTATCTGCCTGACTAACCTTTACCTGCGGTGTGACCAACTCACCAACGTGCTAATCACGACATCCTCAGCATCGCGGATGCTCCAGAGTGAATCCATGCGCAGCTCCAGTGCCGCAATGCGGCCTGTCAGCAGCTACAGCTGGATACACTTCCTGTATACATAGTAGTCAGGGACACTGGCAGCGTGCATCTCTGACTTCCCACATTGCAGAGGAGGAGCATGACACGGGTCTGGGCTCTCCTGCCATGACTTAACCCTCGAATTAATAATGCACTTCCTCCTGCCCCTTTTCATTTAATCCGATCAGCATATCCTTGTATTCCTTTCCAATTTCCTAGAAACCCTTAACTGCATCTATGCTTCTTGTCTCAACTACTCCTTGTGGTAGCGTTCCACATTTTTACCACTCTTTGGGTAAAGTAGTTCCTCCTGAATTGACTACTGGATTTATTAATAACCATCTTATGCTTACGGCCTGTAGCTTTGGTCTCCCATAATTGGGAACATTTTCTCTACATCTACTCTATCAAACCCTTTCATTATCTTAAAGATCTCTATCAGATCACCCCTCAGCATTCTCTTTTCTGGAGAAAAGAGCCCCAATCTGTTCAGCCTACCATGGTAAGTATATCCCATCAGTTCTGGTATCATCCTTCTGAATCATTTTTGTACTTTCACCAATGCTTCTATATCCTTTTGATAATATGTACACCAGAACTATGCACAGTACTCCAAGTGAAGTCGAACCAAGGTCCGATTTAGGTTTAATAGAACTTCTCTGCTTTTCAATTCTATCCCTTTAGAAATGAACCCCATTCCTTTTTTAAAATGGCCTCATTAACCTGTGTCGCTACTTTGTGATTTGAGTATCTGTACCCCTTGATCCCTTTTGCTCCTCTACCCTATTCAGACTCTTCGTGGAAGCAAGTCTTCCTCGATACCAAGGGACTGTCTATGATCTGATGATGATCCAAGCAGTATGTGGCCTCCTTATTCTTCTGACTAAAATATACCACCTCACACTTAGCGATATCGACAATTAATTTGCAAATTACACATCCATTCTGAAAGTTTATTAATGCCTTTCTGCATTGTCACATTCTTCCTTTGTATTAACTACACCCTCCAATTTGGTGTCATCTGTAAACTTTGAAATTGAACTTCCGATTCCAGAGTCCAAATCATTAAGGTAAATTGTGAATAACAGTGGTTCCAGCATCGATCCCGGTGGAACGCCACTTTCCACCCTTTGTCAGTCTGCGTAGCTACCCTTAACCCGTACTTTGTTTTCTATTTTGTAGCCAGCTTGCTATCTGTTCATGACTCCACATGCTCTGACCTTAGTCATGAGTCTACTATGCGGTACCTTGTAAAAGGCTTTCTGAAAATCCAAATATATAACATCCACTACATTACCTTTGCTTATTCTGTTACTACAAAGAATTCAATAAGGTTGGTTAAGCATGACCTTCCCTTTTGAAATGTGTATTGACATTATATGAGAGGGGGGGGGCAGAGCGAGGGGGGGGGGGAAGAGCGAGGGGGGGGGGGGAAGAGCGAGGGGGGGGGAGAGCGAGGGGGGGGGGGGAGAGCGAGGGGGGGGGGGAAGAGCGAGGGGGGGGGGGGAAGAGCGAGGGGGGGGGGGAAGAGCGAGGGGGGGGGGGAAGAGCGAGGGGGGGGGGGAAGAGCGAGGGGGGGGGGGGAAGAGCGAGGGGGGGGGGGGAAGAGCGAGTGGGGGGGGGAAGAGCGAGTGGGGGGGGAAGAGCGAGTGGGGGGGAAGAGCGAGTGGGGGGGAAGAGCGAGTGGGGGGGAAGAGCGAGTGGGGGGGAAGAGCGAGTGGGGGGGAAGAGCGAGTGGGGGGGAAGAGCGAGTGGGGGGGAAGAGCGAGTGGGGGGGAAGAGCGAGTGGGGGGGAAGAGCGAGTGGGGGGGAAGAGCGAGTGGGGGGGGAAGAGCGAGTGGGGGGGGAAGAGCGAGGGGGGGGGAAGAGCGAGGGGGGGGGGAAGAGCGAGGGGGGGGGGAAGAGCGAGGGGGGGGGGAAGAGCGAGGGGGGGGGGAAGAGCGAGGGGGGGGGGAAGAGCGAGGGGGGGGGAAGAGCGAGGGGGGGGGAAGAGCGAGGGGGGGGGGAAGAGCGAGGGGGGGGGGAAGAGCGAGGGGGGGGGAAGAGCGAGGGGGGGGGAAGAGCGAGGGGGGGGGAAGAGCGAGGGGGGGGGAAGAGCGAGGGGGGGGGAAGAGCGAGGGGGGGGGGAAGAGCGAGGGGGGGGGAAGAGCGAGGGGGGGGGGAAGAGCGAGGGGGGGGAAGAGCGAGGGGGGGGGAAGAGAGCGACGGGGGCGGGGGAGAGGGGGAAAGAGGGGTCAACCCCTCTTAGAATCTTACATGTTTCGATGAAATCACCTTTCATTCTTCTAAACTTGAGAATAGACGCATTCTACTCAATCTCTCCTCATAGGACAGCCCTCTTATTCCAGGAATCAATCCAGTGAACCTTTGTTGCACTCCCTCCAAGGCAAGTATATCTGTTGTCGGGTAAGTAGACCAAAACGGCATAAAGTACGCAAGGTGTGGTCTCACCAAAGCCCTGTACAATTGCAACAAAACTTCCTTACTCAAGTACTCCAATGCCCTTGCAATAAAGGTTAACATACCATTTGCCTTCCTAATTGCTTGCTATATTTGCATGCTGTGTTTTGTGTACAAGGACGCCCAAATCCCTCTGAATACCAACATTTAATAGTTTCTCACCATTTAAAAAATATGCTGTTTTTCTATTCTTCCGACCAAAGTGAATAACCTCAAATTGAATATAATGTGGGGCAATCTGCCACCTTACTGTCACTCACTTAATCTTTGCAGACTCGGTGTCCTCCTCATAGATTATTTTCCCACCTAACTTGGATACATTCACAAAGGAAAGGGTTAACGCAGATACTGTTATCGAGGAGGAGTGTGATATACTGGATGAAATAAATACAGTGAGAGAGGAAGTATTAAGGGGTTTAGCAGCTTTGAAAGTAGGTAAGTCCCTAGGCCCGGATGAAATGCATCCCAGGCTGTTGAGCGAAGTAAAAGAATAGCAGAGGCCTTGACCATCATTTTCCAGTCCTCTTTGGATCTGGGCATGGTGCCGGAGGATTGGAGGACTGCTAATATAGTACCCTTGTTTAAGAAGGGAGAAAGGGATAGGCCGAGTAATTACAGGCCTGTCAGCCTAACCTCAGTGGTGGGAAAATTGCTGGAAAAAATCCTGAAAGACAAGATAAATCTACATTTGGAAAGGCAAGGATTAATTAGGGACAGTCAGCACGGATGTGTTAAGGGAAGATCGTGTTTGACTAACCCGATTGAATTTTTTGAGGAGGTAATCAAGAGGGTCGATGTTAGTGCGTACGATGTAGTATAAATGGACTTTAGCAAGGCTTTTGATATGGTCGGAGTGCAATGGCAGGTCAGAGTGCAAAGGTAAGAGTTTGGTAAGTGGGAGTGGGAGGTGTTGCTTTGTCTTGTTTTCCCCACCAGTGCTGACTCCCCGACCTGGGAGGAAAAGAAAACGAAGTGTGACGTCACAGCAAGAGGTTCGGGGACATCGGAGCGGCCTATAAAGGCCCAGCGGCAGTTGGAGAGGCGGGAGTTCAGGGACACCGGAGCAGCCTATAAAAGGCCAGCTGGTGCAGCTGCAGCAGGGAGAGAAGGCAAAAGAGAAGTAGAAAGAAATCGAATGGTGACATCACAGCCAAGGTGGTAAGTGATTGGTGAGCAGTTTTTTCTTTTTCTTTTCTTTATCAGTAAGTAACCTTTAGCATTATTGTTGCCAAATTAAGTTAATCTAGGGGTTAAGTCATGGCAGGAGAGCTCGGATACGTGATATGCTCCTCCTGTACTTTGTGGGAAGTCAGGGACACTTTCAGTGTCCGGCTGCAGCTCCTGACAGACTGCATTGCGGCACTGGAGCCGAGGGTGGATTCACTCTGGAGCATCCACGATGCTGAGAATGACGTGAATAACACGTTTAGTGAGTTGGTCTTACCGCAGGTAAAGGATACACAGCCAAATAGGGGATGGGTGACCAACAGGAAAAGCAGTGGAATGAAGGTAGCGCAGGGGTCCCCTGCGGTCATCCCCCTGCAAAGCAGATACGCCGCTTTGGGTACTGTTGAGGGGATAACTCACCAGTGGAGAGCAGCAGCAGCCAAGTCCATGGCACCGTGGGTGGCTCTGCTGCACAGGAGAGCAGGAAAAAGAGTGGAGAGCTATAGCGATAGGGGATTCTATTGTAAGGGGAATAGATAGACGTTTCTGCGGCCGTAACCGAGACTCCAGGTGGTATGTTGCCTCCCTGGTGCAAGGGTTAAGGATGTCTCGGAGCAGGTGCAGGACATTTTGAAGGGGGAGGGTAAACAGCCCGTTGTCGTGGTGCATATAGTTACCAACGATATAGGTAAAAAAACGGGATGAGGTCCAACAAGACGAATTTAGGGAGCTAGGAGCTAAATTAAAAAGTAGGACCTCAAAAGTAGTAATCTCAGGAATGCTACCAGTGCCACGTGCTAGTCAGAGTTGGAATCGCAGAATAGATCAGATGAATACGTGGCTTGAGAGGTGGTGCAGAAGGGAGGGATACAAATTACTGGCACATTGGAACCGGTTCTGGGGGAGGTGGGACCAGTACAAACTAGATGGTCTGCACCTGGGCTAGGGGTAGTGTTTGCTAGTGCTGTTGGGGGGCCGGGGGGGGGTTAAACTAATATGGCAGTGGGATGGAAACTTATGCAGGGAGACAGAGGGAAGTAGAATGGGGACAGAAGCAAAAGATAGAAAGAAGAAAAATAAAAGTGGAGGGCAGGGAAACCTAAGGCAAAAAGCAAAAAGGGCCACATTACAGCAAAATCCTAAAGGGGCAAACAATGTTAAAAAGACCACCCTGAAGGCTCTGTGCCTCAATGCGAGGAGTATTCGGAATAAGGTGGATGAATTAACTGCACAGATAGCAGTTAACAGATATAATTTGCATCACAGAGACATGGCTCCAGGGTGACCAAGGCTGGGAACTCAACATCCAGGGGCATTCAACATTTAGGAAGGATAGACAGAGAGGAAAAGGAGGTGAGGTGGCGTTGCTGGTTAAAGAGGAAATTAATGCACTAGTAAGGAAGAACATTAGCTTGGATGATGTGGAATCTGTATGGGTGGAGCTACGGAATACCAAAGGGCAGAAAACGCTAGTGGGATTTGTGTACAGACCACCAAACAGTAGTAATGAGGAAGGGGAAGCATCAAACAAGAAATTAGGGATGCGTGCAATAAAGGTTCAACAGTTATCATGGGCGACTTTAATCTACATATCGACTGGGCTAACCAAACTGGTAGCAATGCGGTGGAGGAGGATTTCCTGGAGTGTATTAGGGATGGTTTTCTAGACCAATATGTCGAGGAACCAACTAGAGGGCTGGCCATCCTAGACTGGGTGATGTGTAATGAGAAAGGACATATTAACAATCTTGTTGTGCGAGGCCCCCTTGGGGAAGAGTCACCATAATATGGTAGAATTCTTTATTAAGATGGAGAGTGACACAGTTAATTCAGAGACTCGAGTCCTGAACTTGGGGAAAGGTAACTTCGATGGTATGAGATGTGAATTGGCTAGAATAGACTGGCGAGTGATAATTAAATGGTTGACGGTGGATAGGCATTGGCAAACATTTAAAGATCACATGGATGAACTTCAACAATTGTACATTCCTGTCTGGAGTAAAAATAAAACGGGGAAGGGAAGGTAGCTCAACCGTGGCTAACAAGGGAAATTAAGGATAGTGTTAAATCCAAGAGGTATATAAATTGGTCAGAAAAAGCAGCAAACCTGAGGACTGGGAGAAATTTGTAATACAGCAGAGGAGGGAAAAGGGTTTAATTAGGAGGGGGAAAATAGAATATGAGAGGAAGCTTGCTGGGAACATAAAAACTGACTGCAAAAGCTTCTATAGATATGTAAAGAGAAATAGATTAGTGAAAACAAACGTAGGTCTCTTGCAGTCAGATTCAGGTGAATTTATAATGAGGAACAAAGAAATGGTGGACCAGTTAAATAAATAATTTGGTTCCGTTTTCTCGAAGGAAGACACAAATAACCTTCCGGAAATACGAGGGGACCGAGGGTCTAGTGAGAAGGAGGAACTGAAGGAGGGAGAGAGAAAACGGGTAATTATAGACCGGTTAGTCTGACATCAGTAGTGGGGAAAATGTGGAATCAATTATTAAAGATGAAATAGCAGCGCATTTGGAAAGCAGTGACAGGATCGGTCCAAGTCAGCATGGATTTATGAAAGGGAAATCATGTTTGACAAATCTTCTGGAATTTTTTGAGGATGTAACTAGTAGAGTGGACAAGGGAGAACCAGTAGATGTGGTGTATTTGACAAGGCTTTTGACAAGGTCCCACACAAGAGATTGGTGTGCAAAATTAAAGCGCATGGTATGGGGGGTAATGTACTGACATGGATAGAGAACTGGTTGGCAGACAGGAAGCAGAGAGTCTGGATAAACGGGTCCTTTTCAGAATGGCAGGCAGTGACTAGTGGAGTGCCACAGGGCTCAGTGCTGGGACCCGAGCTATTTACAATATACATTAATGATTTAGATGAAGGAATTGAATGTAATATCTCCAAGTTTGCAGATGACACTAAACTAGGTGGCTGTGTGAGCTGTGAGGAGGACGCTACAAGGCTGCAGGGTGACTTGGACAGGTTAGATGAATGGGCAAATGCATGGCAGATGCAGTACAATGTGGATAAATGTGAGGTTATCCATTTTGGGGGCAAAAACACAAAGGCAGAATATTATCTGAATGGCGGCAGATTAGGAAAGGGGGAGGTGCAACGAGACCTGGGTTTCATGGTTCATCAGTCATTGAAAGTTGGCAGTGAAGAAGGCAAATGGAATGTTAGTCTTCATAGCTAGGGGATTTGAGTATAGGAGCAGGGAGGTCTTACTGCTGTTGTACAGGGCCTTGGTGAAGCCTCACTTGGAATATTGTGTTCAGTTCTGGTCTCTTAATCTGAGGAAAGACGTTCTTGCTATTGAGGGAGTGCAGCGAAGGTTTACCATACTGATTCCTGGGATGGCAGGACTTACATACGAGGAGAGACTGGGCCTTTATACAGTGGAGTTTAAAGGATGAGAGAGGATCGCATAGAAACTTACAAGATTCTGATGGGACTGGACAGATTAGATGTGGGGAGAATGTTCCCGATAATGGGGAAATCCAGAACCAGGGGACATAGTCTTAGGATAAGGGGTCGGCCATTTAGGACTGATGAGGAGAAACTTCTTCACTGATAGTTGTTAACCTGTGGAATTCCCTACCGCAGAGAGTTGTTGATGCCAGTTCATTAGATATATTCAAGAGGGAATTGGATATGGCCCTTACGGCTAAATGGATCAAGGGGTATGGAGAGAAAGCAGGAAAAGGGTACTGAGGGAATGATCAGCCATGATCTTATTGAATGGTGGTGCAGGCTCGAAGGGGCAAATGGCCTACTTCTGCACCTATTTTCTATGTTTCTATGTCCCACATGGTAGACTGGTCATGAAGGTTAAAGCCCATGGGATACAAGGCAAAGTGGCAATTTGGATCCAAAATTGGCTTGGAGGTAGGAAGCAAAAGGTAATGATTGATGGATGTTTGTGTGACTGGAAGGATGTTTCCAGTGAGGTCCCTTGCTTTTTGTGGTATATATCATCAACGGTTTCGATTTGAATATAGGGAGTATGATTAAGAAGTTTGCAGGCAACACTAAAATTGGCTGTGTGGTTGATAATGAAGAAGAACGTCATGGGCTGCAGGAGATCAATCTACTGATCAGGTGGGCAGAGCAGTGGCAAATGGAATTTAATTCGGAGAAAAGTGTGAGGTGATGCACTTTGGGAGGGCTAATAAGGAAAGGGTATACACATTAAGCGTTTCTATTACACTCGGTCCTTTCATCCAAGTCATTAATGTAGACTCTAAATGACTGTGGCCCCAGCACTGATCCTAGCAGCACCCCTCGAGTAATAACCTGCCAATTTTAAAATGATTGGTTTATTCCTACTCTGTTGTGTGCCCTTTAACCAATCCTTTATACATGCTGTATATCGTCCTAGGACAACGTGGACCACTTTTCATACCTCAGGAGTCTACCGTCAGCAGACATTGATGACTAGGTCCAACACCGCCTCCAGTGTGCCAGCGCAGCGTTCAGTTGCCTGAGGAAGAGAGTGTTTGAAGACCAGGACCTCAAATCTTGCAACAAACTTATGGTCCACAGGACAGTAGTGATACCTGTCCTCCTATACAGCTCAGAGACGTGGACTATATATAGCAGATACCTCAAAGCGCTGGAGAAGTACCACCAATGCTGTCTCTGCAAGATCCTGCAAATCCGCTGGAAGGATAGATGCACCAACGTCAGTGTTCTCGCTCAGGCCAACATCCCCACCATCGAAGCAGTGGCCACACTCAACCAGCTCCGTTGGGCGGGCCACATCGTCCGCATGACCGACACAAGACTCCCTAAGCAAGCGCTCTACTCTGAACTCCCGCAGGGCAAGGGAGCCCCAGGTGGGCAGAGGAAATGCTTCAAGGACATCCTCAAAGCCTCCCTAATAAAGTGAACATCCCTACTGGCACCTCGGAATCCCTGGCCCAAGATCGCTCAAAGTAGAGAAAGAACATCCAGGAGGGCACTGAACACCTTGATTCTCGTCGCCAAGAGCATGTAGAAACCAAGTGCAGACAGCGGCAAACCAGGCTCCCCACCCACCCTTTCCTTCAATCACTGTCTGCCCCACCTGTTAGAGACTGCAATTTTTGCATTGGGCTGTACAACCACCTGAGAACTCATTTTTTATTAAGAGTGGAAGCAAGTCTTCCTCGATATCAAGGGGCTGCCTATGATGATATACATGCTAATATATTACCCATCAACCCAATGAGCCCTTATCTTGTGCAACAACCTTTCGTGTAGCACTTTATCAAATGCCTTTTGAAAATCCAAATATATTATATTACTTGCTCCCCTCAAAAAACTCACAAGATCTGTCAAATACTATTTCCATTTTATAAAGCCATGTTGACTCTCCCTAATATGATTTTCTAAGTGTCCTGTTACCACTTCCTCAACAATGGATTCCAACATTTCCCCCGAGAACTGATGCCAGGTAAACTGACCTGTAGTTCCTGGTTTTCTTTCTCCCTTCTTTCATGCATAGTGGTGTTACATGTACTACCTTCCAATCAACTTGGACCGTTCCAGAATCTAGGGAATTTTGGAATTTCACAACCAATGCATCCACTTTCGCTGCAGCTACCTCTTTTAGAAAGCTAGGATGAAGGCCACCAGGTTCAGTAGATTTGTCAGCTTTTATTCTCATTAGTTTCTCCAGTACTTTTTCTTTACTAAATATTAATTGGGTTAAGCTCCTCACTCTCATTGATTTTTAGTGCCGTACTATTTCTGGTATGTTTTTTGCGTGTTCTACTGTGAAGATCGATACAAAATACTTGTTTAAAGTCTCTACCATTTCCTTATTCCCCATTATAATTTCTTCTTTCTCAGCCTCTAAGGGACCAACGTTTACTTTCGCTATTCTCATCCTTTTTACATACAATGTAGAAGCTCTTGCAATCTGAGTTATATTTCTTGCTAGTTTACTCTCATTCTATTTTGTCCCGGTTTGTCAATTTTGTGGTTATCCTTTGTAGGTTTCTGAAAACTTTCACAATCCTCAGGCTTACTACTGTTCTTGGCAACATTATAAGCCTCTTCTTTTAATCTATTATCCAAAACCTCTTAGTTAGCTATCGATGGATCACTTTTCCTCTGGAGTCTTTATTTCTCAATGGTATATATATTCATTGAGAATTATGAAATATTTCTTTAAATATTCGCCATTGCTCATCTACCATTGTACCTTAGTAATTGGCTTTAAGTTTAACACTCTAGTTTCGGATTTAAGTACGTCACTCTCAAACTCAATGTGAAATTCTACCGTTTTAAATAGTTCTGCTTCTCATCATCATTGGTACTTGCAGATCACTTGATGGTTGATAGAAACTGTTTAAAATATTTATATTGCAGCATTATTAAGCTTTGTGAAATATTTCAAGTAATTTAAATAATTTAAGAAAAGGAAAAAAAAATGTTTATAAAACTACAGCCCTGACTTTAACTCAGGAAATCGAGTGGAAACTGTCTCGCGGTAGACAGCGATTTTAATATGCCCTGACAGTTTGTCACCTAAAATGGGAATGGGATGGGACAGGGAGTGGTTGCGGGGAGTGGGGGAAATTGGTGGATGAGTACGCAACATCAGGCAGCTAGGGGGCTGTCTGTCACTGGGGACCAAAGGAACGGTCCTCGACACAGCAGCAGGAAGTGGTTTTAGGAGTGCAGAGAAGACTTAAACTTTCCCTGTGGGGGCCAGAAGAACAGTCCTGCTTACAAAGTAAGTTTTAAAGTTTAAAATTTAAAAAAAATATATAGTTATTTGGGTCTTTTTTAGCCCCAAATTGTCTTCTCGCTAGGTTGCCACCTGGTAGGAAAGCCACAATGGATTCCCCACTCAAGCCCATCATTAAGCTAACAGTCAGGTTCCGATGATGTCAGCGGAGCCCTATCTGTACATTTAATAAAGGTTTCCGTCAGATTTCTTTCCCATCTGCTCAGAAGAACAGGTTAAAATTGAAGATTGCGGGAAGAACGTGAAATGCCAGCAGGTCAGACCTTTGCCCAATTTTAACTGCCTGACCGATTTCTGCCTGGCAGGCAGGGTTAAAATCATCCAGCAAAAGATTAAAATTGCAGTACTGTATAGGAGATTAACAGGGGTGACAAAGGGTTCCGTGTTAATATATCCATGAACGATTGCAAGCACACTCAATAGCTGAATTTAGCAGTCCATAGTGAGCCATTTCAAACACAAACATATAATAAAATTGGAGATAAAAATCAAAATAAGCTGAAAAGCATATTACTATTCAAAAGGAAGACTATCATCATGTGTTGAATGCCACTGTGCACATTCAAGAAGGACGATTTTAAGAGCTGCCGCCATCCACAGAAAAACTTTATTTTACAAAATATATATATCATTATATATATTTGAAGTTTCTGATGTAGAAACTGAATCAAGAAAGCACGACTGTATAGTTGTACATGTGACCTCTTGCCTTTCCCCCTTGGGTTTGTGCAAGAATCAGGATTACTCGTGCATAGATAAACCCTGCATTCTTGCTCCAAATGTTTATGCCTACATATAAATCGTGTGCACATGTTTATAGCATGTATTATTTTAATTTTAACATATTTAGTTATGTTTGCAGTGAATACTGAATTGCAGGGTCAGTTGTGAATGTCAGCGATTTTATTCTGCGTTGGTTAAATGTCCTATCTTTCATATTGGTTGACCTATTTTTTCCCTTTCAAATTGGTTGTCTATTTTTGTTATTCACCAATCATATTGCACAAAATTTTTCCCCAATCATGTTGTTCCAAAAAAAAAAACAATTCTGCCCAGTGATATTACGCCAAAAATAACTTTCCCGACATTCAGCTGCCATGACAGTTCTCCAATATCTACACTACAACAGAAAACTGTTCTTCAATATGTACAAAGATGTACAGTATCATTATAGGTAGTCCCTCAAAATCGAGGAAGACTTGCTTCCACTCAGTGAGTTCTTAGGTGACTGAACAGGCCAATACGGGAATTAAAGTCTCTGTCACAGATGGGACAGACAGTCGTTGAAGGAAAGAGTGGGTGGGACTGGTTTGCCGCACGCTCCTTCCACTGTCTGCGCTTGGTTTCTTGCTCTCAGCGATGAGATGCTAGGTGCTCAGTGCCCTCCTGGATGCACTTCCTCCACTTAGGGCGGTCTTTGGCCAGGGACTCCCAGGTGTCATTGGGGATGTTGCATTTTATCAAGGAGGCTTTGAGGGTGTCCTTGAAATGTTTCCTCTGCCCACCTTGGAGCTCCTACACGGCAAGCGAGCCCAAGTAGAGGGCTTGCTTTGGGAGTCTCGTCATAGGCGGTCCGTCGAACGAGGATGACTTGCTTCCACGAGTTCACAGGTGTTTCAATGAAGGACCCGATGTTCCAATTGATGGTATGGAAGATGCCTGTGCGTAATTTTTTTAATGTGTGGTGGCCGTTGCACACCAGCCACCACACGGGCTTGACAGAGCTGGGCCTTTATCCAGTGGCAAGGTTAACCAGGACGACTGGAGAGCTGCTCTGCTGCACGGACCTAGCGCGCACACATATCGCTGTGTGAGTCTTGTATCAGGCATGCGAACAATGTGGCTCGCCCAGCCGAGCTGGTCGAGCGTGGTCAGTACTTCGATGCTGGGGATGTTGGCCTGATCAAGGACACTAACATTGATGCGTCTGTCCTCCCAGGGGATTTACAGGATCTTGCGGAGACATCGTTGGTGATATTTCTCCAGCGATTTGATACAGCGATACAGTAACAAGTGGGTAATCAATCCCATGTGGAGACAAATGAATTGAACTATGAGTTTTATAGCATGCATTAGACACTGGTAATGGCCTGGAGCAAATCCGCTGGTCACAGGTGTAAATGTGTTTACCTCCTACACAAGAACATTATCAGGAGCAGTAGGCCATTTGGCCCCTTGAGCCTGCTCCGCCATTTAATATCATATACTCAGCTCCACTTCCCTGCTCGCTCCCAATAACCCTATATTCCTTTATCACTCAAACATCTGTCTATATCCGCCTTAAATATATTCAATGACCCAGCCTCCACAGCTCTCTAGGACAGAGAATTCCATAGATTTACAACCCTCAAAGAAATTCCTCCTCATCTCAGTTTCTCCCCTTATTGTGAGATTATACCCCCGAGTTTTAGTTTCCCTATGAATGGAAATATCCTCTCTGCATCCGCCTTGTCGAGCCCCCTCATTATCTTAAATGTTTCAATAAGATCACCTCTCATTCTTCTGAACTTCAATGTGTATACGTCCAACCTACCTTCATAAGTCAACCCCCTCATCTCCGGAATCAACCTAGTGAACCTTTTCTAGGTGTGGCCTCACCAATACCCTGTCCAGACTTCTCTGCTTTTATACTCTATCCCCCTTGCAATAAAGACCAACATTCCATTTGTCTTCCTGATTACTTGCTGTACCTGCATACTAACTTTTTGCGTTTATGCACAAGGACCCCTCTGTACTGCAGCACTTTGCAATTTTTCTCCATTTAAATTATAATTTGCTTTTTTATTTTTTTCTGCCAAAGTGGATAACCTCACATTTTCCCACATTATACTCCATCTGCCAAATTTTTGCCCACTCACTTAGCTTGTCTATATTCCTTTGCAGATTGTGTGTGTCCTCCTCACAATTTGCTTTCCCACCGATCTTATCAGCAAATTTGGCTACATTACACTCGATCCCTTCATCCAAGTCATTAATATAGATTGTAAATAGTTATGGTCCCAGCATCGATCCCTACGCCACCCCACGAGTTGCTGTTTGCCAACCCGACTCTCTGTTTTCTGTTAGTTAGCCAATCCTCAGGCATACTGTTTTAGAAATATAACAGCTAAACCAGCTTGGTCAGACTGCAATAAGCAAAAACAGAACAAATCTGCAATTCATTATATCTGGTTATCAACAACAAGTTTGCATTTATGTACAACAACTTGCATTTATATAGCGCCTTTAACAAGAGAGGACAGGGGTGATGGGTGAACGAGACTTGGTACGAGTCAGGACACAAGAGCTTTGGTTTGAGCTCAAGTTTATGGATGGTGGAAGATGGGAGGCTGGCCTGGAAAATGTTGGAAGAGTCAAGTCTAGAGGTAACAAATGAGGGTTTCAGCACATGTGCTGAGGCAACGCCTCTATTTCAAAATTCTCATTCTTGTTTTCAAATCACTCCATGGCCTCGCCCCTCCTTATCTCTAATCTCCTTCAGCTCTGCAACCCTCTACCCAGAGACATCTGCGCTCCTCTAATTCTGCCCTCGAATATCCCTGATTATAATCGTTCAACCATTGGTAGCCATGCCTTCTGTTGCCTAGGCCCTAAGTTCTGGAATTCACTGCCTATACCTCGTTGCCTCACTACCTCGTTCCTCCTTTAAGAGGCTCCTTAAAACCTACCTCTTTGACCAAGCCTCCTTATTCTCCCTAATTTCTCCTTATGTGGTTTGGCGTTAAATGTTTTGTCGCATAATACTCCTATGAAGTGCCCAGGGACATTTTGCCCAGTTAAAGGCGCTATATAAATACAAGTTGTTGCTGCCGAGATTAAACTTTAAAATGCACAACCCACAACATTACAAAAGAGAAAACTGTTAACTCAGTGAATGATCCTGAAATAACTAGTTAGGATGCTTGTTTATTAGGGACAGTCTCAAATTTGTCTCGACTGTTACAATGTCTGGTTATCTCAGTCTAACATCAACTTATTATGACTTTTTCCACCTGCCTACAAACACAGCACAAAGCACTCAGGATAGTCTCTGAAATTTGAGGGGGAATGTGTGAGCAAAATAATTTTTTTTTAAAAACACTAGTTAGAAAGCCTCTTCCAAAAATAAATAAAAAGGAATCCGATCTTGATTCAGAAAAGTACATGTTGTTCATGAGGAAATTGCTTAATGAGATGTCTAAATGTCTAAACTATTTCTTGAGAGAATCATATTACTGCACAGAAGGAGGCCATTTGGCCCATCGTGTCTGTGCTGGGATATTTTACTTCAATCAGCAGTTAAAAAGAATTGTTGAAATAAATGGCATATTTGCTTCCTCATGAAAGATTTTTTCATGGTAACCATTTAATAAGTTAATACCTTGTAATGGTAAGTTCAGATGGAATCCTCAGGAATCTAGTGTTTCTGTGCAGGTTGGCTTTTTCATGGTGTAAAAAAAAATGATTTATCAATAAGGGGTCAAAACTCTCAGGTGTGACCGATTTTCTTCCTCATCAAGGTTAACTAAATGCTCACTGTAGGGAATTTGGATCTAAATTTAACAAGAATATTCCAGAACCAAAAAGACTCAAGTTCAGAGCATTAAACACCATAAAACGGCAACTTCATCAGCATAAAGCAAAGATTTTAAACAGAAATTATTAAATGTAGTAAATGATACCAGCAAACTGGTGCATCAGAAGAAACATTTTTTGGCCTATATGTACATTGGTCTTCATAAACAATTTAAAGACAAGCAAGCAGAACATTCCCATACATCATAATTTTGTTCACAGCTGGACATGGTACGCACATTAGCTGCAGAATCAGTGCTGGTAGAGATATTTCCAGAAATCTTTTTTTTAAAAACTCCTTCCCACCCATTTCTATGTAAATAAAGGGAACAAAAGAATGGATAATTAAACTACACTCAATTTACACAAAATTCAGCAATGATTCTTGCTTTTAAAAAAAGGTCTTTAGTCGACTTGTTTGGAACTTCTGCAAGCACTGTTTAAACAAATACAACTTGAACACTTCAAAATGTTATTTTCTTCCAAGTTTTAAATTATTTGGCACATTTCAACAGAAGGCACAGGCAATTGTTTCCCAAGCCAGAGAGGTCCTTGAGAGCTATCTATTGAGACTCAGAATCCAAGTTTCCTTGCCTCCTGGAGATGGAGAGGAGGGAATTGAAGGAGAAAGACAGCTTTTGTTTGGTGCCTCGCTACATGGTTTGATCAAGATCACAAGTTGACAACAATATCAACAACAATCATTAACACATCACCAGGCTAGCCCAAGATACTGAAAGATACTGAAAGTAAACGAAAGGGAAAAAAGTGGAGAATTCAAATTTAGATGCAAAATATGGAGAGAGATATTATAATCTGCATCAGAATCTCTGAAGTACCGCAACAAGTTATTCACCCTAAAAATGTCACTGGTTTTTGCTGATGGATGAACAAAGAAGTGCTGGATAGAATTAAGACCCAGGTACTGAAAGTCCCTTTAAGCTTTAAAGTCACCAGACCATGAACACTTTGAGTGTGGGTTGTTTTTTTTTGTGTGGAGTGAAGGGAGATCAAATTGCACCTCTTACCTGTACATTGACATCCTCTTTTTTAAAAATTAGACTGCGGACTTCATCTGGGTCTCCATTAAAAATAGCTTGAACCAGTGGTGGCTGCAATATAGAAAGAAACTTAAGTCAAGATTACACAAATAAAAATAACTCTCCACATGGTTATGACATCACTAATTGAAAATATGGACTACATGTATCACAGTAACTGTATGCAGGGTTGCTAAATACCCACATGTCAATGGGAAATTTAATATGCAGTGTGAATTTTCTCCAAAGTATGGGCCCAGATCCTTGGAAACTGTTGGTACACAATTAATTAGAAATGTAAACACACACAGCCTATCCAGTGTATTATCCTCAACTACCAAACCTCATTAAGATGCAAATGTTTGGTCTGTTCATAATTTCTTTAAAAAATTACAAATTTGCATTGAGAAAGCAGATTAAACCTGGACAGGCACATTTTACTGTATTGAAACTGATGCAGCAATTGTGCAGATAATGTTTAGACAAACTGAAATATGCTCACCCTTTCATCTTCAAGTGAAAATGACTTTGACAGGGGTAGACACACATCCTCATACTTTTCCTGAAGCTTTTTAGAAGTAATAATGGGAGAATCATCGTCCACCTCCTCCAGAACAACAATACACACTCGGCTCATCCGATCTCTTGTTCAAACACTAATTTTATAATCTTTATTCACAAACAGCACATCCACGGCCACGACTAATCCTATTTATTGCTCAGAACAATTGCCTCTGCTGGAGATTATGTGCCGGATTTATCCACACACTGTTTACAGAAGTGGTTCCGGTGTAAACTCAGCCCTAGTGCCAACATACACTGCTGAACTGGTTCCTTATTTGAGAGAGTATCCTCGATGCAGCACAGCCGTTGTTATGGGTGACATGACACCATTCCTTAAATAGAAAAGCAGGCAAATCATGTGGTTTAGAATCTTCAGTGATTTACAAACGTAGAGAAACCAAGCAGTTCTCCATAACAGAAGGCCCAAGATATTTTTTTCCTGTGCAGTAGGTTTTTGTCAGGCCAAAGCAGAATCCCGAAGAAACTACAAACCAATCTTGCATGAAGAATCATTTAATGAACTCCACCGCAGTACAATTAAACACAGGCCACAGAGAGCGAGAGAGAGAGAGAGAGAGAACAAGCACAAGATGAGAGAACGAGAGAAAGAGCACCAGAGAGCAAGAGGGGAGCGCCGGGACAAAAAGGTGGAGTACACAAGCGTGACCCAGAAACAGATTAGGACAATTACTCCGTCAGCAATGGTGCTCTGCTGAGCAGTCACTTTTCTCCAGCAGCTAGTCACTGCAGGAACTCCAATGGGAAATTCAGTGAGCTGAAAAAACGTGCCGTCTGGTACACTTCAATCGCACCGAACAAGCAACTAGGACTATCCGGAATAAATTGTGAACGTAGACTTCACCAGGCAGCACCATACAGTTTCCTTTGGATCACAGGCTAAAAGAAAGCAGCTTTAATCTTCAATGCGGTGATTGGAAGGGAGAGAAAAAATCAGCACCGTCTATGGTATTTTCCTCATGTGCTTCAAGTCAAGCTTCCTTCAGTCTGCCAGTTCAAGTTTACAAACCAATGCTGGTAATTTACGGCTTCAAGCATCAATTCTTGTTTCACCGAGTCCATGACATTAAAAAGCAGTCAGTATACGTCCGTGGCATAGCCACCATTTCAGTTCTATGTATACTAATCCCAGACAGAGCAGTAGCAGAATTCTGGTGGCTTCCTCTAGCGTGCTGCTTTCTGGCCGCCCTTGCAATTTCAACTGTGCATGCCAGAGCTGTGAATAATGACTAGTCTGACGTTAAGGCAGCTTTATTGCAGCATAGCTGCAATTTAACAGTTTACATTCGAAGCTGCACGGAAAACTGATTCATTGGCTTTGCTGACTAATACTGCTGCAGGGAGGACCCAACAATGAGCAATGTGGTTTTTTTGTTCCATTTTTAAAAATAAGCAATTAATAGTTCTCCTTCCATATAGTTCCCAGAAGTGTAATCATACAGGAACTTGACGAACTAGGAACTTATTTCAAATGGTTAACATTTCTCACTAACTGCACAAATGCCAGAACAAACCTTCCAATGTACTCGTAAAACTACGGCTGCAGCAGAAAATTGGTCAGAAAAAACTAAATTTCTGACATTCAAGTATTCAGCTTGCAATACTTTGGACAATCACCAACAAATTCTAGATATACTCGAGGCCTCAAAAGTCAAAAAGTCTTGATAGCAGATGTACAACGGGTCTCAGTAATTTTAAAACAAAAACAAATGGAAGTGAGGATCTTGCATAACTTACAAGCAGTTTTAAAATGAAAAATGTGGTCTTGAATTTCAAACCTGCTTTGATGCATAAAAACGTGGCAACATCTATTTTTAAGCATGCATTCTGTAAAAGGGCGGCACGTTAAACAACAGATTCTGTGATGACAGTTTTTCATTTTCTTTCCAAATTAATCTATTTTGTATGAGAGCTGAACAGATGTTGACAAAAACATGCACTGAAGTGGTATCAGGTATTTGCTTTTCTTTCAAATTATAGGTAACAAGAAAAACGGGTGCAGCTGTCACCATCTTTACTGTGCTGTTGTGCCATTTTAAATAGTGAAAGTGCTATGTTATGGCATCAGAAAGTTCAATTAGCATTTCTGACCCTGAAAGTTAACTTCTATCTTAAAAATCGAATACACATACATGCAGTAAATCACCTGTCTACCTCACTGCACTATTTCAATTGCCATAGTAGCTGCCATGTTGATAGCTTATATCGTTGGTTCCAATGGTAATTTTCATCTTCGTGTTTTGATAATATATATTTTTTTTTAATTCAGTGCTCGTTTTGCAAAATTTATCCCATTGCTCCAATATCCAGCACCAATGGAATAAATTATGGTCCCATTCATTGTAGCTAAGCCAATTCATTAGGGAGATTAGAGCATATTTTCAATGCAAGATACTCTTCCCTCTACTCAAAAAGAAATGCACAGATTGAACCTCTCAAATCCGGCAACCTCCCTGGTCCAGCATCATTCCCGGCAAGGGGTCGCGACCCGCGCTGTGTCCTGTGTTCATGAAGTTGAGAAATTTTTAAGAGTATGGATAGTAAGAAAGACTTCAGGGAAAGGTCAATTGCTGTATTTACACAGATCCCTATACGCGATAAAGCATTTGGATGCCCACGAAAGCCAATTCCTTCTAACGGTGCAGACATCAACCAAAGCAAACCAGGATCTGGGGCACAAACGCCGGTGAGCGGGCGTGCGGCCCTTGGGCCCAGTGACATTGTTGCTGCCCCCTCCCAACAACCCCTGAGCTGCCGTTCACCTTTTTGATGTTCAACTTGGAGGCCGATGCAAATCCTTTTTATACATGAAATTGGCGAATGATGTCCCCATGTCCACGGGAACTGCTTCACTGCCGTCACGCCCGAAAATTGAGTCGGGATCAGGAGTTGCGGGTTCCCATAGGGATGGAACGAGGCACGACAGAGCGGGCAGGAGCACTACCAGGTCCGAGAGGAGGTGAGGGCTCTACCGGGTGTCAGGTGAGGGAATCTTATTGTTTATTTAAACCGGGTATTGCTGACAACGACCCAGTTGGATCACTGTCAGCAGCGTTGTCAGACCTCTGTGATGGAATCAGCCACCTCCATTACCAAAACTAAGAAAACAAACGCTGGCATACAGTGCCCGGAGAAGCCGCCGGATTCCTACATAGCCCTGATTGTGACGGCTATCCAGAGCTCTCCCACCAAGCAGCTGATTCTCAGCGAGATCTACCAGTTCCTCCAGAGCCGCTTCCCTTTTTCTGAGGCTCTTATCAAGGCTGAAGAAATCTGTGTGTCACAAGCTCTCCTTGAACGAGTGCTTCATCAAACTGCCCAAGGGCCTGGGCAGATCTGGCAAAGGCCATTACTAGACCATTGACCTGGCCAACGAGTTCATTTTGAAGAGGGCTCCTTCAGGCGCAGACCGAGGGGCTTTCGCAGGAAATGCCAAGCCGTTAAGCCCATGTACAGCATAATGAATGGATTGGGGTTCAACCACATCCCAGAGACCTATAACTTCCAAGGGTCAAGAGGACCCAACCCCTGTGCCCCCAACGGCCTTTCTATAGATAGTAGCATCAGCATGATGAATGGACATTTGCCCAGCAACGTTGACTGGATGAGTTTACTGGGACATTCTGTCTCTCACCTCTCAGCCAATGTCACTATATGGGAAGCTGTACATGATCTTCGGTCAGAGACTACTCCAACCACGCCAACAGCTCACTGCCCGCGTCTCCCTTGCTGACCGGCGATGGGGTGATGGAGCCGCACTCCAAGTACACTACCTCGGCTTCAGCATGGGGTCCTTTGGCCTCCACGCTGAACAACAGAGCTCCTTACATCAAACAGCAGCCCCTCTCGTTGTGCAATCCGTCGGCAAAACTCACTTCCAACCTGCAAACACACTCCCTAGATCAGTCCTATTTACATCAAAATAGCCACAACGCGGCCGATATACAAGGTACGATGACCATGGTACTAGTTACAGATTAGCAAAAATAGCTTTTGTAGAAAGTAATTCTAAAACTTTGCTGACAGTGGGATTTTTATGTCTGGGATCTGGGGTCGACGGATCTTCCGTGGTCTGGCAAATTCTCTTGTCCGGTACAGGCCAGGTCCCGAAGGTGCAGGATTAGAGGTGTTCAACCCGGATTTGCAATTTAATATGAACTTTCGAACTACAGGATAAATGCATCTTTCTGGTCCCAGAATGCTCTTGGAAATCGCTAAGCTGTTGTCAGCTACTGGCCCCATCATGGAATGGCTCCACATAAACACAAATCTGCATCCTTCCCAGTCCTAGATACCATCCAAGAGGCAGTCTGAAAATGTCATTATCAGTTAAATACACATTTGTACTGCCCTTAACTAAGCGACTCTGGATTCTCAAAATGGTGGGTCAAATTAGAATTGGGAAAATATTAATGACATACTTCCCATTAAAATTACAAATATACATAAGAAATTTTTCAGACTTAAATCTGAAATAAAAATGTAAATTTCTAGAAATACACAGCAGGCCAAACATTTGTAAAGAGACACAAAATGTTGCTGTATATCCTTCATTAGCAGTTCAGCTGATGAAGGATATACACCTGAAACATGAAATTTCCATTTTCTCTTTACAATAACTTACATTTATATAGTGCATTTAACAATGTTCCAAGGTGCTTAACAAAAGCGATCAGAAATATTTTTGACACCAAGCCACAAGAGGATGTATCAGAACAGATGGCCAAATGCTTGGTCAAAGAGGTAAGTTTTAAGAAACATCTTAAAGGAGGAGAGGTGGAAAGGTTTAGAGAGGGAATTCCAATGCATAGGTCCAAGGCAACTGATAGCAAAGCCGCCAATGGTGGAGCAATTAAAATCGGGGATGCTCAAGATTTGGATAGGTGCAGAAATCTCGGAGGGTTGTAGCGCTGGAGGAGGTTACAGAGATAGGGAGGGCGAGGCCATGGAGGGATTGAAAACAAGGATGTGGATTTTAAAATTGAGGCATTGCTGAACCGGGAGCCCGTGTAGGTCAGCAAGCACATGGGTGATGGGTGAACAGGACTTGGTGCAAGTTAGGACACAGGCAGCAGAGTTTTGGATGAGCACAAGTTTATGTAGGGTGGAAGATGGGAGGCCAGCCAGGAGAACATTGGAATAGTCAAGTCTAGAGGTAAAAAAGGCATGGATGAGGGTTTCAGCAGCAGATGAGCTGAGGCAGGGGCAGTGTTGGGCAATGTTAGAGGTGGAAGTAGGCGGTCTTGGCGATATGTAGTCAGAAGCTCATCTCAGGGTCATACACATAACACCAAGGTTGTGAACAGTCTGGTTCAGCCTCAGAAAGATGCCAAGATGCAAACAGTGGCCAGGGAACTAAGTTTGTGGCGGGGTTCAAACACAATGGCTTCAGCCTTCCCAATATTTAGTTGGAGGAAATTTCTGCTCATCCAATATTGTATGCCAGACAAGCAGTATGATAAATCAGAGACTGTGGAGGGGTCATTGAGGGGTAGCATGAGAAATAGAAGGAGACCAGGGATAGATCCTTGGGGGAACTCAAGAGGCAACGGTGTGGGAATGGGAAGAGATGCCATTGCAGGTGATTCTCTGGCTACGATTCGATAGATAAGAATGGAACCAAGCAAGGGCAGTTCGGTGGAGAGGCATTGGAGGAGGATGGTGTGGTTAAATGTGTCGAAGGCAGCAGATAAGTCAAGAAGGATGAGAAGAGATAGTTCATCATGGTCCCAGTCAAAGAATGTAATGTGTGACTTTGATAAGGGCGGTTTCAGTACTGTGGCGGGGCCGGTAACCTGATTCAAACATGGAATTGCGGGAAAGATAGGCACGGATTTGGGAGGTGACAACACGTTCAAGGGCTTTGGAGAGGAAAGGAAGGTTGGAGATGGGGTGGTGATCTTCAAAGACAGAGGTGTCAATGGTAGGGTGGGGGTTGTGGAAATGTATTTGCATCTAAGCTGATACCATGCGGTATTTGTGTGCCCCTTGCAATATATATTGCAAGAGGGAGTCCTGGTCCTTCCAGAACTTTCTGCATAACATCAGTCAGCTTGCGTAAACAGCTAAACCTGGTTGGAGATGGCTGATGGCCAGCAGATAGCTAGGAGACAAGTCATGCTGAGACAAGCAGCCCCCCCACCCCCCCATGGTGCTCTCCTATTGTCTACACGACAAGAATTCCATGTCACCCCACCCTTTTCTATGTACTCAAACCACCAGCCAATATCTCTTGTAGAGACCTCATCCTTTTGATGTAAACGATAAACTGACCAGGAAATTGAACAATCCTGACACAATACAAGACAGGTGATAGCCCATTACCTCATTCTCATGGAGTAATGGCCAGCTGATAACCCTGACAAAAGGAAATATCTGTAAACCATGTCAGGACCAGGATATAGTAATTAACTCTTTATCTGTATTCACTGACTGTGAGACAGAGCAATACACAGGTAGAGGCCATAACTTGGGTTTTACTGTATAAATATCTTGTGAAACTGTACCATTGCGGAGGTGTTCACTTAGCCCTTGACTGAGTGTGACCTGCCCCTTGCTAGCAAGCGAATTAAAGAAACTTCTGCCGGAGCTGTAAGTGTCGGAGTCATTCTTTTCGGAGGTCGAGATTTCGACAGGGTTTTTTAAGGAGTGTGATAATGACCGCAGATTTGAAGGGTGGGGAGGAAATTATTAACAATATTGGCTAACCTGGGACCCAGGAAGGGAAGTTGGGTGGTCAATAAGAATTGAGAGAGCAGGAGGTGGGTCTCATGGACAAGATGAGGTCGGTGAGAGGAAGGCAGCAGATAGAACTGATATTGACTGACTTGTGTACTTAAAGGTTTGATTTCTCGGAGTCTTTTTTTTAAAAAAGAGCTTCATTAGTTTGAGAGAATTCTTCATATTGAAATTACATCTTTACTTTTCTCCTTTCAGGCTTACAATCAAACAAGTTTTGGAAAATATTTAAGCTATTGAAAGTATAATTAAACATTGGCTTCCACAATGGCTCAGTGAATAAATGATTGAATGTAATAGTGCACCATGACTCCAAGGTCCATCCTTGAAGCTTGCTGTTTTAGTGCATCTCGGCTGTGGGCGACACAATTGGTGCCCGTGTCCCCTAGTTCGAGCCAGGAAAAGGAAAAACAAAATCAGTCAGGGTTCCCTATCTTGATCATTATACATTGACCCCTGTAGAGGTGCGCATGTGCAATGACACAAGAGGCCAGGATCAGGTTCGGCTGTGATGAGTCACATTTGAATAACATAACATAATAGGAGCAGGAGTAGGCCATTTGGTCCCTTGAGCCTGCTCTGCCATTTAATAAAATCATGGCTAACCTGCCAGCATTAACTATTTGGGGGAAACATGAAGAATAACTTCTTGGGTGAGGTTCCCTGCTGTGAAACTATACTCTGGCTTAAGTTATTGCTTTCAGGAGTAAAAAAACAAGGAAGACGACGACAAAAAAGCAGACAAAATTCTATTAAAATCTTTATTCACCACATGATTAATTACATTAAGAAACACGATGTTTCAACTAACTTCAACTGTATACGGTAGCAGCAAATTTCAGAGTGAATGATTTGGGCACACATAGGATCCAATTTGTGCAACAGTATGCTCCACTTTGAGCAGCTGGGCTTGGACTTTAAAGGGGATCTGGTTACAGTTAGAATTCAGAATTGCAACACTTTCGCCACATTGCATTCATATTGGTAGAAGTAATTCATATTTATCTGAAATTCTGCCTAATCTTGTCAAAATATCCATTTGCTCTAATAGCCAATGTGGCATGTCCAAACTGTCACAGTTCACTATCTCAGCTACAATATTGCACCTTAAACCAAGTTCAGAAGAGCCCCAACAATACCAGTGTGATATTTGCGGTTTCCCACATCAGCCATCCTGTGGGCCAAGTGATATTGCAAACTTAGTATGAAATTATAAACATTTCATGCCCAAGGCTCATCATCACCGAGAACAGGCTTAAGACTGCTCAAATTCAATTGCGCAGGGCCCTTCCAGAGACCTTCAATCATTTAATCTGGGCTGCATTTGAACAAGTTGTGAGGTGAAAGGTTTGTGTACTAACCTCGTGCTGCCCACTGTGTGGCATCTATACTAGATGGGGACAGGGGCAATTATTTATTTTGCCATTTCCTGTTTGAGGAGCATCGGCGAGTAGGTTATTGGTGAGCAAGTGCCACTTAATAGCACTGTCAACGACACCTTCCATCACTTTTCTGATGATTGAGAGTAAGCTGATGGGGCGGTAATTGGCCCAATTGGATTGGTCCTGCTTTTTGAGGACAGGACATACCTGTGCAACATTACACATTGATGGGTAGATGCCAGTGTTTTAGCTCTACTGGAACAGCTTGGCTAGAGGTGCAGCTAGTTCTGGAGCACCAGTCTTTAGCACTATAGCTGGGATGTTGTGGCGGCCCACAGCCTTTGCTGTATCCAATGTGCTCAGCCATTTCTTGATATCACGTGGAGTGAATTGAATTGGCTGAAGACTGATGTTGGGGATCTCAGGAGGAAGCCAAGGTGGATTATCCACCTGGCACTTCTGGCTGAAGTTGGTTGCAAATGCTTCAGCCTTGTCTTTTGCACTCATGTGCTAGGCTCCACCTTCATTGAGGATGGGAATGTCCCTGAAGCTTCCTCCTCACCCCACACTGCCCCCATCAGTTGTTTCATTGTCCACCACCATTCCCGACTCGATGTGGCAAAACTGCACAACTTTGAACTTATGGTTATGGGATCGCTTTGCTCTATATATAGCATGCTGCTTCCGCTGTTTAGCATGTATGTAGTTCTGTGTTGTAGTTTCCCCAGGTTGGCACTCTTTTTAGATGGCCCACAGCATCTCATGGATGCTCAGTTTTGAATTGCTAGACCTGTTCTGAATCTATTCCATTTAGCACAGTGATAGTGCCATACAACATGATGGAGGGTGTCCTTAGTGAGAAGACAGGACTTTGTCTAAATAAGGACTGTGTGGTGGTCACTCCTACCAATACAGTTGTGGACAGATACATCTGCGACAGATAGATTGGTGAGGATGCGGTCAAGTAAGGTTTTCCCCTCATGTTGGTTCTCTCACTACCTGTCGCAGGCCAAGTCTGATAGGTATGTCCTTCAAGGCTCAACCAGCTCAGTCAGTAGTGGTGCTACCGAGTTACTCTTGGTGATGGACATTGAAGTCCCCGATCTAGAGTACATTCCATGCCCTTGCTACCCTTAGTGCATCTTCTAAGTGGTGTTCAACATGGAGGAGGACTGATTCATCAGCTGAGGGAAGGCGTTGAGTAGTAATCAACAGGAGGTTTCCTTGCTCATGTTTGACCCAATACTCTATGGGGTCTGAAAACGTTGAGGACTCCCAGGGCCACTCCTTTTCTACGGTATACCACTTTGCCACCACCTGTGGTGGGTCTATCCTGCCAATGGGACAGGACATATCCAGGGATGGTGATAAAGGAGTTCCTAGACCATAGATTTCACAGCCACAAAGCTGAACATTACACTGAGCTTGAAAAAGTGGCCCTAATGAAGATACTATGTCCACTTCCAGTGCACCAAAACAGATGTTCAAATTGCTAGAGCTAGTCAACATCCCGAGATCAGTGGCGTGTTTCCAGTCAATTATGTTTCAATTCATGAAATTAAATATTATGAATGGTAAGCTTCTAAGCTACTTTGATATTGATGTCAGTTGTGTGTTTGCACCAGCAGTTTCTGAAGCACTAGTCTCATGCAGCCAGTGGCAAACCCCAGTGTAAACCAGTTATATTCACAGATGGCCAGCATTTATAAACCTGGTCTTTACTGCTCTCATGTAAATTCTGTGGACAGAGCGACTCGCAGGATCCCATCTTCAAATTTATTTCATCGCAAGTACATTTTTGGAAAAGAAATGTGCATTATGACAGTTTAACTTTCTGACTGCATGACTCATCTTCTATCCAAATAATATTATACATACATATACTGGGGATGAATCACAGTTGCAAAATCAAAATTTTCTCCATAACAACTTAAATATTATTCTGTATAAATAAATCAGGAATTCCATTATCACACAAGCTGAATTTACAATTTTAATATTTCTAGTTATACATTTTAAGCATGTTGTCATTAGGCCCAACATTTTCTATCTCGAGTTCGTGGTCGGCGAGAGGTGGGAGATCACTGAGGCAGGCCTATAAAGGCCCAACGCGGTGGCAGTTCGGGGAGTCCTTGGTCGGCGAGAGGCGGGAGATCGCTGAGGCAGGCCTATAAAGGCACAACGCGGCGACAGTTCGGGGAGTTCATGGTTGGAGAGAGGCGGGAGATCGCTGAGGCAGGCCTATAAAGGCACAATGCGGCAGCAGTTCGGGGAGTTCGTGGTTGAGGAGAGGCAGAAGATCGCTGAGGCAGGCCTATAGAGGCACAATGCAGCGGCAATTCGGGGAGTTCGTGGTTGAGGAGAGGCGGGAGATCGCTGAGGCAGGCCTATAAAGGCACAATGCAGCGGAGTTCATGGTTGAGGAGAGGCGGAAGATCGCTGAGGCAGACCTATAGAGGCACAATGCGGCGGCAGTTCGGGGAGTCCTTGGTCGGCGAGAGGCGGGAGATCGCTGAGGCAGGCCTATAAAGGCACAACGCGGCGACAGTTCGGGGAGTTCATGGTTGGAGAGAGGCGGGAGATCGCTGAGGCAGGCCTATAAAGGCACAATGCGGCAGCAGTTCGGGGAGTTCGTGGTTGAGGAGAGGCAGAAGATCGCTGAGGCAGGCCTATAGAGGCACAATGCAGCGGCAATTCGGGGAGTTCGTGGTTGAGGAGAGGCGGGAGATCGCTGAGGCAGGCCTATAAAGGCACAATGCAGCGGAGTTCATGGTTGAGGAGAGGCGGAAGATCGCTGAGGCAGACCTATAGAGGCACAATGCGGCGGCAGTTCGGGGAGTTCATGGTTGAGGAG
Organism: Pristiophorus japonicus; assembly: GCF_044704955.1. Classification (NCBI taxonomy): domain Eukaryota; kingdom Metazoa; phylum Chordata; class Chondrichthyes; family Pristiophoridae; genus Pristiophorus; species Pristiophorus japonicus. The sequence continues at coordinate 204,080,157 of NC_091981.1, forward strand.
AGACGGAAGATCGCTGAGGCAGGCCTATAGATGGACAATGCGGCGGCAGTTCGGGGAGTTCGTGGTTGAGGAGAGGCGGGAGATCGGGAGGTGAGCAGCCTACAGAGGCCAGCTTGTGCAGCTGCAGCAGGGAGGCAAAAATGAAGTAGAAAGAAATCGAAAGGTCACGTCACAGCCAAAGGGGTAAGTGATTGGTAAGTAGCTTTTCTTTTTCTTTTCTTTATCAGTAAGTAACCTTTTAACATTGTTGTTGCCCAATTAGGTTAATCGAAGGTTAAGTCATGGCAGGACAGCTCGGACACGTGTTATGCTCCTCCAGTACTATGTGGGAATTCAGGGACGCTTCCAGTGTCCCTGACGACTACATGTGCGGGAAGTGTATCCGCCTGCAGATCCTGACGGACCGCATTGCGGCACTGGAGCTACAGGTGGATTCACTCTGGAGCATCCACGATGCGGAGAATGACGTGAATAGCACGTTTAGTGAGTTGGTCTTATCGCAGGTAAAGGGTACACAGCCAGATAGCGAACAGGAAGAGCAGTGCAAGGAAGGTAGTGCAGGGGTCCCCTGCGGCCATTCCCCTACAAAACAGATACACCGCTTTGAGTACTGTTGAGGGGGATGACACAACAGGGGAGAGCAGCAGCAGCCAAGTCCATGGCACCATGGCTGGCTCTGCTACACAGGAGGGCAGCAAAAAGAGTGGGAGAGCGATAGTGATAGGGGATTCAATTGTAAGGGGAATAGATAGACGTTTCTGCTGCCGCAACCGAGACTCCAGGATGGTATGTTGCCTCCCTGGTGCAAGGGTCAAGGATGTCTTGGAGCGGGTGCAGGACATTCTAAAAAGGGAGGGAGAACAGCCAGTTGTCGTGGTGCATATAGGTCCCAATGATATAGGTAAAAAACGGGATGAGGTCCTACAAGACGAATTTAGGGAGCTAGGAGTTAAATTAAAAAGTAGGACCTCCAAAGTAGTAATCTCAGGATTGCTACCAATGCCACATGCTAGTCAGAGTAGGAACCGCAGGATAGCTCAGATGAATACGTGGCTTGAGCAGTGGGGCAGAAGGGAGGGATTCAAATTCCTGGGGCATTGGAACTGGTTTTGGGGGAGGTGGGACCAGTACAAACCAGACGGTCTGCACCAAGGCAGGACCAGAATCAATATCCTAGGGGGAGTGTTTGCTAGTGCTGTTGGGGAGGAGTTAAACTAATATGGCAGGGGGATGGGAACCTATGCAGGAAGACAGAGGGAAATAAAATGGAGTCAGAAGCAAAAGATAGAAAGGAGAATAGTAAAACTGGAGGGTAGAGAAACACAAGGCAAAAAACAAAAAGAGCCATAGCACAGCAAAATTCTAAAGGGGCAAAGTGTGTTAAAAAGACAAGCCTGAAGGCTCTGTGCCTCAATGCGAGGAGTATTCGAAATAAGGTGGCTAATTAACTGCGCAGATAGCAGTTAACGGATACGATGTGATTGGCATCACGGAGACATGGCTCTAGGATGACCGAGGCTGGGAACTCAACATCCAAGGGTATTCAGCATTTAGGAAGGCTAGACAGAAAGGAAAAGGAGGCGGGGTGGTGTTGCTGGTTAAAGAGGAAATTAATGCAATTGTAAGGAAGGACATTAGCTTGGGTGGTGTGGAATCGGTATGGGTGGAGCTACAGAATACCAAAGGGCAGAAAACTAGTGGGAGTTGTGCTGAGACCACCAAATAGTAGTAGTGAGGTTGGGGACAGCATCAAAGAAGAAATAAGGGATGTGTGCAATAAAGGTACAGCAGTAATCATGGGCGACTTTAATCTACATATTGATTGGGCTAACCTAACTGGTAGCAAAGCAGTGGAGGAGGATTTCCTGGAGTGTGTTCAGGATGGTTTTCTAGACCACTATGTCGAGGAACAACCAGAGAGCTGGCCATCCTAGACTGGGTGATGTGTAATGAGAAGGGACTAATTAGCAATCTTATTGTGCGAGGCCCCTTGGGGAAGAGTGGCCATAATATGGTAGAATTCGTTATTAAGATGGAGAGTGACAAAGTTAATTCAGAAACTAGGGTCCTGAACTTAAGGAAAGGTAACTTCGACGGTATGAGGAGTGAAGTGGCTAGAATAGACTGGCAAAAGATACTTAAAGGGTTGACGATGGATAAGCAATGGCAAACATTTAAAGATCACATGGATGAACTTCAGAAATTGTACATTCCTGTCTGGAGTAAAAATAAAACGGGGAAGGTGGCTCAACCATGGCTAACAAGGGAAATTAAGGATAGTGTTCAAGTCAAGAGGCATATAAATTGGCTAGAAAAAGCAACAAACCTAAGGACTGGGAGAAATTTAGAATTCAGCAGAAGAGGACTAAGGGTTTAATTAAGATGGAGAAAATAGAGTACGAGAGGAAGCTTGCAGGGAACATAAAAACTGACCACAAAAGCTGCTACAAATATGTGAAGAGAAATAGATCAGTGAAGACAAACGTAGGTTCCTTGCAGTCGGATTCAGGTGAATTTATAATGGGGAACAAAGAAATGGCAGACCAATTGAACCACTACTTCGGTTCTGTCTTCACGAAGGAAGACACAAATAACCTTCCGAATGTACTAGGGGACAGTGGGTCTAGTGAGAAGGAGGAACTGAAGAATATCCTTATTAGGCGGGAAATTGTGTTAGGGAAATTGATGGGATTGAAGGCCGATAAAGTCCCAGACTTAAGGAGGTGGCCCTAGAAATAGTGGATACATTGGTGATCATTTTCCAACAGTCTATCGACTCTGGATCAGTTCCTATGGACTGGAGGGTAGCTAATGTAACACCACTTTTTAAAAAAGGAGGGAGAGAGAAAATGGGTAATTATAGATCGGTTAGCCTGACATCAATTGTGGGGAAAATGTTGGAATCAATCATTAAGGATGAAATAGCAGCGCATTTGGACAGCAGTGACAGGATCGGATCAAGTCAGTATGGATTTATGAAAGGGAAATCATGCTCGACGAATCTTCTGGAATTTTTTTTAAGGATGCAACTAACAGAGTGGACAAGGGAGAAGCAGTGGATGTGGTGTATTTGGACTTTCAAAAGGCTTTTGACAAAGTCCCGCACAAGAGATTGGTGTGCAAAATCAAAGCACATGGTATTGGCGGTAATGTACTGACGTGGATAGAGAATTGGTTGGCAGATAGGAAGCAGAGACTCGGGATAAACAGGTCCTTTTCAGAATGGCAGGCAGTGACTAGTGGAGTGCCACAGGGCTCAGTGCTGGGACTCCAGCTCTTTACAAAAATACATTAACGATTTAGATGAAGGAATTGAGTGTAATATCTCCAAGTTTGCGGATGATACTAAACTCGGTGGCGGTGTGAGCTGTGAGGAGGGCGCTAAGAGGCTGCAGGGTGACTTGGACAGGTTCGGTGAGTGGGCAAATGCATGGCAGATGCAGTATAATGTGGATAAATGTGAGGTTATCCATTTTAGGGGCAAAAACACGAAGGCAGATTATCTGAATGGCGGCAGATTAGGAAAAGGGGTGGTGCAACGAGACCTGGGTGTCATGGTTCATCAGTCACTGAAAGTGGGCATGCAGGTACAGCAGGCGGTGAAGGCGGCAAATGGTATGTTGGCCTTCATAGCTAGGGGATTTGAGTATCGGAGCAGGGAGGTCTTACTGCAATTGTACAGGGCCTTAAGTGAGGCCTCACCTGGAATATTGTGTTCAGTTTTGGTCTCCTAATCTGAGGAAGGACGTTCTTGCTATTGAAGGAGTGCAGCGAAGGTCCACCAGACTGATTCCAGGGATGGCTGGATTGTCATATGAGGAGAGACTGGATCAACTGGGCGTTTATACACTGGAATTTAGAAGGATGAGCAAGGATCTCATAGAAACGTATAAGATTCTGACAGGACTGGACAGGTTAGATGCGGGAAGAATGTTCCCGATGTTGGGGAAGTCCAGAACCAGGGTACATAGTCTTAGGATAAGGGGTAGGCCATTTCGGACTGAGATGAGGAGAAACTTCTTCACTCAGAGTTGTTAACCTATGGAATTCCCTGCCGCAGAGTGTTGTTGCTGCCAGTTGATTGGATATATTCAAGAGGGAGTTAGATATGGCCCTTACGGCTAAGGGGATCAAGGGGTATGGAGAGAAAGCAGGAAAGGGGTACTGAGGGAATGATCAGCCATGATCTTATTGAATGGTGGTGCAGGCTCGAAGGGCCGAATTGGCTACTCCTGCACCTATTTTCTATGTTTCTATGATAAGTAAAATAATGTGATAAATACAGCTACCTCCTCCCCTATTTGATTTATTTATGACTAAAGTCTATGATAGGCGAGGCTTGGATGACTAGGAAAGCCCCATAATTGATGATCTCAGTTATGAAATATGGAAAATATTGTGAGAATTTCCAAACCACATGGGATAAGAATTTACCAATTGAAAACTGAATGTGCTGTTTCTAAACTACAAAAACTCAGTTACATTAACCTTGGTACTTCAACAGCAACATATTTCAGGTCGAGCGAGCAAGACTGCTCAGTAGACAGTGGTTAGAATGTTTGCTTCACAATGCTGTGGTGGTGATGATGGGATGTAGCTTTTTTTTCAGAAAAAATTTGATTTATGATAAGAAATCATTTCAGTCACTTCAACAGACTGGCATTGGATTTTAGAAATAGGTATAATATTTGCAGGAAGGAAAAATTACACATGAATCCCACCTAGATGTAAAGCAGCCAGTAGGAAAATAAAAATGTGTCACTAAATGCTGCAAAGCTAAGTGATGAGACATAGATTAATACCCACAGTCCTCTGTGCCTCAGCTATTTTTATACTGGCATTAGTGGGATGTTTGCACTGCCAGTTCCCAAAGCAGAGCTTTCATAAAACCCAATGTAAATCAGATACATTTGCTAAAGCCGGCACCCAGGAAAGACCCATTTCCTTCTAGGTTTCCCCAGACACCAACTTTAGCAAACTCAGCAAGTTTACATAGAGGTTGCCAGCAGCAGCACAATTTTTTAATGCCAACATTCTATATATTAAATATAGCTAAATACTTATACTGCTGAACATGGCTTCTTGTGGTTTGGATTTCAATCTAAATCATTTTTTTTTTTTTTTAAAAGTAACTATTGGATTTCAAAAGTCACAGATCTATCGACAAAAACTGGATCTTGAAAAAACAAGATGCAAGTGATGTTTTGACTATTTTTCTTCAGAAAGGATTTAGATAGTTACTTTCAATATTTTTAATTAAAAAAAAGCAATGTAGTCTTCTGCAGTTTAAAAATGGTCAGCTAGAAGAACGGGGTTACAGTGCTAAATAAAGTGTGTTTTCCAGAGCCAAAATAATAAATCATTTGTTAGCTTGTCTAGGTGATCGAGAAACACCTTACACCCATCATGCTTGATCTGTTTTTTTCATTTCTTCCTGGGTTGTGGGCAACAATAGCAAGGCAGTAACTATTGCTCATCCCCAGTTGCCCATATTTAACAGTCAACTCCATAGTGTGGGACTGGAGACAGTGTATGCCACCAGGTATGGCTGGTAGGCTCAACGTTCGTGAACCAGCTGGTTTTTAAGACAATCCGGCAGCTTTCATTGACATTTTTTAGGTGCTAGTCTACAAATTACCAAATTAATTGCATTTAATTTCACAATCTGTCCTGGTGGAATCTGAACACAACTTCTAGATTGCTCGTCCAAAATCATAACCACTAGGCTACCATACTCATCCAAAAGCAGAATACTGCAGATGCTGGAAATCGGAAATAAAAACTGAAAATACTCAGGTCAGGCAGCATCTGTGGAGAAAATGGGTTAACGTTTAAAGTCGATGACCTTTCATCAAAAATGAAAAAAGTTAAGAGATGTAAGCAAGTGTAGGGGCAGGGAAAGAGAGACAGAACAAAAGGGAAGGTCTGTGATAGGATGGAAGGCAAGAGAAATTAAATAATGCTACCATTCCCTCTTCTAAATCCATATTTTATTTATTTATCTGTCCCATTACCATCATCCATTTTGTCATTTAATTTACATAACATAAGAATATAAGAGATCTTATTGAAACGTACAAGATTCTGAGTGGACTTGACAGGGTAGATGCAGAGAGGATGTTTCCACTCATGGGGAATCTACAACTAGGGAACATAGTTTCAGAATAAGGAGTCGCCCATTTAAAACGGAAATTAGGGGGAACTTCTTCTCTGAGGGTCGTGAATCTTTGGAGAACTGTGGAGGCAGGGTTATTGAATATGAGAGAGACTGATTTTTGAATGATAAGGGAGTCAAGGGTTATGGGGAGCGGGCAGGGAAGTGGAGTTGAGGCCAGGATCAGATCAGCCATGATCTTATTGAATGGCGAAGCAGACTCGAGGGACCAAATGGCCTAGGCCTGGGCCAAACTTTGACCATGGCTTGCATCAAATTTTTTGGAGTAAGTTGTTTTTTCTGGCATAAGTTTAAAAAATGGCATTTTCCCCAAAAAATTTACTCCAGAGTAAGTCAGTCAGGTACGATTTTTTTTTAGGTCAGTTTTTTTTTCCCCCAAAAGGGGGCGTTCCCAGACACTTACGCCAGTTTTGGCCATTTATGCCACTTTGGCCAGCAAAAACGTACTCCAACTCGACTTCGGTCAGCGTATGTGGCCAGCTCTGAAAAACCTTGCGGGCAGTGAAGAAAAAGCAGCGCACATTCGGCAGACATTAGGGCAGGGAAGGGAACTGGAGAGGACCTCAACAACCAAGCACAAAACATTGCAAGGAAAAGCTCAAGCAATTAAAATACTAATAAAAATGAAGTAAATCTTACTGAATGCGAGCTGCTGGCCGCGATGTCACGGTGGGGGGGGGCGGAACAGGGTGTAGAGAGAGAGAGAGAGAGAGAGAGAGAGAGAGAAAATGTATATATATATATATATATATACACACACACACACACACTTGTATACAAACCACTCTCTCCTCTCTTTCCCCCTCCCCTCTCCTCTTCTCTTTCCCCCCCTCTCTCCTCTTTCCCCCCCTCCCTCCTCCTCCCCCCACCCCCAAAAAAGCTCTCCTCCTCCTCCCCCCCCCCCCAATCAAAACTCTCAAGCACAACCAATAAATAAAAAATCAAATCGAAGTCCTACCTTGCCCGGGAACTCAGCCGGCCGGCCAGTGCGGGAGGCCACTCAGCTGGGGATAGGGTACGGTGAGATCGGGTTGTCCCTTCGGCCGGGGATCGGGGCCGCGAGCATCGGGTCCTTCTCAGCCCACAGGACACGCTGGGAGGGCAGGAGCATGCACACAGGCACTGTTTTCGGTGCTGGCCTGTAGCTCTGCCCCGCGCTTCAGAATGCATGCCATGCCGGGACTCCGGGGACTCGGAAGAGCGGCCAGGATGGGGCTCCTTTTTTCCGGCGCCCTTTCCAGCGCGAAGTGCGCCGACAAAAAGGGTTGGGCAAAGTTGGGCCCCCTGCTACTATTTCTTATGTTCTTGTGTTTAATTTCTCCTGCCTTTCACCCTATCACAGACCTTCCCTTTTGTTCTTTTTCCCCCTCCCTCGCCCTTACTTAAAAACCTGTTACATCTCTAACTTTTGCCAGTCCTGATGAAAAGTCATCGACCTGAAATGATAACTGCTTCACTCTCCACAGAAGCTGCCTAACCTGCTGAGTATTTCCAGCATTTTCTGTTTTTATTACCATACTCGTATCTGTCTGTAAGGAGAAATACAAATAGAAACTGGGACACAGAATAGGGAAAAAGGCCCTTTGAGACAGAAAATTCACAAGGATAATCAGGTTTGTTAAAGGGAACACTATAAGGGTTTTACTGATGCAAAGTAGCATGAAATGCTGGAGGAAAGTGACAAGGCTTGCTGTTTGTCAAGTAAGACAACCAACTGACGAGAGATCAGATCAGTCATGTTCTTTATTTGATATTGTTGCACAAAGATAATTTGTACAGACTGAGCCAAGCAAATCTGATTATAATACTTATTCTGTAAGTTAACCTTACTATCAAATAAAGCAGCTCAACAATTCACAAGAGTCTCACCTCACCTTGTGCTAACTTGGGTCTGCCTTTAAATAGATGTAGAAGCACACAGAATTACATGTGCAAAAGACACAAGATCAATTTTGTACATCAAGGGGGCACATTATTACATTCCCCGCATTACACTACAGTACAAGATACTGGTCAGCATAACAACTCCAGCATGTAAGGGGCGTGAGATCTGCTTACAAGAATGACTGATGCCACTGAACCCAAGCAGGTATCTACAGCAGAATCAAATTTGTAATAGCAACACTGACTATAATTAACATTTGCCAATGTCTCAAAACACTACAGGTATAAACTCAACCTCAAGTACTGAAGAGCCTCTTCTTCACATAGTATCCATCATCAATGATGATCAAAAAAATAAACTGTGGGGACATGCAACATTTCAAGCCTATTAAAACTAGCAAACGCATTGTTCACTCTTTGTGCTTCTGGGATTTTGTTTGCAGGAATTGGTTGCTACATTTGCCTACATAACAGTAAGAGTAATCTATTGGCTGTAAAGTTCCTTGGGTCATCCTGAGGAAGTGAAAGGGCTATATTAATGCACAGTCGTTTTTTTTTGAACGCGCCCATTAAGGAGGGGGACAGGAATCAATAATTTCATGTTCCACACTCAATTTTTGTATCAAATACATGTTTATTCTATTAAAATTATTAATTGCATATTCAGATGCAATCAACTATGACTTGAATAGTACAATTTTGTCATTACTGTGGATATACTTTTGTTACATGATGAACACAATTCATTCAGACAGCACACTTTACTTGCTAAACCAAAGAACAAATCTGCTGCGATTTTTTTAGAATTGAATAAAGAAAATGGCTGTACAGGACATATGCAGTGTAAAATGACAAAGCATCCGGGCGGGCGCTGAGCATCTCAAGTCTCATCACCGAGAGCATGCGGAGGACAAGTGCAGACAGCGGAAGGAGCGTGCGGCAAACCAGACTTCCACTCACCCTTTCCTTCAATAACTGTCTGTCCCACCTGTGACAGAGACTGTAATTCCCTATTGGACTGTTCAGTCACCTGAAAACTTATTTTTGGAGTGGAAGCAAGTCTTCCTCGATTTCAAGGAGACTGCCTATGATAATGAAAATGACAAAATCATTGCTCTTTATCTTTAATATGATGGCATCGACCCATAGTAAACCAATTGAAGAATGATGTTGCAATTCCCAGTATAGTCCAGGTAGAGTTCATGAACAAGTTACTGTACATTTTGCTGTATGAATAATAGGCCACATGATCAACATAAACTCCAAATGGCAGTGACTCAGACATGGTTAATATTTAAATAGCATATTCAGATGGATCCATGATCTCTAACTGAATGACAGGCCATGCAGCAAAATTTTAATTTTTTTTTTTAAGTCAAAGGGCAGATGAGAATTATTTCACACCAAAGCAAGATCACTGGCTGATTAAATCCTCAAGTCACAGAGTTCCTTAGTGGCTCAGTAAATATCCGAGTCATACAGAAGGGAGTTTTCAATTTCAATCTCAGTCAAGGTAACATCAGGGATCCTAAAATTAGGCTTAGAATAAAAGATGGAAAAAAAGATCACCTTGGATTAGCATGGATTGATATCCAGCCCTTCTGGAAATGCAGACTGCAAAGACAGGATCATAGCTGGCAATGCCCCCACAGTCAAAAGACTGCCACAACACACTCGGTGAAGGCTCACACATGATTAACATTCACTTGGGCAGGATATCGGAGGGCGAGCAGCAATCAGCAAGGAGCAACTGAAACATCAGGAGGGAAAGCAGAAAATTGCCAAGAATTTTTTTTTTTAAAAAACCTTTGTAAATGAATCTAAATTTTAGTATGAATTATTTTGGAGGAACAAATCTGAAGTGGAGAGCATTATTTAACAATATCTACTTACATAGGATTACAAAGGATATATGACACAGAAACAGGCCATTCAGCCCAACCAGTCCAGGCCCTTGTACATGAAACACAAAAAGTTAGCATGGAGGTACAGCAAGTAATTAGGAAGGCAAATGGAACGTTGGCCTTCATTGCAAGGGGGATGGAGTATAAAAGCAGGGAAGTCCTGCTACAACTGTACAGGGCGTTGGCGAGACCACACCTGGAGCACTGCGTACAGACTTGGTCTCCTTATTTAAGGAGGTTTAGACTTGCATTGGAGGCAGTTCAGAGAAGGTTCACAAGGTTGATTCCTGAGATGAGGCGGTTGTCTTATGAAGAAAGGTTGAGCAGGTTGGGTCTTTATTCATTGAAGTTTAGAAGAATGAGAGGTGATCTTATTGAAATGTATAAGACTCTGAGGGGGCTTGACAGGGTATATGCAGAGAGGATGTTTGCCCACATGGGGGAATCTAGAACTAGATGGCATAGTTTCAGAATAAGGGGTCACCATTTTAAAACGTGATGAGGATGAATTTCTTCTCTCAGAGGCTCATGAATCTTTGGAATTCTCTACCCGAGAGAGCAGTGGAGGCTGGGTCATTGAATACATTTAAGCAGGAGATAGATAGATAGATTCTTGAATGATAAGGGAGTCAAGGGTTGTGGGGAGCGGGCAGGGAAGTGGAGCCGAGCCCAAGATCAGATCAGCCATGATCTTATTGAGTGGCAGAGCAGGCTCAAGGGGCCAAATAGCCTACTCCTGCTCCTATTTCTTATGTTGTTATGTCCACCTGTTCTATCCCCCTGGTAAATATTGAAGCAAAATATTTCTGCCATCTCTCTACCATTACCTGTGGTATTATCCTGTGTATCCCTTAATGGCCCTATTCCCATCCCAACCTCCTTTTTTTTATTGATGTGCCTGTAAAATATGACTATTTTGTTTTGTTTCTTGATAATTTAATTTCATAGTTCCTCTTTGCCTTCCTAATTGTTTATTTTGACTTCTCTCCTAATCTCTTCATATTCTCCCATATCATGCACACCCCTGCTGTCTCATCATAGGCGGTCCCTCGAACGAGGATGACTTGTTTCCAGAAGTTCACAGGTGTTTCAATGAACGACCTGATGTTCCAGTCCTGAATTCCAATTGAAGGTGCGGAAGATGCCCGTGCGTGAATTTTTTTAAACGTGTGGTGGCCGTTGCACACCAGCCACCACACAGGCTTGACAGAGCTAGGCCCTTTATCCAGTGGCAAGGGTTAACCAGGACGACTGGAGACCTGCTCTGCTGCACGGACCTAGCGCACGCACATATCGCAGTGTGGGCTGGCCATTATGTACTTAATGTATGCCTCTTTCCTTGCCCTCAAATTGTTCCTCGTGGCTTTATTCAGCCATGGAGTCTCATTCGTGTTTGGTTTGTTCTTTACTTTTAGCGGAATATATTGTTCCTGCACTCTGTTTTACATGTTTCCCATTGTTGTTCTACATCGTTGTTTGCCAATATTGTTGCCCATTTTATTTTCCAAAGTTCTTTTCTCAGCCCCTCAAAATCAGCTTTTCTCCAATCTATTAACCTGGTTTTCGCCATACTTATGCCCTCAATTATCATCTTACAGCACATTGTATTATGGACACTATTGCCTAAATGTTCTTCTACTTTTACATCTCTTATCTACTCTGGTTCATTCCCCATTCCTAGATCCAATAGCGAATCCTCCCTTGTTGGGCTTTTTACATATTGGGTTAGAAAAGAGTCCTGCACACATTGTAGGAACTCAATTCTCTTATCCTAATTCTTCTGTCCACTTAATAATCGGGGTAACTGAAATCCCCCATGATTATTATTCTGTTTTTTTACTAATTTCCCTAATTTGTCTGCATATTTCTTCCTCCATCTCCCTTCCACTATTAGGTGGTCTGTAGACAACACCTATCAGTGTGATTGATCCTTTTATGTGCCAAAAATTTCGGCCTTGCAAATTCCGGCCTTGCGGTTTTCAGGGCGAGATGCACATGTGCCGAAAAGCGACTTTTCCAATCTGTCAAGATTTCTCAACAGATCCTCCGCATCCCCGGGAGAAGGACATCTGCGCAGGAGAGTTTGGGCTATTTGCCTAACTCATACCCAGTGAATGTTCTTCAAACTTTTACGCCTGGTAAAAGCTGGCACATAGCTTACTTTTGCCGGTGCAAGAGTTTTAAAACATAAAAATTAAATTTAAACATTCATTTTTATGTTAAAAACCCTGTCCATTAAAGTAAGTTTATTTTTAACCCTATTAAAGCACAAAAATTCCCCAAATATTTTTTCTAAATCATATTTAAAAATGTGTTTTTTTTTTAATTTATTATACTTCATTTTTTGTTTTAGGAGGGTTTTCTCATTGATAGTAATGGGATCGCGAACAAATGGAGATCCCATTATCAAGGAGAATACTTCCTCGTGATTGGTGGACCAGGCACACATGATTCCAGCATTTCCCTACGTACGGGGAAGTCACCTCCCCGTACGCTGCGCATTGAATGAAGGCCTCCGACCAGAATCGAAGGTGCCTCCATGACCACCAGGTATTTTCGCAAAATATTTTCGGGTCGGAGGCATTCGTCCGAAGGAACCGGAATTCCCCCCTATTATCTTTTATCTCTATCCATATGGATTCTATTTTTGTCTTGCTGAGAGCTACGTCGCTTTTTTTCTACTCACAGCCATTACCCATTATATCTCCACGTATCTGTTTTAACTAAACAGCAAGATTCTCAAAGTAAATAGGAGGCTTATCCACTAATGTACATTCAATCATTTGCCAGAGTAATGTGGGCATAACCGGCAAAGCCAGCATTTATTGCCCATCCCTAATTGCCCTAGAGAACAAGATGGTTAGCCATCATTTCAGAGGGCGGTTAAGAGTCAACCACATTGTTATGGGTCTGGAGTAACATAACCATGTCTGTGCAGTAGCTCCTGGCAGGCAGATTTCCTTCCCTAAAGGACATGGGTTTTTACGACAACTGCTGATACTAGCCTTTTATTCCAGATTTATTTGTTATCTGAATTTAAATTCCCCAGCTGCCGTGGTGGGATTTGAACTCTTGTCTCCGGATCATTAGTCCAGGCTTCTGGATTACACTACAGTGATGCTAACCGTTCTCCAATAGTTTTATGTATGGTACCCTGTCACTGGGTTTCTGAATTTCCATATACAGCACATCCACTGCAATTTCATCATGCTTCACCTCTTCAAAGGATGATCAGATTTGTCGATCAGTCCTTCCTTAAATCAGTGTTGACCATTTCTAATTATTATCCCTTCATCTAGATATTTAGCAATTTCAACTTTGAAGATTCCAAATGTTTCCCTACCATAGGCAATGAACTAACTGGCCTGTAATTATCAGTTAGTTCATCTCTTTTTTGAAAATGGTTATTACTTCGGCAACTCACCAGTCTTCTGGCACACATCCACATTTCATAGAACCCTGAAATAAATTCTAGGGACACCACTATTTCTTCCCCAGTTCTCTCAGGACTGCTGGATATATTCAGTCAGGTCTACAGGCTCAAATTTCCCTAACCTCTTTTTCTGGAGCCCTCACTCGAGCTGCGCCACTTTTGCCCGTCTCCAAGCGCGCCGAAAAAAGACCTCCGTATTTTGGCCACTCCCCAGCCTCTCCTCCGTCGTGGTGCAGCGTGGCCCAACGGATTGGGTGTGGAGCCAGGTCCCGGCGCTGAAAACTGTGCCGGGACCTTTGCACATGCGCGCTGAGTCTGCACAGTAGCTCCTGGCAAGCAGTATGGGAGGGGTCGAAGCACGCCGGCCCTAGCCCTGGCCGAATGTGCTCCCTCATCGGCGGCCCGCTGCGTTCCCTAAGGTAGGACTTCTATTTTTTATTTGTTATTTACTGATTGATTTTGGAGCTTTAGGTGCAGGGTTCCTTCTATTTCATTTGTGAATTAATTGCTTATTACTTTTTGTGCTTTGTTTGGTGCTTGGTGGTGTTTTAAATGTAGTTACTTGCACCGATTCCTTAACTGTAAGTAAGGTCTTTTTGTGCGGACAAAAGTGGACACATACGCTGCCCTAAGTTAGTTTAGTACAATTATTTTCTGGCCAAATTGGCATAAATGGTGTAAGTGGCTGGGAACGCCCCCTTTTGAGAAAAAAACTGACCTAACAAAAACCCAACTAACTCATTTACACTGGTGCAAATTAAATGGCCATATTTGCAACTAAAAAGATACACCAGAAAAATCAAGTTACACCAAAAAAAACGGTTCAACTCATGGGGAAATTTAGGCCTGCAGAGTCTGCCATCAAGCTATGGAAAACAACATGAAGAGCCAACTCACTGTTGCTAGGCTCCAGAATCGGAATTAAAAGCACTGTATAAAAAGCAGCTTAAAATACTTGTTATACAAGTGGTATTCTTATGGCTCAGCAGGAAGTATGTACAGTTATCACACATGGACTGCCAAATGAGTTTGCTCACAAAACAATTGTTCCCTTGATATGCAGACGCTGCCTAAACAATGAACATTGCTATGGTCATCACTCTGGAATGCTAAGCATCCTATGCAATACAGCATGCAGTAATTTTTTTAATGTATGATTTTTGTGCCGAAAAAACATTGCATTGCTGAAAAAAAAAGCAAGCAACTTTTTGGCAATTCCTTTGGTATAGCAGCCTGAAGAATGCATTAATCACAGGCAGTCCCTCGGAATCGAGGAGGACTTGCTTCCACTCCCAAAGTGAGTTCTTTGATGGCTGAACAGTCCGATATGAGAGCCACAGACCCTGTTACAGGTGGGACAGACATTCGTCAGGGGAAGGGGTTGGTTGGGCTGGTTAGCCACGCGCTCCTTCCACCGCCTGCGCTTGGCCTCTTCATGCTCCCCGTGTCGAGCCTCAAAGAGCTCAACGCCCTCCTTGATGGACTTTCTCCACTTCGGGCAGTCTGCGGCCAGGGTCTCCCAGGTGTCAATGGTGATGTCGCACTTTACCAGGGAAGCTTTGAGGGTTCCCATTATAACGTTTCCGCTGTCCTCCCTTGGCTTGTTTACCATGAAGGAGCTCCGCATAAAGCATTTGCTTAGGGAGTCTCATATCTGGCATGCGTATAATGTGGCCTGCCCAGCGAAGCTGATCGAATGTGGTCAGTGCTTCAATACTGGGGATGTTAGCCTGGTCGGGACACTGATGTTGGTGCGTCTATCCTCCCAGGAGATTTGCAGGATCTTGGAGACATTGTTGGTGATATATCTCCAGCGACTTGAGGTGCCTTCTGTACATCGTCCATGCCTCAGACCCATACAGAAGAGAGGGTATTACTACAGCCCTGTAGACCATGAGTTTGGTGGAGGACTTGAGGGCCTGGTCTTCAAACACTCTTTTCCGCATGCGGCCGAAGGCTGCGCTGGCGCACTGGAGGAGATGCTCAATCTCCGCATCAATGTCTGCCTTTGATGATAAGAGGTTCCCAAGATATGGGAAATGGTCCACGTTGTCCAGGGCCAGAGGCGGCATAGGTTAAACAGCTTCCCACTGGTTCTGTAGTTTAATTCCACTCCAGCGGGGAGCTTGTTGATTGTGAGGTGGAGTATGGCGTCGAGGAAGATTGAGGCATTAATAACATACGTCATCTTTAGCTTTGCTCCTTTGAAGTTGGCAAAATACTGAGATTGTACTCAAATAGGTCACAACAAGGATTTTTTGGTTAATATCATTGTAAAATGCAGCCAATAAAGTTATTGTTTAGGAAGTACAAGCAAATGCACTGCATCATATGGCACTATGCATAACTATCAGGAATGACATGACTGACTGAAAGAAATATGTAAAAATGGATCAAATCTAGTCTGAAGTACAAGACCAATATTTCTTGTAACAAAACAAGTTCAATAGACAAGTTCAAATTGTGTGAAAATAATTACCTGGTTAGTTTGTTTTAGTTAATTTTCCGCATTAACAAGCATTCCAGAGAATGGAAACAGAAATGAAAATGGGGGATAGGCAGAAAAATGTGTAAAGTGGAGATTAAATATAATCAGAAAGAGAACAAGTTAAAGAGGGGGAAAAAAGGAAAATTACGATAGATAGAAAGTAATGTCGTCAGAAGAACAAAATCAGTGGCTAACAATTATAATAGCTAGAAAATGTAACACAAAATAGTGTTAAATGGGAGGAACATCACGGGAGACATGGTGTTGGAGAAGGGAGAGATGAAAAGCAGCATGGCAGGATGAAATAATATGATAGAGCAGAGAAGGAATCAGAAGTGACCTGTACTTCATTGGCTGTAAAGTACTTTGAGACATCCGGTCCTCGTGAAAGGTGTTATATAAATGCATGTCTTTCTTTCAAATAGGAGTCTAGACAGTTTGCAAACAGTATGCAAGATGAAATGAATTTTGCTTCCTGTGCCTTTATGTATTAATGTTGAACTTTCTGCAGTTATGTAGCATATACTAGGGTTGAGCTTTTTTCGCTGTGGCAATTATTTTAATTCAGAGAGAAGAAAGAAAACTGGCTACTGGTCTTTCAAATCCTCTGTACCAGATGTTCTGCCAATATGGATGCAAAACCAAAAAACATTTCAAGGATCTCTGTTGAAAAATGCAGAAGCAAAATATTTTACTAAGAAGTAATGCTTCAGAATCTTAAAAATTCAAATACATTTGCAACGGCAGAAGAGATTTAAGTGAGGTCTTTTACTGAGGAAAGGAGGGTCTATATTGTAGTTGAGTATCTGCCCAATAAAACGAAGGCAGCCTCTTATGAAAGCAGCATGTGTGAATTGGTTCTGCCAGCAACATAAAATCTCATCTGGCAGCAAGACCCAATCTATTTGGCATCTCAGAACACAGCATACTGATTCACAGACCACCGCATTTTTCCTGGAAGGGTGGAGCACCAGCACTCATAACTACAGTATGTTTGTCTCCATCAAAAATGTAGTGATTGCTCCAAACCTACTCCTGCCCAGAACTCATATTGCTACAGGGCATTTCAAAATCCACGATGAGAGAAACACTGTCTAGTTAATCAAGACCAGAAGTTGTTTCTTCTCTCTCTCTCTCACCTCTCCCACATAAAAATAGGAAATATCAAAGGCAATTGCTCTAATCGGCACCAAAAAGCATAAGCAATCAAAATGTGTTTTATATTATTGAGAATGGGTGACTACAGAAATGTTCCACTGGCTCAATATTAACTAATTTTACTCAACATTCATGTTGAAAGTGTGAGCCCTTGGCTGAGTGGTAGCTGTTTCATCAGAAGGTAATGGGTTTAACCCACTCTCCGGAGACTTCAGTAAATAATCTGGGCTACAACAACAACTTTTTATATAGCACTTCACAGGTTCGTCAACAAACAAAATCAACACAAAGCCCCATAAGGATATATTAAGACACATGACCAAAAGCTTGGTCAAAGAGGTAGGTTTAATGGAGCATTTTAAAGGAGGAGGTAGAGGCGGAGAGGTTTACTGAAGGAATTCCAGAGCTTAGGACCTCGGCAGCTGAAGGCATGGCTGTCAATGGTAGAGCAATTAAAATTGGGGATGCGCAAGAGACCAGAATTAGAGGAGCACAGTGATCACGGAGGGTTGTAGGGCTGGAGGAGGCTACAGAGATAGGGAGGGCCATGGAGGGATTTGAAAAATAGGATGAGAATTTTAAAATTGAGGTGTTTTGGACTGGCTAACACTTTAGTGCAGTGCTGAGGGTGTACTACACAGTCGGAGATGTTGTCTTTTGGATGAAACGACTGGTCCCATCTGCCTGCTCAGCTGCACTTAGAAGATTTCATGGTATTATTCAAAGGGAAGCTGAGCAATTATCTTGGTGTCCTGAACAACATTACATCATCATAGGCAGCCCCTTGGAATCGAGGAAGACTTGCTTCCACTCTAAAAATGAGTCCTTAGATGGTTGAACAGTCCAATACGAGAACCACAGTCTCTGTCACAGGTGGGACAGATAGTCGTTGAGGGTAAGGGTGGGTGGGACTGGTTTGCCGCACACTCTTTCCACTGCCTGCGCTTGATTTCTGCATGCTCTCAGCGATGAGACTTGAGTGGCTCAGCGCCCACCTGGACGCACTTCCTCCACTTAGGGTGGCTGTCAGGCATCCAGAAGCAATTGGAAGACTCAAAGATTTATACATTGAAGTACAATGTTTCAAAAAAAGTGTCAATCTCTGCAAGAGTGGGACTGAGTGTTATTTGTTTGCCAAGTTATGCTGATTTCTACAAATAGTACATTTTATCTTCAGTACACAGCAATAATTGAAGAAATCCAACAATCATTGCTCGGATTCATAAAAAATTCAAGTCTAAAATGAAATAGAAGCCTTTTGTTGCCAAAACCATCATCTCCTAGGAATATGCTATTTCGATTGTTTTAGTTGTTACTTCAGGAACTTTCTTGCCTTTGTAGTATCAAACCTTCAACAAATAATTCAGCAATTCAATCAAAAGATTTCCTCCCTTTGAAAGTTTTGTTATAGCAGTCTTTTGGCATGTTCAGGCTAAAAACACTTTCAATGACCCAGAAAGTACTCTTGCAGCAATTAGGCACCTTAGTTAATTACTTTATAAATGTTCTGCAAGTATGAACCGAGATGAGGAGAAACTTCTTCACTCAGAGAATTGTGAACCTGTGGAATTCTCTAACACAGAAAGTTGCTGAGGCCAGTTCGTTCGATATATTCAAAAGGGAGTTAGATGTGACCCTTGCGGCAAAAGGGATCAAGGGGTATGGAGAGAAAGCAGGAATGGGGTACTGAAGTTGCATGATCATATTGAATGGTGGTGCAGGCTCGAGGGGCTGAATGGCCTACTCCTGCAACTATTTTCGATATTTCTACGATTAGTTAACAGAGAATTCGGTTTCATACTGCATAGTAGTTTAAATCTCAGATAAGTCAACTGCTTGGACAACAAATGTGACTTGTGCCAAATCATGGTTTAGCCTCTTAATTGAACAATCCACTGACTAGGAAGAATGGACATCAGATGCTGAGGACATATCCCTTAATCATAATGTCTACCATTAAACACCAGGCAATCCATCAAAGAAACAAAATGAATTAAAATCTTTCTTGGAGAAACAGCTGACTATAAATCTGGAAAGTAGTTTTTGAAACCTGTTACAAAATGATACTTGCCAAGTGCTAAATATTTAAATGAGTGCATGGAGCAGCACGCTGAACAACAATGACAAGAAACACAGCATTACACACACACAGATCACTTGTGCTTTGCATTGTTTTTAATTAATTTTTCCAAAACCTGCAGATAGAATCAAGTATTTCACTGGACTTTTTAGGTCAGCTAGAATATTTTTGTAGTGATCTGATAACCAGTAGATGTACAAGTTTAGATTTAGACTTTGCGCAGGGGGGTGGGGGTGCTCAGAGAGAGAAATAAGACAATTCAGGAACCTTGACCACATGTGTACCAGAAAAATATGTGCACTTGAGATTACAATTAGAATCATACAGCAGAGGGAGGCAATTCGACCCATTTTGCCTGTGCAAGCTCTTTGAAAGAGCTATCCAATTAGCCCGACTCCCCTGCCCTTTCCCCAGTTTCCATTTCTCAAGTTCTGAAGCTAGGCAAAGAAATAAATAAAATAGTCACGCAGCAGACAAGAAACAATGCAGCAATGAAAACAAAATTTTTTTTTAAAGTTAGTAACAGCAGAACTGTGGATTTCATAGATTGAACACCTCACTCGGCTTATTTATCCAAACATTTTGACGCAATGCATCTAAATCTAACTTTCTCAGATGTCACAAAGACAGCAAATCGATGCCTTGTCAAAAACATGACAGAAATCTATAAAAGCAGGATTTAGTGAAGTGCCTCTTCTACACCAGTAACTCAATGTGTGCAAAATTAAATGAGCTCAACTGGTGACAAATCACTCGAGTAACAGGTTAACTTCAGTTAGATCTGTGATTAATGGCCAATCAGCACAGGGAAGCCTGCACATCAGTAAAACTTGTCTAAAGTTAGACAATGACCTACCTCTGGGCAAGTTGACTTCTGGCTTCTGATTTCTAAACTTCAACATACATAAACTTACTCTATATCAAGTGCACAAGTTCCTGGAAGCCTTTGCACTATGAACCTTTTAAAAAAAATAGACCAATACTCCTGAGTGGTTGTTGCAGTTTTAAATTAAGTCAGGTCTTCATAAATTCAAAAGGCATCCATTTTAATTTTGTTTACTTTGCTGCTCTTTTGAAAATATAATACACGCCAAATAGTAAAAATAAAGTAAAAATGTTCCATGACAAACATTTTGTTAATTTTTGTTATGGATTAACGTAGTGAACAATGTCGAATGCGACTACTGTGACCTTTGTTAAGAAACGAATAAACATGAGTCATGCCACTTGCCATACCTCAAGATATGCCAGCACAATGTGCCCTTCCAGAAAAAAAGTCTGTTTTAATTCATGGCACTCATGATAGAATTGCTAATATCTGTACTGAATTTTATTCTAATTGACAAACTGGACGACAGTTAAAAAAACATAAAATTCAGTAATTGGAATACACCAGGACTGCCATTTTGCATGTGAATAAACAGCAGACTCAAGTTGCATTTTCTCATTTATCTGCAGTTCCCCTTTTCAACACACATTCCTCCTCAATTTCAGGCAGCAACAATAAAGTATCATCTAGTGACAAAATACCGCTGCTCATGGATGTTGCCAAACATGCAGCAACAATGAAAAGTACCTTTGTAAATTTGTCGGACTGTAATTACAAAAACACGATGCGGATCCTGGAAATCAAATAAAAACAGAAATGCTGGAAATACTCAGCCGTCCACACTATCACAGATCTTCCCTTTTTTCTTTCTGACCCTCCCCCCATCCCTTGGCCCCAAGTTTCCACATGATTTGCTCCTGATTTTTTAGGAGCAACTGGTGGAGAACGGAGTATCTTAGAAATCGGAATTCTCCACATTTAAGTTTTCTGCAGTTCTAGTCAGGTAGAACAGTTTCACTTTTGAACAGAATTTTTTTTTCAAAAGGGGGCGTGTCCGGCCACTGACGCCTGATTTGAAAGTTTCCACAGTGAAAACGTACTCCAAACTAACTTAGAATGGAGCAAGTGAAGATTTTTGTAGGCTTGAAAAAACCTTGTCTACACATAAAAAAATCAGGCGCAGGTTACAAATTAGGCGTCAGAAACGAGGTGGGGGGGAAGGGAAGTCATTAAATTCTACAATAAATCCTTAGTTATACTTATACAAATATTATACAAATAAATCCAACCTGAATAAAAATTTATAAGCAAAGAAAAGATTAAATAAACCATGTTTCTACCTGTGTGAAAGTGCTTCAGGCAGGCCTTTCAGGCAGCGGTTTGCCGTCGGGACCGACCGACGGCAGGGGGAGGGAGAAAGCTGCAAGAAGCCTCAGTGCTGATCATGGAAGGGCAATGTGGTTTTATTAAAAAATGTAAAAAATTGAACAGCTACAAAGAATTTGAATAGTCTCAAACAAGTGCATGTGTCCCGTTTATCACAGTCTATCTTTAATTACAGAATGCACTCCCTCACACACAGAAATATCAAGAAAATTAAAATGCAAGCCTTTGCAAGGGTTCAATAAATAAATTTTCACTTTTTCTGCAGCACTTTTTAAAATGGCCGAGTGCCAATGCTTACTTCAGACTGCGCGTGCGCGAACGCTCCAACGCACACGCGCAGGGTTGCCGGCACCAAAAAAACTCATTTAAATTGTACCCGCCTCACTCCTACTTACAAAATCGGCGCGAGTGGTGGGCTCCGCCCCCTGTGCGCCGCGCCAAGCAGACATCGAGCTGCAAGGCGCTCGAGAATAGCGCGTTTTTGGCGCGAAAAACGGGTGCCCAGCTCGGAGGGGCGCCTGTTTTGCCGCGTGTGGAAACTTGGGGCCCTTGCCTCTATACTTGCTTAAAACCTGTTACTTTTTCCAGTTCTGACGAAAGGTCATTAACCTGAAATGTTAACTGTTTCTCTCTCCACAGATGCTGTCAGACCTGTTGAGTATTTCCAGCATTTTGTTTTTATTTCAGACTGTATTTACACCCTCCTACCAGTAGCATCTCAATTTTGCTTCTCCCAGCTCCTCAGCTTGTCCTGCAGGGAAACTCCAATACTCCAAATAACGCAGCTTCCCAAACTGCCATAGGCTTTTCTATTTAACTATAATTATAATATAAACTCAAAAGTATATCAAATTAAAGACTGATGTATGACTTAAAATTAGGAATTATATCCATGCATCCATGCCCAATTTGAATGAGATTCTCACCGATCTTCTGCTGAAGGTTCAGCGAGATTGGGAGAACCCCCAAGGAAATCATATCCCTAAACCCCTCCCCCCCCATGAACATTGTTTCCCGTGCTAAAGGACGAAAGGAGAAGATTAGAGAAAACAATGCATGGCTAAAGGTGTGGAATCAGGAAGAGGGACTAAACTTTGTTGGGTACTGGCACCCGTTCTAAAACAAATGGATGTTATTCTACAAGGATGGGCTACATCTGAACAGGCAGATTGCAAAACATACTGGAAAAACAATTAAAAAGGAAGTGACAACCTCCAATCATCCAAGCTCGAAACCAGTGTTTCTCAAACTGGGGTCTGCAAACTCCTGGGGGCCCAGAGACTTTCCAGGGGGTCCGCAATCAGAGGCAATTTCAAATTTGCTCCTTTTTATAAAACCGACACTGATTCAGTTCTTGAAAATTATTCTTAACAGCTGGCCCGCCTCTTCAGAGGCCCACAGCTCTCACTCACTTTGCAACGAGCACTCCCTGCTAGTCGAGCCGATTCCTCTGCCTGGCGCCGCGACTCTGTGCCATCCTCCCGACACGTGATCAGAGCGCCTGCGGGGCCCTTCAAACATGTACATACAGGAGTTCACACAAACTCGTACACTCACACACTGCCGTTATTACTCACGCACTGCAGTTGTTACAGAACATGTCAGTGGGACAGTATGGCAGTGTTTCATGCTTCCAGCAGCATCCCAGCATGTGCATGGGTGCTTGTGCCCTCACTCACCTTGGCCAGCCTGCTGACAGCTTTAAAAATTGTCCAGCACTAAGTGGCTAATAGTGGCCATCTGTTGCTGCTGAATTGGAGAGAGGAGCAGGCACACCCATCTCACTGATATCTGTTTTCTTAAAGTAAATATATTTTCTTAAAAGCATCATTAAAACATTTCTTACATGCAGTACTTTCATATTATGAGTATTATAATTTAGATGGAGGAGGGCAGTGATTACTAACCCATTTGAAAAGGGGTCCTTCAACCAAAAAAGTTTAAGAGCCACTGCTCTAAACATCAGCTCAGTGGAAACTCTTCTACCCATATCCAATACCAAGTCCCGCTCACCCATCCCCCTGGCCTTGCTGACCTACAGTGCCTCCCAGTCCTCAAACACCTCCAATTTAAAATTAGCATACTTGTGTCTAAATCACTTCATGGTCTCACCCCTTTCGTACCAATGCAACCACTTCCAGCTATACAATTGCCACAGAATTCTGTAAATTTCTATGATTCTATGATTCTAAACCCCTCCGCATTCCTTATCATCTTATCCTCTAAGTCCCTCCTTAAAATCCACGTCTGGCCAAGCTTATGATCACCCCTCCCAATATCTCCTTCTTTGGTTCAATGTCCATTTTTGTTTGACTATGCCTCCATGAAGTGCCTTGGGAAGTTCTTCTATAATTAAAAGGAGGAGAGTTGGGAAAATAAAACTAACATGGATCAGCTAATGGAAAAGGGGGAAATAGAAGATATTCACGCAGAAAACAATTTAGCAGGAGGGTTATGGAGTAGAGGAATAAAAACAAATAGAAAAGTTATAACTGGGAAAAAATTGAAGTAAAGGTGGGGAGTAGCTTAGATAAAATAAATCATTGGAAAAGAAGTAGTGTTTATTAAATCCTCCCAAAAATACTGTTACATCACTATGGGTGTATTACAAACCTTCAAATTGTGGGAAGGAAATGGAAGAGGAAATCTGCCTGTCAGATTCGAGAGATGAGCAGGAATAACAGAATTATTATTCTGGGAGATTTTAATTATCCACTTATTGATTGGGACACAAATGTGTACAGGACTGTCATGGATAAATAGAAATTACAAATCAATTACAATTGAAGATGAGCGATTAGAACTGTAATAACAAAAATACTAAAAATAAATGAGATTAAAAGTGGTCTATGGAAAATTTCAAAAAAACATCAAAAAGGAACAGAAAAATCTTTTACAGGTACACAAGTAACAAGAGAATTGTTAAAAGTGAGAGAAGGTGAGACCTCAGGAGTGGACTGACAATTTCTCAACGATGATCAAAAAATGGCAGTTGTACTTAATAATGACTTTACATTGGTTTTTTTTACTAAAGAAAAGGATATTGGAGAAGAAGTGAATCCTGAAGCAGCTGAGACAAAATGAGGGATGTCATGATAAGATAAAAAGGAATTGTTTAAGATAAGCTAGTTAAGCTAAAGGAAGACAAAGTAGCAGTGTTTGACGGGATATATCATGAGCCTGAAGATGAGGGAAAAAATGATATTTCAGGCCTCCATGCCAGAGGACTGCAGAATGGCCAATGTAGTTCCCATTTTTATAAGGGAGACAAAGCTAATCCAGTTAGCTCAGTGGTAGAGAAAACTTTAGAGTATTTAATTAAGGATGAAATAAGCATGTATCCAGATAAAAATAAAATAGTTATAAGTAGACACCATGGATTTCAAAAGAAACGATCATGCTTGATAAAACTCATTGGAATTTTTGAGACGGTAACAAACATGGTAGATGGGGGAAATGCAGTGGATATGTGTACATGGACAAAGTATAGAAGGCACCTCAAGTTGCTGGAGATATATCACCAATGGTGTCTCCGCAAGATCCTGCAAATCCCCTGGGAGGACAGGCGCACCAACATCAGTGTCCTCGATCAGGCTAACATCCCCAATATTGAAGCACTGACCACACTTGATCAGCTTCACTAGGCAGGCCACATAGTTCGTATGCCAGATACGAGACTCCCTAAGCAAATGCTTTATGCGGAGCTCCTTCATGGTAAACGAGCCAAAGGAGGGCAGCGGAAATGTTATAAGGACACGCTCAAAGCCTCCCTGGTAAAGTGCGACATCACCACTGACACCTGGGAGATCCTGGCCGAAGACTGCCCGAGGTGGAGAAAGTCCATCCGGGAGGGCGTTGAACTCTTCGAGTCTCGACGCAAAGAGCACGAAGAGGCCAAGCCCAGGCAGTGGAAGTAGCGTGCGGCAAACCAGCCCTACCGACCCCTTCCCTCGACGAATGTCTCTCCCACCTATAACAGGGCTTGTGGCTCTCGTTCAACCATCAAAAAACTCGATTCCGAGGGACTGCCTATGATGATGATGATGATGAACTTTTGGAAAAGTAATTCACAAAGTGCCACATGGGAGATACTAAAAATTAAGGGGTATGAAATTAGGAAGAGGATAGAAAATTGATTAAAAATTGGGAGGAAGAAGAGTAGGAGTTAAGGGAAGCGCTTCCAGAGTGGTTACCTGGATTGTAGTGTCCCAAAGGTTCAGTTCTACAGCCACTTTTCTTCATTGTGTACATCAATGATTTAGATATAGGCCTATAGGGAGTCATCTCAAAATTTTCAGATGATACCAAAATAGGTAGTATACTTAATTCTATAGATGACCAAAGGAACGTAGGGACAGAGCTCGAGCCTCGGATATGGGTGGCCGACATGGCAGAGGACAGCCATGACAGTGTCTCCAATGCCACGCAGCCATTCACATCAGACTGAAAACCATAACGCGATCACAAGCAGAAACTTAAAAGTTAAGTGAGTAAATTATTTGCAGTTCTGGCCGAGTGCTGACACATAAAATTGGCTGGCCTCAAACCCATTGGGGGCAGTTCCAAGAGTCCAAATTTGCAGATGGTACTAAAATTGAATTCTTTAGAAGACCAAAGGAAGCTGCAAACAAATATAAATAAGATGGGGGAAAATAGGCTACAAAGTGGCAAATGGACATCAATATCACCAAGTGTGACGTGGTGCATTTTGGTTACAAAAAGTAACAGCAGTAATGATACTCTAAATGGAAGTAGGCAGAATGCTATGGAAGAGCAGAGGGATTAGGGAATCAGGTATACAAGACATTAAAGGTAGCACCTCAGGTTGATAAAGCTGCAAATTCTAGGTCCGTAACCCTACAGGTTACAGCATTTCAAGTGCACATTCAAGTACTTTTTAAATGTGGTGAGGGTTTCTGCCTCTACCACCCTTTCAGTGAATTCCAGATCCCCACAACCCTCTGCGTGAAGAAATGTCCCCTCAAATCCCCTCTAAACCTTCCACCAATTACTTTAAATTTATGCCCCCTGGTTGTTGACCCCTCTGCTAAGGGAAATAGCCCCTTTCTATCCACTATATCTAGGCCCCTTATAATTTTATACACCACAATGAGGTTTGCCCTCAGCCTCCATTGTTCCAATGAAAACAAATCCAGCCTATCGAATCTGTCCTCAGCTTTGATTCTCCACTCCCAGCAACATCCTCGTAAATCTACTCTGTACCCTCGCCAGTGCAATCACGTCCTTCCTGTAATGTGGTGACCAGAACTGCATGTAGTACTCCAGCTGTGGCCTAACCAGTGTTTTATACAGTTCTTATATTCTATGCCTCGACTTATAAAGGCAAGCATTCCGTATGCCTTCTTAACCACCTTATCTACCTGGCCTGCTACCTTCAAGGACCCGTGGCCATGCACTCCCAGGTCCCTTTATTCCTCTACACTTCTCAATGTCCTACCATTTAATGTATATTCCCTTTCCTTGTTAGCCCTCCCCAAATGTATTACCTTATAGTTCTCTGGATTAAATTCCATTTGCCAGTGTTCTGCCCACCTGACCAGTTGATTGCTATCTTCCTGCAGTCTGCAGCTTTCTTCTTCATTATCAACCACACAGCCTATTTTTGTATCATCTGCAAACTTCTTAATCATACCCCCTATATTCAAGTCTAGATCATTTATGTATACCACAAAAAGCAAGGGACTTAGCACTGAGCCCTGCGGAACCCCACTGGAAACATCATTCCAGTCACAAAAACACCCATCAACTATTACCCTTTGCTTCCTGCCTCCGAGTGAGGAATAAAAGTACAGGTTTTTTAGATAACATTCATCTCTGCCCCACAGCACCCTACGTTAAAGAGGCAAGTCATCAGATCGATATTGGTAAAAATAGTTTTAATGTTATAGTAATTATAGAGACACAGGTAATAAGGTACAAATAACCAAACATTGTGAAAGTTCCTTCTTTGAGACTTCTGCTGAGCTGAAAATGAAAAAGGAAATGACAAAAAAAAACGACTGTTTCTTACACAGGTTCACCGGGTGCCTGGAAGGAAGACTGATTGATACTGTCTTCGTAGGCCCTCTACTGGTAGCTAGCAAACTTTTGATTTTCCTAATGGATCACTTAAATGGGCCATTCTTCATGTAAGCACCAAGAAATTGAGAGCCTGCCTTCATGTGGGGGAAATGCAAGGTCATCCATCCACTTTGGACCCAAGAAATATAGATCAGAATAAATGGCGAGAATCTAGGAACTGTGGAGGAGCAGTGAGATTTAATGCTCCAAGTACAGAAATCATTAAAAAATAATGGCCTTTATCTCAAGGAGGCTGTAATATAAAGGGGTGGCAGTTATGTTAGTTATAGAACGCTCTGGTTAGACGCTATTTAGAGTACTGCGTTCAGTTCTTGGCATTGCACCTTAGGAAGGATATATTCACAGGCACGATGGGCTGAATGGCCTCTTTCGGTGCTGTATTATTCTATGATATTGGCCTTCAAGGTTGTGCAGCACAGATTCATCAGAATGACAGAGGTTAAATTAGGAGGACAGGATGCACAGACTAGGCTTGTAGTCCCTTGAGTACAAAAGATTAAGGGATGATCTAATTAATGTGTTTAAAAGATTTGATAGTTTCTCTATCGACCCTATTTCCACTGATGAGAGTCCAGAGCAATGGGCCAGAACTTTAAAACTAGAGCTAGGTCATTCAGGTGTGATGTCATAAAGCATTTCACACAAAGGGTAGTGGAAATCTGGAACTCTCTTCCCCCAAAAAAGCTGTTGAGGCTAGGTCAATTGAAAATTTTAAAATGGAGGAGATTGAAAGATTTTTATTAGGCAAGGGTATTAAAGGTTATGGAACCAAGGCAGGTAGATGAAGTTAAGATACAGGTCCACTCATTGAATGGCAGAACAAGCTCGAGTGGCTGAATGGCCTACGACTAAGCCAACTAACCAACTCAGCACAGAGCAGCCACCAAATCTAGTTCCTTTTGGATATTGTCTTGCACCAGAGTACACAGTGCATTTATCTGCAAAGCCACTGCTTCTAACCAGTTGAATTACTGGTGATATAAACAACACCCCATCATCATAGGCGGTCCTTCGAAACGAGGATGACTTGCTTCCACGCCAAAAAAAAGAATGAGTTTACAGGTGTTTCGAAGAAGAACCCGAACTACATTCTCACGGGTGGAAGATGCCTGTGTATGGATTTTTTTTTAAACGTGTGGTAGCCATTGCACACCAGCCACCACACGGGCTTGACAGAGCTAGGTCTTGGTCCAGTGGCAAGGATTACCCAAGACAACTGGAGACCTGCTCTGCTGCACGGACCCAGTGTGCACATATCGCAATGTGGGCTGGCACATGCTGCCCCTGGGCCCCTGAGCTCACGCCTCCCCTTAGCCCCGATCACGATAGTGGTGGAAACAAGGTACCGATTGATGATTTTTCATTTTATAGGCCAATTATACGGAAACCATTTATGCTACTATATATTTCTAAAATGAGTTGTCTCTAGTTAAAATTTGGCACAGGATTTATTACAATTAGTTTAAATCCAAAACACAAAACCAGGTTAGGGGTAACAAATCTGCATTTCAGAGTTCTAGCTAGATTAGAAATTCAGCATACAATCCTCCATTGTATTGGCAATACAATTCTATAAAACACGAAGTCATTTTTGCAATTGCCATCAATACAACATA
Source organism: Pristiophorus japonicus (assembly GCF_044704955.1). NCBI lineage: Eukaryota > Metazoa > Chordata > Chondrichthyes > Pristiophoridae > Pristiophorus > Pristiophorus japonicus. The sequence goes on from NC_091981.1 coordinate 204,109,212, forward strand.
TTACAATGCACATAGTTAATGCTGTTTGCTGGTGGCTTTAAAAAAATTGGAAAAAAGGGATAAATTAATTGTTCTCTGAAATACTGGTAGATAGCAGCGTAAACATGGAAAGAATTCACTATCAAGCCATGGCACTAAGCAAGATGGCATAATGAGGAATGATTAATCGGAAATGGTTTGGTAAGAAGTTTTATAGCTTGAACGGGATTATGCAAAGAACAGAGACATTTACTGTTGTGTATGGAGAAAGAGTCAGACTGAACACTGTGAGCTCAAAGTAAAGTGTGACTTTAGTCTTTTACTGCAGGTCTCCAGAGTGCCTCTCCAACCCGTGAAGCCTCCTTAAATACCTGTGCTCCCAAGGGAATATGGGATTCCTTGGGACTTCAGGGGATGAGCCCTCTGGTGGCTGTACAGCATAAATACAAGCATACATATGTAACATTTACCATCTCTGCATTAAGTGAAAATAAGCACATCTCAATGTTACTGATATTTTTTCAAAGATTCAAATGCTGGACTATTCTCAAATGTGAAATCTATTATTTATATTAAATATGGTATATTTGGACCCTCTTAACAGAGACCATATTATAAACTACATCTAATTTAAAGGAGTTAAATACCTTAAATAAATTTAACTATGCACACTTTTAAAAAAAATGGACATCAACTTAATATATTTTTTAAATGCCTGATGCTACATAATTTCTGGACTATCAGATATCAACAGGTTGTTCATGCAGTATCTGGACATTAAATCACTAAAATTTAAGTGATATAAATTACAACATATTTAAAAAGAAAAATAACAGCATTTAAAAATCTAGCTTTAGTGCATATTAAGGGGTCTGATGTGCGTGCAAAGGAATGGAACCAGCATAGACCTGTTGAGCCGAATGGCCAGTATCCATGCTGTACATACGATGTAATAACTTTGCACTCACTGTAAGAATCAATTACTCAAAGCTCAGACACAGCATCGGACAGATACAAAAGTAAAGCTTCTAATTCTGCCCCAAGGTGCCTTCCACCTTACTCTAATCCTAGTGAGAGTGACAATGGCCCTGAATTTGCAAGCGCATGCGGAAACCCCGAAGTTGAGGTCTGTCAACCCCCCCTGCCACCATGCCCCAGAGCTGTTAATCAGTGAAATCTCATAAATCATTGAAATTGAGGAAAGCTTCAGCTCTTCCACAGTCAGTACGGTGTTAAAAGCCCCAGTAAAAGTTAGATCCAAAAGAATTAGGTGCAAATGGAGTTTTAACAGCGTGTTGACTGCTAAACAAATGTTAAGGGCCTGGAAAACTAATTTTAATTTTGTGCCGTGCGAAATTTGTCCATTTTAATAAAACTTATTTCAGGTTTGTCTTTTCCATGCGAGAGCCCCAATCTTTCTTTTGAGTTCTCTATTTTAAAAAGTTAGAATTCTAAGGGCCTTGTTCGTTGTCTGATTGAAAAGCTTCTATAGATATGTGAAGAGAAAAAGATTAGTGAAAACAAATGTAGGTCCCTTGCAGTCAGAATCAGGTGAATTTATAATGGGGAACAAAGAAATGGGAGACCAACTGAACAAATACTTTGGTTCTGTCTTCACTAAGGAAGACACAATTAACCTTCCGGAAATATTATGGGACTGAGGGTCTAGTGAGAAGGAGGAACTGAAGGAAATCCTTATTAGTCAGGAAATTGTGTTAGGAAAATTGTTGGGATTGAAGGCCGACAAATCCCCAGGGCCTGATAGTCTGCATTCCAGAGTAGTTAAGGAAGCGGCCCTAGAAATAGTAGATGCATTGGTGGTCGTTTTCCAACATTCTATAGACTTTGGATCAGTTCCTATGGATAGGAAGGTAGCTAATGTAACACCACTTTTTAAAAAAGGAGGGAGAGGGAAAACAGGGAATTATAGACCAGTTAACCTGACATCAGTAGTGGGGAAAATGTTGGAATCAATTATTAAAGATGTAATAGCAGCGCATTTAGAAAGCAGTGACAGGATCGGTCCAAGTCAGCATGGATTTATGAAAGGGAAATCATGCTTGACAAATCTTCTAGAATTTTTTGAGGATGTAACTAGTAGAGTGGACAAGGGAGAACAAGTGAATGTGGTATATTTGGACTTTCAAAAGGCTTTTGACAAGGCCCCACACAAGAGATTAGTATGCAAAATTAAAGCACATGGCATTGAGGGTAATGTATTGAAGTGGATAGAGAACTGGTTGCAGACAGGAAGCATAAAGAGTGGGAATAAACAGGTCCTTTTCAGAATGACTGGCAGTGACTAGTGAGGTACCGCAAGGTTCAGTGCTGGGACCCCAGCTATTTACAGTATACATTAATGATTTAGACGAAGGAATTGAATGTAATATCTCCAAGTTTGCAGATGACACTAAGCTGGGTGGGAGTGTGAGCTGTGAGGAGGATGCTAAGAGGCTGCAGGTTGACTTGGACAGGTTAGGTGAATGTGCAAATGCATGGCAGATGCAGTATAATGTAGATAAATGTGAGGTTATCCACTTTGGTGGCAAAAATAGGAAGGCAGATTATCTGAATGGTGACAGATTAGGAAAAGGGGAGGTGCAACGAGACCTGGGTGTCATGGTACATCAGTCATTGAAAGTTGGCATGCAGGTACAGCAGGCGATGAAGGCGGCATATGGCATGTTGGCCTTCATAGCTAGAGGCTTTGAGTATAGGAGCAGGGAGATCTTACTGCAGTTGTACAGGGCCTTGGTGAGGCCACACCTTGAATATTATATACAGTTTTAGTCTCCTAATCTGAGGAAGGACATTCTTGCTATTGAGGGAGTGCAGCGAAGGTTCACCAGACTGATTCCCGGGATGGCAGGACTGACATATGAAAAAAGACTGGATCGCTTAGGCTTATATTCACTGGAATTTAGAAGAATGAGAGGGGATCTCATTGAAACATATAAAATTCTGACGGGATTAGACAGGTTAGATACAGGAAGAATGTTCCCGATGTTGGGGAAAGTCCAGAACCAGGGGGGCACAGTCTAAGGATAAGGGATAAGCCATTTCGGACCGAGATGAGGAGAAACTTCTTCACTCAGAGAATTGTGAACCTGTGGAATTCTCTACCACAGAAAATTGTTGAGGCCAGTTTAGATATATTCAAAAGGGAGTTGGATATGGCCCTTATGGCTAAAGGGATCAAGGGGTATGGAGAGAAAGCAGGAATGGGGTACTGAAGTTGCATGATCAGCCATGATCATATTGAATGGTGGTGCAGACTTGAAGGGCTGAATGGCCCACTCCTGCATGGCCCACTCCTGCATCTATTTTCTATGTTTCTATGATTAAGCAAAACAACTAGCAATTGGTCATCAGTGAGTGTGAGGATTGTAAACTGGAGTTGTCTGATCAGAATTAGTTTATTTATCAAAAAAATGGGTCGATAATCGCTGATGGAAAAGGAATCTTTATACCCAGCATTATTCCAAGGTGAAATTCCAAACATTTAACAGTTGAAAACATTGGTTATCACAAGGAAGCATATTCCGCTAACAGCAATTTGGGAGAGCCATTGAGGATATTACACCTCACTGATCAAATGTTTATGCTTTGGCAGCAACTAGCACTATATTGTGTACACTGAACTGAATATTTAATGATGCATAGTGACAACGGTTAATTTGGGATGGCAATACAATCCTAAACTATGGTGCTTTATTGCCTAGAGGAATATGGTAGGTGAGAAATAGTCCTGAGCAAAACTCTTGCTGTGTTATGTCAGATAAAATTCTCAAAAGTGCGTCAAAAGCAGCTTTAAGTTACGTTGTTATAATCTTACCATACACAATAACAGTTATCAAAATATCGAGGTCAAGAAATGTTAACCGTTCAAAACTCAAACTGGAAAAATAACTTTTTTTAAAAACTGAGGGAACCAACTTGCAAGCAGTTTTGAAACAGAGTCCAATGTGAGTTTTGCAATTTTGTTTCCAACAATGTTCCCTCCAATTTATTTTGGCGCCATATAGCCCCTTTAAGAGACTGCCCAGGCTATTCAAAACTGCACAGGCGCGGTTTTTTTTACAATGAAAAGCTGGCTGCACGAGTTCTCTGGAGCACTGCGCAACTACGCAGCTTAAAGGGAACGTTGGTTTCCAACTGTACATGAAATATGGACTGCACGCATTATCCTTCTCCATAACATGCTTTCACTCCCCATTTATTTATCTCCCATTATCCATCATTCCCTTTTCCCCCACTATCATTGTCTCTCACTTGCAATTACCACCTCCACTCCAGATAAAGCTATTTCTTTTCAGCTGCAGAGATAAGCAGCACCGAAGGTGGCAGCAATGTTGCCTCATGTGTGCTTCCTTGCCAGGTTCCAGACTGATTGATTGTTTAAGAGCCGATTGTGCTTACTTATGGTTAACATGGTTTCAAAAGTTGAAACATTTGCAATTTTACCTCTAAATGATGCTCAGTGTAAAAACTCCCTTTTTCATCAGCTATTATTGAGAAATGGGGATATTGTACAATTTTCAGTTTCAATAAACTGAAAATGTTTCTAATCCAGTAAATCCAATTAACACGAAGACATTGTTAATCCTGCTATCATGAGGATGTTGAAAAATCTCAATTTTTACAAGGTCTCTAAAGGACGGACCCAATAAATGTTTTAGCTGCATTTGCTGCAGTTCTGAAGACTAGCCTGTTCTAGTCCCTCATCCGTTACAAAAATAGCACTTTTCTATCAAATACTGTCCTTCAGTCATTCTAAAAACTCAACAGCTGTGTGTCCGTCAACCGTGGATAGCAGTCTCGCCTCGGAGTCAGAAGGTCGTGGGTTTGTGTTCTACTCCACATAATTGAGCACAAAGATCTAGACTGACACTCCAGTGCAGTGCTGAGGGGGTGCTGAACTATTGGAGGTGCCTACTTTCAGATTTTAAAAAAAGACTTGCATTTATATAGCACCTTTCACAACCATCAGGCATCCCAAAGCACTTCACAGTCAATTAAGTACTTTTGAAGTGTAGTCACTGTTGTGATATAGGAAAGGCGGCAGCTAATTTGCACTCAGCAAGCTCCCACAAACATCAATGTGATAATGACCAGATAATCTGTTTTTATGTTATGTTGATTGAGGGATAAATATTGGCCAGGACACCAAGGATGACTCCCCTTCTCTTCTTCAAAATAGTACCATGGGATCTTTTACGTCCACCTGAGAGAATAGATGGGACCTCGGTTTAATGTCTCATTCGAAAGACGGCACCTCCAACAGTACAGCACTCCCTCAGTACTGCACTGGAGTGCAAGCTGAGATTTTGTGCTCAAGTCTGGAGTGGGACTTGAACCTACAACCTTTATTTCCACATAGCTGCACTAACCAGCAGTGAAGAACACAGTCATGACATATTTGCAACTGAAGAGTCCAGCCAGAATTTAAATCAAATGATGCTACTTATTGCTTTGACTATCTGCCAAGTGTTCCAATTCCCATCAACTTGAATTGCACAACCAAAATCTACAAGCCGACATATCTCTACGGTTGGCCTCAAATTATGCCTATACCCAGCACCTTGACCTTTTCCATTATCATAAGCAAACCAATATTTCTGTCTCTTCTAATCCAAGCAGTATGTAAACCATTTTTATTAAAATAGATACCATGCTGCACACAAACACACACGTTTTGCTAAGTTGTAAATTCGACAAAATTTGATACCATCACCATAACTTAGAACAGTGCAAGTCTCCCCACCGAATCACAGATCTTCGCCCTTCATCGTCTGCCACATAAGCCAGTTGAGTATAGTGGACAGCAGGGAAAGGACACATCCTTGTCTCACATTACTTGAAACTCTGCAAACTCCCCCATCTATTATGTAACTCTTAGTACGTGCATAGCGATCGTTGCAACGCATGCTTTGGATTTTGTTTCATGCCACACGATATAAATCACAGATTCTTGCATGAGAAATAAAGAAATAATAGATACTGGTGTTAAAACACCAACACAAAGACTCAAACATGGATTATCATCTTAACTTGGATTTTGAAGCACTTTTTTTAAAAAAATTGCACATAATATACAAGACAAATGAACACTAACATTTTGTTCAGATCCTTGAACAAGGAAGGCATTTACAGAACAAGTTAACACTAATTTTTAAACAGCATTGGTGATCGCTATCGTGATGTGCTAACTGAAGTTACTGGTTATATGATAGATCAGGACATTGAACTTTTATTTTTTTTAAACCCAAATAACTTGCATCTATATAGTGTCTTTCGCAACCTCAGAATGTCCCAAAGTGCTTCCGAGCCAAATAATATTTTTTTATAATGCAGTCACTGTTGTAATGAAATGCAGCAAACAATTTGTGCACAGCACTGTCACACAAATAGCAATGAGTAAATGACCAGATAATCTGTTTTAATGATGTTGGTTGAAGGATAAATGTTGGCCAGAACACTAGAAGAACTCCCCTGTTCTTCTTCAAATAGTGCTATGGAATCTTTTACATGCAGCTGAGAGGGAAACAGGACCTCGGTTTAACATCTCATCCAAAAGATGGCACACCTCCAACAATATACTAGCCCCTCAGCACTGTACTAAAGTGTCAGTTAAAATAACGGGCTCAAGTCTCGCGAGTGGGGCTTAAACACTCAGGCGAGAATGCCAACACTGAACCAAGGCTGACAAGTAATTCAATGCCTCATATTTGTAAAAGCCTGTGCAATCCTTGTTAAACAGCAGACGTAATAAATGGGAAGGTCAGAACCGAAGGACTTCAGATTTTTCACACTAGCTCCTCCGGGTAACAAATAACTGTGTGGGATAAGTCAGTATCTGGGCCATTACAAAATTAAAGGATCCCACATGATAACCCAAATCAGATTTATATTTAATACAAGCAGATGGCAATTCGAACAATGTGGTTGTAAATAGGTGAGTTACTCATTCATGTTGGATTAACAATTATAATTTTATACAATTTATGAACATTGATTTTGGAATGGGTATTTTCTTCCCTTAGTCTTTCTTTCACTACCCTCCTCCTCTCTTGAATGCATCATGTCCTCACTGAGACACAGTTCCATGGACACCAGGTGCCCATCAGTATTCAAACAAACATTTAGTCTGCAATTGCTAAATTTGCATTTTTAAGTCTATGGTAGCAAAATCAAAACAGGATTCATTCACCTTACTGAGCTTCCTGTAACATACGCAGCAGGAATCTTACCATGGAGTAAACACTGTGGTCAATAAAGTCTAAAATGTACATGTATTAATGCCAGAGACATGAGACTGAAAAGATCACAGCTGAAACACTACCATTCACAAAAAGGTCATTTAGGATGAAAAATGGAAGCTAAACTTTTAGAAACATCACTAAAATAAAAACTAAATCAGACAGGGTTAATACATGAATCTCCAACTGTGATCTGACAGTACAATAACTTTTAAAATAAACTGTGGATAATCATATTTGACCAATCTTCTTTATCCCTACTTTCCAGAATAAAAAGGTTTCATTATTCACCCCTCTTCAAGTCACTGATTCACATTGCCATGGAAGTGACTTTGATATCATAAAAAGTGGCCATTCTTCTTGTAGCAGCAAATGTTACCAGGCTATTTTACTATGAAGGACATGACACAGCCAAGCCCAAACCTGTCCTCTCACTGGGTGATGATCAGGAGAGGGAATCCAAGTCAATGTTTTTCCACTCTTAACTCAGGCTGCAGGTTAAGCCCAAACTGAACTGCGTTGAGTGGGGAGAGGCTGATCAGAGTCTGTGGTATCTCAACACTGGGAGAGGAAAATTGAAAGGGTGCATCACACCCAAGAGGATCACTGGTACATCTCAGCAGCTGACTACAAGGTATTAACTGTGACCTGGGAGAGGGATACACATCCACTTTATTAGATGCAGAGTTGTCTGCTCACCAGGACAAAATTGCTAAAATTAGTCAAAGTTGAGGACAAGGCTTACTCTAAAATCTGAAGATACATACATCTGTTTTAATACATACAATGATTCTTATAGTACATTATGGCAACCAAACATTTCCGACAGTAAACCAACATTATTTTCAGTACCACCCTACAAGAATTTACCCTGACAAAACACCTAATTTTCAATGTCTTTGAGCTAATTACCAATTCTCTGGCAGACTAATCCCCTTTGATAGTCTAAGCAGATTGCATCCTAATCACGAGTCAGATATTAGTGGAAAGAGTTCTTTCCAAAAAAGATCATGGATTGACAGGACTTTTGAGAGCAGGATTTCCACCATTGCTAGCAATATGTAGGCCAGAAGTTAATGAAGAGTCACCACTACAACCAACTCACACCGAGCCGAAGTTTTCCAAGGGAGACTCTCAATAGATCTAATAAATCTAACAAAGTCAATGATAAACTGAGCCCAAGTAAAAAATCTGTATTTTATAAAAAGATTTATATTTTCTAGTTCAACAGGTCACTTTCTAGAAACATTTTGTTTGATTTCCAACCCAGTTTTCTTCCGTCAGATCAAACCCCTTGAAAACTATTGAATTTTGTATCATTTGTAATTTTTAGGTAAGTAACTTAAATCATTGTTACTGAATTTACTTTGAAGACTGCCCAAGATGGACAAGAGTTTAGTTTAGATAGACAAAAAAAACAATCAAGACAGGGTTCTGCTCAATCCAGCTAGCCCTACTGAAAAATGCACAAATCTAGAGTTGAGGGCTGGACTGTATTCAGCTGCAATTTTCTCCAGCAATAAACAGTCTACAACACTTAGTCTCGATTAACATGAAAAATAGCCACTTGGACAAGTCAACAAAGGTCTCCCGACACCCACACCAAGTCAGTACTATACCTTCAATAGAGATATGAACCTTGAGGCAAGACAACAAAGTTTGGGCAGCAAGACAATGTAGTACAATAAAGCTACAGCACTGCACACCTGAGTGGCAGATTGTGGATTTGCTCCTGTGATTTCACAAAGCCAACTGTATTGCTATCTAATTGCTCCACACTGGGGAAATAAAATTGCCCATACATACCTAGGACAGCCACCAGCAAACAAATGGAATAGGGTCTGTAAACTGTATCTGTGACCAGTGAGGGATCAAAGGTTAATGAAGCACCATGATCGAAGAGAGAGAAACATTTTTTTAAACCTTTTCAAAGAGGTGATGGTGGCAGACGACTTGATTTTTTTTAAAAACACACAGGACCTGGGCTTTATAAGTAGCGGGACAAAGCACAAAAACAAGTAAGTTATACTACACCTTTAAAAATCACTGGTTAGGCCTCAGCTGGAGTAGAATCCAATTCTGGCCACCACACTTTAGAATCCTAGAAGTTTACAGCACGGAAGGAGGCTATTTCGGCCCATCGTGTCCGCGCCAGCCAACAAGACGCTATCCAGCCTAATCCCATTTGCCAGCTCTAGGTCCGTAACCCTGCAAGTTATGGCACTTCAGTGCACATCCAAGTACTTTGTAAAATGTGGTGAGGGTTTCTGCCTCCATCACCCTTTCAGGCAGTGAGTTCCAGACCCCCACAACCCTCTGCGTGAAGAAATTTCCCCTCAAATCCCCACTAAACCTTCTACCAATTACTTTAAATTTATGCCCCCTGGTTGTTGACCCCTCTGCTAAGGTAAATAGGCCCTTTCTATCCACTATATCTAGGAACCTCAATGAGGTTCCCCCCCTCAGCCTCCTCTGTTCCAAGGAAATCAAACCCAGCCTATCCAATCTGTCCTCAGACAAGATTCTTCACTCCCAGCAACATCCTCGTAAGTCTCCTCTGTACCCTCTCCAGTGCAATCACATCCTTAATGTAATGCGGTGACCAGAACTGCAAGCAATACTCCAGCTGTGGCCGAACCAGTGTTTTATATAGTTCAAGCATAACCCACCTGCTCTTGTATTCTATGCCGCTGCTAATAAAGGCAAGCATTCCGTATGCCTTCTTAACCACCTTATCCACTGGGTCTGCTACCTTCAAGGACCTGTGGACATGCACTCCCAGGTCCCTTTGTTCCTCTACACTTCTCAATGTCCTACCATTTAATGTGTATTCCCTTTCCTTGTTAGTCCTCCCCAAATGCATCACCTCACATTTCTCTGGATTAAATTCCATTTGCCACTGTTCTGCCCACCTGACCAGTTGATTGATATCTTCCTGCAGTCTACAGCTTTCTTCTTCATTATCAACCACACAGCCAATTTTAGTATCATCTACAAACATCTTAATCATACCCCCTATATTCAAGTGAAGATCATTTATGTATACCACAAAAAGCAAGGGACCTAGCACTGAGCCCTGCGGATCTCCACTGGAAACATTCTTCCAGTCACAAAAACACCCAACCATTACCCTTTGCTTCCTGCTTCCGAGCCAATTTTGGATCCAACTTGCCACTTTGCCTTGGATACCATGGGCTTTTACTTTCGTGACCAGTCTGCCATGTGGGACCTTATCGAAAGCTTTGTTTAAAATCCATATACACTACATCATACTCACTGCCCTCATCGACCCTCCTGGTTACCTCCTCGAAAAATTCAATCAAATTAGTCAGACACAACTTTCCCTTAATAAATCCGTGCTGACTGCCCCTGATTAACCCTTGTCTTTCTAAATGTAGATTTATCCTATCCTTCTGGATTTTTTCCAATAATTTTCCCACAACTGAGGTTAGGCTGACTGGCCTGTAATTACTCAGTCTATCCCTTTCTCCCTTCTTAAACAAAGGTACCACATTAATAGTCCTCCAGCACCACACCTGAAGCCAGAGAGGATTAGAAAATGATGGTCAAAGCCTCTGCTAGTTCCTCTTTTACTTCGCTTAACAGCCTGGGATACATCCAAGCCTGGGGACTTATCCACTTTCAAAGCTGCTAAACCCCTTAATATCTCCTCTCTCACTATGTTTATTTCAACAAATATTTTACACTCCTCCTCCTCCTCCTCCTCGATAGCAGTGTCTGCATCACCACTCTCTTGTGAAAACAGACACAAAGTTTTCATTAAGAACCATATCCACATCTTTCGCCTCCACACACAGATTACCCTCATGCCCTTTAATTGGCCCCACCCTTTCTTTAGTTATCCTCTTGCTCTTAATATATTTATAAAACATCTGAGTTTTCTTGATTTTACTTGCCAAGAATTTTTCACACTCTCTGCTTTCCTAATATCCCTTTTGATCTCACCCCTGGACTTTCTATACTTGAGATTCTGCAGCATTTAGCCCTCGGTATCGGTCATAAGCTTCCCTTTTTCTCTTTATCCTACCTTGTATGTCCCTGGACATCCAGGGGGCTCTAGATTGGTTAGTCCCACCCTTTTTCTTTAAGAGTACATATTTGGCTTGAACCCGAGGGAGGATCTCGAGGCCTTGGAGAGGGTACTGAGAAGATTTGCTACAATGGTACATGGGATGGAGACTTTAGTTATGTGAAGAGACTAGACACGCTGGGATTGTTCTCCTTAGAACAGAGATGGTCATGGGAGATTTTTGGATAGCTCCTTCAAAAAGAATGATCAGTGAACAGTTTCACGAATTAGACTGACTTTTAAAACCATCAACCTATTGGATAATAATACCGACCGCAGCCGACAAAGGTTTACTTGTTCTCCCAGCTCTGATCGGATTAAGGCAGACGACCTGACCTGCTCACCAACCTCTGCCACTGGGGCAGATATGCAAAGTGCAGCGTAGTTCATTCACCACCTGCTGCAGCCTCCACTCAGGAGAAAGGATCTCGCTCAAAGCAAGAGCTCACAACACGTGCACAAAGTACAACCCCGGACCCACAGCCCGGGCAGCCACCCCCACAAGGAAGTAAGCCCCGGCGGCGCGGCCCTCCCCCACTTTCTGGTCCATCACAACTCAGGGACCTGGCTTCAAACCAGCCGAGCCCGGGGACCGGCAAAAACCTCGGGGGGGGAGGAGGCGACCCAGCCCGGCCCAAGTAACCGGGGGTGGCGGCGACTCGAATACCCTGATTCCGGGGGAGGGGCAAGAGAAGAGCCGGCCCCCGGGGAGGCCCGGCCCACTGGCCATCCAGTGACCCCTTCCCCTCCCCCCTCCCCGAGGCGGCTCGGCTCCAGTCACCTTCCCCTGGCTCCAGCTCGCAGGCCCACGCAGAGGCCGCGGCTCCTCTTCCACCAGTGCCAGTAACAACAAGGTGCGCGGCGCAGGACTCACCTGGTCCCGCAGCTTGAGGAAAACCATGGCCGGGGCAGGCCCCGGGTGGAAGCCGCTTTCGATTGAAACACAAACCCCCGAAAATCAAACTGATTGTAAAAACCCAAACTCACAACATTACCGCCACCCGCATCCCCCCAACAAACCACAGCGCCATTGGCCACGGCCAGCCAGGCTGCGCGAGCAACACCCGCGCCCATTGGACGGGGCGTGAGATGACGTCACCGATTGACTGCGACCCTTCACCCCGTGAGTCAACCAAAGGGAAAGAGGAGCAGCACAAGGGAGTGAGGTACACATGTAAACAGTGGAGCACAAGCACAGTCAGTAGGAGTGAAACACAAAGAGAGTAGCAAGAGAGCCACGAGGGCAATTTAAATGGAACTGGCCGAATTTCAAACTGATGGTATTTTTTACACGCTGCCAAATTTTACTCTCCATTGAAAACAAGGTGCTGTATGTTATGCCACAGCAAAATTCTGCGGATACTGGAATCCGAAACAAAAACAGAAAATGCTGGAAACACTCAGCAGGCCAGGCAACATCCGTGGAGAGAGAAACAGTTAATGTTTCAGGTCTGAGACCCTTCGTCAGAACTGGAAAAGTTAGCGATGTTACAGATTTGAAGCAGGGGGAAGGGAAGAAAGAACAAAAGAAAGAAAGACTTGGAGTTATATAGCGCCTTTCACGACGTCTAAAAGCACCTTACAGCAAATGAAGTACTTTTGGAGTATAATCACTGTTGTAATGTAGGAAACGCGGCAGCCAATTTGTACACGAGCAAGCTCCCACAAACAGCAATGTTATGTTGATTAAGGGATGAATATTGGCCTGGACAATGGATGATTCCCCTGCTCTTCTTTGAAATAGTGCCATGGGATCTTTTACGTCCTCCTGAGAGAGCAGATGGGGGCCTTAGTTTAACGTCTCATCCGAAAGGGACGGTCTGTGATAGGGTGGAAGGCAGGAGTGATTATGATTCTGCCATCCCCATTTGAAATATTTAAACAGCTGCCTCCTCAAAAAATAGGGACAGGAGTTATGGTCTGAAATTGTTGAACTCAATGTTGAGTCCAGAAGGCTGTAAAGTGACTAAACAAAAGATGAGATGTTGTTCCTCGACCTTGCATTGAGCTTCATTGGAACAGTGGAGGAGGCCGAGGGCATAGAAACATAGAAAATAGGTGCAGGAGTAGACCATTCGACCCTTCGAGCCAGCACCGCCATTCAATGAGTTCATGGCTCAACATGTAACTTCAGTACCCCATTCCTGCTTTCTCGCCATACCCCTTGATCCCCCTAGTAGTAAGGACTACATCTAACTCCTTTTTGAATATATTTAGTGAATTGGCCTCAACAACTTTCTGTGGTAGAGAATTCCACAGATTCACAATTCTCTGAGTAAAGAAGTTTCTCCTCATCTCGGTCCTAAATGGCTTACCCCTTATCCTTAGACTGTGACCCCTGGTTCAGGACTTCCCCAACATTGGGAACATTCTTTCTGCATCTAACCTGTCTAACCCCATCAGAATTTTAAACGTTTCTATGAGATCCCCTCTCATTCTTCTGAACTCCAGTGAATACAAGCCCAGTTGATCCAGTCTTTCTTGATATGTCAGTCCCGCCATCCCGGGAATCAGTCTGGTGAACCTTTGCTGTACTCCCTCAATAGCAAGCATGTCCTTCCTCAAGTTAGGAGACCAGAACTGTACACAATACTCCAGGTATGGCCTCACCAAGGCCCTGTACAACTGTAGTAACACCTCCCTGCCCCTGTACTCAAATCCCCTCGCTATGAAGGCCACCATGCCATTTGCTTTCTTAACCGCCTGTGTACCTGCATGCCAACCTTCAATGACTGATGTACTATGACACCCAGGTCTCGTTGCACCTCCCCTTTTCCTAATCTGTCACCATTCAGATAATAGTCTGTCTCTCTGTTTTTACCACTAAAGTTGATAACCTCACATTTATCCACATTGTACTTCATCTGCCATGCATTTGCCCACTCACCTAACCTATCCAAGTCACTCTGCAGCCTCATAGCATCCTCCTCGTAGCTCACACTGCCACCCAACTTAGTGTCATCCGCAAATTTGGAGATACTACATTTAATCCCCTCATCTAAATCATTAATGTACAATGTAAACAGCTGGGGCCCCAGCACAGAACCTTGCGGTACCCCACTAGTTACTGCCTGCCATTCTGAAAAGTACCCATTTACTCCTACTCTTTGCTTCGTGTCTGACAACCAGTTCTCAATCCACTTCAGCACACTACCCCCAATCCCATGTGCTTTAACTTTGCACATTAATCTCTTGTGTGGGACCTTGTCGAAAGCCTTCTGAAAGTCCAAATACACCACATCAATTGGTTCTCCCTTGTCCACTCTACTGGAAACATACTCAAAAAATTCCAGAAGATGATTTGTCAAGCACGATTTCCCTTTCACAAATCCATGCTGACTTGGACCGATCATGTCACCTCTTTCCAAATGCGCTGCTATGACATCCTCAATAATTGATTCCATCATTTTACCCACTACCGATGTCAAGCTGACTGGTCTATAATTCCCTGTTTTTTCTCTCCCTCCTTTTTTAAAAAGTGGGGTTACATTGGCTACCCTCCACTCCATAGGAACTGATCCAGAGTCAATGGAATGTTGGAAAATGACTGTCAATGCATCCACTATTTCCAAGGCCACCTCCTTAAGTACTCTGGGATGCAGACCATCAGGCCCTGGGGATTTATCGGCCTTCAATCCCATCAATTTCCCCAACATAATTTCCCGACTAATAACGATTTCCCTCTGTTCCTCCTTCTTACTAGACCCTCTGACCCCTTTTATATCCGGAAGGTTGTTTGTGTCCTCCTTAGTGAATACCGAACCAAAGTACTTGTTC
This sequence comes from Pristiophorus japonicus, assembly GCF_044704955.1. Lineage (NCBI taxonomy): Eukaryota > Metazoa > Chordata > Chondrichthyes > Pristiophoridae > Pristiophorus > Pristiophorus japonicus. The sequence goes on from NC_091981.1 coordinate 204,124,317, forward strand.
ATTTAGTCTGCCATTTCTTTGTTCCCGGTTATGATTTCCCCTGATTCTGACTGCAGGGGACCTACGTTTGTCTTTACTAACCTTTTTCTCTTTACATATCTATAGAAGCTTTTGCAATCCGTTTTAATGTTCCCTGCAAGCTTCCTCTCGTACTCTATTTTCCCTGCCCTAATCAAACTCTTTGTCCTCCTCTGCTGAGCTCTAAATTTCTCCCAGTCCCCGGGTTCGCTGCTATTTCTGGCCAATTTGTATGCCACTTCCTTGGCCTTAATACTATCCCTGATTTCCCTTGATAACCTGACGGGGAGATCAGAGTTGGGGTGGAGCGGAGAATTAAAGTGACAGGTGACCGTAAGCTCAGGGTTATCCTGAGGGACTGAACGGAGGTATTCCGCAAAGCCACCCAATCTGTGTTTGGTCTCCCCAATCGTGAGCAGCGAATAAAGTATACTAAATTGCAAGAAGTACAAGTAACTCGCTGATTCATCTGGAAGGAGTGTTTGGCGCCCTGGATGATGGAAAGGAAGGAGATAAAAGGGCAGGTGTTGCATCTTTTGCGCTTGCTCAAGAAGGTGCCATGGAGAGTGGAGGGGCTGTTGGGCGTGCTGGAGGTGTGGACCAGGGTGTTGTGGAGGGAATGGTCCCTTGGGAATATTGAAAGGGATGGGGAAGATGTGTTTGGTGGTGGGATTACACTGAAGATGGCGAAGATCTGTTGAATGTGGAGGCTGCTGGGGCGAAAGGTGAGGACAAGGGGAACCCGATCATGGTTCTGGGAGGGAGGGGAAGGAGTGAGAGCAGAAGTGCACAATTGGACGGACATGGTCTAGAGCCCTCTCAACCATGGTAGAGTAGAATCCTCAGTTGAGGAAAAAGCAAAACATATCGGAAGCATTAGTGTAGAAGGAAGCATCGTCAAAACTGATGCGGTGGAGACGGAGAAACTGGGAGAATGGAATAGAGTCATACAGGAAGCGGGGTGGGAGGAAGTTTAGTCCAGGTAACTATGGATGTCAGTAGGCTTATAGTAGATGTTTGTAGATAACCTATCCCCAGAAATTGAGACAGAGAAATCAAGGGAGGGAAGGGAAGAGTCAGAGATGGACCATGTAAAGGTGAGGGAAGGGTGGAAATTGGAAGCGAAGTTTCTTGCCTCTGCACCTGTTTAAAACCTGTTATATCTCTAAGTTTTCCAGTTCTGACGAAAGGTCTCAGACCTGAAATTTTACCTATTTCTCTCCTGATGCTGCTTGACCTGCTGAGCATTTCCAGCATTAGAAACATAGAAAATAGGTGTAGGAGTAGGCCATTCGGCCCTTCGAGCCTTCACCACCATTCAATATGATCATGGCTGATCATGCATTTCAGTACCCCATTCCTGCTTTCTCTCCATACCCCTTGATCCATTTAGCCGCAAGGGCCACATCGAACTCCCTTTTGAATATATCTAACGAACTGGCCCCCAGCAACTTTCTGTGGTCGAGAATTCCACATGCCCACAACTCTGAGTGAAGAAGTGTCTCCTCATCTCGGTCCTAAATGGCTTACCCCTTATCCTTAGACTGTGATCCCTGGTTCTGGACTTCCCCAACATCGGGAACATCCTTCCTGCATCTAACCGGCGCAATCCCATCAGAATTTTATATATTTCTATGAGATCCCCTCTCATTCTTCTAAATTCCAGTGAATACAAGCCTAGTTGATCCAGTCTTTCTTCATATATCAGTCCTGTCATCCCGGGAATCAGTCTGGTGAACCTTCGCTGCACTCCCTCAATAGCAAGAATGTCCTTCCTCAGATTAGGAGACCAAAACTGTACACAATATTCCACGTGAGACCTCACCAAGGCCCTGTACAACTGTAGTAAGACCTCCCTGCTCCAATACTTGAATCCTCTCGCTATGAAGGCCAACATGCCATTTGCCTTCTTCACCGCCTGCTGTACCTGCATGCCAACTTTCAATGACTGATGTACCATGACACCCAGGTCTCATTGCACCTTCCCTTTACCAATCTGTCACCATTCAGATAATAATCAGCCCTCCTGTTTTTACCACCAATGTGGATAACCTCACGTTTATCCAAATTATACCGCATCTGCCATGTATTTGCCCACTCACCTAACCTGTCCAAGTCACCCTTCAGCTTCTTAGCATCCTCCTCACAGCTTGCACTGCCACCCAGCTTAGTATCATCTGCAAACTTGGAGATATTACATTCAATTCCTTTGTCTAAATTATGAATGTATATTGTAAATAGCTGGGATCCCAGCACAGAACCTTGCGGTACCACACTAGTCACTGCCTGCCATTCCGAAAAGGACCCATTTATTCCGACTCTCTGCTTCCTGTCTGCCAACCAGTTCTCTATCTGCATCAGTACATTACCCCCAATACCATGTGCTTTAATTTTTCACACTAATCTCTTATGTAGGACCTTGTCAAAAGCCTTAAAGTCCAAATACACCACATCCACTGGCTCCCCCTTGTCCACTCTACTAGATACATCCTCAAAAAATTCTAGAAGATTTGTCAAGCATGATTTCCCTTTCATAAATCCATGATGACTTGAACTGATCCTGTCACTGCTTTCCAAATGCGCTGCTATTACGGGCCCAAGTTTCCACATGATTTTCGCCTGATTTTTAGGAGCAACTGGTGGAGAACGGACTATCTTAGAAATCGCAATTCTCCACATTTTTTCTTCAAAAGGGGGCGTGTCCGGCCACTGACGCCTGATTTCAAAGTTTCCACAGTGAAAACGTAGTCCAAACTCAGTTAGAATGGAGCAAGTGAAGATTTTTGTAGAACTGAAAAAACCTGTTCTACACATTAAAAAATCAGGCGCAGGTTACAAATTAGGCGTCCAGAACGAGGTGGCGGGGGGGTGGGGGGGGAAGGGAAGTCATTATATTCTACAATAAATCCTTATTTATACTTCTACAAATATTATACAAATAAATCCAACCTGAATAAACATTTATAAGCAAAGAAAAGATTAAATAAACCATCTTCCTACCTGTATGAAAGTGCTTCAGGCATGGAGAATGCTGCAGTCAGCCTGAGGCGCCCGTTCTTCCCGCGGGGAGGAGGCACCCATTCTTCCCGCGGGGTGGGGGTGGAGGAGGAGGCGCCTGTTCTTTCCCGCGGGAGGGGGGGGGAGGAGGCGCCCGTTCTTCCCGCGGGGGGGGTAGGAGGCGCCCATTCTTTCCCGCGGGGGGGGGGGGGGAGGCGCCCGTTCTTCCCGCAGGGGGGTGGGGGGAAGGAGACAGTGAGAAGGCTGCAAGTGCTGATGTGCTGATGGCAATGTGCTTTTATTAAAAAAATGTTCAAAAATTAAACAGCTACAAAGAACTACAAAAATGGCCGAGTGCCAATGTTTTTTTCACACTGCGCGTGCGCAAATGCTCCAACGCGCACGCACAGCGTTGCCGGCAGGAAAAAAACTAATTTAAATAGTACCCGCCCCCTCCCACTTACAAAATCGGAGTGAGTGTAGGCTCCGCCCCCCTGGGCGCCGCACCAAACAGACAAGGAGATGCAGAACGCTCCAGAATCGCAATTTTTTTTTTAGGCGCCCGTTTTTTATCATGTGGAAACTTGGGCCCGTAATCTTTAATAATTGATTCCAATATTTTCCCCACCACCGATGTCAGGCTGACCGGTCTATAGTTCCCTGTTTTCTCTCCCTCCTTTTTTAAAAAGTTGGGTTACATTAGCTACCCTCCAGCCCATTGGAACTGATCCAGATTCTACAGAATGTTGGAAAATGACCACCAATGCATCCACTATTTCTAGAGCCACTTCCTTAAGTACTCTGGGATGCAGACTATCAGGCCATGGGGATTTATCGGCCTTCAATCCCATCAATTTCCCTCACACAATTTTCCGCCTAATGATATCATTCAGTTCCTCCTTCTCACTAGACCCTCGGTCCCCTAATACTTCCAGAAGGTTATTTGTGTCTTCCTTAGTGAAGACAGAACCAAAGTATTTGTTCAATTGGTCTGCCATTTCTTTGTTCCCCATTTTAAATTCACCTGAATCCAACTGCAAGGAACCTACATTTGTCTTCACTAATCTTTTTCTCTTCACATATCTGTCGAAGCTTTTACAGTCAGTTTTTATGTTCCTGGCAAGCTTCTTCTCGTACTCTATTTTCCCCCTCTTAATTAAACCCTTTGTCCTCCTCTGCTGAATTCTAAATTTCTCCCAGTCCTCAGGTTTGCTGCTTTTTCTGGCCAATTTATATGCCTCTTCCTTGGATTTAACATTATCCTTAATTTCCCTTGTTAGCCACGGTTGAGCCACCTTCCCCGTTTTATTCCAGACACGGATGTACAATTGCTGAAGTTCATCCATGTGATCGTTAAATGTTTGCCATTGCCCATCCACCGTCAACCCTTTAAGTATCATTTGCCAGTCTATTCTAGCCAATTCACACCTCAAACCATCAAAGTTACCTTTCCTTAAGTTCAGGACCCTAGTTTCTGAATTAACTGTCACTCTCCATCCTAATAAAGAATTCTACCATGTTATGGTCACTCTTCCCCAAGGGGTCTCGCACAACAAGATTTCTAATTAGTCCTTTCTCATTACACATCACTCAGATTATAATCAGAGATACTCAAGAGTGCAGAATTAGATCAGCGCAGATATCTCGGGGGAGGGGGGTTGTGGGGCTGAAGGAGATTACAGAGATAGGGAGGGGCGAGGCCATGGAGGGATTTGAAATCAAGAATGAGAATTTTGAAATCAAGGCCTTGCTTAATCGGGTGAAGGGTGGGCGGGACTTGGTGCGAGTTGGGACAAGGGCAGCCGAGTTTTGGATCACCTCAAGTTTACCCAGGTTAGAATATGGGAGGCCAGCCAGGAGTGCGTTGGAATAGTCAAGTCTGATAGTAGCAAAGGCATGGATGAGGGTTTCAGCAGCAGATGAGCTGAGGCAAGGGCGGAGAAGGGCGATGTTATGGAGGTAGAAATAGGTGGTCTTAGTTATGCTGCGGATATGTAGTCGAAAGCTCATTTCAAGGTCAGATATGACACCAAGGGCTGGATTTTCAGCTATTTTGTGCCTCGTTTAGTACCCTGGCTGGGCATTAAATGCTGTTTCTGGGCATGATTCCAGGTGTCCAGGATTGAGCGCCCAGCCGGAAGATTCGGCTCTTGGTTTGCGGCGACCTAAAAACTTACCGCCCCGCCCTCCGTTTTCAGTGTGACTATGATGTCAATTGTCACGCAAGGCTGCGCTAGTGCCCCAGATGAAACTTTTGGCCTTAACGCCTCATTTAATGACCTCCCCAGGAAATGCCTGAAAAAACCAGGCGGTCCCAGGGTGCAGCAGGCGCTACTGGCAGCATATTTAAACGGAGGCTGGAGGATCGTATACCGCAGTTGTCAGTGATTGGTATGGTTGCCCGCAGAACGCTGCGTGAGGCTCAGAGTTGCAAACGGCACTTTTATGTGCCCTGACACTTTGCTTACAAGGTCAGTGAGAGATTTCAATTGGGGCAATACTCGTTCACCAGCGTATCATGCTGGTTGCTATTGGCAGGCGGCTTCAAGCTGGAAGAAGCGTTCTTGGCCATGTTGGGCCACAGATTCAAAGAGGTCGCAGATGTACGGAGAGGAGGCCTTACCCCCCACGGGTTTACAGGGAATATCGTTCATACCTCCACATCTCTGAGGCGCAATGCGTCAGAAGGCTGCGCTTCCGAAAAGATGTGCTGATAGAGATATATGCCAGCTCCTACAGGCAGACCTACAGCCTACCAGCTCCAACAGGACTGCGCTGCCTGTCGAGGTGAAGGTGACTGTGGCGATGGCCTTCTATGCCTTTGGCTCTTTCCAGGCAGCAGTAGGGGACATATGCAGCATCTTTCAACACGCTGCACATTGCTGCATTTGCCAGGTTAAAAGGGTACTGTACGCACACAGAATAGTCTTCATAAAGTTCCCAATGAGCAGGGACAGCCAGAATGAGAGGACTCTAGGGTTTGGATGATTTGCAGGCTTCCCCAAGGTTCAAGGCCATGTCGCCTTGCAAGCACCATTACACAATGCAGAGGTCTTCAGAAACCAAAAGGGTTACCACTCCCTAAACATACAACTGGTCTGCAACCACACACAGTGCATCCTCAAAGTGAATGCCTGTTATCTAGGGAGTACACATGATGCTTTCATCTTGTGTGAGAGCGGTGTCTCACGAATGTTTCAGCGACAAAGACAAGGCCAGGGCTGGCTAATCGGGGCCAAAGGATACGGCCTGGCCACCTGGTTCATGACCCCCCCTCCAGAACCCTGCCACAGGAGCCGAACAGCACTATAATGAGAGCCGTGCAGCCACCCACAACATCATGGAACAGACAATTGGCATGCTGAAGCAGCGCTTCCGATGCCTGGACCATTCTGGAGGCAGCCATCAATACTCCCCACAGCAGGTCTCCGATTTCATTATCGTGTGCTGCATGCCACACAACTTAGCCATCATGAGGGGCTAGACATTGCCAGTGGGGATTACAGGACCACCTCAGGAGGAGGAGGAGGAAGAGGAGCCTTGCGAGGAACCCATTGCAGTGAGACCACAACCACAGGGGACGCAGCGTGGAGATGTGGCCGCAGCAAGAGCCTTACGTCGGCAGCTCATGACTGACTGATTTGCTTGAATGTGGAAGGTGGGTTTACAGCGTTGACTTACTACTCTATCACACCATGCCGGCTAATCTACACTGAATTCTGCAATGAGACGACACCAATGGCAAAGGTCAAACAAACATTTTTATAGACATCAATAATTAACAATGCTTCCCCCCGCCCCCCCCACCCCCATCAAAACCCAAAACTATACAATGGTTCAGGTAAATGTAAATTAACACAAAACTGCTTCCTGTAGTGAACAAAATGTAAATTAACATAAAACTGCTTCCTGCAGTGATCAAAATGTAAATAAACACAAAACTGCTTCCGGCAGCAAGACTGTTCAATATGAGTCAATTGTTATCACACAAGTCTGTACAATTTTTACAATGCTACATACATCCATGAGCACCAGCTTGTGCTGGGCCTTAATGGCTCTTGTCCACACTTCCCCCCCCACCCCCGCCCCCGCTTCTCTTCAACCGCCTCCACACCTGCTGCTCCTCCTCAATGAGGCCTCAGTTCATACAGAGGGCCAGACAATGCAGACGGCGTCTGAAGATGCCCTGGACCAGTTATTGGCCTGGAAGGCCCGGCTGCACACTGCTGCGCCTCATCATTGGCGGGAGCTGTCACTGGTGGTTGGGGTATCAACCATGAATGGTGCACGGTTGGCGAATCATTGGCGGGAGCGGGAATGCTGTCATTCTGAGGAAGAACAACACCTTCTTCTATTTCCTGGGAGCCACTGACTCTCCGACACTGCTGGGCTGGAGCACGATGGGTCTCCACAAATTGCTGGACTGCTTCAGCACCATCCCTTCCCTGTTGGACAGTGGGGAATGCAGAGAGTATGGTCGCAGACATCGACTGCATCACTTGACCAAGCTGAAGCAAAGCTTGTACCTGCAATGCACCTGAGTCTGCCATGATCAAGGGCACGCGCCACACACGCTGGAATGCCTCTATCGCTGCTCAAGGCCACCAGCCTGTGTGTATGTGGGCAATGATAGCCTCGCTTGACGTACGAGTCACACTGACAACCTGTGACGCTGCCTCTGCAACAGTTGCAGTAAGCTTGTTGTCCCAATGCATCCATTAGCGCACAGTGCATTCCTGTTGATTTCCTGGACATTTCCACCAAGTCCAGTTCCATGTCTGCATGTCATTGAGCAGACCGACTTTGCCAACTCACCCTCTGGAGAGCTGGCCTGTGAGATTCCCCTCTCGCACTGCGTTGCTGTACGTCACTGGGACAGGAGCCTTCAATTCCTCAAACCCCTGGAAATCTACGTCGTCCCCAGATGTAGTGAGGCCAGATGGGGCAACTGGTGGGCTCTGAGGCTCGGGCAGAACACTCTCTTCCCCTCCCTCATCGTCTCCTCCGTGACCAGATGTGGAGGGCTCCCTTGAAGGATGCTGCATTTATGGCTGGTCATCTGTAAGTAGCAAACAACAGACGTGTGTTAAGCAGCAGGGGAGGGGCAGGGTGACATGAGGAAGGTGGCATTGCACATGTTCATTTGAAGGCCCGCCACCACTTCATTATATGTCTCAATGCAGTCTCTTCAGTCGCTCTATCCATTTACATACCCTCATTACCTGAAGGGGGCTCAGCATCGCCCCCCCGCAACTGTCCAAGCTGGTACACCAATGAGGACCAACACCAGTTCTTCGACAGTGGCAATAATTGGGAAGGCCCTCCGCCTGTGCGCAGCTGCTCCCTTCTGTTGTGGGAGTGCTTAAACTGCAAAGAAAAGTAGGAAGAGTTCAGAGAGGGTTTCTCTGCTGTTGTAGCACATATGCCTACCATAGTACAATAGGTGAAACTGTGTGGATGTTCTAGTGGCTTCCGTACAATCTGTTTGGATGTTGCATGTGTTTCGTGAGGAATTATTAGGAGGTTAGAGGGATGTAACATGGGGGCTATAGGTGATCTTTCTAAAAGGCATAGCAGCAGTGGGAGTGTATTATGAGGAAAGATGTAAATGATTGAGTTTATGTGCATCGATCATTAGAAACCAATGGGTGCAGAAGTAAGCCTTCATCTTTCATATGCATTGTGAAAGCCACCCCACAGACTGTTGAGAGGGACCATATGCATGAAAAACTTCACATAGTGTGAGATTCATGTTAGAAGTAATGGAGGCATACATAAATGCAAATGATACTCACCCTGACCAACCTAGTAAGGTCGTTGAACTTTTTTCGACACTGTGTGGCAGTTCTGGGCACAGTGTCTGCAGCAGACACCTCCTGAGCAATGTCCCTCCGCAGTCTCTTAAAAACAGGTGGGCATGGTCTGGCTGGCTCCCCAGCAAGATGGAGTGAGGCCCACTTCCTCTCAACTGCGTTCACGAAGGCCTCACTCACCTCATTGCTGAAGCACCTGGCATGCTGCCTTCCCTCCTGCTCCTCCATCTCTGCAAAAGTGGCTGAAGTGGGTCGGTTTATATGCGCATGCGTGCAGGAAGCTGCCGCGCCCTGCATTAGCTTTTGCGACTGGGGGAAAAAAAGAAATAAAAAGCATCACTGCGTATGCACAAAATGACCGCCTCCTTTAACGCCGCAAGTTTCGGCTCGGCTGCACAAAGTCAGTTGTGCAACTCCTGACTTTATGACACTTGCAGTTGAAGGCGCAAACTATTTTCAGGCGCTAACTTTAGCGTTCTGCCGCGATTAACGCCCCAAAATCCAAAAAGCCCAAAATCCAGCCCATCGGTTGCGAACAGTGTGGTTCAGCCTCAGATAGAAGTTGGGAAGAGGGATGGAGTCAGTGGCTAGGGAATGGAGTTTGTGGCGGGGACTGGAAAGAATGACTTCTGTCTTCCCAATAGTTAATTGTAGAAAATGTCTGCTCATCTAGAACTGGATGTCAGACAAGCAGTCTGACAATTTAGAGACCGTGGAGGGGTCGAGAGAAGTGGTAGTGAGGTAGAGCTGGGTGTCATCAGTGTACATGTGGAAACTGCGCTATGTTTTCAGATAATGTCGCCAAGGGACAAAGTGTAGATGAGAAATAGGAGGGGGCCAAGAATAGATCCTTGGGGGGTGGGGGGGGGGGGGAAACCAGAGGTAATGGTGCAGGAATGGGAAGAGAAGTGCAGGTGATTCTCTGGCTACGATTAGATAGATAAGAATGGAACCAGGCGAATGCAGTCCCACCCAGCTAGACGACGGTGGAAAGGCGTTGGAGAAGGATGGAGTGGTCAACCATGTGAAAGGCTGCAGACATTCCAGTGAGACGTAGTATGTTTAACACTGGAATTTGGAAACAGTGCAGCATTATGCCAATATAAATGGTTTGCAGGAAATTTCAAATCAACATACTGGTCAAATGGAGTTATACCACTGTAGCATCTGAGGACGGATAGAAAACACGAAAATAATATAGCACCTTACTCCATCCCACAGAAGCCTCTCAAAGTGTTTCACATAGAATGAATTGCTTTGGTGTGCAGTTACTGTTATGTAGGTAAAAGCAGCAGCTATCATGTGCGCAGTAAGCTCCCACAAACAGCAATGTGATGAATGAGCAATTAATCTATTTTTGATGGTGTTTGTTGGCTGGGACACCAAGAGAACTCCCTGCTCTTCAAGTGTCACCCGATCTTTAAAGTTCTCCAAATGGAAGGGACATCTGGTGGATTCCTTTATAGGTGTGTACTCCAGCCCGCCATATTTTGAAATATTTGCTGAGCCCAGTCCATCTAGTACACCTGGCACAGACCCAGGAAAATCTCCACTTTTAAATCAGAATTGTATGGTTTTCCATATCATGTGACCTTCTGAGATTTATTTCTGTTTAAAACAATCATTTATCCTGTTAGCAAATTCAATAAATGCTGGCAATTAGTTAATATAGGTAGCTAAAACGAGATTGTCTTTTGGCTGATAAATTTGTTCTGCAGCTGAAGATCTTTTCAATATACAGCATGGTCTGTCAGTTTCAAACAGTATGAAAAACTATGCCTGTAGCCAATAACCATTTTCCCTACTGTTTGTGAAATTGCAATTGGATGATATCAGTATCATCAGACCTATAAATAGGAACAACTTGGGCTGCCTTCCATGCAGCTGGAAAGATACCAGTGAACAGACAAATGTTTTATATGTGTCAGTATGTTGGCTGTAAAGCAACTTTCTAATATAAGATTAGCCTTCAACTGATCCAAGTCCTTTGGTTGGGAGGGATTCAAGGCCATAAATGTCTGCAGTAAAAAAAAAATCAAAAACCAGTTTTGAAATCTACAGGATATGGTTCGGAAAGGTTTTAAAGGGGTCAAGTTTCGGCCTGAGTTGCTCCTATTTTTTTGGAGCAACTAGTTTAGAATGGAGTATCTTAGAAATTGCAATTCTCGGCTTTTAGTTTGCGCCAGTTCTAGTGAGTTGGAACAGTTTCATTTTAGAACACATTTTTTTTTCAAAAGGGGGCGTGTCCGGCCACTTACGCCCGCTTTGCAAGTTTAGGCAGCAAAAACTTACTCCAAACTAACTTAAAATGGAGTAATGTAGATTTTTGTACGCTCAGAAAAACCTTGCCTACACTTAGAAAATCAGGCGTAGGTTACAAATCAGGCTTAGGGAACGAGTAGGTGTAGGGGGGGGGGGGGGGGGAGAGGGTTTACAAACATTAAACAAATCACTTTTACAAATAAAGAGCCATCATCAATAATAAATGATAAATAAATCAATAAATAAACCAATAAATCAATCCAAATAAATTAAAAATTAAAAAAAATTAAAAATCACTCAATAAATAAAAAATAATTTCTACTCATCTACTGCACCAGGGAGAAGGAGGGGGGGAGAAGATGGGGGGGGGGCAGAGATGGGGGGGGGGAGAGAGGAAGATGGGGGGGAAGAGAAGACGACAAAGAAGCCCTGCACGCAGCCGATGCCGGGCTGCTGGCGCCGCCGACTCTTCGGGCGGGGCCCACCCCAGCGAGATGCAGGGCGGGCGGGCCCCGCCACCGACGAAGAAGCTGGGCCCCGCCGAGGACTTCAGGCGGGACCCGCACGCAGCCGATGCCGGGCTGCCGATGTCTCTTCGGGCGGAGCCCGCCCCAGCGAGAGGCTAGGCGGACGGGCCCCGCCACTGAGGTAAGATGCGCAGGCCACTTGGCCAGGGATAGGGGCGATGTCCCTTCGGCCTGGGATAGGGTCGTCGCCCCGGAGACAGGACGCTGGCAGCTACTGCGCATGTACGCAGCCTCCACCGCGCACGCGCGCAGCTGCCGGCACGGTTTTCAGCGCAGGGCTGTAGCTCCGCCCCCAGCAGCTCCTGCTGTGCAGCGCCGAGGTGGAATTGGGCCTACAGCTATCTGAGAATCGTGAGGTAAGTATTCAGCGCAATTTTTGTTCTATAAATTAGGAAGGGCCTCTCCGATGAGCGCCGTTCTAGCGGGCGGCCAAACTTTTGACCCCAAAGAGTTTAGTGCTGAATCTTGCTGGAGCAGGGCATCTCACTGCATACAACGTTAATGAGACTTTTTCCTGCACCGTAACAGGACCTGACTCCCTTCTGATCACTGCCCCCTATGATTTGGATGATGCGCCATTGAGAAATCTTTGCTATCAATTCCGACTTTTATCTCGTGAACAATATTACCGTATAACGGTGCGGCAAGGACAACAGGGCGTCTGGGATCTTAGTGGATGGCATTAACCATGCATCTCCTTAACAAATGAGATTTAAAGAGTGAGAAATAAACAGAGGAAGGACTGAGATGGAAGGTCAATTAGAGTGGGTAAATTCGAGTCAAATCAAGCACAGAAATAGAGAGTGAAAGAAAGATTGAGTTAAAAGAGAGAGAAAAGAGACAAAAAGGAAAAATAAGAGTGTGCTTCTCATAAATGGTAAAGACAGAACGAGAGGTGTTCAGGAAAACGTGGTTTACATTATCATCATCATCATCATAGGCAGTCCCTCGAAATCGAAGAAGACTTGCGTCCACTCTAAAAGTGAGTTCTTACGTGACTGAACAGACCAATACGGGAATTACAGTCTCTGTCACAGATGGGACAGACAGTCGTTAAAGGAAAGGATGGGTGGGACTGGTTTGCCGCACACTCCTTCCACTGTCTGCGCTTGGTTTCTGCATGCTCTCTACAGCGAGATTCGGTGCTCTGCGCCCTCCCGGATGCACTTCCTCCACTTAGGGCAGTCTTTGGCCAGGGACTCCCAGGTGTCATTGGGGATGTTGCATTTTATCAAGGAGGCTTTGAGGGTGTCCTTGAAATGTTTCCCCTGCCCACCTTGGGCTCGCTTGTAGGAGTTCTGAGTAGAGTGCTTGCTTTGGGAATCTTGCGTCAGGCATGTGAACAATGTGGCCCGCCCGATGGAGCTGGTCGAGGGTGATCAGTGCTTCGATGCTGAGGATGTTGGCCTGATCGAGGACACTAACGTTGCTGCGTCTGTCCTCCCAGGGGATTTGCAGGATGTTGCGGAGACTTCGTTGGTGGTATTTCTCCAACAATTTGAGGTGTTGAGGTCTACTGTATATAGTCCATTTCTCTGAGTCATACAGGAGGGCGGGTATCACTACAGCCCTGTAGACCATGTGCTTGGTGGCAGATTTGAGGGCCTGATTTTCGAACACTCTTTTCCTCAGGCATCCGAAGGGTGCTGGAGACTGTAGAATCTTGTCGCCGATGTCTGCCCTTGCTGATAATAGGATCCCGAGGTATGGAAAGTGGTCCACGTTGTCCAGGGCCGCGCCGTGGATCTTGATGACTGGGGGGCAGCGCTGTGTGGTGGGGTGAGGTTTGTGGAGGACCTTTGTCTTACGGATGTTTAGTGTAAGGCCTATGCTTTCGTACACCTCGGTGAAGATGTTGACTATGACTTGGAGTTCAGTTTCTGAATGTGCGCAGACGCAAGTGCGTTTGCCTACTGTAGTTCGACGACAGGTTGGGACGTTCTTGGATCTGGCCTGGAGCCGACGAAGGTTGAACAGGTTCCCACCGGTTCTGTAGTTTAGCGTCACTCCAGCGGGGAGCTTGTTGAGTGTGAGGTGGAGCATTACGGCGAAGAAGATTGAGAAGAGGGTTAGCGCGATGATGCAGCCCTGCTTGACCCCGGTCCGGACGTGGATTGGGTCTGTAATGGATCCGAAGGTCAGGATCAGGGCTTGCATGTAGTCGTGGAGCAGGCGGAGGATGGTGACAAACTTTTGGGGCAGCCAAAATGGAGGAAGACGCTACATAGTCCTTCGCGGTTGACAGTGTTAAAGGCCTTTGTAAGGTCAAAGAAAGCCATGTACAAGGGTTGATGCTGTTCCCTGCATTTTTCTTGCAGCTGCCGCGCTGTAAAAATCATGTCCGTTGTACCCCGTGGAGCATGAAATCTGCACTGTGACTCCGGGAGGAGCTCCTCAGCCACAGGGAGAAGACGGTTGAGGAGAATTCTAGCGACGACTTTCCCAGTGGCTGATAACAGGGAGATTCCTCTGTAGTTGCCGCAGTCGGACTTGTCCCCTTTTTTAAAGATGGTCACGATTACTGCATCTCCCGGCATGCTCTCCCCCCTCCAGACGAGAGAGATGAGGTCATGCGTTTATGCCAATAGTGCCTTACTATTAGTGGTTTACATGTGGCCTAATCAGTGATCCTTACAGGTATTGCTGAGGGCGCCACCAAAAAGGTAAGTTTGTTACATATCTCAATGGGGAGCCCCCTGCGGTACTGAAGACTGTTTCCGACCTCCATTGGTCCCCTCCCAATTGCCACCCTCCCTCCCTCATGTTTGATCCCCCCTCTCAATTACCCTCATCCCCTTCCTGATCGCCCCCATACCTCTCCCAATCACCCTTACCTCTCCCGACCGACCCCTCCATATTCCAGCTCTCTCTCTTCCGATTATCCCCCTCCTGATCGTCCCCTCCCTTTCCCAATCACCCCACTCCCTTCTGATCACTGCCCCCAATGATTTGGATGAGGCACCATTGAGAAATCTTTGCTATCAATTCCGACTTTGATCCCATGAACAATATTACCGTATTCATGTACTTTTTAAATGTGATTTATAAAATGCATGTTTGACCTGTGAGCCCAGTTTTGCGACGGTACCACAAATACGTTAGTCAGGTTATTGTTTTCTAAAGTTGTGGAAATATAACTGCTGGGTGTAATATGGGCAACACATGTGACCGCAGGTACCTGAGCTAATGGAAGGCTTCTATATTGCAATCGTTTTCAGATGTTGGTGGGCAAACTCATTTCAAAGCATGGATCCTGTGCTTTGCAGGAAAAATATGTTCAAAACTCAATGCAAGATTTGTAGGAATTAATTATTTAATAATTCATTTCTCAGATATCACTGCCTTAAATTCAGAGAAAACGCAGCTGCACAGTCTCTCATAGTCATCCTAACTCTTTAAATAGATCGATATTCTAAATTAGCGATCGACACTGTTGAGGAACCAGAGATCAGTGAATGGATACAAACATTAAATCGTTATCAAAATTTAATTTCATTTTAACAGGAAACATTCCAGCCCGCTAGCATGTCCAAAAACCGATTATTTTTGCATTGAATAAATAAATCGGCAAGTTGAATGGTCAGCATTTGAGTGGGAATATGTTTGAGGGAGCAAGAGATGAGTATTATGGGCAAGATAAGCTTGGAGAGGGCATGAGGAGAGAAATTAGATATAGGAGCGAAAGAAGTGAGTTCAGGGGTAGGGCAGGATGAGCCTTGGGGTGAATATTTGCTTTGTGAGCAAGGGGAAGGAGGGTAGTAGCTGAGGCAGCTCCATGGATGGTTTCAATCTTAGTGTCCAAGAAGTCTATGAGCCTCTCGCATTTGTTGTTGATAGTGAGGGTGGAGAGGTTTAAGGAGACAGTTGGTACGAGAGAAAATAATCCCCAAAATAAACATAAAAATATGAGACACAGGGTGAAACAGTGCACTGCTACTCCAACTTGCTATACTATAGCAGGATTGAGCCCCTCAATTCCACACATACACATCCATACATCATGGAGAGGTTTGAGCCTTAAAAGGAGTGAGGAAAAACTGGAAAGTAGGTCATCTCAGGCTATGTTTGTACTCCTCATATTAGCTAGCTCGAAAATTACATTAGCAGCTGGTTGGGAATGGGTCAGAGTCAGATTATGATGCAGGATATGAAAGCAGGCGAACAATAAATCATCCAATCTAAGTTCTGGATTTTCAATAGTTTAACCACCAAAGTGGCTCTCATACAAAATCACCCATCTTGTATATTCAATTCAAATATTACATATTCAAAACTAAATCAATAAGCTTTAAAGTTGTCATTTTTGTGTATAGTTTTGCTTACAGTATCTGAGATGCAAATATCTAAAGCCATATCTATTGTAGGGATACCAAAGGCAACAGAATTTCCATCATAACACCACTCATCACTTTAGTAATAATAGATAGCTGCCTGTACTGTATTCGGATTTATCTACCTAGTTTCAATTACTTAATAATGTACAGACACCTTATTTTTAATAAGTATTTAACAAAACTGATTTATCATAATCAAGCAATATCCAAACATACTATTTACTGGTTTATTAGTTGGGGCTTGTGAGGATTGTGTTATGCTGGTAAAGAGCAAATGGAGGCAACTGAAGCTCTGCTACCAGTATTTTCTATTTATTTTAATTTGCTTTCTTGTGCATCTTTGGATTAGTGCACATATTGATCCCATTTAAAAATAATAATGATCACTCACATACCTCTAGCCTGGGATCAGGAAACTCCCATTCATTTTGGTGCTATCTTTTTTTTTTAATTGTGGCTTGTTCACAAACCAGAGAAGAAAATCCCTCTTTAATCTTGCTATACTATGTGAGACCACTACCCTCATATAATTTGAGTGCTAAACTGGAAGCAAGTGTTCCATGGAGTGCTAAAATATTGAGCCTCTGTGTAGTTTGGACCAGTTGTAATATCTTTTTCTCTGTGTAGCTGAACTATCCCATATATTATTTCCAAGAGGGCTATTAGATAATAAACACGGTTTAAAATAGCAAAGACCCTAAAATTGCAGCATGGGATATTAACATATGAGCACTTAATGCAGTTATCTTAAATTCCTCTGCTAAAGTGGTGGGGAGGAATTTCAAACGACCATGTTAAACTCCACTATACTATCAATTCCTGCCATAATTTCAGGGCCAAAGAGTTTTAAAATCGCTTGACTGAGTCTTGGAACATCTGTGATACTAAACATTTATTAACCTTGTGTTGAATAAATGTGTGTGCTTTTTAAAAACTCTTAAGCTGAAAAGCAAAAGTGGATTTGTACCTTGCTCCTTTTCATATCATGTTTTCACCCTATCTAAGAAACTTGTGACAAGAATAAAAACTAATTGGCTCCAGTAGGATTATGTAAACTTTGTGGGTTCTAAGATTAAAGCAGTAGATGGAGTGTCTGAAATCCGGAAACGTCGGGACCGAGGTAAGGCGGGGAGTCTGGGGTGGCGGCAAATTGTTGCAAATTAGTTCTCTGCCTTAGATGTTTTTTCTGCCATCAATGGGCTTGCCAGTGGGGATCCACTTAGCTGATGTTGGAAGATGAGGAGGACCTGAGGACCAGTCAGGCCAGGCTGTCTGAGAGCATTTCTGTGCCCACTTGCTGTCAACCACACCCCTGCATCTGCAGAGTGGTTAGATTACCTCACTTTCACAAGTGTAATGCTGGTGGAACTCTTTACCCAAAGAAGAGTGTGTCAGCAGACATCCTGGCCCCCCACCCCCCAAGTGGCATCGTTATGCAATGTAACTGTCTGACTAACTGTCGTGCTGGAAAGTTCTTTTACAATCACATGGCATGGCACGGTATGAAAGAAGTCATGCTGGGGTGATCAAGTGCCAGTGATGCCTGATTGGCTACACCTGCAAAGATGCTACCGACCATTTCTGTAGGCCCTGGCACACCTACTTGGCAATGACATGGGCACCTGTTTTGGAGTGTTATAATATTTGTGTTAATTTTACCTAATGGTAAAATACTACTGATTCTGAATTATCCCAGCTACAAAATATGTTTTGTGTTCTCACTCATACATAAACTGCAGGGAGAAGCCTCTCAATGTTGCCTGCAACTGTTGCCCAATGGTTGTTGCAAATTATGGAAATAGTTCTATTGACATGATAGACTCTTTTACTGTCATATATTTCCTGCAAATATATTTAGATGGTTCTCTGTGTCATCCAGTTTGTCTACTTGGTCTGCAAAAAAAACAATGTCACAGTTAAAACCCTCAGTACCACACAGACCAATACTTTAAAAAAATACTCATTACGTATGTTAGTTACATTAAAAAAAGATTGTTTGACTAGCAATTTTTTCCAGTGTGTTCCAGATACAAAGCAAAGGAACATCACATATGTGATGTATGAAATGGCATCAACTACTGACTCACAACCCCGGATCAGATTAACCAGCAGATAGATTGGAGGTCAACTACAACACATTCCCAACTGGAACACTGACATTTCAATTTTCTCTTGTTACACTGGCCTCTAATTGAGATGGCCAACTTAGGGCCAATTTTTCCTGAATTTGATGGCTACATTATACCGTGAATTCATGTCTACTAGGAAGGGAATTGATCTGTCCAAACATTTAAGTTAGCATCTTTACCAACCATAGGAGAGAGAGGGAAGACTTTTCTGTCAGAGATTCAAACCCAAGATTCCAGAGATGAAGTTTGATAAGAAGACTGTGAACACATTGCATATGTATAGGATTCCTGACATATGGTTTTTAAATCATGTAAAATCTACGTGCTTTATATTCCTTAAATTATATTTCTAAATATACATAACTATTGACATGGATTTATGAAAGTATTGATAGAAATGTTTTTAAAATTGTTCACATTTAATATTTTCACATTGTACAATGGATTGAAGAAGTTCAATTTTCAAAATAAATTGAGAAGAATCATGGTCAACAATTGCCTTATAGACCTTTGCTGTGGATCAGGAAATACTGCCAAACCTTCAAGGACAGAGAGAACAACAACGCATTGAATGTCATTATCATCATCATTATAGGCAGTCCCTCGGAATCGAGGAAGACTTGCTTCCACTCTAAAAATGAGTCCTTAGGTAGCTGAACAGTCCAATATGAGAACCACAGTCCCTGTCACAGGTGGGGCAGATAGTCGTTGAGGGAAGGGGTGGGTGGGACTGGTTTGCCGCACGCTCTTTCCGCTGCCTGCGCTTGATTTCTGCATGCTCTCGGCGATGAGACTCAAGGTGCTCAGTGCCCTCCTGGATGCACTTCCTCCACTTAGGGCGGTCTTTGGCTAGGGATTCTCAGGTGTCGGTGGGGATGTTGCACTTTATTAGGGAGTGACTTCTCTATGAAAACCAGTTTCATGCATAAGAAATGTAATATATGGTTTAAATGATACAGAAGATTGTGTTGGAAACATTTAAAGCATTAAAATATATATTATGTTAATTCCTGGTCATTTGAAGTAAAAGAAAGCTCATTAATATTCTTTGAACAACTTCACAACACGTTAACCCTGGATTTTCCTCCAGGACAGGTTTGCTGCCAGAGGAAATTTGAGGCAGGACAGACCCCACCGTGACCCCAACCTATTTTTCTGTGATGAGGGTCATTATGTATGCAGGCTGAGCTCTGGGTGGGATCTCCGCCACTAAGAAGGAGTCGTCTAGAAGAGGAAGGAACTGATGTTAAAGGGGGCAGAAAAGCCTTGAAAGGTAAGAAGTTTAATTTCAGTTTAGGCCTCCGACTGAGTTGAGGCCTAAACAGGATAACATTTGAGGGCCTGAGGAGAAGGAGGTGCCCTCTCTTGGCCCTCTCCCTCTGGATTGGTCTTTGGAGGCATTCCACTGATAGTCCCAACGTCTACCACCACCCCTCTCTAGCAGTTCCAGGGCTGGCAGTAGTAGAGATGGAAGAAAGGGAAATTAGTTGGGTACTGGGCCCTGCTTCCTCACTGTTATTTATATATGAGAAGGCAGCAAAGGGGTGACCAGCCACCTTCCCTGCTGAGGTGCGGCAGGAAAATCAAGGGGGTGGTTATGTGGCAGTAAGCCTTCTTGGACAATTCCTCATGATTTTCTGTTGCTATTCCACCCAATTTCAGATTATATAGTGGAGGAAAATCCTTCCATAAGAGTATTTTATGAATATCATCACATGATAGGAACCATGGGCCCAAACTTTGTGGCCTTACCGCCCATTGCTGCCAGCTGCCACTGAGTTTTTTGGGCAGTCTCCCCTCGGTGACAGATTCCTCTAGGTCACTCGCCGGCGGGAGGGAGTACTGCTGGGAACCGTCCGCTGGGAATCGGCCGCTGGCAAGCCAGTCACGTAAGTGACCTCCCGCCCGCTGACTTGCCAGATTGGTGCGGGCGGGAGTCGGCGGCAGCAGGGGGAAGGACCGCTGCGTGCAGGCAGGTCTAACCCCAACGGTAAGTAAGAAGACCTGTAAAAAAAGTTTTGTGAACTTACTTTTAATTTTTTTCAGCAATTTATGAGTATGGTGTCCCCTAAGGGTGCTCCAGTGGTTTTTTTTTATTTTCTGTGAAAAGTTTTATTTTTAAGTGTTTCTCCCTCCCTGGGCCCGACTCAATCCTCGGCGGCAGTTCAGTGAGGATCGCATTTGCCGCCGAGATTGGGAACTTCTGCCCACTGCCGCCCAGATTGGTGGCTAAGTCGTTATTTTGCAGCTGGGCGGTACTGCCATATCTTTTAGAGGAACTTTGCCAGGTCTCTTGGCAGTCCTTTGGGAGGCCTTAGCTTTCACCAAGTTCGGGTCCCTTGTGCCGATGTCATCTGCCACCAGATCAACATTTTAATAACACATAGGGATCTCTGATGGCTCAATGATTTTATCCAGTGGATTGCTGAACTAGGAAGGCTCCTGGTTGAATCCTCAATCTATGCTGCTTTAGCTGATCTCAGTTGGGAAAGTGCCAGGGTTGCTATAATTGGCTTCAGTACAGTTGAGTTAAGGAGGAAAAAAATCACCCAGCAACCCCTGCTAGATAACTACATGTGGATGTTGGGTGGCACCAGGACCCTCGTGTTTTGCTGTGGACCAGGCATGTTCCTCTGGGTCCCACAAGAAAAATCTGGGTTTCTATTACCCCGGGTTCCTTTACCTTCCCACCTACAAAATGGTCCCGCACCTCCTCGCGACTCACCTTGATGCTGGCGGGCGACCACCAGGCCTGTGATTTTTACCTGGCCAGCAGCCTCTTTCCATCCGTTTCAAGCGGGCAGCTGCCCTTTAAAATCAGCCAAGTCTTCTCACGAAGACTCTTGGGTGGGAAAGCTATCAGCTTCCCCCCCGGCTTCCTGCCTAGATATTAAAATTCACCCTTTTAGGTCTCTTTTTCTTCCTGTCTTATAGTTTGCCTTTCACATTTTCCATAGATATAATTTCTGTATCTCTATGTTTGTTTACACGTATCTTTCTCAGTCTTTCACTTTGTGTAACATAAGAACATAAGAAATAGGAACAGGAGTAGGCCATATGGCCCCATTTAATAAGATCATGACTGATCTGATCATGGACTCAGCTCCACTTCCCGGCTCGCTCCCCATAACCATTTATCCCCTTATCGTTTAAGAAACTGTCTATTTATTTTTAAATTTATTCAATGTCCCAACTTCCACAGCTTTCTGAGGCAGCAAATTCCACCCTCTGACAAAGAAATTTCTCCTCATCTCTGTTTTAAATGGGCGGCCCCTTATTCTAAGATCATGCCCTCTAGTTCTAGTCTCTCCCATCAGTGGGTACATCCTCTCTACATCCACCTTGTCAAGCCCCCTCATAATCTTATACATTTCGATAAGATCACCGTTCATTCTTCTGAATTCCAATGAGTAGAGGCCCAACCTACTCAACCTTTCCTCATAAGTCAACCCCCTCATCTCGGGAATCAACCTAGTGAACCTTCTCTGAACTGCCTCCAAAGCAAGTATATCCTTTCGTAAATATGGAAATCAAAACTGCACGCAGTATTCCAGGTGTGGCCTCACCAATACCTTATATAGCTGTAGCAAGACTTCCCTGCTTTTATACTCCATCCTCTTTGCAATAAAGGCCAAGATACCATTGGCCTTCCTGATCACTTGCTGTACCTGCATACTATCCTTTTGTGTTTCATGTACAAGTACCCCCAGGTCCTGCTGTACTGCGGCACTTTGCAATCTTTCTCCATTTAAATAATAACTTGCTCTTTGATTTTTTTCTGCCAAAGTGCATGACCTCACACTTTCTGACATTATACTCCTTCTGCCAAATTTTTGCCCACTCACTTAGCCTGTCTATGTCCTTTTGCAGATTTGTTGTGTCTTCCTCAAACATTGCTTTTCCTCCCATCTTTGTATCGTCAGCAAACTTGGCTATGTTACACTCAGTCCCTTCTTCCAAGTCGTATTATATAAATGTAAGTCTCTGTTTGTCTTTTTATTTTTACTGAATATCTGTCACTTTATAGGCCTTCAAGTCACTTCCTGTCTTTCTCTCTATAGCACACCCTGGATATTATTTCTTCCTTTCTTTCTGGCACTCTGAATTCTCACATTTTCTCTGTATGTTTGACTCTTTGTTTTATGTACATCTCATACTCTCTAATTTTCCTCTCCTGTTCTCCCTAGCCGCACTGACATGGAGAGGCAAAAACTGTCCTGCAGGTGTCAAAGGCTTGAATCCCTGAATCTCTCTCTAGTTCTCTCTCTATTTTAGGTTCCCTCTGCCATGTATAATTGTGAATACAACAAGAAAACAGTTAGGAGATATGTTTTCTACACTAGTGTGAATGCCTCTGTACAAACTGAGATATGACAAAGATGTTTGAAAGTTGATTTCAAACACAGTATTTTTTAGGCGTAACTAAACCAATATAATAAAGATAAATCATATGTTGGCTAGTAAAATCTGTATAGACATTGAGATTGGAAGCATGATACAGGCAATAGCCTAATATTGCATGATGCAGTCCTGTTGATTTTTGTCCTATACATTTTTGCTGGTGGTTATGAAATTTTGTCTCAGGAGAAACAATGAGAGAAACAAAATGTGAAATGACAAAAGAGGGAATAGCATAAATGAATGAGAATGATAGATGGAAAGCGAACAAAAAAAGGTGGAAGACACATTGCACTAATCTGAACTACAATCATTGCCTTTATATTTACTGCCAACCTTTTGACCTCGTGTCTATAAAGCTAGATGTCTCTTTCTAAAAATAAATAATATATTAAATTTCAAATGGTCGACCAAACATTGCACAATTATCTTAGCGGTCTCTCTTATTTGATTCCACTGACTGCACATCCAGACGCAGAAGTTCACCACACAGAACCAATATCAGTGCGTATCTAGGTCACTTGCAGTTGTTATTAAATCGCACAACTGTGGTCTTAAGAGAGCACTGACTGGCGAATCCTGAGGGAAGGGGATGTGCCATATATGAAACATGAATTCGAGCTTGTCCCCCTTTCTCCCCATGTGAGTATCTTTAAGCTCTTTATCTGGCCATTGTCCTTGTTTGTTCAAAAAATCTCGTAAGTTATTCCTCCTGTTTCTTTTCTTTTATGTTCTTTCCACCGTGTACAATTCTCAAACTAAGAAGGTAGGCAAGCAATATTTTTCTAGACTGTTTTTTCTTCTGTACGAAAGGAGATATGATAAGAAATAAAGAAGAGGAATTCACTTTGTCATGCCCTCGGATTTTGTGTTCCTCGTTTACCTATAGAACCTGTCAGACAGGAAATCATGGGTATTAAATTGTAATCTGTAACTCCATGGCACACTATGTTAGTGCATCAATGTGTTATATAGATGACCTTCTAATCATGTTTTAATCATTAGGAAGGATTGTTACTTTTTAACACTACATCACTACTTCTGTTATCCATGATGGGGAAGAGGGAGTTTTTTTCACATTTCTCCTACTTACTGATGAAATTCTTATTTTAGACACTTTCCTGGTAGCTTAGGTGGTTTTGTTTTTTGTTTTTAACTTTTTATTTTAAAATGTCCTCCTTTATTTTCTGATTTATTTTGCTGCTTAAGTGCTTGTTGCTTATGTTCAATCTAAAATTCAATTTTAATTCAGTGTGGTATACCATCAACCTAAAGCAGATTAAGGAAGCACCTTACACAGTCTGCACTGATTGCCATTCCACATTCTATTCCCTTCATCTTTAGCGGATCTGAAACCGATACATCTGATATAAGAAGAGATAGGGAGGGTTACCTGGAGTTTACAAAAAATTCTATACATCAATCCATGGTTTCATAGCCTCTAATATGGATTTATGTAATACCTTGGGAAGTGCTCACTTATGATGCAGTAAAAGTAAACACTGCAATGGGAGCAGATAGTAGTAGGAATTTCCAACAAACCTCTTGTGTTTGTTACCTGAATTATGGTCCACCTAGTCACAGGCTGCAACTGGGTCACCCAATAGCAGAGTTAGAAGTGAGGCAACAGTACCCCAGCTATTTTAGTAGAATGTAGTTTTGAGGTAAACCTGTAGGATTTCGCTAATCCATAGAAATTTGCTAACACTTAAACTACACAAACATCTTAAAAAGAAAGGGCACATAGGAAATATTTGGATGAGTAGCTAATTCTTGGTAATTCGTTTATCTTAATAACAGCTGCTTATCCCATTCCGATGGAAAAGCTTCTTGTTTAGCTCATCATAAATAAGTTGTGGAACAGTTGGCCTCATAGCTTGGGGTAACATTACATAAAAATGAGAATTTTTAGGAACAGGAAGAATCCATTAAGCCCAACAAGACTGACCCTTTTGATAGATCAATTGTACCTATCTGTCTTCTCCCCGTAACCTTTAATCTCTTCTTTCTTCAGAACCATATAGAATTGTCTCCCAAATCCAATTGTACTGTTTACTTCAATGACCCTCCTTGGTAACTTCAAAATTTGGAAGGAGTTATTGTACTTTTTAAAGCAGGGAGCCCAAAAAGCTATAGAAATTATTTAAACAACATTCCCCATAAAATCCATGGGGGTTATTCTGATCTCCCATCAATACTTCAGTGGAAGATCAATGGAAATCCGGAGGAATGGCATAAATGGCCATTTACACCACATCTCCGGGTTTTCTGCTGAAAGTAAAGCAGAAGATTGGAAGAACCCCTGTGGGAATTCTACTCCAATTACTCTTGTACTGAGAATCTGAAAAGAAGTCTTCATGGGCATGGGCCTGTATCCTTCAATTATTATGTTTAATAGCTATACATTTATAGCAAAGCATTACAAATATAAATGAAAAAAAAGGAACATAGGAATCATATTTCTTTCCCAGTTCTCAAAAGATAAAAGGGCTACTGGTTGCCTTTGCAGTTTTCCATATATTTGGGCTCAAGTTCCGGCCTGAGTTGCTCCTATTTTTTTGAGTAACTAGTTCAGAATGGAGCATCTTAGAAATTGCAATTCTTGGCAATTAGTTTGCTCCAGTTCTAGTGAGTTAGAATAGTTTCATTTTAGAACAGATTTTTTTTCAAAAGGGGGCATGTCCAGCCACTTACGCCCATTTTGCAAGTTTAGGCAGTGAAAACTTACTCCAAACTAACTTAGAATGGAGTAAGTGTAGATTTTTGTACGCTCAGAAAAACCTTGCCTACACTTATAAATCAGGCGTAGGGAACGAGAGATGGGGGAGAAGGGGGGTTTACAAACATTAAACACTTCACTTTTACAAATAAAGAGCCATCATCAATAATAAATGACAAATGAATCAACTAATAAATCAATCAAAATTTAAAATAAATAAATAAATAAATAAGTTTCTACTCGCTACTGCAGCACCGGGAGCCCACCAACAGCATGCTGGGACGCCCCCCCCCCCCCCTCCCAGTGTCTCTCTCTGTCTGTCTCTGTCAGTGTCTCTCTCTCTCTGTCTCTGTCAGTGTCTCTGTGTTTCTGACAGCGAGTGGTGGTGGGAGGAGGAGGGGAGAGAGAGGAGAGAAGGGGGGAGGGAGAGGAGTGGGAGAGGAGGGGGGAGGGAGGGAGAGGAGAGGGGGGAGGGAGAGGAGAGGGGGGAGGGAGGGAGAGGAGAGGGGGGAGGGAGGGAGGGGTGGGGAGAGGCTGAACGGCCGGGCCGCCGCTGACGCTTTGAATGGGGCCTGCCCCCAGCGAGATGCTGGGCGGGTGGGCCCCGCCGACAACGGGGAGGGAGGGGGGGGGGGGAAGAGGGAGCGGAGGGGGAGAAGAGGAGGGGGTAGGGGAAGGCTGAACGGGAGGGAGGGGGGTTGCTGAACGGGAGGGAGGGAGGTCCGAGTACCGATCTTCGCCCGGGGAACCCATTCGGTCAAGGCTAGAGTCGGGCCTCTTCCATGTAGCCTCGGGGGCGAGGAGCTACTGCACATGCACGCACACTCTAGCGCGCATGTGCAGGGGTCCCGGCACTATTTTCAGCGCCGGGATCTGGCTCCGTCCTTGACCCCTTATGCTGCGCCACGCCAAGCACGAAGACATCCTGAGGAGACCGGAGAATCACAAGGTAAGTTTTCGGCACCCTTTTTATTCCAGAAAGTCGGCGCACCTTATGGAGATGCGCCATTTTTCCAGAGGGCTGAGACTTGGGCCCATTGACCCAGCATAATTTCTGGACCAGTGCTTCTAGCTGTAGCTCTACCTGACATATAGTTGGTGGAGTGCTACTGAAATCTGCACTATGATTATTCTTTTAAAAAAAAGAACATAAAGCAATTTAAAAGTGAAAGTAAGACTGTCCAAACTATGACCCATGGGCCACATGTAAGCTCTGCAGTTTGTCCCAGGCAACTCCTTTATGTTAATATTTCTTAATTGCTGGTTTGCCCTGTTTGAATTTTGTGGGCCGAGAGACCGAAACAGGGGTGATCTTAAAGCTGTTGCCTTACTGCTGGATAAATCCTAGTTCAGAACCGTAAGATTTATTAGCATCAACAACTTGAAATATATGCAAATGAATAGATTTGAATTTTAAATGCCGCAAGGCTTCATGGTGCACACCTAACCAGCTCTTAACGACAGAAAGCTTAGGAATTCTTGCTGTAGAGGGACAGATAGCATTCTTTGTAAGCAGGATCGAGAGTCCCGCATGGTATGTTGCCTACCCGCTGCCAGGGTGAGAGACATCTCGAACCAGCTTGAAAGGATATTGGAGAGGGAGCGGGAGGATCCAGTTCTTGTGGTCCATGTTGGGGCCAACAACATAGGGAAGAGTAGGGAAGAGGCCCTGTTTGGACAGTACCAGGAACTAGGAGCTAAATTAAACAGGACTTCATCTCTGGATTATTACCCGAGCCACGTACAAATTGGCCTAGAGATGAGCAGATTAGGGAGATGAACACGTGGTTAAAGGAGTGAGAAAGAGGGATTCCATTTCATGGAACTGTAGCAGTACTGGGACAGAAAGCAACTGCACTGTTGGGATGGGCTCCACCTGGATTGGGCTGGGACCAGGTTCCAAGCGGAAAGGATAAATAGGGCGGTCATGCGGACTTTAAAACTAGTAAATGGGGGGTGGGGGAAGGGCTCAGGTGGAAAAGGTAGTATAAATAATAGTTCTAAAACAAACAAAAGGAAGAAAGAGTAGAGTAATAGTCAGAAATTGTGTTTTAGTAACTACAGATAGAGGGAAAACAAAAAGATGGAAAGTAATTAAACCAGGAGAAAGAAATAAGAAATGTGTGAGTAAAACATTAAAGCAGGAGGACAGGTTAGGACGTATGGCCCAAATAAGTATTATTTATACAAACGCACAGAGTATAAGGAACAAATTGAGTGAATTGCAAGCGCAAATTCAACTTGGAGGGTATGAAATGGTAGCCATTACTGGCTGCAAGATGGTCAGGACTGGGAACTAAATATGCCAGGTTATAAGATCTACAGGAAAGATAGGGAAAATTGTAGAGGGGGAGGAGTAGCACTATTATTTAAAGATTAAATCACTTCAATGATAAGAGAGGATATAACGAGAGGGAAACAACAATGGAGACTTTATGGGTAGAATTAAGAAGTAGAAAAGGATTTAAGATTGTAGTGTGAGTTGTGTGTAGGCCCCCTGGTAGCAGCTGGGAAGTGGTAGAATGTATAAATGCAGAGATTAGACAGGCATTGTTAGAAATCAGCTTTGCCTAAAAATGTATAAAGCTGTTACGAATGTATAAAACTGATATGAATGCTGTGTTTAAATTGTTGTTTTGAACTGCAGACAGAATGTCTTTGAATCAGAGAAATGCTTACAAATGAATGGTATAGTTCTTTGTACTATATACAGTTTTCCTGTTGCTAAACGATTATCTGTTGTTTTTAAGTTTGAACCTTGTTTATATATTTTATGTATAATGCGAAGGGTAGTGTTTGAAGTTACCTTAACAAAACTGCTGGCGAAGATAATGAAGGAATTAATGTAAACACAGGCAGTTTGCTATGGCGTAAAGACTGGTTAAGGTGACAGTTTTCTGGTTTGGCTTCATAGTTCAAAGAGTAGAGGGATAAGGCTTTGTAGTGATTGTACCGGGGAGAATAGAGACAGAGAGACATCAACGGAATTCTACAGAAAAGCGATTTCAATAAGGTGTAAATTATGTCATGTGACTAAAATCGTAAGACATCTTTAAAGTGGGTTCTTGAAACAAGAATTGAGACAAAGAACTAGAAGTCTTATTGGATATTACGTTTTTAGGGGAACCTCTATAGGTCAAGAGGTCTTGTCAATATTCCAGTTCAGGTCCAACCCTAAAATAGGTTAAAAGCAACCTCCCGGAAGCTTGTAGTCACAGATGGTGGAGGGGAGAGCGAAACAGAAGTTTAGCTGTTTGAGAGTGACCCCATGCTTTACCAAAGGAAACTCGAGATGAGAGAAAGAGACTGCAAAAAAGAGAACTGCTCATGTGCGCCAGCCGTTTATCCGATCAAGATGGGTATTAACAATCTGTTACGGTTGTATGTTTTTGCTTTATAACTAATGTGTTATATTCCGTCTTAAACTCTGATTAAACACAATATATCCACCAGATCCCCAAGGTCCTTCCATTCTCTGTCATCGAACTACAGTACATGGACAACGCTTGCCTCTGCTCAACTCAGAGGCCGAACTCCAAGCCATCGTCAACACCTTCACTGAAG
Organism: Pristiophorus japonicus; assembly: GCF_044704955.1. NCBI lineage: Eukaryota > Metazoa > Chordata > Chondrichthyes > Pristiophoridae > Pristiophorus > Pristiophorus japonicus. The sequence continues at coordinate 204,153,078 of NC_091981.1, forward strand.
CATACGAAAGCATGGCCTTACATCCGTAAGTCTAAGGCCCTCCACCAATCTGACCCCACCACACAGCACTGCCGCCCCCCCCCCTGCGGTCATCAAAATCCATGGCACGGCCTTCGACAACGTGGACCATTTTCCATACCTCGGGAGCCTACTATCAGCAAGGGCAGACATTGATGACGAGGTCCAACACTGCCTCCAGTGCGCCAGTGCAACCTTTGGTCACCTGAGGAAGTGAGTGTTTGAAGACCAGGACCTCAAATCTGGCACCAAGCTTATGGTCTACAGGGCAGTAGTGATACCCGCCCTCCTATATGGCTCAGAGATGTGGACCATATACAGCAGACATCTAAAAGCGCTGGAGAAGTACCAGCAACGCTGTCTCAGCAAGATGCTTCAAATGCACTGAGAGGATAGATGCACAAATGTCAGTGATCTCGCTCAGGCCTATTTGCATCGAAGCACTGCCCACGCTCGACCAGCTCCGTTGGGCAGGCCACATCATCTGTATTGTGTTCCTAACACAGATGAGACTGCGCACACAGAGGTTAAAATAACAGTGACCTCAGTCTTCATTAAGACACTCCAGAGTGAGGAACAGGCCTTAGGGGCCGGCTTATATACAGTGCTCCCAAGGGATGCACTCCCTGGTGGCGGAACATGGGAATGCATGCTTTACAGATACACAACAGATAGCTCGTCCTTTCGCCGCTGAAACGGCTTGATTAGCTCTTGCATTTCAACGGGGATGCTGGTCCAGCTCCCATGCAGTACACAGTTTTTTTACTAGGGACAACAGAGGATCTTGGCTGGTCCAAGTCCTGATCTGACGGGCCGTGACAGGTGATTTATCATTTTCAAACACTTCCATGACCATCAAGAAGTCTGCGGGCTGCGCCACAATCAACAAGTTTGCAGGCTACACCATTTCCACCCCCGTGGTGGGCAATGGTAGCCGACTGAGAGCATCCGCACAGTTCTCGGTGCCTGGCCTGTGGCGGATGGTATAGTTATAAGCTGATAGCGCGAGTGCCCACCTTTGTATGCGGGCTGAGGCATTAGTATTTATCCCCTTGTTTTCAGCGAACAAGGATATGAGGGGCTTATGATCGGTTTCCAGCTTAAATTTGAGGCCAAACAGGTACTGATGCATTTTCTTTACCCCAAACACACACGCTAGTGCCTCTTTATCATGCTGTAGGCCCTCTCGGCCTTAGACAAGCTCCTGGAGGCATAAGCGATAGGTTGCAACTTCCCCGCAACGTTAGCTTGTTGTAATACACACCCGACTCCGTACGTCGACGCATCATATGCCAGCACAAGTCTTTTAAATGGGTTATACAATACAAGCAGCTTGTTGAAGCATAAAATGTTTCTGGCTTTCTCAAAAGCAATTACTTGGTTTCTTCCCCATACCCAGTTCTCACCTTTATGCAATAAGACATGTAGGGGCTCTAAGAGGGTGCTTAACCCCGGTAGGAAGTTACCAAAATAGTTGAGAAATCCCAGGAACGACCGAAGCTCCATGACGTTCTGTGGCCTGGGCGCATTCCTGATAGCCTCTGTCTTGGCGTCTGTGGGCCGAATGCCCTCCGCCGCGATCTTTCTCCCCAAAAACTCCACTTCTGTTGCTATGAAGACGCATTTCGACCTCTTTAGCCTCAGCCCTATGCGATCCAGTCGTTGGAGGACCTCCTCCAGGTTTTGTAGGTGCTCGACATTGTCCCGACCCGTGACCAGTATGTTGTCCTGAAAAACCACCGTGCGTGGTACCGACTTGAGTAGGCTCTCCATGTTTCTCTGGAAGATCGCTGCAGCCGACCGAATTCCAAACGGGCATCTGTTGTAGATGAACAGTCCCTTGTGCGTGTTGATGCAGGTGAGGCCCTTCGAAGACTCCTCCAGCTCCTGCGTCATGTAGGCCGAAGTCAGGTCGAGCTTGGTAAACGTCTTGCCTCCTGCCAGCATCACAAATAGGTTGCCTGCCTTAGGTAGCGGGTATTGGTCCTGTAGTGAGAAATGATTAATAGTTACATTATAATCGCCGCAAATCCTGACCGTGCTATCACTTTTGAGTACTGGAACAATCGGGCTGGCCCACTCGCTGAATTCCACTGGGGAGATGATGCCCTCGCGTTGCAGCCTGTCCAGCTCGATTTCCACTCTCTCCCTCATCATGTGAGGTACCGCTCGCGCCTTGTGGTGAATGGGTCGTGTCTCTGGGACCAAGTGGATCTGCACCTTTGCCCCGGAAAAGGTTCCAATATCTGGCTCAAAAAGGGAGGGAAATTTGTTAAGAACCTGGGTACATGAGGCCATGTCGACATGTGATAGTGCTCGGATGTCATCCCAGTTCCAGTGGATTTTGCCCAGCCAGCTCCTTCCAAGCAGTGTGGGGCCATCGCCTGGGACAATCCAGAGTGGCAGTTCGTGCACCGTGCCCTCGTAGGTGACCTTGACCATGACGCTGCCCAGGACAGTCATGAGCTCTTTGGTGTATGTTCTCAGTTTCGTGTGGATGGGGCTCAGGGCTGGTGTGAGTGCCTTGTTGCACCACAGTCTCTCAAACATCTTTTTACTCATGATGGATTGGCTAGCGCCAGTGTCCAGTTCCATGGCTACGGGTAAGCCATTCAATTTTACATTGAGCATTATAGGTGGACATTTCGTCGAAAATGTGTGCACCCCGTGTACTTCAGCATCTGCCTCCTCTCACAGGCTCGAAATTGCTTTGATCCACCATGGACCGATTTTCCTCTGCCACGTGGTGGTTAGCAGGTTTTGCAGAGCTTGCAGCTCTGGTGGAGGTGCCCCATTGTTCCACAGCTCTTGCAAACATACCCTTTGAAGCGGCATGAATAGGCTGAATGGAAGCCTCCACAACGCCAACAAGGTGTGAATTGCCTTGCATTCATTCTTTGTTGGGGACTCTGAGTCATCTGGGTCACCTGAGACCTGCTGGCAGTTGCAGACTTGTGGTTTCTTCCCTGTACATTTCTGCTCGCAAACACAGTTCCAGTTAATTTATGAACATTACTAGCCCTTGTGTGCTGAGAGATTTGTTTGGTGTTATCACTGGTGGACATAAACGCCTGTGCTATCGCAATGGCCTTACTGAGGGTCGGTGTCTCTACAGTCAAAAGTTTTCGTAGGATGGTCTCGTGGCCAATGCCCAGTACAAAAAAGTCTCTGAGCATCTCCTCTAGGTAGCCATCAAACTCACATTGTCCTGCAAGTCGCCTTAGCTCGGCGACGTAGCTCGCCACTTCCTGACCTTCAGATCGCTGGCACGTGTAGAACTGATACCTCGCCATCAACACGCTCTCCCTCGGGTTAAGATGCTCCCGAAACTGTGTACACAGCTCCTCATACGACTTATCTGTGGGTTTCACCGGAGCCAGAAGATTCTTCATGAGGTTGTTGGTCGGTGCCCCGCAGACCGTGAGGAGGACCGCTCTCCTTTTTGCAGCGCTTCTTTCTCCGTCCAGCTCATTGGCTACAAAGTGCTGGTCTAGCCATTCGACATAGGCTTCCCAGTCCTCACCCTCCGAGAACTTCTCCAGTATGCCCACAGTTTGCTGCTTCTTTGCGTTGGATTCGTATACTCGTCGCCAGTTATTGTGTTCCTAACACAGATGAGACTGCATACAGGGAGGTTAAAGTAACAGTGACCTCAGTTTTATTCAGACACTCCAGAGTGAGGAACAGGCCTTAGGGGCTGGCTTATATACAGTGCACCCAAGGGATGCTGGGATCCTTTGGGACTTCAGGGGATGCGCTCCCTGGTGGTGGAAATGGGAGTGCATGCTTTACAGATACACAACAGTCTGCATGCCCGACACGAGACTCCCTAAGCAAGCGCTCTACTCGGAACTCCTACAGGGCAAGTGAGCCCCAGGTGGGCAGAGGAAACATTTCAAGGACACCCTTAAAGCCTCCTTGATAAAGTGCAACATCCCCACCGACAGCTGGGAATCCCTGGCCCAAGACCGCCCAAATTGGATAAGAGCATCCAGGAGGGCGCTGAGCACCTCGAGTCGCCCAGAACATGCAGAAATCAAGCGCAGACAGCGGAAGAAGTGTACGGCAAACCAGACTCCCCACCCATCCTTTCTTTCAATTACTGCAACAGAGACTGTAATTCCCACATTGGACTGTACAGCCACCTGAGAACTCACTTTTAGAGTGCAAGCAAGTCTTCCTCGATTCAGAGGGACTGCCTATGATTACAGTCTATCCTGATTATTAAAGTTGCAGAAATTGGCTTAAACTTGCCATATTTCCCGACAGCTGAAGCAAAACCAGAGTGGTTTTAATGGGGGATTTTAACTTTCATATATAGATTGGGGTAAGCAGGCTAGCTCATGTCAGAAAGGATCTGAATTTCTCGTGTGTTCAGGATAGCTTTCTGTAATAATCTGTCCTAGAACCAACAAGGGGGCATGCCATATTAGATTTAGTAATGAATAATGAATCAAATTTAGTTAGCAGCCTAACCGTGCATGAACATTTGTCTAATATTGATCACGATATGATCGAGTTCAATGTAGTGTTGAAAGGAAACACAGAACAGCCAGTAAGACGTTAGAGTTAGGTAAAGCTGACTTCAACGTGATGAAATAGAGATTGATAGATTTTTGTTAACCAAAGGTATTAAGGGATATGGGGCAAAGACGGGGGTATATGGAGTCAAGTCACAGATTAGCCATGATCTCATTGAATGACAGAACAAGTGCAAGGGGCTAAATGGCCTACTCCTGTTCCTATGTTCCTAAATGTGTAAGTTATGCATAGCAGTCTTTCTACCATAAAAGCCTAATTCGGCCCAAATGAAAGAATACAACAATGTAATGACTAACAACTTCATCACAGGAGAGGTGGTCACCAGGGAAACTATCTCGACCCAGTATTTTTCCAAATTGTTTACAACTAATAGGAATAGGACACTCAGTCAGATAATGCCTACCTCTGTTTGAACTCTATCAATGTTTGACAGCCTCAGTCAGAGTACATACAATTTTATGAAAGTTGCCATTGGCTTCCCTGATTTTATCCAGTGAGTGGTTCAGCAATGCAGACCTGGAGGCCCCAAGTTTGATTCCAAGCCTGTGCTGAGTTAGCTGATCTAAGCTGGGCCAGTGGAAGGGCGCCAGCATTAGGCTCAGCACCGTTGGGTTGAAGAGGGGAAAACCAACCAGGGGTTTTTGCTTGTAATCATTATTCAGCAACCCCTGCTGGAAGTATGCATGTGCAGACCTCGGATGTTAAGAAACATTGGAATGTACAATACCGAAAAAGATCATTTTGGTTTAACTAGCTGGCCCCAGAGTTTAAAACTGGAATTTTGCTACTTGTACTTATCAATTGATTTTCTTTTCAAATGCTTGTCGTAAAATTACTGATGTTATTTAAGTTGATTGTGATGCTTTAGTCATTGAATAGTCCTCTGAATGTCAAGGCTCACACATGAATAATACCCATTGGGGTGAGGTATACTTGATGTTCCTAACCCAAAGGCTCTGAGAACAATTGCAGTAACATCAGTAAGATATGAGACCTTCTTTATCTATTGTCATCCATCATCTTAGGCAGTCCCTCGGAATCAAGGAAGACTTACTTCCACTCTTAAAATGAGTCCTTAGGTGGCTGAACAGTCCAATACGAGAACCACAGTCCCAGTCACATGTGGGATAGATAGTCATTGAGGGAAAGGGTGGGTGGGACTGGTTTGCCGCACGCTCCTTCTGCTGCCTGCACTTGATTTCTGCATGCTCTCGGCGATGAGACTTGAGGTGCTCAGCGCCCTCCCGGATGCGCTTCCTCCACTTTATCTATACGGCATAGTTGACTCACAGCCAGTAAAATGAAAGTGCATTCATAATAAAGATGTATATTCTATCTTTATTTTAACTAAATCATTAACAGGAATATTGTGATTTACTCTTTTGAGTTCTTAAAACTTGGTTTATTGGTGCCATCTGCTGGTAATTTCAAAGCTGCACCTCATGCCCCTTTTCGGATTCTTGATTATTTTTCTCAGAGTATTCATAAAGTAATAAGAAAGTTATTTAAAATTCTAACTGTTTATGAATAATAGGATTTTTCAGCTTCTCCCCCTCAAACACAATAAAAGTACGGTGGGGTGGGTGAGACTTCATCGATTGTCACCTCTGGGATCCAGATTTGAATACAGCTCGGAATGATGGAATGGAAGACTTCTCTTTGTTGTTTGTAAGGGTTCTGTATGAAATAAGTTTCTAGTGGCTGCAGCAAAAGAATATAATTCAACAGTAATTTCCACAAAACTAATAAAGTTCCTCTTTGTGTTAGTAAAGAATGCTCTTCTACCGTTGGGGGTTTCTGCATGATATTAGACTGGTGCCCATAAACCCTCCATGAACCCAGATACTGATATCCTTCATCTTGAACAGCACAACAATTCATCAATTTGAAATTAAAAGTTTGGGATCTGTCTCTCATCCAGAAATGGGATTTCTTTTTGCTAATGGGCATTTAAAGGAAATTAAAAACTACTATCTTAATAAAGAGATGTAGTGACTTTTTAGAAAAAGAAATTGTCATTCCAAAAAATGCACCTGATGAGCAGCCAAACAGAAATGCAACCAATCAAATTCCTGAAAGTGTTTTCAAACTTTTTTGAGTGGCTATGTTGGTTCCTTACATGAAAATCACAAAACTTCACAGTAAATGCAGCCTTTCTTGCAATAGGGTAAAATAATTTTCCCCCTCACAAGCTCTTTCTATCTCTTGAGGTCTCAGACTTGCTTAATAGTCCACTGTCAAAACTTGAATACATCAATTGGGCTTTCTCTGCTCATGATTGTGTTACCCCTCCTTGTATACACAAACTTATGGTTGAGTCTTACAGTTTTAAAGATTTTTTTTTCTTGACTATTGATTAAAAAATGCCTTGTGATTTAAACCCAGTGAACATCATGTTAATTAACCAAATCAAGTGGGATAGTGGCAGAAACAGCAGGAAAATGGGGCAGTGAAGTCCTACGCCACCTCCTCGTGCTAATCTGGATTTTCCTCCCCACCCAGGTCAGCTGCCAGTTGTCTCTAATCTATCTACTGGATATAAATAACTGCAAGGCCTGACAAGCTTCCCCATTTCCCTGTTTTCTACCCAAGGACCACCAGGACATGGATGGCAATAATCCTTGGGGCAGTGGCGAAAGGCCCGGAATAGTCTTTTGGGGTGCGAGAACCTGTTGAGGGCACCTCTCCCTCCCCCATTATTGTATGTACTCCTAAAATTAAAATGTCTCTCTGATTTTTGGGACTCTGTACCCCCTTTAGGCTGCCTTCTGCTTCTTAAAATGCTGCCACTGTGGTCCCACTGCAGCATTGCTGGAATATTCCTTGTTGGCAAGGATTCTGCTGGGGTCCACCATATGCAAAATGATACCCAACCCAGGAAAATGGGTGGGGGTCATCATGGTGGGGTTGTAAGCCTCTAAACCAAAATGTCGACAATTATAGCTGTTTTTGATTAAAATGCTCATGGAAGACTGATGGATTGTTTTTTTATTGTTAACCGGGTTCAGGTGAATAGGTAGATGGTTTGGGGAGTAACACATGGCAGTAAAAGTGGGGACCCGTGTTTTTAGTCCAACAAAGAAAGCAGCATTGCTTGATTTGATCTGGGAAATGAAATGGGCCAATTAAATGGTCCAAGAGTATGGGAACAATTGGGAAATAGGAACCACGACATAGTTACGTTCATTATAAGAATAAAAAAGACAATGAAGAGTCAACAATAAGGGTGCTGGACTGGATAAAGGCAAAGTTCAGTGAGATAAAAGGGGATTTGTCCCAAATGAACTGGGCAGAAAAGTTAGCAAACTGGTTAACAGATCAGCAGTGTTCAGATGCATAAAGTACAAAATAAATACATTCCTTAAAAAAAAAGGTGCATTAAAGAATCGAGCTCTGTGGATAAAAATAGATTGAAGCTAAACTGAAAGTTAAAAGGAAAGCATATAATAAGTTTAGGTCTAACAATGTTAAAGATAATTATGAGGAACATAGAATCTGTAGTAGGGAGGACAAAAGAGGCATAAGAAGTGTTAGCAGGGATTATGAAAAAAGACTAGCAGATAATGTAAAAGGAAATGGTATAAAACAAGTAAAAGGTTAGTTAAAGAGGATAGGATCACACAGGGAGGCAGGAGGGAGGATGAAGATATGATGGGATATTAAATAAATATTTAGTGGTAGTTTTTACACAGTGATGGGTGAATATGGAACAATTGATAAAGATAACTGTAGAAAAGGAATTGGTTCTGAAAGGATTAGTCGAAGTCGTGGTGGATAGTCATTGTGCCCCGATGACATGCACTCTTGAGAGAAGTTCAGAGAGGATGTAGCAGAGGCTCCTAAATATGCAAATTGTGCCATTAAAAACAAAAAGACGGTATCAGTAGAAAAAAAGTGACCAGGAAGCTATCGGATTGTCGTAAAAATTCAACTGGTTCATTAATATGCTTTAGGGAAGGAAACCTACCGGCCGCAAAATTCAGCTCTGTAGCACCCATATTTTGTGCCGTTTACGTTCCAAAATGGCATCTGCAGCACGGACGAACATTTCTGGTGTGAGCTGTACCAGACACCACCTTGGTGATGGCGTTAGCACGTGCTCAGTGAGCATCTGAGGCAAGTATGCAGAGTAAGCAGATCGTGACGTCCATATCCACCCAGGGTATTCAGGGAGCAATTCTACCTGAACGTCAGCGAGGAACAGTGCGTCAGCGAGGAACAGTGCATCAAGGATGTCCGCACTGAAATCTGCCACCTGTTGCAACCTCAGAGCTGGTTGAGAGCCACATTGTCAGAGGCTGTGAAGGTGACCGTTGTGGCCCTCCAGGGTCGGAGCATAAGATATTTGCAACATCTCCCAGTGTGCTGTCCACTCTTGCATAAGGGAGGTAACTGAGGCTCTGTATTCCAAGAGGACTGAATACATTTAATTCTCTCTTGCCAGAGAGCAGCAGGCAGAGCGAGCATGTGGCTTTGCAAGGATTTCAGGGTTCTCCATGGTGCAGGGTGCCATTGACTGCATCTTTGCAGGCGCAGCATCTAAACTCTGAGATGTACCGCAACCAAAAGGGATCCCACTCCTCAACGTCCAGCTAATGTGCGACCATACTCAGCGAATCATGCAAGTGAATGCCTGATATCCTGGCAGCAGTCATGATACCTTCATTCTGTGGCAGTTCACTGTGCTATCTGCATTTGAGCCACCATGACAAACCAGAGGGTTTGGCAGGGCGACAAGGGCCATCCGTTAACGACATGGCTCATGACTCTGGTGCGCAACCCTCGCACACATGGGCAACATGCATAAAATATTAGAAAATGCATAAAGCCAAAGCCATGTTGCCACACGAAATATCATTGAGCAGACCATTGGCATGCCGAAGCACCATTTCCGCTCTGGAGGAGCCCTGCAATACTCGGCAGAGCGGGTGTCAAGATTCATGGTTGTCTGCTGCAAGCTGCACAACTTCGCCATCATGACGGCACATCCCTTGCCACCAGCTATACCACGACCAGCTGAGGAGCAGGAAGAGAAGGAAGAAGAGGAGGGAGGAGGCATCCAGACAGCCCCTTTCTGGCCAGGCTGTCCGTGACCGACTCATCTGACTGCGATACCAGTAAATGCAACCTCACTTCCACATTCACCAACAGTCCCACACCTTACCTTCCCACTATTACTGACCACCACAACGTCCTGTTGGCCACAATGCAAAAATAAAAACCAACACAAACATTCCAAAATAAATTTATAAATCAAACCATGCCATATTACATACAAATGTCAACTAATCATCCTTGAGCATTCCCTTAGTGCCTGTCTTTCGTGTGCCTTTGTCTATCCTAGTGCTCCGAGGCAGTACTACCCCAGAGGCTGCAACATGGTTGGTGCAAGGCTGCTGACTTTCCATGGGGAGACTGCAGGTGGCCTTGCAAGATGACCTCCTGCATCTCTGGGCCTAAAAGACACAGTTTAGGACTGCACCATCTCAGCATGGGTGGCAGCAGTCTGGGCAGGCTGGCTGACAGACAACAGTAAGGGCACTGGTGGAGTAGTAGTAGTGGGAGGATGAGTGCTGTCATCCTGAGAGAGGACAGAGATTTGTGCTCCATGGAACCACTGCCACTCCCCCCAGACGCCTCAGCAATCCTAGTAATCTGTTAGAGGATCTGCTGGGACACCCTCCAAGCCCCTTTGAACACTGGTATCCACAGCCATGATGGCAGAAATCTGAGGTTGCATGAAGGCAGTCTGAGCTTCTACTGTAGCAGCCAGACGTTGAGTGGCTTCTGCATATGCTGCAATGGAAGCTGATACATTGGCTACCAAACATTGCATTATGGTTGGGTCCACAATGTCCTAATGGAGTTGGCCACCACTTGCATGCTGGAAAAGATAGACTCAAAACTCTGCACAAAGCTCTGTGACAAGTTTGTGCCGGACTTCTCCAAGCATTCTTTTGTATGCAGGCTTCCAAATGCACCAAGCATTTCATTGTGCACCCATCAGCCTTCTGCTGTAGCCTGCCTCCATCAAAGTGCTCATCTGAGTCTTCTGCCGCCAAACTCGTGTGCGACCTCACTCGCCTGTGAGCTGGCAACTTTGCTATCTTTGTCCCCTGCTCTGGCTGAAGGCCACTCAAGCTCAGTGCCTCACCACGTGCAGATCCCTCCTCTAAGCCATCCTTTAAATTACACGTAGTGTCAGTATCTGAGCTGGTGGCTGTGAGTGTGAAATCGAGTGATGGCATTTCTTCTTCATCACTGTCTTCCTGCTCTTCTACCTTTTGCTCTGGCACCACCGCCTAGCCATGTTGCAGTTCTTGGGTATCTGAAAGGAGAAATACACACGGTAGAGTTGTGGTGAGGGGAGGGTGGGGAGAAAGCAAGAGATGCATGCTTACACCATCTGCAGTTTGTAACTCAGAAAAGATTGTGAGATGAGTGGGAATTGGGACGCGAGAAGAAAGATTAGGTTTGAGGACACTGTCATTTTCAATGGTTTCAGCCCCGCAACTGGCCACAGCCTCAGCAATGGCCACTCCAATGATGGTGATCACCCCCTCCTCCATCAGGGTAAGATCATTCAGCTATGCTTGTCTCCTGCCAGTTGGCTCCTGCTGCCTTCGCTTATGCACCAAACTGTCCTGCAAAAGAGAGGGAAGTGTGTCAGTGAGTGTGGTGCAATGTGTTTGGGTGATGTGCCTGTCATGGTTGAATAACTGGCAGTGTGTGCAAGCTGTAAGATTTGGGTGTGAGGCTTGCAGCAGTGCTAAGTAGGTGAGGGTGAGGTGAAGGTATGAATGTTGGTTCCAAGTTGTGATTGATAGAGATTGTTGGTAGGTGAGTGATGAAGGTGTGGTGATTTGAGCAGTGGCTGAGGCTAGTGGTGCAGCTGGTAGGATATGGCATTTGAAGATGCATTCACTGACCCTGACCACTAATGTGAGATCATTAAACTTCTCCTGGCACTGTGTCCAAGTTCTTGGGGCTATACTCCGGGCATTGACCTCTGCGGTGACACAAGCCTCTTTGAACACTGGTATTTGCAACCATGATGGCAGCAGTCTGTGTTTGTGTGGTGGCAGCAGGCAGACGTTGGGTGGCTTCTGCTTGTGCTGCAATGGAAGCTGAGAGATTGGTTACCAGATGCTGCATCATGATTGGGTCCGCAGCTGTCATTATAATGAGCAGGCAGCACAAAGTTGGCGTGTTTTAATCACGCATCACGATCCCAGCACATGTCTTCGGGGACCAACCAATTTATAGCCTCAGCAGTCCAGCTGTGCCCTGTGCTCCAATACCCTCCCCAAGTGAATCCAATCTCATGAGCCCATCCATTCAGCCAAGGCACCCAACCTCCTAAATGTTCCCAATGTTCAAACCCACCTCGGCTGTTTCTGCCAGCTCTCCTGAGTACTTTCCTGAGTACTCCCATCCCCAGATCCTCCCCAAGTACTCCCGTCCACCCTCTCCCGAGCTCTGTCAGGCACCATAATCCTCCACCCCGAGTTCTCCCAGAACTCATGGTCTGTGCTACGAGCACTCCATGTCCCAGACTCCAGCCCTTTCACATATGAGTGCTCCCAGAGCTAAGCCCCGCTAAAATGCTCCCAGGCACCATGCTTCAACCATCAATTGCTCCCATGCCCCAGCACTATCACATTCCACCTCCCGTAGTGCTTCCTCCCAAGGTAGCATAGTGCCTCTGTTACTGTATTAGTAACACACTGTTTCTACGTAAAAGTCATCAGCTAGTACATCCCAGGCATTAACACGCCCTTAAGCTATTATCTCTCTGTCCTTTTTCATTATTTAAAACTCATCAATTTACAAATAAAGGCAAATCATCTACTGTGTAGGTAATAATGGGAACAGTAGCATAGTGTTTATGTTACTGGACTAGTAATCCAGATGCTTGGACTATTGATCCGGAGGCATGAGTTCAAATCCCACTATGGCAGCTGGGGAATTTAAATTCATTTAATTAAATACATTTGGAATAAAAAGCTAGTATCAGTAATGGTGACCATGAAACTACCGGATTGTTGTAAAAACCCATCTGGTTCACCAATGTACTTGAGGGAAGGAAATCTACCGTCCTTATCTATATGTGACTCCAGACCCACAGCCTTGGAGTCTGCCCTTTGAAATGACCTAGCAAGCCACTCAGTTGTAACAAAACAACCACGAAAAACAGTAATAAGCATAAAACTGAATGAACCACCCGGGAATATGGGAGTACCTTCACCATACATACTGCAGCAGTTCAAGATGACGGCTCACCATCACCTTCTCAAGGGCAATTAGGGATGGGCAATAATGGGATGACAGCGATGCCCACATCCCATGAATGAATTAAAAAAATATCCATACCAGATCTCAGACCTCTCCTCTCACTTCGTCATACGCACAAGTTCTAATTTCCTGCCTCCTCCTAGCTACAATCTATCCCGTCCTTTCTGGCTGCAGTGGCCCAAGTCCTTCCCAGGTTTGAAATCGAGTACACAAATAAAAGATCATGTGAGAGACATTTTGGGCTAGAGTTTCCTCGTTTTTTGCATGCTTAACATCCACTTAACGTCCATTTTACCGCTGAAATAATGTATAATGCCCATATACCGCCCATTTAGCCACAAAATGGAAACTGACGGGCATTTTTCAGAAACTTCACGCTGAGCATTGCTTTCCCCATGTGCATGACGTTGGGAAAAAATAATTCCGCCCGCCCACTTTTTTTGGGCGGAATCATCAAAATGGGCGAAATCAACATCCATAATATCGCCCAGCGTTACCTTCCACATGGAATTAATGCCGAGATTCAATAATACCGGCCGCCCATTTTCTTTTTGTCGTAAAGAGCACATTTGGCGAAACTAACACCCAGGAGATCGCCCACCGTCACTTTCACCACCTCGCACACATATCGCCCACAATATCGCTCGCCCAAAAAAACACCCAGAAAAAGTCGATAGCTTCTTCTGTAAAAGGTGACAGGATGACATGGCATGAGATCATTGCGTGATATCATTGGTAAGTACTGTCACAGAGACTAACACAACACATAACTGACAGATGTAATCATGCTTATTATGATAATTATCATTCTTTATCTAAAGATGTGCAGCATGACCGCAGGCTGAGTAAGACATTCCCAGTAAAAGTGGAAGACCTCACATCTGCTGATAGTCACTCATGACTGTTACAAATCAAATTATATAAATATATAAGTACATGTAAATAAATGTAATACTTATTCTTGTGGATCCCACAAGGTCGTTCCATCGTTTGCGGCATTGGTTGCCCACACGCACCTCGTTGGTTGCCGATGAGACCACCTCTGCCGTCTCGGTCCATATCTTCTGGTAGGCCTTTGGGGTGGGCTTCCCACGCCCTCCCTGTGTCACTTCACCCCAGCGTAGCTCGACCTCCTGCAGGAGGGAGGCATTTGCCTCGTCCGAGAACCTCCTCGCTCTTTTGTGTCTCCCAGTGTGCTCCTCTCCCACCTCATTGCTCTCTCCAGCATCAGTCTCTACAGCGTGCTGTGATGCCTCCTCCTCTCCCTCCATTATAGCCCAAATTTGGGCAAATATGTGGCTGGTAACAGCTAATTTTTGTTTCCCTATTTGCTGTAAAGCTCTAAAGTCTCCTTCCTCCCAAAGCAGCCACACCACACCCAGACACGCCTTCAGTCCCTCTCAGCTCCCTCTCTCTCTGTCTCCTCTTCTGCGCATGTCATGATGACCCTTGACCTCCTGAATCACGAGAATCAAGCATTGCCATGCCGTTGCTAAGGACGGCGACACTTTACCGCAGAAGGTCAGCAAGATTTAATGCTACCGCCCATTTCATATCGTTCGTGTTAACGTCCAATTTCAAAAATGGAGACTAGGTGCTTTGAGAATGGGCGAGAAGCCAGTGATCTGAAAACCCATTTTTACCCCCCACGCCGGAAATAACGCCGATTTTTGGGCGATAAGCACAGAAGTGTAAAATCTAGCCCATAGACAGATTGCGAGACATACAGAAGACAGAAGAGACAGAGGGGAGTATAGACTTATTAAAAGAGTGAGAGTGAAACAGTGTGAAAAAAATCAAATGGAGGGTTGCAATGCTCACAATTGCTTTTGCTGATCTGGGGTAAGGCAATATTCTAATGGGAAAAGCTAGAGGTAGGCAGAAATAGAGAAAAACGGTAGCAGACAAACAAAAAAGAAGAATTATGGAGTGGAAACAAGCAGATAATTACAGGAGGAGGAATACAATTTATTTTAGCCTTGAGCAACATCACAGGAGATCAAATTGGTAAATATAAAACATGCAGATGTACAATTGATCATTCAGTCATATCTTCCTAACACCTAAGAAAATTTCTACCCAATGGGGCTTCCTTCCCTCTATAGCATCTGATTAATGAAATTCTTTTGTACACTGTTAACCCGTTTAAAATAAACAGGTTAATAACAGCATTAAAATAGAAATTTTACACAGACTGCATTAACCAGCCCACTATCAGAGTAAATTAAGTTCAAATTAAGAAAATGCCGGGGCTACATTCACTGTGATCGAGATTTGTTCTGGGAAATCACTGCAAAACCTAGGGGCATGTTGGTGAACCCATGAATGGAATGAGAATGTCAGGGGCACAAGACAAAAGATATGTGAGGAGTAAGTATGAAAAAATGAGAGACAACACAGTCTGAGTAAATTACTGTGAGAACCAAAAATGCTGCAGTAATTCTCTGCCAGACAGCAGAGTGTAGTGCTGAATTCCTATGAGAGCATTATAGAGCTATGCTGTAATAAAGTAGTCTTGAAACAAATTGCTATTATACATTAGAGTACTCTGAGCATACCAATGATTTTCGGTGAGAAACGAGTGTTATGGCTAATCCCAGAAATAAATGTGAGTCATTGTGTGTAGTAGAGGATCCGACTCAGACATTGGAGCCCCACGGGTGTGGCAGAAATGAAAGCTTCCTGAGCAGCATGGTGGGTTGCTGTAAGAATGAAGAATACCATGGTTAGCAACTGCAAAACAAACATGGAGGAATCATAGTGAGAAGAAGGAGCATCGCAATGTGTCACCATGACGACCAGCTCTGCAGTGAGTCATTGCAAGTCTGAGTACCAGGGTGCATCACTGCGACAACCGGACACCATGGTGAGTCGCTTTGAGCATGGTGATGGCAAAGAATTATGTTGTCATCTCAGCGTGGGCAACAAGAAGGCTGGGGTGAGTTACTGCGAGAAACAAAAACATTCACGTCAATATATGCAAGAAATAAGAGGATCCCAATCACCCATGGCTAATTATTGTGAGAAACTGGAGCCACGGGATACTCTTGAGCAATGAAAGCATTTATAATCCTGTGTAAAGCACAGAGCAGATTCCCTGCAAGAATCCCAGCAAGCTGCTGTCATAAACAGGAGAATTCTGAGCTCACCAACAAACATCTATGAGTAATAAAGTGTTGCAGCAATGTCCTCGTTTGAAACGGAAGGACAGTGGCAAAATAAATTAGAGCACTGCAGTGAGTTATAAAATAAGACTTTGACAGGAAATTATTATGAGGGATGTGAGATACAAAGAAAGACAAGACACTAATGTTACAAGTATCACAGCAAATTACTGTGAGGAAAAGACGTATCATTATGAAACAAATGTTTTACTGAGTCATTGAGATTACTGGGAACCATTGTGGCAAAGCTGCAGGAAATTAAAGTATTACAAAAAATCATGTAAAATGCAAGAAGATAGCAAATTGAATGAACAATATTAGGCTAGAAATTATTGTTTTGACACAGTGAAAGGTTAATTGAAGGCTGCTTAAGGATTGGAGGCATTATTGAGGGCACAAATGAATCACGATTTTACAGAATATACAACACGTGCTATAATGATTGCACAGTGGAGCGGCCAATCAAATAAGAGCAGCAATACCAATGTACAGCACCTTTGAGCATCACTAAGCAGCCACTTAAACCAATGGAGATTAGCCCAAACCAATTGCTTTACTCAATGATTTTCCTTTGACATGACATGTCACAGACAGAAAAAAGTGCCATTTTGACAATTGTATACTGAAAGCTTTACAAGGTATTAGAAAAATAATGACTTACGGATTTAAAACAATTAATTCATGGGATGTGGCCATTGCTGGCAAGGCCAGCATTTATTGCCGATCCCTAATTTCCTTTGAGAAGGTGGAGGTGAACCGCTTTCTTGAACCACTACAATCCATGGTAGTGAAGGTCCTCCCACAGTGCTGTTAGAGAGGGAGTTCCAGGAATTTGGCCCAGCAATGATGAAGGAACGGTGATATATTTCCAAGTCAGGATGGTATGTGACTTGGAGGGGAATTTGGAGGTGATAGTGTTCCTATGCACCTTCTGCACTTGTCCTTCTAGGTGATAGAGGTCGTGGGTTTGGAAGGTGCTATTAAAGAAGTCATGGCATGTTTCTGCAGGGCATCTTGTAGATGGTACACACTGCAGCCATGGTGCGCCAGTGGTGGAGGGAGTGAATCTTTAAGATGGTGGATGGGTGCCAATCAAGCGGACAGGTTTGTTCTGGATGTTGTCAAGCTTCTTGAGTGTTGTTGGAGCTGCACTCATTGAGGCAAGTGAAGAGTATTCCATCACACTCCTGACTTGTGCCTTGTAAATGCTGTAAAAGCTTTGGGGAGTCAAGAGGTGCCACAGAATATCCAGCCTCTGACCTTCTCTTGTAACCACAGTATTTATGTGGCTGGTCCAGTTAAGTTCCTATCAGTGGAGAGGCCAGGATGTTGATGGTGCGTGATTCAATGATGGTAATGCCATTGAATGTCTAGCGGTGATGATTAGAACCTCGCTTGTTGGAGATAGTCATTGCCTGGCACTTGTGTGGCACGAATGTTATTTGCCACTTATCAGCCTAAGCCTAAATGTTGTCCAGGTCATGCAGCATGCAGACATGGACTGCTTCATTATCTGAGGAGTTGCGAATGGAAGTGAACATTGTGTAATCATCAGCAAACATCTTCTGACCTCATGATTGATGGAAGGTCATTGAGGAAGCAGCTGAAGATGGTTGGGTCTAGGACACTGACCTGAGGAACTGCTACAGCGATGTCCTGGGGCTAAGATGATTGGCCTCTAACAACCACAACCATCTTTCGTTGTGTTAGGTATGACTCCAGCCAATGGAAAGTTTCCCCCCTGATTTCCATTGACATCAATTTTCACCTCAGGAATTCAGCTCTTTTGTCCATGTTTGGACCAAGGCTGTAATGCGATTTGGAGCTGAGTGGTCCTGGCAGAACCCAAACTGAGCATCGGTGGTCAGTAAAAGTTGCGTGATAGCACTGTCAATGACCCCTTCCATCACTTTGCTGATGATTGAGTGTAGACTGATGAGGCGGTAATTGGCCGGATTGGATTTGTCCTGCTTTTTGTGGACAGGATTTTCCTGGACAGTTTTCCACATTGTCAGGTAGATGCCAGTCTTGTAGCTATACTGGAACAGCTTGGCTAGAGGCATGACTCGTTCTGGAGCACAAGTCTTTAGCACTACAGCTGAGATGTTGTCAGGGCCCATAGCTTTTGCTGTATCCAGTGCGCTCAGCTGTTTCTTGATATCAGGTGGAGTGAATTGAATTGGCTGAAGACTGGCTTCTGTGATGGTGGGGACCTCAGGAGGAGGCCGATATGGATCATCCACTCGGCACTTCTGGCTGCAAACACTTCAGCCTTGTCTTTTGCACTCGAGTGCTGGGCTCTGCCGTCTTTGAAGATGGGGGTGTTCATGGAGCCTCCTGCTCCCATCAATTATCCACCACCATTCACGACTGGATGTGGCAGGACTGCAGAGCTTTGATCTGATCCGTTGATTGTGGGATCACTTAGCTCTGTGTATAGCATGCTGTTTCCATTGTTTAACATGCTGTGGTGCCGCTTCCCCAGGTAGGCATCTCATTTTTAGGTCCGCCAATGCTACTTCTGTCATGCTCTTCTACACTCCTCATTGAACCAGGGTTGGTCCCCGAGCTTGATGGTAATGTTAGAGTGAGGGATATGTCGGGCCATCATGTTTACAGATTGTGGTGGAATACAATTCTGCTGCTGCTGATGGCTCACAATGCCTAATGGATTCCAGTTTTGAGCTGCTAGATCTGTTCTGATTCTATCCCATTTAGCACTGTGGTAGTGCTACACAACACGATGGAGGGTGTCCTCAGTGTGAAGACGGGTCTTCGTCTCCATAAGGACTATATGGAGGAGTACCAACTCATTAGCTGAAGGAGAGTGGTAGGTTTCCTTGCCCAAGTTTGACCTGAAGCCATGTGTCATGTATTCAACTATCATTGTAACCCATGTATAAGCTGACCTAAGTTGGACACCTCGAGAACATTGACCACAAGGGGCAAACTTGTGGGAGACACTCCTAACCTGGACTTTCAGGTATAAGAGAGGAATCTCCAACCACCTTCATCACTTGAGGTCTTGGTAATAAAGGTAACTGGACACAATGACCTTCTCTCAAGTATGGGCCTCGTGTGCATTTATACTGTACAGTAAGGACATATCATTGGCGACGAGAAACTGGGATTTAAACCACGCGAGCATGGCCACTAGCAGTACAGAAGAGAGGTACTGTGTTGGTGATGATTGGGACGACTTTATTGAGAGACCACAGCAAAGTTTTGTCACTAAGGAATGGTTGGGACAGGATTCGGCAGACAAACGCAGGGCTCATCTCCTGACGGTTTGTGGATCCAGAACATACTCCCTGATGAAGGACCTTCTAGCGCCAGAGAAGCCGGCGGACAAGACGTTCGAAGAGCTCAGTAAGTTGATCGGGGAACACAAACCAGCGAGCAGCATGCACATGGCGAGACACTGGTTTTACACGCACCGGCAGCGAGAAGGGCAAAGCGTTCCTGACTTTGTGGCAGATCTCCGGCGACTGGCGAGCCTATGTAAGTTCACAGATGCATGCAGAGCGGAGATGCTGCGAGATTTTTTTATTGAGGGCATCGGGCATGATAGAGTTTTCAGGAAACTGATTGAGACTAAAGACTTGACCTTGGAAGCGGCGGCTCTGATAGCCCAGACATTTATCTCAGGGGAGGAAGAGACCAGAATGATGTATGACAAAAATCTTGGCTCAAATGCAGTAAACGACCAGGGAGTCAACATTGTTAACGTGGCACACAGTTCTCTAGGCAGATAAGGGCAATCGGACATGCCCCAGCATGTAGTCGAACCCAAAGTGGGAATTCAACATGGACAATGGCTAGCTGAACGGCGATTCATGCCATCGCAATGGACAATACGGCCTGTAATGGGGCCATCAACACTTGTTAATGGTGCGCTTAAGGATAGTTACAGAGACAGTCAGAGACGATCGACTGGTAATGGACCTTTTGTTTCCAACAACGGGGCTTCCAGCTCATGCTGGAGGTGTGGAGGCAAACACCCAACCAGCGCTTGCAGGTATCAGCAATATACCTACAGAAACTGCAATGTCAGCGATCACTTGGCGCGTATGTGCAGGAAGCCTGCAGCCAGGTTGATGTACGAGGAGGATGGGCCCGATGTAAGCCCTACGAGGCCAAATGAATACTGGAAGCTGAAGTTCAGCGAGTCCATGTGGAGCACATATACAGTTCCTATACCAGGACGCCACCGATAATGATGAAAGTGCTCCTCATTGGCATCCCAGTATTAATGGAGCTAGACATGGGGGCCAACCAGTCCCTGATAAGTATCAAACAGTTTGAAAGGTTGTGGGTGTCCAAGGCCAGGAGGCCAAAATTATTGCCGATTGAAGAACAGCTACGGACATATAAAAAGGAGATCATTCTGGTGCTAGGCAGCGCCACGGTAGTCGTGACCCACAAAGATTCGGAGAACAGGTTGCCACTCTGGATTTTCCCGGGGGATGGTCCCGCACTGCTGGGGAGGAGTTGGCTTGCTGTCATGAACTGAAAATGGGGCGATGTCAATGCAATTTCTTCTGTGGAGCGAGTATCATGCTCATAGGTCCTGAAAAAATTTGACTCATTATTTCAACCCGGCATCGGCACTTTCATGGGGGCCAAGGTAGTGATTCACATAAACCTGGACGCCAGGCCAGTACACCACAAGGCCAGAGCGGTGCCGTACGTGATGCGGGAAAAGATAGAATGCGAATTGGACCACCTGCTGAGGCTCGCCAGTCGAATTCAGTGACTGGGCGAGCCCGATCGTGCCGGTGCTCAAGGCGGATGGGTCGGTCAGGATATGTGGCGATTACAAGGCCACCATCAATCGGGTGTCACTCCAAGACCAGTACCCGCGACCGAGAGCGGTGGACCTCTTTGTGACGCTATCCGGTGGCAAACTTTTTTCAAAATTGGACCTGACCTCAGCTTACATGACCCAGGAGCTGGCGAGTGAGTCGAAGAAGCTGACCACCATCATGACACACAAAGGGTTGTTTGAGTATAATAGATGTCTGTTCGGGATTCGTTCGGCCGCTGCGAAATATGGAAAGCCTCCTCAAGTCGATTCCAGGGACGGTGGTTTTTCAGGACAACATCCTCATCATGGGTCACGATACTGAAGAACACCTCCACAACCTGGAGGAGGTGCTACGCAGACTGGACCGGGTAGGGCTGCGACTGAAAAAGGTGAAGTGCGTCTTCTTAGCTCCAGAGGTAGAATTCCTGGGTAGGAGGGTAGCAGCAGACGGGTTCAGACTCACTGCGTCCAAAACGGAAGCGATCCAGAGAGCACCCAGACCCCATAACACGACGGAGCTGCGTTTGTTCCTGAAGCTCCTGAACTGTTTTGGTAACTTTCTTCCCAAATTGAGCACACTGTTAGAGCCGCTACACGTGCTCCTCCGCAAAGGTTGCGATTGGTCTGGGGGGCAGCTAGGAAAGGGTTTTTGATAGAGCACTCAACTTGTTATGTTCCAACAAACTGTTAACATTATGTGACCCGTGTAAGAAACTTGTTCTAACATGCAATGCGTTGTCCTATGGTGTCGGGTGTGTGTTGCAGCATGTGAATGCCAATGGTCAGTTACAGCCGGTAGCTTATGCCTCCAGAAGTCTGTCTGAGGCAGAAAGGGGCTACGGGATGGTAGAAAAGGAAGCGCTAGCGTGTGTATATGCAGTAAAAAAAATGCACCAGTACCTGTTTGGCAGCAAATTTGAGCTGGAGACAGATCACAAACCCCTAACGTCCCTTTTGGCCGACAACAAGGCCATAAATGCAAATGCATCGGCCCGCATACAGAGGTGGGCACTTACGTTAGCCGCCTATGACTACACAATTTGGCACAGACCGGGCACAGAAAACTGCGCCGATGCACTCAGCAGGCTCCCACTAGCCACCACTGAGGGGGCAACTGAGCATGATGCTGAGATGGTCATCTCTGTTGAAGCTTTTGAAAGCGAAGGCTCACCTGTGACAGCCCATCAGATTAAAGTCTGGACAAATAAAGACTCGCCACTGTCTTTAGTTAAGAAATGTGTCCTGAATGGGGACTGGGCAGCCACGTACGGGGCATGCTCTGAGGAATTTAAACCGTTTCATAGGCGCAAGGATGAACTCTCGATTCAGACCGAATGCCTACGGTGTGGAAACCGAGTAGTCATGCCCCAGAGGGGCAGAGAAATGTTTATCAGAGAACTTCACAATGAGCACCCGGGCATTGTCATGATGAAGGCAATTGCCAGGTCACATGTTTGGTGGCCAGGTATAGATGCAGAGCTGGAACTTTGTGTTCGCAGGTGCAACACGTGTGCTCAGCTGGTCAACGCACCCAGGGAAGCCCCCCATGGCCCCTGGTCCTGGCCCGCCAAGCCATGGTCACACATCCATATGGACTATGCAGGTCCTTTCATGGGAAAAATGTTTTTGATTATAGTAGACGCCTTCTCCAAATGGATTGAGTGTGCCATTTTCAATTCAAGCACATCCTCTGCCACGGTAGAAAGTCTACGGGCAATGTTCACCGCCCATGATCTACCGGATGTCTTGGTCAGCGACAATGGCCGGTGCTTCACAAGCACTGAATTCCAGGACTTCATGGCAGGCAATGGAATCAACCATGTCAGAATGGCACCGTTCAAGCCTGCCTCAAACGGCCAGGCAGAACGAGCAGTGCAGATCATTAAACAGGGGATGCTCAGACTCCAAGGGGGTTCCCTACAAAGCCGCTTAACACGCCTCCTGTTAGCCAATAGATCCCGACCACACTCGCTCACAGGGATTCCACCCGCAGAGCTGCTAATGAAAAGAACGCTCAAAACCAGGTTATCCCTTATACACCCTACTATGAAAGAAATTGTTAAGAGCGGGCGTCAGTCACAATGTGACTACCATGACAGGAATACGAGGGCGCAATGGATTGATGTCAATGACCCTGTTTTTGTCTTTAATTACGCTGCAGGGCCCAAATGGCTTGCAGGCACTGTGATTGCCAAAGAGGGGAATCGAGTTTTGGTAGTTAAACTTACTAATGGACAAAAGGAGGTTCAGCAACCCCTCAGAAGAAGCAGAGGAAGAACACGACGCAGAGTTTACTCCACCACAGGTGACCGAACACCGGAACCAAGTGGAGGAGAGCCCAGTCACTGTGGGCAGTCCGGACAGGCCTGAGGCACCACAAACAGCAGACACTCAGGCCAGCGCCCAACAACCGGAGCCTCAACTCTGGCGCTCTAAAAGGGAGCATAAACCATAGAGAGACTTACTTGTGATCGCAATACGACTTTGCGGGGGGGCGGGGGTAGGTGATGTCATGTATTCAGCTATCATTGTAACCCATGTATAAGCTGACATAAGTTATACACCTTGAGAACATTGACCGCAAGGGGCGAACTTGTGGGAGACACTCCTTATCTGGACTTTCAGGTATAAAAGGGGAAGCTCCACCCACCTTCATCACTTGAGGTCTTGGTAATAAAGGTAACTGGTCACAGAGTGACCTTCTCTCAATTATGGGCCTCGTGTGCATTTATACTGTATAGTAAGGACATATCACCATGAGACTTCATGGGCTCCAGAGTCAAAGTCGAGGACTCCGAGGGCCACTCCTTCATCACTGTATACCACTGTTGTCACCTCTGGTGATCTGTCCTGCTACCGGTGGGACAGGACATACACAGGGATGATGATGGAGGAGTCTGGGACATTCGCTGAAAGGTATAATTCTGTGAGTAGGACTATATGAGGCTGTTGGGACAGCTCTCCCAACTTTGGCACAAGTGCCCAGGTGTTAGTGAGGAGGTCTTTGCAATGTCGATTGGGCTGGGTCATGGCACATTCTGGCACCCGTCCTTATGGGATTTTCCCAGCAACCTCTCCCCGCCCCACCCCCATCCCCCACCCACTCCCACCCACCTTACTTGGTCATGTTCACCTGGTCTCCTGAAGGATAAGTCTTCCAATTTTAGTTAAGCCCTTTAGTTAAGCACCTAGGCAGGACCGGAACCAATGTCCGAGGGGGAGTGTTTGCTCGTACTGTTGGGGAGGAGTTAAACTAATATGGCAGGGGGATGGGAACCAATGCAGGGAGACACAGGGAAACAAAATGGAGACAGAAGCAAAAGACAGAAAGGAGATGAGTAAAAGTGGAGGGCAGAGAAACCCAAGGCAAAAAACAAAAAGGGCCACTTTACATCAAAATTCTAAAGGGTAAAAGTGCATTAAAAAGGCAAGCCTGAAGGCTCTGTGCCTCAAAGCGAGGAGTATTCAGAATAAAGTGGACGAATTAACTGTGCAGATAGCAATTAACGGATACGATGGCCTTGGCATCACAGAGACATTGCTCCAGGGTGACCAAGGCTGGGAACTCAACATCCAAGGGTATTCAACATTTAGGAAAGATAGACAGAAAGGAAAAGGAGGCGAGGTGGCGTTGCTGGTTAAAGAGGAAGTTAATGCAATTGTAAGGAAGGACATTAGCTTGGATGATGTGGAATCTGTATGGTTGGAGCTACGGAATACCAAAGGGCAGAAAACGCTCATGGGAGTTATGTACAGACCTCCAAACAGTAGTAGTGATGTTGGGGAGGGCATCAAACAGGAAATTAGGGGTGCATGCCATAAAGGTATCGCAGTTATCATGGGTGGCTTTAATATGCATATAGATTGGGCTAACCAAACTGGAAACAATACGGTGGAGAAGGATTTCCTGGAGTGCATAAGGGATGGTTTTCGAGAACAACTAGGGGGGAGGCCATTTTAGACTGGGTGTTGTGTAATGAGAGAGGATTAATTAGTAATCTCATTGTGCGAGACCCCTTGGGGAAGAGTGCCCATAATATGGTGGCATTCTACATTAGGACGGAGAAGGAACCAGTTAATTCAGAGACCATGGTCCAGAACTTAAAGAAGGGTAACTTTGAAGGTATGAGGCGTGAATTGGCTAGGATAGATTGGCGAATGATACTTAAGGGGTTGATAGTGGATGGGCAATGGCAGACATTTAGAGACCGCATGGATGAACTACACCAATTGTACATCCCTGTCTGGCGTAAAAATAAAAAAGGGAAGGTGGCTCAACCGTGGCTATCAAGGGAAATCATGGATAATATTAAAGCCAAGGAAGTGGCATACAAATTGGCCAGAAATAGCAGCGAACCCGGGGACTGGGAGAAATTTAGAGCTCATCAGAGGAGGACAAAGGGTTTGATTGGGGCAGGGAAAATAGAGTACAAGAGGAAGCTTGCAGGGAACATTAAAATGGACTGCAAAAGCTTCTACAGATATGTAAAGAGAAAAAGGTTAGTAAAGACAAACGTAGGTCCCCTGCAGTCAGAATCAGGGGAAGTCATAACTGGGAACAAAGAAATGGCAGACCAATTGAACAAGTACTTTGGTTCGGTATTCACTAAGGAGGACACAAACAACCTTCCAGATATAAAAGGGGTCAGAGGGTCCAGCAAGAAGGAGGAAATGAGGGAAATCCTTATTAGTCAGGAAATTGTGTTGGGGAAATTGATGGGATTGAAGGCTGATAAATCCCCAGGGCCTGATGGTCTGCATCCCAGAGTACTTAAGGAGGTGGCCTTGGAAATAGCGGATGCATTGACAGTAATTTTCCAACATTCCATAGACTCTGGATCAGTTCCTATCGAGTGGAGGGTAGCCAATGTAACCCCACTTTTTAAAAAAGAAAAGAGAGAGAAAACGGAATTATAGACCGGTCAGCCTGACATCGGTAGTGGGTAAAATGATGGAATCAATTATTAAGGATGTCATAGCAGCGCATTTGGAAAGGGGTGACATGATAGGTCCAAGTCAGCATGGATTTGTGAAAGGGAAATCATGCTTGACAAATCTTCTGGAATTTTTTGAGGATGTTTCCAGCAGAGTGGACAAGGGAGAACCAGTTGATGTGGTATATTTGGACTTTCAGAAGGCTTTCGACAAGGTCCCACACAAGAGATTAATGTGCAAAGGTAAAGCACATGGGATTGGGGGCAGTGTGCTGACGTGGATTGAGAACTGGTTGGCAGACAGGAAGCAAAGAGTAGGAGTAAATGGGTACTTTTCAGAATGGCAGGCAGTGACTAGTGGGGTACCGCAAGGTTCTGTGCTGGGGCCCCAGCTGTTTATACTGTACATTAATGATTTAGACAAGGGGATTAAATGTAGTATCTCCAAATTTGCGGATGACACTAAGTTGGGTGGCAGTGTGAGCTGCGAGGAGGATGCTATGAGGCTGCAGAGTGACTTGGATAGGTTAGGTGAGTGGGCAAATGCATGGCAGATGAAGTATAATGTGGATAAATGTGAGGTTATCCACTTTGGTTGTAAAAACAGAGAGACAGACTATTATCTGAATGGTGACAGATTCGGAAAAAGGGAGGTACAACGAGACCTGGGTGTCATGATACATCAGTCATTGAAGGTTGGCATGCAGGCACAGCAGGCGGTTAAGAAAGCAAATGGCATGTTGGCCTTCATAGCGAGGGGATTTGAGTACAGGAGCAGGGAGGTGTTGCTACAGTTGTACAGGATCTTGGTGAGGCCACACCTGGAGTATTGTGTACAGTTTTGGTCTCCTAACCTGAGGAAGGACATTCTTGCTATTGAGGGAGTGCAGCGAAGGTTCACCAAACTGATTCCCGGGATGGCGGGACTGACATATCAAGAAAGACTGGATCAACTGGGCTTGTATTCACTGGAGTTCAGCAGAATGAGAGGGGATCTCATAGAAACGTTTAAAATTCTGACGGGTTTAGACAGGTTAGATGCAGGAAGAATGTTCCCGATGTTGGGGAAGTCCAGAACCAGGGGTCACAATCTAAGGATAAGGGGTAAGCCATTTAGGACCGAGATGAGGAGAAACTTCTTCACCCAGAGAGTGGTGAACCTGTGGAATTCTCTACCACAGAAAGTTGTTGAGGCCAATTCACTAAATATATTCAAAAAGGAGTTAGATGTAGTCCTTACTACTAGGAGGATGAAGGGGTATGGCGAGAAAGCAGGAATGGGGTCCTGAAGTTGCATGTTCAGCCATGAACTCATTGAATGGCGGTGCAGGCTCGAAGGGCCGAATGGCCTACTCCTGCACCTATTTTCTATGTTTCTATTTAAGCCCTCTTCTTTGGGGATTCAGACTGCTTGCATTGCTGGAATCCACTGGTGGGGCTTACATCGTCCCTTGTGAAGGTTGCTACACCTCCACAGACTCAGTGCACCAGCTCCCACTGATATGCCAAGACCCACTAGAACTTAACTTCCAGTGTGGGGAGTCCCTCCCCCTGCTTTACTTCCTGGCTGTCATTTGTCTTGAAAGGGCTGTTTTTCACTTGTAGAATCTCAGGAATTCTGACCCTAAAACTTTCGAAATAAACCTAGCAGAACCATGCTTATTCAGTGAAAGCATGCAGCATTCTTCTGAAACTGTCAGTGTTCTACATATTTTCAATATATTAATATTCTGTATTTGCAAAAGATGACCTTCAGTCACTGAAGACAATGTCACAGTGCTCTATAGTATTGTGATGCAACTGAGTGTCTTGATGGTAGTTGTATGGTACAAAAACAATGAACTTGATGTCTAATGATAGCAGTCATTCTCTCTCAATTCATCTACTACATACTCACCAGTGGTGAAAAGCTTTGGGATGCATTGGACATAATTGACAGGAAAAGCCTTACATAAGAACATAAGAAATAGGAGCAGGAGTAGGCCATACGGCCCCTTGAGCCTGCTCCACCATTCAATAAGATCATGGCTGATCTGATCATGGACTCAGCTCCACTTCCCTGCCCGCTTCCCATAACCCCTTATCCCCTTATCGTTTAAGAAACTGTCTATTTCTGTCTTAAATTTATTCAGTGTCCTAGCTTCCAAGTTGCGAATTCCACAGATTTACAATCCTCTAAGAGAAGAAATTTCTCCTCATCTCAGTTTTCCCCTATATTTCTAGTCTCCCCCATCAGTGGAAACATCCTCTCTGCATCCACCTTGTCAAGCCCCCTCATAATCTTATACAATTCGATAAGATCATCTCTCATTCTTCTGAATTCCAATGAGTAGAGGCCCAACCTACTCAACCTTTCCTCATAAGTCAACCCCCTCATCCCTGGAATTAACCTAGTGAACCTTCTCTGAACTGCCTCCAAAGCAAGTATATCCTTTCGTAAATATGGAAACCAAAACTGCACGCAGTATTCCAGGTGTGGCCTCCTAGGACCCCGCCGAAAGGACCCCGCACCGGCCTGCTTCCACCCCGGGCCAAACGGTCCCTGCACCGGCCCGCTTCTACCCCAAGCCGAAAGGACCCCGGGGCCCGCTGGCTATTCTGAGCCCACTGGCTTTTCCGGGCCCACCGGCTCTTCCGAGGCCTGCCATGGCCCACCGAATCTTCTGGGGCCCGCTGACTCTTCGAGGCCCGCCTACTCCCCGCCGGCTCTTCTGGGCCCGCTAACACTTCGAAGCCCGCCGGCTCTTCTGGGCCCGCTGGCCTGCTGGCCACAAGGAGGATGCTGGGGTGAAGTGTTCCAGCAGTACTGTGGGACATTCTGCCCGGGGCCGGTACTCAACCGGCCGAAGGGACTCTGGGGCTGACGCTGAACCGGCCGAAGGGACTCACTTTTTAAACTTTTAATCAACTTTTAAACATCTTAAACAATTCGGGAAACTTTTACATTTTTAATCAACTTGGAGAACTTTTTTCTATAACTTTTAATCAACTCTTAATCTATTTATTAAACCTTCAATCAACCTGTGTAAGTTTAAAAAAAATAATTTGGAAATACTTTTAAACTCTTAAACTTTTAAAACAACTTGGAAACCTCTGGGGAAATTCTTAACCTTGGAAGAAACTTTCCAAAACATCTCTCGGAACCCCAGCGGACAGCTGACCTTCCCAATGCCTGCCCCCCAACCAAGCCTCGAGCCATCTACCATCAATGGCGCTACTCGGCGCCGAGCTTACGGCCAACACCTCGCCGTAGGCAATTAAACTTATACAGCAGTGCCTGGTCTCCAATCATCTTGGACCCCCTTGCCACTGGACCAAGACCTTGCTCAGCTAAGCCCGTGTGGTTGCAGGTGTGCAGTGGCCACCCCACGTTAAAAGAACTCATGCACAGGCATCTTCCACTTCGCTAATATGGAGTTCGGGACCTGGAACATCAGGACCTTCGTGGACAATTCCAACAGCAACAGGCCAGTACGCCGCACCGCCATAGTTGCCCGGGAACTTAGACGTTTTGACATTGACATTGCCGGCCTAGGCGAGACCCGGCAGGCAGGGGAAGGCCAGCTCAAGGAACATGGTGGAGGTTATACCATTTTCTGGAAGGGAAATCAGAGGAAGAATGCCACCTTCATGGAGTCGGCTTCGCCGTCAAAAATGAACTGGTCGACTGCCTCAAAGACTTCCCCTGTGGGATTAACGAACGTCTCACGACTCTTCGCCTCAGCCTATCCCGGAACCAATGCGCCGCAGTCATCAGTGCGTATGCCCCAACACTCGATGCAACGGATGAGGCTAAAGAGGGTTTTTATTCCAACCTCAAGACATCCCTGTCCTGCATCCCCACGGGCAACAAATTGATCCTCCTTGGTGACTTTAATGCCAGGGTCGGCAAAGACAGCCCTCTGGGGAGGCGTGATTGGCAGAGAGGAGGTAGGGAAAGCCAACTCCAGCGGTACCCTACTCCTGACAAAATGTTTAGAACATGAACTCCTCATCACCAACACCCTGTTCCGCCAGAGGGACAAATACAAGGCATCGTGGCAACACCCTCGCTCCAAACACTGGCACCTGCTTGACTACGTCATCGTCCGAGCCAGGGATTGCAAGGATGTGCGCATCACCTGCGCCATGACAGGAGCTGACGACTGCTGGATGGACCATCGCCTAATCCGATCCATCATCGATATAAACATAGCCCCAAAGCAGAGGACACAGCAGAAGCAGTGCCGCAAAAAAGTTAATGCCAGGGCACTTAAGGACCCAGCTAAGAGAGTCCTATACAGCTAGTGCCTCACAGCTAATCTGGCGTGCCTTGATGACGCTGAGATGCTGAATGCCCACTGTGCTTGGTCTGCCCTCCAGGTCTCCATAATCAGTGCCTGTGAAGAGACACTTGGTTACTCAACCAGAAAACACCAGGACTGGTTTGATGAAAATGATCAGGAGATCCAAGAATTAATAGTTCATAAGCACAGAGCATTTCTGAGCCTCAAGCAACAACCCAACTCAGGAGCTGGAAAGCAATGTTACAGACAGCTCAAGGCTGAGGTCCAACAAAAGATCCGGGCCCTAAAGAACAGGTGGTGGATGAAGAAAGCACAGGAGATACAACAACTGGCTGACAGTCATGATATGCGTGGATTTTTCATTGCAGTCAAGGCCACCTACAGTCCAAACTCCCAAGACCCCATCATTGCAGCACGACAGCTGCAGGAAAATACATGGCCTTTTTCGATCTTACAAAGGCCTTTGACACTGTCAACTGCGAGGTTCTTTGGAGCATCCTCCTCCGTTTCGGATATCCCCAAAAGTTTGTCAACATCCTTCGCCTGCTCCACAATGACATGAAGGCCGTGATCCTTATCAGCGGTTACATTACAGACCCAATCCACATCCGGACCGGAGTCAAACAGGGCTGCGTCATCGCTCCAACACTCTTCTCAATCTTGCTCACTGCCATGCTCCATCTCACAGTCAACAAGCTCCCCGCTGGAGTGAAACTAAACTATAGAACCAGTGGGAAGCTGTTTAACTTACGCCGCCTCCAGGCCAGGTCCAAGATCACCAAAACCTCTGTCGTTGAGCTGCAGTACGCGGACAACACCTGCGTTTGCGCAAATTCTGAGGCTGAACTCCAGGATATCGTCGATGTATACACCAAGGCAAATGAAAGCATGGGCCTTACGCTTAACATCCATAAGACAAAGGTCCTCCACCAGCCTGTCCTCGCCACACAGCACTGTCCCCCCATCATCAAGATTCACGATGCGGCCCTCGACAACGTGGACCATTTCCCATACCTCGGGAGCCTTTTATCAACAAAGGCAGACATTGATGCGGAGATTCAACATCACCTCCAGTGCACCAGTGCAGCCTTTGGCCGCTTGAGGAAAAGATTGTTTGAAGACCAAGCCCTCAAATCTACCACCAAGCTCATGGTCTACAGGGCTGTAGTAATACCCGCCCTCCTGTATGGATCAGAGGCATGGACGATATACAGAAGGCACCTCAAGTTGCTGGAGATATATCACCAACGATGTTTCCGCAAGATCCTGCGAACCCCCTGGGAGGACAGGCGCATCAACATCAGTGTCCTCGCCCAGGCTAACATCCCCAGTATTGAAGCACTGACCGCACTCGATCAGCTTCGCTGGGCAGGCCACATAGTTCGCATGCCAGACACGAGGCTCCCTAAGCAATTGCTCTATGTGGAGCTCCTTCATGGCAAACGAGCCAAAGGTGGGCAGTGGACACGTTACAAGGACACCCTCAAAGCATCCCTGGTAAAGTGCAACATCACCACTGACACCTGGGAGTACCTGGCCGAAGACCACCTTAGGTGGAGAAAGTGCATCTCAACGCCACGAGCTTGAAGAGATCAGGCGCAGGCAGCGGAAGGAGCGTACGGCAAATCAGTCCCATACCCCTTTCCCCCGACGAATGTCTGTGCCACCTGTGACGGTCTGTGGGTCTTTTATTGGACTGATCCGCTACCAAAGGACTCACTTTAGGAATGGAAGCAAGTCTTCCTCGATTCTGAGGGACTGCCTATGATGATGATGATGATGATGACCCTGTATAGCTGCAGCAAGACTTCCCTGCTTTTATACTCCATCCACTTTGCCACAAAGGGCAAGATTCCATTGGCCTTCCTGATCACTTGCTGTACTTGCATACTAACCTTTTGTGTTTCATGCACAAGTACCCCCAGAACCCGCTGTACTGCAGCACTTTGCAATCTTTCTCCATTTAAATAATAACTTACTCTTTGATTTTTTTCTGCCAAAGTGCATGACTTCACACTTTCCAACATTATACTCCATCTGCCAAATTTTTGCCCACTCACTAAGCCTCTCTATGTCCTTTAGCAGATTTTTTGTGTTCTCCTCACACATTGCTTTTCCTCCCACCTTTGTATCGTCAGCAGACTTGGCTACGTTACACTCAGTCCCTTCTTCCAAGTCGTTAATATAGATCATAAATAGTTTGGGTCCCAGCACTGTTCCCGGCGGCATCCCACTAGTTACTGATTGCCAACCCGAAAATGAACCATTTATCCCGACTCTCTGTTTTCTGTTAGTTAGCTAATTCTCTATCCATGCTAATACTGATACGTCCTTACTACACAGTATAAATGCACATGAGGCCCATGCTTGACAGAAGGTCGGTCGTGACCTGTCCTTTATTCCTTAGCACTCAAGTGATGAAGGTGAGTGGACCTTCCCCTTTTATACCTGAAGGTCCAGGTTAGGAGTGTCTCCCACCGAGTGGTCAGTGTTCTCACGGTGTACAACTTAGGTCAGTTTATACATGGGTTACAATGCTGGTTGAATACATGACATCACCTCACCCGCCAAAGTCTTATTGGGATCACAGGTTGAGTCTCTCTGGTGGTTTACGCTCCCTTGTAGAGCGCCTGAGTTGGGGCTCTGGTTGTTGGGCGCTGACCTGAGTGTCTGCTGTTTGCAGTGCCTCAGGCCTGTCCGGACTGCCCACGGTGACTGGGCTCTCCTCCCTTTGGTTCCGGTGTTCGGTCACCTGTGGTAGAGTGGACTCTATATCGTGTTCTTCCTCTGCTTCTTCTATGGGGTTGCTGAACCTCCTTTTTGTTTGATCCACATGTTTGCGGCAGATTTGTCCATTGGTAAGTTTAACTACCAAAATCCTATTTCCCTCTTTGGCAACCACAGTGCCTGCGAGCCATTTGGGCCCTGCAGCGTAGTTGAGGACAAAAACAGGATCATTTACATCAATACATCGCGCCCTCGCATTCCTGTCATGGTAGTGATATTGTGACTGACGCCTGCTCTCGACAATTTCTTTCATGGTGGGGTGTATAAGGGATAATCAGGTTTTGAGCGTCCTTTTCATTAGTAGCTCTGCGGATGGAACCCCTGTGAGTGTGTGTGGTCGGGATCTATAGGCCAACAGGAGGTATGATAAGCGGGTTTGTAGGGAACCCCCTTGGAATCTGAGCATCCCCTGTTTGATTATCTGCACTGCTCGTTCTGCCTGGCCGTTTGAGGCCGGCTTGAACGGTGCCATTCTAACATGGTTAATTCCATTGCCTGCCATGAAGTCCTGGAATTCAGTGCTTGTGAAGCACGGGCCATTGTCGCTGACCAAGATGTCCGGTAGACCGTAGGCGGCGAACATTGCCCGTAGACTTTCTACCGTGGCAGAGGATGTGCTTGAATTTAAAATGTCACACTTGATCCATTTGGAGTAGGCGTCTACTACAACCAAAAACATTTTCCCCACCATGAAAGGACCTGCGTAGTCCACATGGATGCGAGAGCAAGGCTTGGCGGGCCATGGCCAGGGGATAAGGGGGGCTTCCCTGGGCGCATGGCCCAGCTGAGCACACGTGTTGCACCTGCGAACACAAAGTTCCAGATCTGCGTCTATCCCTGGTCACCAAACGTGTGACCTGGCAATTGCCTCAATCGTGACAATGCCCGGGTGCCCATTGTGGAGTTCTCTGATGAACACCTCTCTGCCCATCTGGGTCATGACTACGCGGTTTCCCCACAGTAGGCAATCGACCTGAATCGAGAGTTCATCCTTGCGCCTGTGAAATGGTTTAAATTTCTCATGGCATGCCCTGTACGTGGCTGCCCAGTCCCCATTCAGGACACATTTCTTGAGTAGAGACAATAGCGGGTCTCTATTTGTCCAGAGTTTAATCTGACGGGCTGTCACGGGTGAGCCTTCGCTTCCGAAAGCTTCAACAGCCATGACCATCTCAGCACCATGCTCGGTAGCCCCCTCAGTGGTGGCTAGTGGGAGCCTGCTGAGTGTATCGGCGCAGTTTTCGGTGCCCGGTCTGTGCCGAATTGTGTAGTCATAGGCAGCTAACGTGAGTGCCCACCTCTGTATGCGGGCCGATGCGTTTGCATTTATGGCCTTGTTGTCGGCCAAAAGGGACGTTAGGGGTTTGTGATCTGTCTCCAGCTCAAATTTCCTGCCAAAAAGGTACTGGTGCATTTTCTTTACCGCATATACACATGCGAGCGCCTCCTTTTCTACTATCCCGTAGCCCCTTTCTGCCTGGGACAGACTCCTGGAGGCATAATCTACCGGCTGTAACTGACCCTTGGCATTGACATGCTGCAACACACACCCGACACCATAGGACGACGCATCGCACGTTAACACTAGTTTCTTACATGGGTCATATAGCGTTAACAGATTGTTGGAACATAACAAATTGCATGCTCTATTAAAAGCCCTTTCCTGGCTGTCCCCCCAGACCCATTCACGACCTTTGCATAGGAGCACATGTAGCGGCTCTAGCAGCGTGCTCAATTTGGGAAGAAAGTTACCAAAATAGTTCAGGAGCCCCAGGAACGAACGCAGCTCCATCGTGTTACGGGGTCTGGGTGCTCTCTGGATCGCTTCCGTCTTGGATGCAGTAGGGCTGATCCCGTCTGCTGCTACCTTCATCCCCAGGAATTCTACCTCTGGAGCTAGGAAGACGCACTTCGCCTTTTTCAGTCGCAGACCTACCCGGTCCAGTCTGCGTAGCACCTCCTCCAGGTTGTGGAGGTGTTCTTCAGTATCGTAACCCGTAATGAGGATGTCGTCCTGAAAAACCACCATCCCTGGAATCGACTTGAGGAGGCTTTCCATATTTCGTTGAAAGATCGCGGCGGCCAAGCGAATCCCGAACGGACATCTGTTGTACTCAAACAACCCCTTGTGTGTCGTGATGGTGGTCAGCTTCTTCGACTCACTCGCCAGCTCCTGGGTCATGTAAACTGAGGTCAGGTCCAATTTTGAAAAAAGTTTGCCACCGGATAGCGTCGCAAAGAGGTCCTCCGCTCTCGGTCGCGGGTACTGGTCTTGGAGTGACACCCGATTGATGGTGGCCTTGCAATCACCACATATCCTGACCGACCCATCCGCCTTGAGCACCGGCACAATCGGGCTCGCCCAAGCACTGAATTCGACTGGCGAGATGATGCCTTCCCTCAACAGGCGGTCCAATTCGCCTTCTATCTTTTCCCGCATCATGTACGGCACCGCTCTGGCCTTGTGGTGTACTGGTCTGGCGTCCGGGTTTATGTGAATCACTACCTTGGCCCCCATGAAAGTGCCAATGCCGAGTTGAAATAATGAGTCAAGTTTGTCCTGTGAGCATGATACTCGCTCCACAGAGGAAATTGCATTGACATCGCCCCATTTCCAGTTCATGACAGCAAGCCAACTCCTCCCCAGTAGTGCAGGACCGTCCCCTGGGACAATCCAGAGTGGCAACCTGTTCTCCGAATCTTTGTGGGTAATGACTACCGTGGTGCTGCCTAGCACCGGAATGATCTGCTTTGTGTAAGTCCGTAGCTGTGCGTCAATCGGCGATAATTTTGGCCTCCTGGCCTTGGATGCCCACAACTTTTCGAACTGTTTGATACCCATCAGGGACTGGCTGGCACCCGTGTCTAACTCCATTGACACTGGGATGCCATTGAGGAGCACTTTCATCATTATCGGTGGCGTCCTGGTGTATGAACTGTATACGTGCTCCACATGAACTCGCTGAACTTCAGCTTCCAGCGATTTCCCCCAGTGTCCATTTCTGCAATTTCTGCAGGTATTTTGCTCATCTCTGCAAACTCCGGCTGAATGTATGCCTCCACGCCTCCAGCATGAGTTGCGGTTTGAAACAAAAGGTCCCTTGCCAGTCGATCGTCCCTGACTGCCCCTGTTATTGTCCTTGAGTGCACCATTAACAGGTTTTGATGGCCCCATTACTGGCCGCATTGTCCCTTGCAATGGCGTGAATCGCTGTTCAGCTTGCCATTGTCTCTGTCGAACTCCCCCTCTGGGTTCGACTACATGTTGGGGCATGCCTGACTGCTCTTGTCTGCCTGGAGAACTGTGTGCTGCTTTAACAATGTTGAATCTCTGTCCCAACCATTCCTTAACACAGTACCTCTCGTCTGTTCTGCTAGTGGCCATGCTCGCGTGGTTTAAATCCCAGTTTCTTGTCGCCATTGATACGTCCTTACTACACAGTATAAATGCACATGACGCCCATGCTTGAGAGAAGGTCAGTCTGTGACCTGTCCTTTATTCCTTAGCACTCAAGTGATGAAGGTGGGTGGAGCTTCCCCTTTTATACCTGAAGGTCCAGGTTAGGAGTGTCTCCCACCTAGTGGTCAGTGTTCTCACGGTGTACAACTTCGGTCAGTTTATACATGGGTTACAATGCTGGTTGAATACATGACAAATACATTACCCCCAACCCCGTGAACTTTTATCTTGTGCAGTAACCTTTTATGTGGCACCTTGTCAAATGCCTTCTGGAAGTCCAAATACACCACATCCACTGGTTCCCCTTTATCCACCCTGTTCGTTACATCCTCAAATAATTCCAGTAAATTTGTCAAACATGACTTCCCCTTCATAAATCTATGCTGACTCTGCCTGACTGAATTTTGCTTTTCCAAATGTCCTGCTACTGCTTCTTTAATAATGGACTCCCAACATTTTCCCAACCACAGATGTTAGGCTAACTGGTCTATAGTTTTTTGCTGGCTGATCTGATCTTGGGCTCAGCTCAACTTCCCTGCCGGCTTCCCATAACTCTTCGCTCCCTTATCTTTCAAAAATCTGTCTATCTCTACCTTAAATATATTCAATGACCCAGCCTCCACAGCTCTCTGGGGCAGAGAAGTCCACAGATTTACAACACTCTGAGAGAAGAAATTCCTCCTCATCTCAGTTCTAAATGGGTGACCCCTTATTCTTAAACTATGCCCCCTGGTTCTAGCTTCCCCCATAAGTGGAAACATCCTCTCTGCATCTACCTTGTTGAGCCACCTCAGTATCTTATATGTTTCAATAAGATCATCGCTCATTCTTCTAAACTCTAATAAGTATAGCCCAACCTGCTCAACCTTTCTTCATAAGTCAATCCCTTAATCTCAGGAATCAACCTCGTGAACCTTCTCTGAACTGCCTCCAATGCAAGTATATCCCTCCTTAAATAAAGAAACCAAAACTGTACGCAGTACTCTATGTGTGGTCTCACCAATACCCTGTACAGTTGCAGCAGTACTTCCCTGCTTTTATACTCTATCCCCCTTGCAATACAGGCCAACATTCCATTTGCCTTCCTGATTACTTGCTGTACCTGCATACTAACTATGTGAGTTTCATGCACAAGGACCCCCAGGTCCCTCTGTACTGCAGCATTTTGTAATCTCTCTTCATTTAAATAATGATTTGCTTT
The DNA here is from genome assembly GCF_044704955.1 of Pristiophorus japonicus. Classification (NCBI taxonomy): domain Eukaryota; kingdom Metazoa; phylum Chordata; class Chondrichthyes; family Pristiophoridae; genus Pristiophorus; species Pristiophorus japonicus. The sequence goes on from NC_091981.1 coordinate 204,190,572, forward strand.
TTTATTTTTCTTACCAAAGTGGATAACCTCACACTTCCCCACATTCTACTCCACCTGCCAAATGTTTGCCCACTCACTTAGCCTGTCACTTTGCAGATTCTTTGTGTCTTCCTCGCAACTTGCTTTCCCACCCATCTTTGTATCATCAGCAAACTTGGCTACATTACACTTGGTCCCTTCATCCAAGTCATTAATATAGATTGTAAATAGTTGAGGTCCCAGCACCGATCCCTGTGGCACCCCACTAGTTACCTTTTGCCAACCGGTAAATGACCCATTTAATCCGACTCTCTGTTTTCTGTTAGTTAGCCAGTCCGCTATTCATGCTAATATATTACCCCCAACCCCATGAGTTATCTTGTGCGGTAACCTTTTCTGTGGCACCTTATCGAATGCCTTCTGGAAATCCAAATACACCACATCCATTGGTTTCTCTTTATCCACCCTGCTCATTACATCCTCAAAGAGCTCCAGCAAATTTGTCAAACATGATTTCCCTTTCATAAAACCATACTCACTCTGCTTGACTGTATTACGCTTTTCCAAATGTCCTGCGACTGCATCCTTAATAATGGAACCTTGGGGGAGTGTGCAATATCAAAGGTGGGGGCATCCCCCTATCTTGTGGCTGGTGCCATAATGTTCATGTTATGTAACAGTGTCTTACTGAATAACTTCAACATGCATGGAGAATGGATTATGGACAATCCTAAACCAGATTTGCAGACTTCATGGATGCCCACTGTTCTGCTCTCAGACAGATCAGTGGATATACAAAAGCAAAATGCTGCGGATGCTGGAACCTGAAATAAAAACAGAAGTTGTTGGAAATCTCAACGGGTCAGGCAGCACCTGTGGAGAGAAAAACTGTTCTGACGAAGGGTCATCGACCTGAAAAGTTAACTCTGTTTTTCTGTCCACAGATGCTGCCTGACCCGCTGAGATTAGTGGATATGTTGAGGGAGTTCCCAGCAGCAAGGGCATGTATATAATAGTCAAGGTTCAGTTGATTCTCATGATGATACCATAACCGCATTAAGAAGCATCGGTAAACATTCAGGAGCAAGCAGCACAGAATAACACCAGATGCGGCTGACTCAGGTGCAGGACCATTGGAGTCAACAACACATGTAGATGTCATGCCACCACAATCTCAGCAGGTTCACAGTGAAACTAGTAAATCATCACACTTACTCCTTCCACTGGGGTAAAACTGAGGAGAAGTTGTAGCATTAGGTTCCTGAGGTTGCAAACATACCTCAGATACAAAGGGAAAGGAACATTGTAAATCATGCCAACAACATTGATGAGAACTAATGGCCTGGATTTTTCTCCTCCAGCTGGAAGCAGACCATGGAGGGACTTAAGCCCCCTGCTCTGACCCCACTGTGGCCCTGACCATTTTCCTGGGTCGGGGGTCATTATCCTGCAGGGCTGGCTCTTGTTGGGATCATAGAATCATAGAAGATTACGGCACAGAAGGAGGCCATTTCCCCACTATGTAGAGGGAACATGCCACTGCTGATGAGGAAGCCGTTGCAATGACAAGAGCACGATGAAGAGGAGGGTACGCAGTTACAGAGGATAGAAGTACCCCAAAGACTCGGGAAAATGTTTCAATGAAGGCTGCGGACTAGACTGGAGCCTCCAAGAAAGAGAGAGAGAGATGGTCACTACTAGGCTCCCTCCCTCCAGTAAACAAACGAACAGGCCGTCAACTGCTGCTGGATCTAGCTGCCTTGCTCCTGGTGTCACCAAGAGTTGCAGCAGCAGAGGGGAGGGAAATTGGGTGAGCATCTGGGCCTTGCCTCCATTTACATGCGATGGGACAGTTAAGGGATGGCCAGCCACCTTCTCAGCTGGGGCAGGGGAAGGAAAATCTAGATCTGGATAGGAATATGGCACTAGGTTGATTTTGCATGGTAATGGTCGAAGAAAATGCAAGTCTAGAATAAAGTAGGACCAAAACAAAAAATGTAGGAACATAGGAAAAGGAGTAGGCCATTAAGCCCCTCGAGCCTGTTCCTCCATTCAATGAGATCATGGCTGATCTGTGATCTAACTCCATATACCTGACTTTTTCCCTTATCCCTTAATACCTTTGGTTAACAAAAATCTACCAATCTCAAATTTAAAGTTAACAATTAACCAAGCATCCGCATCAACTGCCGTTTGCAGAAGAGAGTTCTAAACTTTTACCATCCTTTGTGTGTAGAAGAGTTTCCTAACTTCACTCCTAAAAGGTCTGGTTCTAATTTCTAAGTTATGTCACCTAGTCCCAGACTCCCCAACCTGCGGAAATAGTTTCTATCTACCCAATCAGATCCCGAGGAGCTGTGCATGAAAGCATAAGGGAAGGTGGTTTGGGGAATATTAATTTTCAATATGTGCACTGACGGTATGTTAAATTGGCCAGCTCAGGTACTTACTGGAAGATGTCTTGGATTAGTCCCTGTTGCACCAGAGTTCCTTGCTGCACTGGTGATTCTGCTGCTACTTCTTTATTTGTTGCTCCTTGCTCTGCCATGGCTTTGACAATCTGTTCTTCTTCCATGTAGGGCATACAGCAGATGACAATTATTCTTGAGCCTTGGAAGGTCTGCACTGTCAGAATCACAATGGTATGCCCTATTAACATCCTGCTTGTAACATGAGCCTCGTTGTACCTCCACTTTATCCATGGTTGCCTCAATGATGTTATGAGCCATGGTTGCAGATGGTACCTTGGCCTTGAGCCAACTTTCCACTCCTGTTACAAATGGACAGTCGCCAAACAGTTAGTTGAACTCCTCTTCTTCTTTGCCCCACAATAATTCTTCCAAAAACATTGCTTGTTTTTCAGACAAGAAACGGGCAGATGACAATTGAAAATCACCCCCTTTGTGTGTAGCCATTTGGCTCATGAATAGTTTTGAGAAAGGTGGTCTAAAACAACTCAATTGACAAAATAACATTAAGGGACAATCTTCATTTTCTTTTAAAGTACAGAAACTATATTCTAATTAAAATATGTTGAGTGTTTCTGTGCATTTGTCCTGTACATATTGCAGTTTACATTTTTTTGTATATTAATAGCATCAAAGCATATAGGAAGCTGCTGAACAGTTGAAGCACAGTTGAGCAGGAAATGTCTGTCCAATGCTGCAAAGAGTCACAGTTTCCTCCAGAATTAATTGCTCAACAGTTTGCACAAAGAAGAACAGTATTTGAATCATGCAAATAGGATGTGATTGGATGAAAATTCTTGTCTTTGGGAATATAATTGCCTCACGTTTCTGTAAAAGGAGCCGAGTATATTTTGGATGGCCAGTGGGGGAATGCAAACATTTTGTGGAATTTTTCCTGCCTTATTGCCTTAAATTACATTTTTTCTTTAAAACCATTAATCCAGACTTTCTTTAGATTCCTGGCAGACACCATTGTTTTTCCTTCGCTCTCAGGGCAAGGTAGAATGAACATTTCTGTAACCCTGACACAATAAGAGGCTGTATGATGCTACACATAACTAGTATTTCCCCTCATCGAATCCATTTGCTAGAGAGAAGCAGATTCTAATCGCAGTCCACTGTGAGTTATTGATTCAAATTGCGTTTAATCATAGGTTTTAGTCAAATGTTATCTATTTTAACACTCGATCTTGTGTTGAAGCAGAGACTGGCGCACTCTGACCCATAATGAGTTCCTAACACGTTCTTTATTATCGTATTAATAAAAGGATTATCTAAAATAAATTGCGGGCTGAAAATAACATCCTTTTTGGCTCTTGATTAACTGTTTCCCACAGGAAGAAAAATATATTTTAGTTTATTCTCCAGTGGACTCAAAATGTTTCATTCCCTCCAGGCATTATGGAGTGATTTAATGGTACCCTTTGTTTGGACAAGGGAAGCAGTAAAAACAGATGACTATCAGTACTGACATGTCCCACTTCCCTTTTACTCTCTTCTTGGCAAGATAAAGGGAAATGATGCATTAGATAAAATATGCTCCATGTTGTCTCCCAGCAAGCGTCAGTCAAAGAATAAGAAAGAGAAAGTGAGAAATTAGGATATCAAAATGGAAGTGAAGGGATAGAAAATAAATAATAATAAAATCAAAATGACAGACTAATGTTATCAGATCTATACTGACAATTGGTATAGTGAAGCCAAGAACAACAACTTAAATTGATACAGCACCTTCAATGCAGAACAATATAGAGGGAGAGTTAAGTGACCGAAAGCTTGATGGAAAAGGTGCGTGTTAAGAAGGTTTTTAAAGTTGCACAGAGAAGTGGAGGGGTATGGGCTTAGGAAGGCAATTCCAGAGAGTAGGCTAAGGCAGCTGAAGGCTTTGCCATTCATGGTGGGGTGAAAGAACATAAGAACATAACATAAGAATTCAGAGCAGGAGTAGGCCATTCGGCCCCTCGAGCCTGCTCTGCCATTCAGTAAGATCATGGCTGATCTTCTACCTCAACGCCACTTTCCTCCCTTGATACCCTTAATATTAAAAAATGTATCAATCTCTGTCATGAATATACTCAAAGATTGAACCTCCACAGCCCTCTGGGGTAGAGAATTTCAAAGATTCACCACCCTCTGAGTGAAGAAGTTTCTCCTCATCTCAGTCCTTATTCTGAGACTGTGACCCTGGTTCTAGACTCCTCAGTAGAGGAAACATCCTCCCTGCATCTACCCTGTCTAGCCCTGTAAGAATTTTGTATGTTTCTGCGGTCGCAACTGAGACTCCAGGATGGTATGTTGCCTCCCTGGTGCAAGGGTCAAGGATGTCTCGGAGCGGGTGCAGGACATTCTAAAAAGCTAGGGAGAACAGCCAGTTGTCGTGGTACCCATTGGTACCAACGACATAGGTAAAAAACGGGATGAGGTCCTATGAAACGAATTTAAGGAGCTAGGAGCTAAATTAAAAAGTAGGACCTCAAAAGTAGTAATCTCGGGATTGCTACCAGTGCCACGTGCTAGTCAGAGTAGGAATCACAGGATAGCGCAGATGAATACATGGCTTGAGCAGTGGTGCAGCAGGGAAGGATTTAAATTCCTGGGGCATTGGAACCGGTTCTGGGGGAGGTGGGACCAGTACAAACCGGATGGTCTGCACCTGGGCAGGACCGGAACCAATGTCCTAGGGGGAGTGTTTGTTAGTGCTGTTGGGGAGGAGTTAAACTAATATGGCAGGAGGATGGGAACCAATGCAGGGAGACAGAGAGAAACAAAAAGGAGACAAAAGCAAAAGACAGAAAGGAGATGAGGAAAAGTAGAGGGCAGAGAAACCCAAAGCAAAGAACAAAAAGGGCCACTGTACAGCAAAATTCTAAAAGGACAAAGGGTGTTAAAAAAACAAGCCTGAAGGCTTTGTGTCTTAATGCAAGGAGTATCCGTAATAAGGTGGATGAATTAACTGTGCAAATAGATGTTAACAAATATGATGTGATTGGGATTACAGAGACGTGGCTCCAGGTTGTTCAGGGCTGGGAACTCAACATCCAGGGGTATTCAACATTCAGGAAGGATAGAATAAAAGGAAAAGGAGGTGGGGTAGCATTGCTGGTTAAGGAGGAGATTAATGCAAGAGTTAGGAAAGACATTCGCTTGGATGATGTGGAATCTATATGGGTAGAGCTGCAGAACACCAAAGGGCAAAAAACATCAGTGGGAGTTGTGTACAGACCTCCAAACAGTAGTAGTGATGTTGGGGAGGTCATCAAACAGGAAATTAGGGGTGCATGCAATAAAGGTGCAGCAGTTATAATATACATAGATTGGGCAAACCAAACTGGAAGCAATACGGTGGAGGAGGATTTCCTGGAGTGCATAAGGGATGGTTTTCTAGACCAATATGTCAAGGAACCAACTAGAGGGGAGGCCATCTTAGACTGGGTGTTCTGTAATGAGAGAGGATTAATTAGCAATCTCGTTGTGCGAGGCCCCTTGGGGAAGAGTGACCATAATATGGTGGAATTCTGCATTAAGATGGAGAAAGAAACAGTTAATTCAGAGACCATGGTCCAGAACTTAAAGAAGGCTAACTTTGAAGGTATGAGGCGTGAATTGGTTAGGATAGATTGGCGAATGATACTTAAGGGGTTGACTGTGGATGGGCAATGGCAGACATTTAGAGACCGCATGGATGAACTACAACAATTGTACATTCCTGTCTGGCGTAAAAATAAAAAAGGGAAGGTGGCTCAACCGTGGCTATCAAGGGAAATCAGGGATAGTATTAAAGCCAAGGAAGTGGTATACAAATTGACCAGAAATAGCACCGAACCCGGGGACTGGGAGAAATTTAGAACTCAGCAGAGGAGGACAAAGGGTTTGATTAGGGCAGGGAAAATGGAGTACGAGAAGAAGCTTGCAGGGAACAGTAAGACGGATTGCAAAAGTTTCTATAGATATGTAAAGAGAAAAAGGTTAGTAAAGACAAACGTAGGTCCCCTGCAGTCAGAATCAGGGGAAGTCATAACGGGGAACAAAGAAATGGCAGACCAATTGAACAAGTACTTTGGTTCGGTATTCACTAAGGAGGACACAAACAATCTTCCAGATATAAAAGGGGTCAGAGGGTCTAGTAAGGAGGAGGAACTGAGGGAAATCCTTATTAGTTGGGAAATTGTGTTGGGGAAATTGATGGGATTGAAGGCCGATAAATCCCCAGGGCCTGAGGGACTGCATCCCAGAGAACTTAAGGAGGTGGCCTTGGAAATAGCGGATGCATTGACAATCATTTTCCAACATTCCATTGACTCTGGATCAGTTCCTATGGAGTGGAGGGTAGCCAATGTAACCCCACTTTTTAAAAAAGGAGGGAGAGAGAAAACAGGGAATTATAGACCAGTCAGCCTGACATCAGTAGTGGGTAAAATGATGGAATCAATTATTGAGGATGTCATAGCAGTGCATTTGGAAAGAGGTGACATGATAGGTCCAAGTCAGCATGGATTTGTGAAAGGGAAATCATGCTTGACAAATCTTCTGGAATTTTTTGAGGATGTTTCCAGTAGAGTGGACAAGGGAGAACCAGTTGATGTGGTGTATTTGGACTTTCAGAAGGCTTTCGACAACGTCCCACACAAGAGATTAATGTGCAAAGTTAAAGCACATGGGATTGGGGGTAGTGTGCTGACATGGATTGAGAACTGGTTGTCAGACAGGAAGCAAAGAGTAGGAGTAAATGGGTACTTTTCAGAATGGCAGGCAGTGACTAGTGGGGTACCGCAAGGTTCTGTGCTGGGGCCCCAGCTGTTTACACTGTACATTAATGATTTAGACGAGGGGATTAAATGTAGTATCTCCAAATTTGCAGATGACACTAAGTTGGGTGGCAGTGTGAGCTGCGAGGAGGATGCTATGAGGCTGCAGAGCGACTTGGATAGGTTAGGTGAGTGGGCAAATGCATGGCAGATGAAGTATAATGTGGATAAATATGAGGTTATCCACTTTGGTGGTAAAAACAGAGAGACAGACTATTATCTGAATGGTGACAGATTAGGAAAAGGGGAGGTGCAACGAGACCTGGGTGTCATGGTACATCAGTCATTGAAGGTTGGCATGCAGGTACAGCAGGCGGTTAAGAAAGCAAATGGCATGTTGGCCTTCATAGCGAGGGGATTTGAGTACAGGGGCAGGGAGGTGTTGCTACAGTTGTACAGGACCTTGGTGAGGCCACACCTGGAGTATTGTGTACAGTTTTGGTCTCCTAACCTGAGGAAGGACATTCTTGCTATTGAGGGAGTGCAGCGAAGGTTCACCAGACTGATTCCCGGGATGGCGGGACTGACCTATCAAGAAAGACTGGATCAACTGGGCTTGTATTCACTGGAGTTCAGAAGAATGAGAGGGGATCTCATAGAAACGTTTAAAATTCTGATGGGTTTAGACAGGTTAGATGCAGGAAGAATGTTCCCAATGTTGGGGATGTTCAGAACCAGGGGTCACAGTCTAAGGATAAGGGGTAAGCCATTTAGGACCGAGATGAGGAGAAACTTCTTCACCCAGAGAGTGGTGAACCTGTGGAATTCTCTACCACAGAAAGTAGTTGAGGCCAATTCACTAAATATATAGGGGTATCAAGGGGTATGGCGAGAAAGCAGGAATGGGGTACTGAAGTTGCATGTTCAGCCATGAACTCATTGAATGGCGGTGCAGGCTCGAAGGGCCGAATGGCCTACTCCTGCACCTATTTTCTATATTTCTATGTTTCAATGAGATCACCTCTCATTCTTCTAAACTCTAGAGAATATAGGCTTAGTCTGTTCAATCTCTCCTCATAGGACAATCCCCCCCACCCCCCCATCCCAGCAATCAGTCTGGTGAACCTTTGTTGCACTCCCTCTATGGCAAGAATATCCTTCCTTAGGTAAAGAGACCAAAACTGTACACAAAACTCCAGGTGTGATCTCACCAAGGCCCTATACAATTTCAATAAGATGCCTTTACTCTTATACTCAAATCCTCTTGTAATAAAGGCCAACATACCATTTGCTTTCTTAATTGCTTGCTGTACCTGCATGTTACCTTTCAGTGATTCGTGTACAAGGACACCCAGGTCCCTCTGAACACCAATTTCCCAATCTCTCACCATTTAAAAAATACTCTGCTGTTCTATTTTTCCTACCAAAGTGGATAACTTCACATTTCTCCATATTATATTCCATTTGCCATGTTCTTGCCCATTCACTTAGCCTGTCTATATCCACTTGAAGCCTCTTTGCAACCTCCTCATAACCTACATCCGCACCTAGCTTTGTATCATCAGCAAACTTGGATATATCCTGTATTACATTTGGTCCCCTCATCCAAATCATTGATATAGATTCTGGATAGTTGGGGCTCAAGCACTGATCCTTGAGGTACCCCACCAGTTATAGCCTGCCAACTTGAAAATGACCCAGTTATTTCTATTCTCTGTTTTTTTGTCTGTTAACCAATCCTCAATCCATGCTAGTATATTACCCCCAACCCCATGAGTCCTGATTTTGTTTAATAACCTCTTGTGTGGCACCTTATTGAATGCCTTCTGAAAATCTAAATACACCAGATCCACTGGTTCCCCCTTATCTATTCTACTAGTGGAAGGCACAAAATACCAGTGTTGGAGGACCAAAGGGTGTTGGAGAATATGTAAAGATAGAGAAGGTCATAGAAGTAGGTTGGAATGAGGCAGTAGATGTGTTTGAAGATGAGGACAAGGATTTTAAATTCAATGAACTGGGGGACAGCAAGCCAATGTAGGCCAGTAAGGATGGAGGTGATGTACAAACAAGATTTAGTTCAGGACAAGAAACAGGCAGCTGGATTTTAGAGGTCAAATTTTGTGGAGAGCAGAGGATGGGAGGTTGGCAAGGAGAGCATTGGAGTAATCTGAAAGGTGACTGTCATGTATCCTACATGATTACTGCTTGTACTATTACAAGGTGTGCCACCAGAGGGCACAGCAGTGGGAGACTTGGAGGTTACCTGTACAGGTGTGCCTGACCTGGTATAAAAGGCAGGCCACCAGGTGTGATCCTCACTCTGGAGTTAACAAATAAAGGACTAAGGTCACTACAGTTCAAGTACAACATATTGCCTCATGGAGTCATTATTAGAGCATCTAAGAACACAACAATTGGCGACTAGATGACGAACTTTCACGTGAAAATGGCTACCCTTGGTATGTTGCAGCAGTTCGCCGATGGTGATGATTGGGATGCCTTTGTGGAGATGCGCGACCATTTCTTCGCAGCAAACGACTTGGCAGGAGACGACCCAGCCACACTGGCTGATAAGCACAGAGCTATCTTGCTAACCAGTTGTGGGCCCACCGTCTATGGCCTTGTCAGGGACTTGCTGGCACCAGCGAAGCCAACGACCAAGATGTACAAGGAGCTCGTAACCATGATCCATGAGCAACTCAAGCTCAAGGAAAGCATCCTCACAGCCAGACACTGGTTCCATACCCACCGACGGCCCGAAGGCCAGGAAATCGCAAAGTACGCTGCAGACCTCAGGAGGCTGGCGGCACCGTGCGAGTTCGGTAAACACTTCAACGAAGCGCTGTGGGGAACTTTTGTCATTGGAATCGGCCACGAGGGCCTTCTTCATAAACTACTGTCGGTGGATACCACAGTCACACTGCAGAAGGCCATCTCCGTGAGCCAGGCATTCATGACCTCGACCTGCGGCTCTCGGCAGATGACTCACCCTCAGGACTCAAACCCGCAGGTACTATGCACAGAGTGGCACCGTTTAGAGTAGAACGCGAACCCTCTCAGGGGAGAGAGAACAGGCCCCCAAGTCCCTTAACTCAGAGTCCGCCGAGGGGGGCTAATCGAGTAGCTCCATGCTGGCGTTGCGGACGGAATGACAGGGCTCACCAGTACCGCTTTAAAGACTATGTATGTAAAGGCTGCAGCACAAAGGGCCACCTCCAGTGAATGTGTAAGAGAAATATGACACTGTGTCGATGAAGAGTCTGCAGATGGACATGAATCCAGCGCGGGTTATGAAACGATTGGCAGAGAGGCAACTCAGCCCCACAATGAGGTATATAGCATGTTTACCTGCACCACCGTGTGTTCCCCTTTGAGGATGGAAGTCGAGATAGATGGCATTCCAGTCTTCATGGAAGTGGACACCGGGGCGAGCCAGTCAGTAATGAATCAAGAAGCGTTTGAGAGGCAATGGGACAATCAAGCTGAACGACCCAAGTTGGTCCCGGTTCAGGCAAAGCTGCGCACCTACACCGTTGAACTCATCACAGTCATTGGTAGTGCAGATGTAAAGGTATTCCATGATGGCGCAGTGCACAAGTTACCTCTGTGGATAGTTGCAGGTGATGGACCAACGCTGCTCGGCAGAAGGTGGATGGAGAAGATCCATTGGAAGTGGGAAGACTTCAACCCTCCTACGATCGACGTCCTCCGCGTTCGGAGGCACAGCAAGCCCTCACTTGAGGGCGGATCCAGCACCAGAGAGCAGACCAGCACAGCACCCGAAGCACAGACTGCTCAGCACAACTGTGTAGAGATGATCCAGCTGAGACGACCCAAATGCACCTTCCAGGCTCCAGTGGTGGGACTCCGGAGGAAGAAAATCGGATCCAAAGGTGACTTCCCAGCTTCAGTGACAGAACCCGGGGAGAAGAGGATCACCGCAGTCGACATCGTGGATGGAGAAAAGAACCACGAGGTGAGATGCTGGAGAAAAAGATGGCCGCGGCCAGACCACGAGGTATAGCGCTGATGGAGCAACACGTGACACCAAACAGAGAAGAGGATTGGGGTAAAGCAAGCAAGGCTCTCTTAAAGGAGGCCTGCAACCCACTACAATTAAAGGGACAGTTCCACACATTCAAGCAATGTAATAGCAACTGTAAGTTAGAGACAAAATGTGTAACTGACGATCAGAGTTGTGTACATGCAATAAGCAAGGAAAAGTCACACGATCATGTAAAATGTGTAAGTGATGATCAGAGTTGTATACATGCAACCAGTGAGAAAAAGTCGCGTGATCGTGATTAGAACTACAGAGTATCCATCATAAGTAATGAACAGTTGTGCGATGCAGGATTTCAACTGCACGCAGCCAATGCAGTGGGCAGACACCTATCAGGAGCACACAGGTCCAGCGAGCTACACAATGCTGTAGCCTGCGTCCCGGGGACCAGAGTTATGCACCATGGAGTGTGGCCACAAGTAGCCAACACACACGAGCTGCAGAGCAAGCGATCTCAGGAGGGCAACGGCACTGGTATCGATACCCTGCCCCTGATCGGCTCCACCTCTCAGGCACTCGATGGCACCAACCGCCACGAGCCTGAAAGAGCAGACTGTGCTAAGGCGCAGTCCCCAGACCCCATCGCCACCAAGGCCAAACCCAAAAACGAAGGGTCACCGCTACAGTTCCCCCAAAGGGGACCGGGACCAGCCAGGATCCCAAACCAAACAACGCCCAGGCCAGCGAGCCAGCAGTCCCTTGTGCACTGCTAGACGACAACTCATCAGGGAGCAGTAGCGACCCAGGGCAGAGGAAGGACAGGGAGGTCACAGGCATCTGTGAACCTGCCTGATGCTAGGAACCATAGCAACAGCCCCAAGCGCAGGCAACTCGAGCCAACCGGGTTCCCACTGCCAACACTGGGTACCACGCCGCCACCATCCAGCAGTTCTGGAACTAGTTTGTCCTTACGCACCAGTCACCATATCAATAATGTATCTCACTAGTCTAACGTACTTGCCTCACAATGGAACCACAAATGTAATACAACCTTGTTTTGCTGAATTTGAATGTATATGAATGCAATTAGCCTCCGGCATAATCTATATGTGGGGGGTGGGGGTGGGGGTGAGAATGGAGTGGTCAGGGACGCACACAAACAGTAACCACCAGCACTCTACTGCATCAACCACTCACTCAAGATTGAAACGGCCTGGCAAGGGTCAATCAAATAGAGCCCAGATAGAGCTAAGCCCAGAGCACAATCAATGCAGAGGCGATTTGCAATGAAGGCTTAGGGGAGAGTGATGTCATGTATCCTACATGGCTACTGTTGGTACTATCACAAGGTGTACCACCAGAGGGCACAGCAGTAGGAGACTTATAGGTTACCTGTACAGGTGTGCCTGGCCTAGTATAAAAGGCACAGGAAATGGGGCTTGAAGCTTATCTCTGGATGGATAGAATGCCATGGTTTTGCATGACCTGATTCAACCTGAGTGAGTGACTAAGGAGGTGTATAGAGTCAGTGGCAAGAGAGAGGAGTTTATTGTGGAGACCATAAACAACGGAAGTAATATTCAACTGGCAGCCATCCATTTCTCGTCTAAAAATCAGGTAGCCGGCAATTGAAAATCAGGAGAGCACCTTGGCCAGCCTATTGGTGCCCAAGGATTGCCTGATGCAATTTTCAGGCAGGCGAGATGTGGATCTTTTTTGTGAAAGATACTTTTTTCCTCCCCTTTTGCTGCTCACCATTCCCTATCCAAGATGATAGGGATGAAACCTTCTCTCAACCCTGTGCCATTGCTGCTGTGTGAGTTGCTGTCCTATTTCAGGAAGTGCATGGAAGAAACTCAGGTAACTCAGCTTCATATTTTACCCTCTACTTTACTGGGGACGGGCTTGTTTCTGCTAAGCCGCAAAAGCCCTGGCTGAAATTGGAAAATCACCGTTTCTAGGCACAAAACCTGCATCGAAACACTGCATGGTATGGAGAGCTAAATGGCCCGTATTTTGCAATCAGCAGTGAAGCAAAGGCATTCGGCCACTGGCCCAGAAGTAAGCTTCCCACAAAGATCTCGTGATCTCTGTGGCGAGAAGTTTGCCTTTTCCAATGTGTAGTTGAAATCAGCGAAGTTTAGTGGGAATCCCATAGCACTAGCTAGTGTGATGTCAACAAGCTGTCTAGGAAAGAAAGACTTGCATTTATATAGACCTTTCACAACCACCAGATGTCTCAAGATACTTTGCAGCCAATTAAGTACTTTTTGGTGTAGTTACTGTTGTAATGTGGGAAACATGACCACCAATTTGCACACAGCAACTCCCACAAACAGCAATGTGATAATGACCAGACCATCTGTTTTTTGTTGTGTTGGTTGAGGGCTAAATATTGGCTATGACACCGGGGATAACTCCCCTGCTCTTCTTTAAAATAGTGCCATGAGATCTTTTACCTCCACTTGATGGAGCAGACGGGGTCTCAGTTTAACATCTCATCCAAAAGACAGCAACTTTGACAGTGCAGCACTCCCTTGCCACTGCACTGGTGTGTCAACCTAGATTTATATGCTCAACATTCCTGGAGTAGGACTTGAACCCACAACCTTCTGCCCCAGAGGCAAGTGTGCTACCCATTAAGCCACAAGCTGCCACTCAAAATTAGCTTTGCAGCGAATCACAATGCAGAATTCTAACAGACTAAGAACCAGGAAGTGGGTAAGTTCCTTTGATTTTAACTTTTAAAAATTGTTGAAGAGAGCAAAACAAAGATTGGGGCTCTCACATGGGGAAAAGATAAACCTGAAATAAAGATGAACAAACTTTTTAAAAAAGAACATTTGTTTTAAGTTTCTTAATTTTAATTTTTATTAAAATGGATAAATTTGACTCTCCACAAAATTAAAATTAGTTATTTAGTGCCATAACATTTGTTTAGCAGTCAATACACTGTTAAAATCCCAGTTACACCTGCTCCAAAAAGGTTTAATTTGTGATGGGATATTTTACAGCGATATTATCGCAGCAGAGCCGAAGTTTTAGTCAGTTTCTCTGATTTGACCAACTATACTGCTTGCTGGATGTTGTGGGGAGGGGGGAGGGGGGAAGGGGGGTGGGGGGCGGGGGTGGAGGGGCACAGCACAGCCAGTGATGGAGCATCATCATCATAGGAAGTCTTTCGGAATCGAGGAGGACTTGCTTCCACTCTTAACATGAGTTCTTAGGTGGCTGTACAGTCCAATACGAGAACCACAGTCTCTGTCACAGGTGGGACAGATAGTTGTTGAGGGATGGGGTGGGTGGGGAATCTGGTTTGCCGCACGCTCTTTCCGCAGCCTGCGCTTGATTTCTGCATGCTCTCAGCGACGAGACTCGAGGAGTGCAGCCCCCTCCCGGATGCACTTCCTCCACTTAGGACAGTCTTTGGCCAGGGTCTCCCAGGTGTCAGTGGGGATGTTGCACTTTATCAGAGAGGCTTTGAGGGTGTCCTTGCAGTGAATGGCTAAACGCAGCTTTAGGATTTCTGTGTTAGGATGCGCAAGGGCTACATCCTGAAGGTGCCATCAATTTCAAAGAGGTAATAACAAATTCCGGGCCATTGTACTTAGGTCTGCTTTCTTCCAGGAGGAAAGAAATACTTTAACTTTTACAGTGTTATTCATATCAAAACATTTCAGGGTGCTTTACATAACAGATTACGTTTTGAATTGCAGCAGCAGCTGTTATTTAGGCAAACGTAGCTGCCGTTCTAAACTAACACATCCTACAAATAAAAAATTAGATGAATGACTCTTCTCTTAGGTAGTCCCTCGAAGTCGAGGAAGACTTACTTCCACACTAAAAGGGAGTTCTCAGGTGACTGAAGAATCCAATGCGGGACCTACAGTCTCTGTCACAGGTGGGGCAGACAGTGGTTGAAGGAACGGATGGGTGGGGTGCTTGGGATGCCATGTACTCCTTCTGTTGTCTACGCTTGGCTTCAGCTTGCTCTCGGCGATGAGACTCAAGGTGTTTGGTGCCTTCCCGGATGCTTTTCCTCTTCTTTGAGAGGTCTTGGGCCAGGGATTCCCAGGTGCCGGTGGGGATGTTGCAGTTTTTCAAGGAGACTTTGAGGGTGTCCTTGAAGCATTTCCTCTGCCTACCTGGGGCTTGCTTGCCGTGTCGAAGCTCTGAGTAGAGCGCTTGTTTTTGGAGCCTCGTTTCAGCCATGCAGAGAATGTGGCCCATCCAGTGGAGCTGATCGAGTGTGGTCAATGCTTCGATGCTGGGGATGTTGGCCTGAGCGAGAACACTGACATTGGTGCGCCGATCCTGCCAACGGATTTGCAGTATCTTGTGGAGGCAGTGCTGGTGGTACTTCTCCAGTGTTTTGAGGTGGCTGCTGTACATAGTCCATGTCTCTGAACCATATAGGAGGGCGGGTATCACTACTGCTCTGTGGACCATGAGCTTGGTGCAGGGTTTGAGGTCCTGGTCTTCAAACACTTTCTTCTTCAGTGACCGAAGGCTGCACTGGCACACTGAAGGCAGCATTGGACCTTGTCATCAATGTCTGCCCTTGTTGACAGTAGGCTCCTGAGGTATGGAAAATGGTCCACGTTGTGGATTTTGATAACCGGTGGTCAGTGCTGTGTGGCGGGGACAAGTTGGTAGAGGACCTTTGTCTTATGGATGTTTACTGTAAGGCCCATGTTCTCGTACACAGGTGACGGTGTCGACGATGGCTTGGAGTACGGCCTCTGAGTGTGCGCAGGTGCAAGCGTCGTCTCTGTACTGTAATTCAGTGACAGAGAATGGGACGTCCTTGGATCTGGTCTGGAGCAGCGGAGGTTGAACAGATTCACGTTTGTTCTGTAATTTAGCTCCACTCCAGCGGGGAGCTTGCTGAGGGTGAGATGGAGCAATGCAGCAAGGAAGATCGAGAAGCGCATTGCTGTGATGACACAGCCTTGCTTAACCCCAGTCCAAACATAAATTGGGTCTGTGGTGGATCTGTTGGTCACGATCACGGCTTGCATGTCATCATGAAGCAGGCGAAGGATGGTGACAAACTTTTGAGGGCAGCCGAAATGGAGGAGGACACTCCATCATCCCTCACGGTTGACAGCCTCAAAGGCCTTTGTGAGGTCAAAGAAGGCCATGTACAAGGGTCGTTGCTGTTCGCTGTGTTTCTCTTGTAATTGCTGCGCAGTGAAGATCATGTCTGTTGTGTCCCTTAGTGGGCAGAATCCACATTGCGACTCTGGAAGGAGCTCTTCAACCACAGGAAGAAGACGATTGAGGAGGATTCTTGCGATTACTTTCCCTGTGGCCAACAGCAGGGAAACTCCTCTGTAGTTACTGCAGTCGGACGTCACCTTTCTTGAAGATGGTCATGATTACGGCATCTCTGAGATCCCTTGGCATGCTCTCCTCCTTCCAGATAAGAGAAATGAGATTGTGTATTCGCGCCAGTAGTGCTTCTCCATGTTTTAGTGTTTCGGCGGGGATTCCATCTGCTCCTGATGACTTGTTATTCTTGAGCTGATGGATGGCCTTTTCTACCTTGTGCCGGGCTGGGGTTGTGCTGAGATGGTGACGGGTAGCATGCTACGTGATGGAGTCGAGGACACTCACATCGAAGACAGAGTCTCGGTTAAGGAGATCTTCTAAATGCTCCTTCCAGCGGGCACTGACAGCCTCTCTGTCCTTGATGAGTACCTCTCTGATGTACTAGATGAATGACTAGTTAATTTGTTTCCAGTGGTGTTTTCCGAGGGGGGAATATTTTCTGCTCTTCTTCAAATATTGCCATGGGATTTTTAATATTCCCCCCTTTACAGGTAGATGGACCCACTGTTTAATGACTTATCTAAAAATAAAGCTTTCATTCAGTAAAGCATTGGGGTGTCAGCCTAGATCATGCACTTAAGTCCTAATATAGGGCTGAAACCTATAATCTCATGGCGAGCTGAGAATGCTACCAACTGTATCAAGCTGACACCAATAATAGCTACTATGTTCAAATAAGACAACACATGTCTGATTAAGGATGATGTAGTTTGTGGAAATTAGAATTAAAATATACCTGTTTTAAACTTTGAAATTTGAAACAATATTTTTTTTAGTTCCTGTATTTATATTTCTATTGTTATATAACTGCTTCCACCCTTTCTCTTTTGGCCACCAACACAGAGTGGTGTGGATTCTGGCCCTCCCCCTGCGGCTCGGTCAATGTTCTGATTCTTTAAGGCAGGGCTGGTCCTGTTAGTTTTTCCTATTCTTTCTGATGGAGATTCCTGCCACTGGCAAGTGCTCTATCTGGTAACTCAGCCAAGACAGAACAAAACGCACCCAAAAAGAGGAATTGAATTTGGAATGGGAGTCGTGAATGTGATTTCAGCTCAAATCTTTTGAATGGGATCCCCAGAGCACATTTAACTAACACTACCAGGCAAAAAAAAGGTAACATTTGGTGATAATGGTTTCTAGGTCCCTGGCAAACATAGTAATCAAGGATTATTCCACCAGCCAGAGTGTGCCAGTGAGCATCGGAAAAAGACACACAAAAATAAAGCCATGGTAGAGCCCACAAAGACTTTGAATGAAAACATGTAACATTCTTTTCAACATAGAGGTTAATATATCAGCTGATAGTTCAGAGCCTAAGGTTTGTGGATTAAAGTCACAATTGGAGCTTCTGATCTGTGTTCGGTGCACTACACTGAAAGTTCATGAACAAGATGCTCTAATTTCCCCGATAAGTGGTATCACTAAATTTTACATAGTAACTTACTTCAGAAAATTACTTGATTTAAAAGAAAAGGACCAGGCTTGTAGCAGTGACATTTAACAAGAAGTGGGCACACCCATTGTATTTTGTGAGCATTTTCTATTTTAATTTCAGATATCTGGTAATGTTAGTTCCCTTCCCACCTTCCCCCCCATTTCTCACCTCTCTCTCTCTGTCTGGGCCTCTCCCATGAGATCACATCTTCTTAGCTACAGATATTTGCACATTCTTTTGTTTCTTTAAAGCCTTTCATTGCCTCATTCGTTCGTTCATCCATCGAAATTGAAGAAGGCCACTACTGATATTTTGTATCATGTCGCAGTTTTCTATTAAACAAAGCTATCAAACTGAAAGTTGTTCAACCCATTAACTGCCCTTTTTCTGATTGGAGTATTCATGATTCTCCACCCTTTCCCCGTACACCCCTTCACCCCTAATTTTGGCCATTTTTTCCAACTTTACTAAAATGCCTGCTTATCTTTTAGTTGTTAGTCCCTATGAAGGATTAACTTATCTTCTCTCTTTACATATGCTGATGGACCTTCCTTTTATTTCCAGCAGTTTCTATTGTTCATACATTATGGCCCAGAAATTGCAACCTGAAACATTTCTACGAATGTACCTGGTGGTCCCGGAGGAGCATGGGATTCTGTTGGGGCGGCCTTCTCTTCCTGTGCTGTGAAGTGCGCTCCCATCCTCCAGGTTCCCACGCAGAAGGTGCAGTCACCAATCAGGTACAGTATCCTAATAGCAATGAGAGCTCCGTATCTACGAGTTCTCATTGCTATTAATGAGAAAAAAAAAACAAACACACTAAACCCATAATAAAAAATTAAAAAAACACCTTACATAATTAAAATTAATTGAAATTAAAGTTAATAAATTCCTTAGAAAAAATATATTTTTCCAATTTTTAAAACAGTTTTATAGTTAGGGTTAAAAATAAACTTTCCTTAGTGGACAGGTTTTTTAACAATAAAATGTGTTTTTTTAATTTATGTGTTTTAAAACTCTTATGCCTGTAAAAGTAGGCTATGAGCCTGCTTTTATCAGGCGCAAGAGTTTTGAGGACATTTGCTGGGCAAGATATGGGTAAATCCCGCAATCTTGCCCTTGCAAATGTCCTCGCTCCCGAAAAGCCGATTTTCAGCGCATGCACATTGCACGCTGAAAACCGTATGGACCCAGGGAGGCCTAGATTTCCAGGCCATTATGAAAATGATAAACTACCCGCTGCTATTTGGACAACAAGCACACTAGGGGGCAGCAACCGACAGGTACTATTAACACAAAGATGAGGGAACAGTTGAAGTGTGTTTTCCATGTATTTTGCCTATCCTTCCAATTTTTTTCTTCCTTTCCCAAAAGCTTTGACTCATGCTCATACATAATTTAATAACCCTGTAATGCATTGCCTGAAAGGGTGGTGGAAACAGATTCAATAATAACTTTTAAAAGGGAATTGTATATTTACTTGATAAGGAAAACTTTGCAGGGTTATGGGCAAAGAGCGGGGTAATGGGACTATTTGGTAGCTCTTTCAAAGAGGCAGCACATGCACGATGGGTCAAATGGCCTCCTTCTATGTTTCATTCTATGATTCTGTAAGTTCTGTCTGCACTTCAATATCTCACAAAAGTGAAAATGCTTCATGTGTGATCTGAGTCAGTGTTAGCTGGCTATTCTGTCATAGAGGCATTGTAGTCAAATGTGATCCTATTCTTACAGTTTCCAGCAGGACTAACAGGAAAGTAATCAGAAGCAGTATTCTTGGCTCATTTTTCACTCTCGAGCCCAAGATGAAACTAATTTTATTGCCCTCAATACTGGCCCAGTTGAGATCAGCTAACTTGGATCGAAACTGTGTCATTTCTGTTCTGTAATGGCTCAATGTCCTGATTTTTATTAATATTTCAATTTATTTATCACAGTGTAAGAGAAATCTTTTTGTTTTGAGTTTACATTATATGTTATTTTAAAAATGGTTATTTTAACCATTGTGTAGAAATTCTAACTCGAATAAAAAAATATAACAAAGGTTTTGGATGAAACAAATTGCACATTTTTGGAAACAGTGCAGAAAATTAGCTGCTCTTAAAGCTTAAGTGAATTCTGTCATTAGGATTGTCTCTGAACCTCATACATATTTTTAAATTTATAGAACTAGTCCTCTGCTATCTGGAAACACAAATAATCCAAACCTAAACTGACATTGCCAGGAGGCAACAATCCCACTGGGCAATGTGCAGCAAAATGGTAAATGTATTTATAAAGAAGCAGGTGTTTATGATTTTGAGACATCTGATGCATGGAGGTAATCTTCACCATTCACCACCCCTCTCAATGTTTTTGGTAATCGGATGTGTAAAAATAATAAAAATACTCTAGTTCAGTTAGACAGACCAAAACTTGTAATTTGATAAGGCCAGTCAGTATTTAAGTGCTTTGCGGGTGATGGAATCTGAAAGACAGTCAAGCTATACCTGTGTTTACAGTTATATCTGCAATGAGGCTTACAGTCACCCTCAGTACCAAACTAAGTTCTGTAACATTTACAATATTACAGACCTCAGATGTTTGAGATACAGTGTTGCTGGCGAGGAACATAAATATCAAAAAAGTGACTTTAGGTCATCAGACTGCCGGTCGCTGTTACCTGTGTAAGAGAAAAATTTGGCATTAGGGCTACCAGCGGGACAAGGGTTAGACCACTAGGGAAAGATATCCTTACAAAGAACCATGTGTAGCAAGTCCCGGAGGGACGGAGGTGGAGGACAAGGACGATCTAGGGGTGGAAGGGGGTCAAAGGTACATCCTAAGACGCGCGCGTGTAGGTAGCGCGGCAGTGCGAGGGTACGACGCAAGGGAAGATATCGGGAAGGTCTATTGACCCAAGCGGTACGAGCGCACGGCGCAGGGACGAGACATATTGACCTGGAAGCGTGGCAGTACGAGTGTACGGCACCGAGGGAAGACATATAGATATATAGATAACGTCCTGCATACCTAACATGAATTACAGGGAATGCCCAAGACCCCTACACCTTCCCCAAGGTAAGGTGGGTAACCCGGCTAGTAAAAAGGCGAATAAAACCAATCATTAATTGTAACTTGCGTAACTACGTAATGCCATAAAAAAGCTGAATGCGACTATCTTAAGTGACATATGGATCCAAAAATAGAGCCGGCCAAACAATTGGGTTGAAAGACATAAATTTAGTCTAGGAATGAGATAAAGAATGTCTTTAAAAAAAAAGCCTGCGTGGGTCTCTCGAGGCTGTACCAGAATCTGACTCAGCGAATCCTTGAAGGCCCGGAATCCACAACCATGAGATTCAATATCAGAAAGGGGATAGAACGAGGTCGAACAAAAAGGGATTCACTGGAAATGCTGGGCACGGGTTACGCTGCGGGCCTTGCAACAGTGAATACCATAGACCTGTATGCAATTGACGACCGGGTCAATACCTTGACGCAAATCCTAAGGGGTTTATTGGGAAGGGGCATAATTAACCAAGCCCGACAAGCGCGGTTGGGAGATGGCGTGGAAGGGGAACTGTTACAGGTGGCCCATACATTACAGAAGCATGCCAAGACAATAAATTTGATCCACGTAATGGGGAACGACATAAGTAAATGATTACAAGCCGAGATAGCTTGCTCTGGGTATGGGCCCTGGATATTAAGTGAAGTACAACATAATTTGGAGCAACTCCAGAATGGGGACATACCAGATTGGATCCCGAACAGCATACTTAACAATTGGACTCTAGATAAAGAAATGAATAACACGTGCAAGGTAGGAAGGAATAGTCACGCATGGGTGCCAAAATTCAGATGTATTACTGGGCGGGTGAATATGATCGGATTTGTGTTGTCCATACCACAGTATGATGTAACAAAGGGAGACCCCTTATACCAGATCGATAATATCAGTGAAGTAAGAAACCAAACTCGGTTGCGTTACCATCAGCCTGCCAGACGGGTGATTAAAATTAACAATAGCACCAAAGGCATTGACATAACCGACTGCTATGTCGAGGTACCCCACGAATGACGAATGATTCCACCAGATAAACGGATGTATGCTGAGTATCACTCCTCTTGAACACGATCTTGAGACCATCGCTGCCCCGCAAGGAAATGGAGAGTGGTGTGTGAGCACGGGGGCAGCCAACCTGACGATTAAGACCAGGGGAGGAGTCACCCCCGTGTCCTCATTAGCCTTAACTTTTGTTTCAGACCCAAGGGAGAAATAGACATAAATGGATATCACATACATCCTGAGACAACGGAAATCATCGATGGAACAGTCACGGATACCCTCCGAGTGGGGTACATGAGGAACAATTACGTTTGGTGCAAGGAATCCAGAATCAGAGACGACAATACATCCGGCTGATGGAAGAAGTAGACAACCTACAGAGAGACGCTAATGCAATGCTGGCTGATCAGCCCTGGTTCTCAAAGCTGTGGGACATTGGACTTAATATTCAAATTCACCCATGGATAAGAATAATATCACATGTACGTAGTAATACAGGGCCTGGTTCTGATGGTCATGATGGGATTAACATGTGCACGAATTAAACAGGCCAAATGACACAGTAGAGCACGCGCTATCATTAAGGCCATAAGGAATGAAAATTTAAGCAGTCCTACAGGAAGGACTTACCTTATATAACTCTGCGGGAAAGGTCTCAGGAGGTCCCAAAGCTTGGGAGATGGCCATCCAGGTGAACGGAGAAATCTGGAACTTGCTTACAGAGAGATAGTTATCGGGAAATATGGCCAGCTTAGCGTATATCCAAGGGCCAATTGGGGGGAAATGTAAGAGAAAAATTTGGCATTAGGGGTACCAGCGAGACAAGGGTTAAAGTGCTGGTTCATGCACCGACCCATAAGTAGGTAAAAGGCCTCTCTTCGGCCTTGTACATTCCAGTACCAAGGCTCCAGAAGTTATTCATTCAATATGTACCAGGACATTAGATCATATTCTGACAGGATACAATGTGAGAACCTAAACAGACATTGATAAGATCTTGCAACGAGGCTCGAGGCAGACTCACGGGCACCAAGGAGAATCAGCAAATTCTAACTGATGAAGTCATCTTAGTAGGGTCTAAGGCTGCCTTGGGGTCTGTCAATCCAATGTATTACTGATAAGGTAGTCCAATTAGAGATCTAGGGAGGTCACACCAGGGAACGGAGGGGTTTCTGAAATGAATAAAAGTTGTATGATTGTGTTGTTCGGGGAGCATCTCCACTCACACGCGGCTGTGATGAGAGGTGTTCCCGGACGTTTGCAATAAAAGATCGTTATACCTTGCCATTCGTCTACGTCTGCTGACTTCGAGGGTGTTATGTGGGTTGGGGCGAGCGTCGACCCTTTATATCAGGGGGTCCGCCCGTGGGAGGAGAAGTCTTTCCAATTTCCCCTTACACATGGAATCACACCAGGAGATCAAAAGCAGTATCTATTGTCCACAGTCAATGTTCCTTGTCTTGTCTATCGGCTATAATCAATATTCCTTGTCTACCCATTGCCCACAATCAATGTTCCTTGTCTATCCATTGTCTACAATCAACATTCCTTGTCTTCCTATTGCCCACAATCAACATTCCTTGTCTACCCATTGTCCACAATCAATGCTCCTTGTCTACCCATTGTCTACAATCAACATTCCTTGTCGACCCATTGTCTACAATCAACATTCCTTGTCAACACATGGTCCACAATCAACATTCCTTGTGTATCCATTATCAACAATCAACATTCCTTGTCGACCCATTATCCACTATCAACATTCCTTGTCTACCCATTGTCCACAATCAACATTCCTTGTCTACCCATTGTTCACAATCAATGTGCCTTGTCTATCCATTGTCTACAATCAATGTTCCTTGTCTACCCATTGTCTACAATCAATGTTCCTTGTCTATCCATTGTCTACAATCAACATTCCTTGTCTATTCATTGTCCACAATCAATGTTCCTTGTCTATCCATTGTCTACAATCAACATTCCTTGTCTATCCATTGCCCACAATAAATGTTCCTTGTCTACCCATTGTCCACAATCAACATTCTTTGTCTACCCATTGTCCACAATCAACATTCTTTGTCTATCCATTGTCCACAACCAACCTTCCTTGTCTATTCATTGTCCACAATCAATGTTCCTTGTCTATCCATTGTCTACAATCAGTGTTCCTTGTCTACCCATTGTCCACAATCAACATTCCTTGTCTATCCACTGTCCACAATCAACATTCCTTGTCTACCCATTGTCCACAATCAACAATCCTTGTCTATCCATTGTCCACAATCAATATTCCTTGTCAACCCATTGTCTACAATCAACATTCCTTGTCTACCCATTGTCCACAATCAATGTTCCTTGTCGACCCATTGTTCACAATCAATGTTTCTTGTCTACCCATGGTCCACAATCAATGTTCCTTGCCTACCCATTGTCCACAATCAATGCTCCTCGTCTACCCATTGTCCACAATCAATGATCCTTGTCTACCCATTGTCCACAATCAATGCTCCTTGTTGATCCATTGTCCACAATCAACATTCCTTGTCTACCCATTGTCTACAATCAACATTCCTTGTCTATCCATTGCCACAATCAATGTTCCTTGGCTACACATTGTCCACAATCAATGCTCCTTGTCTACCCATTGTCCACAATCAATGCTCCTTGTCTACCCATTGTCTACAATCAACATTCCTTGTCTACCCATTGCCCACAATCAACATTCCTTGTCTACCCATTGTCCACAATCAATGTGCCTTGTCTATCCATTGTCTACAATCAATGTTCCTTGTCTACCCATTGTCCACAATCAATGTTCCTTGTCTATCCGTTGTCTACAATCAACATTCCTTGTCTATTCATTGTCCACAATCAATGTTCCTTGTCTATCCATTGTCTACAATCAACATTCCTTGTCTATCCATTGCCCACAATAAATGTTCCTTGTCTACCCATTGTCCACAATCAACATTCTTTGTCTACCCATTGTCCACAATCAACATTCTTTGTCTATCCATTGTCCACAATCAACCTTCCTTGTCTATACATTGTCCACAATCAATGTTCCTTGTCTATCCATTGTCTACAATCAGTGTTCCTTGTCTACCCATTGTCCACAATTAACATTCCTTGTCTATCCACTGTCCACAATCAACATTCCTTGTCTACCCATTGTCCACAATCAACATTCCTTGTCTATCCATTGTCCACAATCAATATTCCTTGTCAACCCATTGTCTACAATCAACATTCCTTGTCTACCCATTGTCCACAATCAATGTTCCTTGTCTACCCATTGTTCACAATCAATGTTTCTTGTCTACCCATGGTCCACAATCAATGTTCCTTGCCTACCCATTGTCCACAATCAATGCTCCTCGTCTACCCATTGTCCACAATCAATGTTCCTTGTCTACACATTGTCCACAATCAGTGCTCCTTGTCTACCCATTGTCCACAATCAATGCTCCTTGTTGATCCATTGTCCACAATAAACGTTCCTTGTCTACCCATTGTCTACAATCAACATTCCTTGTCTATCCATTGTCCACAATCAATGTTCCTTGGCTACCCATTGTCCACAATCAATGCTCCTTGTCTACCCATTGTCCACAATCAATGCTCCTTGTCTACCCATTGTCTACAATCAACATTCCTTGTCAACCCATTGTCCACAATCAACATTCCTTGTCTATCCATTGTCTACAATCAACATTCCTTCTCGACCCATTGTCCACAATCAACATTCCTTGTCTACCCATTGTCTACAATCAACATTCCTTGTCTACCCATTGTCCACAATCAAGATTCCTTGTCAACCCATTGTCCACAATCAATGCTCCTTGTCTACCCATTGTCTACAATCAACATTCCTTGTCTACACATGGTCCACAATCAACATTCCTTGTCTATCCATTGTCCACAATCAGTGTTCCTTGTCTACCCATTGTCCACAATCAATGCTCCTTGTCTACCCATTGTCTACAATCAACATTCCTTGTCGACCCATTGTCCACAATCAACATTCCTTGTCAACCCATTGACCACAATCAATGCTCGTTGTTGACCCATTGTCCACAATCAACATTCCTTGTCTACCCATTGTCTACAATCAACATTCCTTGTCTACCCATTGGCCACAATCAACATTCCTTGTCAACCCATTGACCACAATCAATGCTCGTTGTTGACCCATTGTCCACAATCAACATTCCTTGTCTACCCATTGTCTACAATCAACATTCCTTGTCTATCCATTGTCCACAATCAGTGTTCCTTGTCTACCCATTGTCCACAATCAATGCTCCTTGTCTACCCATTGTCCACAATCAATGTTCCTTGTCTACCCATTGTGCAAAATCAATGCTCCTTGTCTACCCATTGTCCACAATCAACATTCCTTTTCTACCCATTGTCGACAATCAACATTCCTTGTCTACCCATTGTCCACAATCAATGCTCCTTGTCTACCCATTGTCTACAATCAACATTCCTTGTCTACACATGGTCCACAATCAACATTCCTTGTCTATCCATTGTCCATAATCAACATTCCTTGTCTACCGATTGTCCACAATCAACATTCCTTGTCTACCCATTGTCGACAATCAACATTCCTTGTCTACCCATTGTCCACAATCAATGTTCCTTGCCTACCCATTGTCCACAATCAACATTCCTTGTCTACCCATTGTCCACCATCAATATTCCTTGTCGACACATTGTCCACAATCATCATTCCTTGTCTATCCATTGTCCACAATCAATGTGCCTTGTCTATCCATTGTCTATAACCAATGTTACTTGTCTATCCATTGTCTACAATCAACATTCCATGTCTATTCATTGTCCACAATTAATGTTCCTTGTCTACCCATTGTCCACATTCTTTGTCTTCCCATTGTCCGCAATCAACATTTCCTGCCTATTCATTGTCGCCAATCAATGTTCCTTGTCCATTCATTGCCCACAATCAACATTCCTTGTCTATCCATTGTCCACAATCAACATTCCATGTCTATTCATTGTCCACAATCAATGTTCCTGGTCTATCCATTTTCTACAATCAATGTTCCTTGTCTACCCATTGACCACAATCAACATTTCTTGTCTATCCATTGTCCACAATCAACATTCCTTGTCTATTCATTGTCCACAATCAATGTTCCTTGTCTATCCATTTTCTACAATCAATGTTCCTTGTCTACCCATTGACCACAATCAACATTCCTTGTCTATCCATTGTCCACAATCAACATTCCTTGTCTATCCATTGTCTACAATTAACTTTCCTTGTCTACCCATTGTCTATCATCAACATTCCTTGTCTACCCATTGTCCATAATCAAAATTCCTTTTCTACCCATTGGCCACAATTAAAGTTCCTTATCTCCCCATTTTCCACAATCAATGTTCCTTGTCGACCCTTTCTCCAAAATCAATGCTCCTTGTCTACCCATTGTCCACAATTAACATTCCTTGACTACCCATTGTCCACAATCAAAGCTACTTGTCTACCCATTGTCCACAATCAATGCTCCTTGTCTATCCATTGTCCGCAATCAACATTCCTTGGCTACCCATTGTCCACAATCAATGCTCCTTGTCTACCCATTGTCCAGAATCAATGCTCCTTGTATACCCATTGTCCACAATCAACATTCCTTGTCCACCTATTGTCCCCAATTAATGCTCCTTGTCTATCCATTGTCTACAATCAACATTGCTTGTTTACCCATTGTCCACAATCAACATTCCTTGTCAACCTATTGTCCCCAATTAATGCTCCTTGTCCACCTGTTATGTATAATCAACATTCCCTGACTACCCATTGTCCACAATCAACATTCCTTGTCTATCAATTGTCCACAATCAACATTCTTTGTCTACCCATTGTCTACAATCAACATTTCTTGCGTATTCATTGTCGACAATCAATGTTCCTTGTCCATTCATTGCCCACAATCAACATTACTTGTCTATCCATTGTCCACAATCAACATTCCTTGTCTATTCATTGTCCACAATCAATGTTCCTTGTCTATCCATTTTCTACAATCAATATTCCTTGTCTACCCATGGACCACAATCAACATTCCTTGTCTATCCATTGTCCACAATCAACATTCCTTGTCAACCCATTGTCCACAATCAACATTCCTTGTCAACCCATTGTCCCCAATTAATGAGCCTTGTCGACCCATTATCTACAATCAACATTCCCTGTCTACCCATTGTCCACAATAAATGTTCCTTGTCTAACCATTGTCCACAATCAATGTTCCTTGTCTATCCATTGCCTACAATCAACATTCCTCGACTACCCATTGTCCACAATCAAGATTCCTTGTCGATCCATTTTCTACAATCATCATTCATTTTCTACCCATTGTCCACAATCAACATTCCTTGCCTATCCATTGTCTACAATCAACATTCCTTGTCTACCCATTGTGCACAATCAACATTCCTTGTCTACCCATTGTCCACAATCAACATTCTTTGTCCACCCATTGTCCACAATCAACATTTCTTGCCAGCCATAGTCCACAATCAATGTTCTTTGTCTACCCATTGTACTCAATCAATGCTCCTTGTCTACCCATTGTCCACAATCAACATTCCTTGTATACCCATTGTCTACAAACAACATTCCTTGTCTATCCATTGCCCACAATCAATATTCCTTGTCTACCCATTGTCCACAATCAACATTCTTTGTCTACCCATTGTCCACAATCAACATTTCTTGCCTATTCATTGTCAACAATCAATGTTCCTTGTCCATTCATTGCCCACAATCAACATTACTTGTCTATCCATTGTCCACAATCAACATTCCTTGTCTATTCATTGTCCACAATCAATGTTCCTTGTCTACCCATTGTCCACAATCAATATTCCTTGTCTATCCATTGTCTACAATCAACATTCCTTGTCAACCCATTGTCTATATTCAACATTCCTTGTCTACCCATTGTCCATAATCAACTTTGCTTGTCTACCCATTGTCCACAATCAATGCTCCTTGTCTACCCATTGTCCACAAACAACATTCCTTGTCTACCCATTATTCGAAATCAACGCTCAATGTCTACCCATTGTCGACACTCAACTTTCCTTTTCTACCCATTGTCCACAATCAACATTCCATGTCTATTCATTGTCCACAATCAATGTTCCTGGTCTATCCATTTTCTACAATCAATGTTCCTTGTCTACCCATTGACCACAATCAACATTTCTTGTCTATCCATTGTCCACAATCAACATTCCTTGTCTATTCATTGTCCACAATCAATGTTCCTTGTCTATCCATTTTCTACAATCAATGTTCCTTGTCTACCCATTGACCACAATCAACATTCCTTGTCTATCCATTGTCCACAATCAACATTCCTTGTCTATCCATTGTCTACAATTAACTTTCCTTGTCTACCCATTGTCTATCATCAACATTCCTTGTCTACCCATTGTCCATAATCAAAATTCCTTTTCTACCCATTGGCCACAATTAAAGTTCCTTATCTCCCCATTTTCCACAATCAATGTTCCTTGTCGACCCTTTCTCCAAAATCAATGCTCCTTGTCTACCCATTGTCCACAATTAACATTCCTTGACTACCCATTGTCCACAATCAAAGCTACTTGTCCAGGCATTGTCCACAATCAACATTACTTGTCTACCCATTGTCCACAATCAATGCTCCTTGTCTACCCATTGTCCACAATCAATGCTCCTTGTCTACCCATTGTCCGCAATCAACATTCCTTGGCTACCCATTGTCCACAATCAATGCTCCTTGTCTACCCATTGTCCAGAATCAATGCTCCTTGTATACCCATTGTCCACAATCAACATTCCTTGTCCACCTATGTCCCCAATTAATGCTCCTTGTCTATCCATTGTCTACAATCAACATTCCTTGTTTACCCATTGTCCACAATCAACATTCCTTGTCAACCTATTGTCCCCAATTAATGCTCCTTGTCCACCTGTTATGTATAATCAACATTCCCTGACTACCCATTGTCCACAATCAACATTCCTTGTCTATCAATTGTCCACAATCAACATTCTTTGTCTACCCATTGTCTACAATCAACATTTCTTGCGTATTCATTGTCGACAATCAATGTTCCTTGTCCATTCATTGCCCACAATCAACATTACTTGTCTATCCATTGTCCACAATCAACATTCCTTGTCTATTCATTGTTCACAATCAATGTTCCTTGTCTATCCATTTTCTACAATCAATATTCCTTGTCTACCCATGGACCACAATCAACATTCCTTGTCTATCCATTGTCCACAATCAACATTCCTTGTCAACCCATTGTCCACAATCAACATTCCTTGTCAACCCATTGTCCCCAATTAATGAGCCTTGTCGACCCATTATCTACAATCAACATTCCCTGTCTACCCATTGTCCACAATAAATGTTCCTTGTCTAACCATTGTCCACAATCAATGTTCCTTGTCTATCCATTGCCTACAATCAACATTCCTCGACTACCCATTGTCCACAATCAAGATTCCTTGTCGATCCATTTTCTACAATCATCATTCATTTTCTACCCATTGTCCACAATCAACATTCCTTGCCTATCCATTGTCTACAATCAACATTCCTTGTCTACCCATTGTGCACAATCAACATTCCTTGTCTACCCATTGTCCACAATCAACATTCTTTGTCCACCCATTGTCCACAATCAACATTTCTTGCCAGCCATAGTCCACAATCAATGTTCTTTGTCTACCCATTGTACTCAATCAATGCTCCTTGTCTACCCATTGTCCACAATCAACATTCCTTGTATACCCATTGTCTACAAACAACATTCCTTGTCTATCCATTGCCCACAATCAATATTCCTCGTCTACCCATTGTCCACAATCAACATTCTTTGTCTACCCATTGTCCACAATCAACATTTCTTGCCTATTCATTGTCAACAATCAATGTTCCTTGTCCATTCATTGCCCACAATCAACATTACTTGTCTATCCATTGTCCACAATCAACATTCCTTGTCTATTCATTGTCCACAATCAATGTTCCTTGTCTACCCATTGTCCACAATCAATATTCCTTGTCTATCCATTGTCTACAATCAACATTCCTTGTCAACCCATTGTCTATATTCAACATTCCTTGTCTACCCATTGTCCATAATCAACTTTGCTTGTCTACCCATTGTCCACAATCAATGCTCCTTGTCTACCCATTGTCCACAAACAACATTCCTTGTCTACCCATTATTCGAAATCAACGCTCAATGTCTACCCATTGTCGACACTCAACTTTCCTTTTCTACCCATTGTCCACAATCAACATTCCTTGTCTACCCATTGTCCACAATCAATGCTCCTTGTCTACACGTTGTCCACAATCAACATATCTTGCCTATCCATTGTCCACAATCAACATTCCTTGTCTACCCATTGTCCCCAATCAACATTCCTTGTCGACACATTGTCCACAATCATCATTCCTTGTCTATACATTGTCCACAATCAATGTGCCTTGTATATCCATTGTCTATAACCAATGTTACTTGTCTATCCATTGTCTACAATCAACATTCCTTGTCTATTCATTGTCCACAATTAATGTTCCTTGGCTATCCATTGTCTACAATCAACATTCCTTGTCTATCCATTGCCCACAATCAATGTTCCTTGTCTACCCATTGTCCACAATCAACATTCTTTGTCTTCCCATTGTCCGCAATCAACATTTCCTGCCTATTCATTGTCGCCAATCAATGTTCCTTGTCCATTCATTGCCCACAATCAACATTTCTTGTCTATCCATTGTCCACAATCAACATTCCTTGTCTATTCATTGTCCACAATCAATGTTCCTTGTCTATCCATTTTCTACAATCAATGTTCCTTGTCTACCCATTGACCACAATCAACATTCCTTGTCTATCCATTGTCCACAATCAACATTCCTTGTCTATCCATTGTCTACAATTAACATTCCTTGTCTACCCATTGTCTATCATCAACATTCCTTGTCGACCCATTGTCCATAATCAAAGTTCCTTGTCTACCCATTGGCCACAATTAAAGTTCCTTATCTCCCCATTTTCCACAATCAATGTTCCTTGTCGACCCTTTCTCCAAAATCAATGCTCCTTGTCTACCCATTGTCCACAATGAACATTCCTTGACTAGCCATTGTCCACAATCAAAGCTACTTGTCCAGGCATTGTCCACAATCAACATTCCTTGTCTATCCATTGTCCACAGTCAATGCTCCTTGTCTACCCATTGTCCACAATCAATGTTCCTTGTCTACCCATTGTCCACAATCAATGCTCCTTGTCTACCCATTGTCCACAATCAACATTATTTGTCTACCCATTGTCCACAATCAATGCTCCTGGTCTACCCATGGTCGACAATCAACATTCCTCGTCTACCCAATGTCCACAATCAATGCTCCTTGACGACACATTGTCTACAATCAATGCTCCTTGTCTACCCATTGTCCACAATGAATGCTCCTTGTCTACCCATTGTCCGCAATCAACATTCCTTGGCTACCCATTGTCCACAATCAATGCTCCTTGTCTATCCATTGTCTACAATCAACATTCCTTGTTTACCCATTGTCCACAATCAACATTCCTTGTCCACCTATTGTCCCCAATTAATGCTCCTTGTCCACCCGTTATCTACAATCAACATTCCCTGTCTACCCATTGTCCACAATCAACATTCCTTGTCTATCAATTGTCCACAATCAACATTCTTTGTCTACCCATTGTCTACAATCAACATTTCTTGCGTATTCATTGTCGACAATCAATGTTCCTTGTCCATTCATTGCCCACAATCAACATTACTTGTCTATCCATTGTCCACAATCAGCATTCCTTGTCTATTCATTGTTCACAATCAATGTTCCTTGTCTATCCATTTTCTACAATCAATGTTCCTTGTCTACCCATGGACCACAATCAACATTCCTTGTCAACCCATTGTCCACAATCAACATTCCTTGTCTACCCATTGTCCACAATCAATGCTCCTTGTCTACCCATTGTCCCCAATTAATGAGCCTTGTCGACCCTTTATCTACAATCAACATTCCCTGTCGACCCATTGTCCACAATAAATGTTCCTTGTCTAACCATTGTCCACAATCAACATTCCTTGCCGATCCATTGTCTACAATCAACATTCCTTGTCTACCATTGTCCACATTCAACATTCCTTGTCTACCCGTTGTCCACAATCAACATTCTTTGTCCACCCATTGTCCACAATCAGCATTTCTTGACTATTCATTGTCAACAATCAATGTTCCTTGTCCATTCATTGCCCACAATCAACATTACTTGTCTATCCATTGTCCACAATCAACATTCCTTGTCTATTCATTGTCCACAATCAATGTTCCTTGTCTACCCATTGTCCACAATCAATATTCCTTGTCTATCCATTGTCTACAATCAACATTCCTTGTCAACCCATTGTCTATATTCAACATTCCTTGTCTACCCATTGTCCATAATCAACTTTGCTTGTCTACCCATTGTCCACAATCAATGCTCCTTGTCTACCCATTGTCCACAAACAACATTCCTTGTCTACCCATTATTCGAAATCAACGCTCAATGTCTACCCATTGTCGACACTCAACTTTCCTTTTCTACCCATTGTCCACAATCAACATTCCTTGTCTACCCATTGTCCACAATCAATGCTCCTTGTCTACACGTTGTCCACAATCGACATATCTTGCCTATCCATTGTCCACAATCAACATTCCTTGTCTACCCATTGTCCCCAATCAACATTCCTTGTCGACACATTGTCCACAATCATCATTTCTTGTCTATACATTGTCCACAATCAATGTGCCTTGTCTATCCATTGTCTATAACCAATGTTACTTGTCTATCCATTGTCTACAATCAACATTCCTTGTCTATTCATTGTCCACAATTAATGTTCCTTGGCTATCCATTGTCTACAATCAACATTCCTTGTCTATCCATTGCCCACAATCAATGTTCCTTGTCTACCCATTGTCCACAATCAACATTCTTTGTCTTCCCATTGTCCGCAATCAAGATTTCCTGCCTATTCATTGTCGCCAATCAATGTTCCTTGTCCATTCATTGCCCACAATCAAAATTTCTTGTCTATCCATTGTCCACAATCAACATTCCTTGTCTATTCATTGTTCACAATCAATGTTCCTTGTCTATCCATTTTCTACAATCAATGTTCCTTGTCTACCCATTGACCACAATCAACATTCCTTGTCTATCCATTGTCCACAATCAACATTCCTTGTCTATCCATTGTCTACAATTAACATTCCTTGTCTACCCATTGTCTATCATCAACATTCCTTGTCTACCCATTGTCCATAATCAAAGTTCCTTGTCTACCCATTGGCCACAATTAAAGTTCCTTATCTCCCCATTTTCCACAATCAATGTTCCTTGTCGACCCTTTCTCCAAAATCAATGCTCCTTGTCTACCCATTGTCCACAATCAATGTTCCTTGTCTACCCATTATCCACAATCAATGCTCCTTGTCTACCCATTGTCCACAATCAACATTACTTGTCTACCCATTGTCCACAATCAATGCTCCTGGTCTACCCATGGTCGACAATCAACATTCCTCGTCTACCCAATGTCCACAATCAATGCTCCTTGACGACACATTGTCCACAATCAATGCTCCTTGTCTACCCATTGTCCACAATGAATGCTCCTTGTCTACCCATTGTCCGCAATCAACATTCCTTGGCTACCCATTGTCCACAATCAATGCTCCTTGTCTATCCATTGTCTACAATCAACATTCCTTGTTTTCCCATTGTCCACAATCAACATTCCTTGTCCACCTATTGTCCCCAATTAATGCTCCTTGTCCACCCGTTATCTACAATCAACATTCCCTGTCTACCCATTGTCCACAATCAACATTCCTTGTCTATCAATTGTCCACAATCAACATTCTTTGTCTACCCATTGTCTACAATCAACATTTCTTGCGTATTCATTGTCGACAATCAATGTTCCTTGTCCATTCATTGCCCACAATCAACATTACTTGTCTATCCAATGTCCACAATCAACATTCCTTGTCTATTCATTGTTCACAATCAATGTTCCTTGTCTATCCATTTTCTACAATCAATGTTCCTTGTCTACCCATGGACCACAATCAACATTCCTTGTCAACCCATTGTCCACAATCAACATTCCTTGTCTACCCATTGTCCACAATCAATGCTCCTTGTCTACCCATTGTCCCCAATTAATGAGCCTTGTCGACCCTTTATCTACAATCAACATTCCCTGTTGACCCATTGTCCACAATAAATGTTCCTTGTCTAACCATTGTCCACAATCAATGTTCCTTGTCTATCCATTGCCTATAATCAACATTCCTCGACTACCCATTGTCCACAATCAAGATTCCTTGTCGATCCATTTTCTACAATCATCATTCATTTTCTACCCATTGTCCACAATCAACATTCCTTGCCGATCCATTGTCTACAATCAACATTCCTTGTCTACCCATTGTCCACAATCAACATTCCTTGTCTACCCATTGTCCACAATCAACATTCTTTGTCCACCCATTGTCCACAATCAACATTTCTTGCCAGCCATAGTCCACAATCAATGTTCTTTGTCTACCCATTGTACTCAATCAATGCTCCTTGTCTACCCATTGTCCACAATCAACATTCCTTGTATACCCATTGTCTACAAACAACATTCCTTGTCTATCCATTGTCCATAATCAACATTCCTTGTCTATTCATTGTCCACAATCAATGTTCCTTGTCTATCCATTTTCTACAATCAATGTTCCTTGTCTACCCATTGACCACAATCAAAATTCCTTGTCTATCCATTGTCCACAAACAACATTACTTGTCTAGCCATTGTCCACAATCAATGTTCCTTGTCTACCCATTGTCCACAGTCAACATTCCTTGTCTATCCATTGTCTACAATCAACATTGCTTGTCAACCCATTGTCTATAATCAACATTCCTTGTCTACCCATTGTCCATAATCAACTTTCCTTTTCTACCCATTGTCCACAATCAACATTCCTTGTCTACCCATTGTCCACAATCAATGCTCCTTGTCTACACGTTGTCCACAATCAACATTCCTTGCCTATCCATTGTCTACAATCAACATTCCTTGTCTACCCATTGTCCACAATCAACATTCCTTGTCTACCCATTGTCCACAATCAACATTCTTTGTCCACCCATTGTCCACAATCAACATTTCTTTCCAGCCATAGTCCACAATCAATGTTCTTTGTCTACCCATTGTACTCAATCAATGCTCCTTGTCTACCCATTGTCCACAATCAACATTACTTGTCTACCCATTGTCCACAATCAATGCTCCTGGTCTACCCATGGTCGACAATCAACATTCCTCGTCTACCCAATGTCCACAATCAATGCTCCTTGACGACACATTGTCCACAATCAATGCTCCTTGTCTACCCATTGTCCACAATGAATGCTCCTTGTCTACCCATTGTCCGCAATCAACATTCCTTGGCTACCCATTGTCCACAATGAATGCTCCTTGTCTATCCATTGTCTACAATCAACATTCCTTGTTTACCCATTGTCCACAATCAACATTCCTTGTCCACCTATTGTCCCCAATTAATGCTCCTTGTCCACCCGTTATCTACAATCAACATTCCCTGTCTAACCATTGTCCACAATCAACATTCCTTGTCTATCAATTGTCCACAATCAACATTGTTTGTCTACCCATTGTCTACAATCAACATTTCTTGCGTATTCATTGTCGACAATCAATGTTCCTTGTCCATTCATTGCCCACAATCAACATTACTTGTCTATCCATTGTCCACAATCAACATTCCTTGTCTATTCATTGTTCACAATCAATGTTCCTTGTCTATCCATTTTCTACAATCAATGTTCCTTGTCTACCCATGGACCACAATCAACATTCCTTGTCAACCCATTGTCCACAATCAACATTCTTTGTCTACCCATTGTCCCCAATTAATGAGCCTTGTCGACCCTTTATCTACAATCAACATTCCCTGTCGACCCATTGTCCACAATAAATGTTCCTTGTCTAACCATTGTCCACAATCAATGTTCCTTGTCTATCCATTGCCTATAATCAACATTCCTCGACTACCCATTGTCCACAATCAAGATTCCTTGTCGATCCATTTTCTACAATCATCATTCATTTTCTACCCATTGTCCACAATCAACATTCCTTGCCGATCCATTGTCTACAATCAACATTCCTTGTCTACCCAATTTCCACAATCAACATTCCTTGTCTACCCATTGTCCACAATCAACATTCTTTGTCCACCCATTGTCCACAATCAACATTTCTTGCCAGCCATAGTCCACAATCAATGTTCTTTGTCTACCCATTGTACTCAATCAATGCTCCTTGTCTACCCATTGTCCACAATCAACATTGCTTGTATACCCATTGTCTACAAACAACATTCCTTGTCTATCCATTGTCCATAATCAACATTCCTTGTCTATTCATTGTCCACAATCAATGTTCCTTGTCTATCCATTTTCTACAATCAATGTTCCTTGTCTACCCATTGACCACAATCAAAATTCCTTGTCTATCCATTGTCCACAAACAACATTACTTGTCTAGCCATTGTCCACAATCAATGTTCCTTGTCTACCCATTGTCCACAATCAACATTCCTTGTCTACCCATTGTCTATAATCAACATTCCTTGTCTACCCATTGTCCATAATCAACTTTGCTTGTCTACCCATTGTCAACAATCAATGCTCCTTGTCTACCCATTGTCCACAATCAACATTCCTTGTCTACCCATTATTCGAAATCAACGCTCCATGTCGACCCAATGTCTACACTCAACTTTCCTTTTCTACCCATTGTCCACAATCAACATTCCTTGTCTACCCATTGTCCACAATCAATGCTCCTTGTCTACACGTTGTCCACAATCAACATTCCTTGCCTATCCATTGTCCACAATCAACATTCCTTGTCTACCCATTGTCCACCATCAACATTCCTTGTCGACACATTGTCCACAATCATCATTCCTTGTCTATCCATTGTCCACAATCAATGTGCCTTGTCTATCCATTGCCTATAACCAATGTTACTTGTCTATCCATTGTCTACAATCAACATTCCTTGTCTATTCATTGTCCACAATTAATGTTCCTTGGCTATCCATTGTCTACCATCAACATTCCTTGTCTATCCATTGCCCACAATCAATGTTCCTTGTCGACCCATTGTCCACATTCTTTGTCTTCCCATTGTCCGCAATCAACATTTCCTGCCTATAAATTGTCGCCAATCAATGTTCCTTGTCCATTCATTGCCCACAATCAACATTCCTTGTCTATCCATTGTCCACAATCAACATTCCATGTCTATTCATTGTCCACAATCAATGTTCCTTGTCTATCCATTTTCTACAATCAATGTTCCTTGTCTACCCATTGACCACAATCAACATTCCTTGTCTATCCATTGTCTACAATTAACATGCCTTGTCTACCCATTGTCTATCATCAACATTCCTTGTCTACCCATTGTCCATAATCAACGTTCCTTGTCTACCCATTGGCCACAATCAAAGTTCCTTATCTACCCATTTTCCACAATCAATGTTCCTTGTCGACCCTTTCTCCAAAATCAATGCTCCTTGTCTACCCATTGTCCACAATTAACATTCCTTGACTACCCATTGTCCACAATCAAAGCTACTTGTCCAGGCATTGTCCACAATCAACATTCCTTGTCTATCCATTGTCCACAGTCAATGCTCCTTGTCTACCCATTGTCCACAATCAATGTTCCTTGTCTACACATTGTCCACAATCAATGCTCTTTGTCTACCCATTGTCCACAATCAACATTACTTGTCTACCCATTGTCCACAATCAATGCTCCTGGTCTACCCATGGTCGACAATCAACATTCCTCATCTACCCAATGTCCACAATCAATGCTCCTTGACGACACATTGTCCACAATCAATGCTCCTTGTCTACCCATTGTCCGCAATCAATATTCCTTGGCTACCCATTGTCCACAATCAATGCTCCTTGTCTACCCATTGTCCACAATCAATGCTCCTTGTATACCCATTGTCCACAATCAACATTCCTTGTCCACCCATTGTCCACAATTAATGCTCCTTGTCTATCCATTGTCTACAATCAACATTCCTTGTTTATCCATTGTCCACAATCAACATTCCTTGTCTATCCATTGTCCACAATCAACATTCCTTGTCTATCCATTGTCCACAATCAACATTCCTTGTCTATCCATTGTCTACAATTAACATGCCTTGTCTACCCATTGTCTATCATCAACATTCCTTGTCTACCCATTGTCCATAATCAACGTTCCTTGTCTACCCATTGGCCACAATCAAAGTTCCTTATCTACCCATTTCCCACAATCAATGTTCCTTGTCGACCCTTTCTCCAAAATCAATGCTCCTTGTCTACCCATGGTCCACAATCAACATTCCTTGTCTATCCATTGTCCACAATCAATGCTCCTTGTCTACCCATTGTCCACAATCAATGTTCATTGTCTACACATTGTCCACAATCAACATTCCTTGTCTATCCATTGTCCACAATCAACATTCCTTGTCTATCCATTTTCCACAATCAACATTCCTTGTCTATCCATTGTCTACAATTAACATGCCTTGTCTACCCATTGTCTATCATCAACATTCCTTGTCTACCCATTGTCCATAATCAACGTTCCTTGTCTACCCATTGGCCACAATCAAAGTTCCTTATCGACCCATTTCCCACAATCAATGTTCCTTGTCGACCCTTTCTCCAAAATCAATGCTCCTTGTCTACCCATTGTCCACAATCAACATTCCTTGTCTATCCATTGTCCACAATCAATGCTCCTTGTCTACCCATTGTCCACAATCAATGCTCCTTGTCTACCCATTGTCCACAATGAATGCTCCTTGTCTATCCATTGTCCGCAATCAACATTCCTTGGCTACCCATTGTCCACAATCAATGCTCCTTGTCTACCCATTGTCCACAATCAACATTCCTTGTATACCCATTGTCTACAAACAACATTCCTTGTCTATCCATTGTCCATAATCAACATTCCTTGTCTATTCATTGTCCACAATCAATGTTCCTTGTCTATCCATTTTCTACAATCAATGTTCCTTGTCTACCCATTGACCACAATCAAAATTCCTTGTCTATCCATTGTCCACAAACAACATTACTTGTCTAGCCATTGTCCACAATCAATGTTCCTTGTCTACCCATTGTCCACAGTCAACATTCCTTGTCTATCCATTGTCTACAATCAACATTGCTTGTCAACCCATTGTCTATAATCAACATTCCTTGTCTACCCATTGTCCATAATCAACTTTGCTTGTCTACCCATTGTCCACAATCAATGCTCCTTGTCTACCCATTGTCCACAATCAACATTCCTTGTCTACCCATTATTCGAAATCAACGCTCCATGTCGACCCATTGTCTACACTCAACTTTCCTTTTCTACCCATTGTCCACAATCAACATTCCTTGTCTACCCATTGTCCACAATCAATGCTCCTTGTCTACACGTTGTCCACAATCAACATTCCTTGCCTATCCATTGTCTACAATCAACATTCCTTGTCTACCCATTGTCCACAATCAACATTCCTTGTCTACCCATTGTCCACAATCAACATTCTTTGTCCACCCATTGTCCACAATCAACATTTCTTTCCAGCCATAGTCCACAATCAATGTTCTTTGTCTACCCATTGTACTCAATCAATGCTCCTTGTCTACCCATTGTCCACAATCAACATTACTTGTCTACCCATTGTCCACAATCAATGCTCCTGGTCTACCCATGGTCGACAATCAACATTCCTCGTCTACCCAATGTCCACAATCAATGCTCCTTGACGACACATTGTCCACAATCAATGCTCCTTGTCTACCCATTGTCCACAATGAATGCTCCTTGTCTACCCATTGTCCGCAATCAACATTCCTTGGCTACCCATTGTCCACAATGAATGCTCCTTGTCTATCCATTGTCTACAATCAACATTCCTTGTTTACCCATTGTCCACAATCAACATTCCTTGTCCACCTATTGTCCCCAATTAATGCTCCTTGTCCACCCGTTATCTACAATCAACATTCCCTGTCTAACCATTGTCCACAATCAACATTCCTTGTCTATCAATTGTCCACAATCAACATTGTTTGTCTACCCATTGTCTACAATCAACATTTCTTGCGTATTCATTGTCGACAATCAATGTTCCTTGTCCATTCATTGCCCACAATCAACATTACTTGTCTATCCATTGTCCACAATCAACATTCCTTGTCTATTCATTGTTCACAATCAATGTTCCTTGTCTATCCATTTTCTACAATCAATGTTCCTTGTCTACCCATGGACCACAATCAACATTCCTTGTCAACCCATTGTCCACAATCAACATTCTTTGTCTACCCATTGTCCCCAATTAATGAGCCTTGTCGACCCTTTATCTACAATCAACATTCCCTGTCGACCCATTGTCCACAATAAATGTTCCTTGTCTAACCATTGTCCACAATCAATGTTCCTTGTCTATCCATTGCCTATAATCAACATTCCTCGACTACCCATTGTCCACAATCAAGATTCCTTGTCGATCCATTTTCTACAATCATCATTCATTTTCTACCCATTGTCCACAATCAACATTCCTTGCCGATCCATTGTCTACAATCAACATTCCTTGTCTACCCAATTTCCACAATCAACATTCCTTGTCTACCCATTGTCCACAATCAACATTCTTTGTCCACCCATTGTCCACAATCAACATTTCTTGCCAGCCATAGTCCACAATCAATGTTCTTTGTCTACCCATTGTACTCAATCAATGCTCCTTGTCTACCCATTGTCCACAATCAACATTGCTTGTATACCCATTGTCTACAAACAACATTCCTTGTCTATCCATTGTCCATAATCAACATTCCTTGTCTATTCATTGTCCACAATCAATGTTCCTTGTCTATCCATTTTCTACAATCAATGTTCCTTGTCTACCCATTGACCACAATCAAAATTCCTTGTCTATCCATTGTCCACAAACAACATTACTTGTCTAGCCATTGTCCACAATCAATGTTCCTTGTCTACCCATTGTCCACAATCAACATTCCTTGTCTACCCATTGTCTATAATCAACATTCCTTGTCTACCCATTGTCCATAATCAACTTTGCTTGTCTACCCATTGTCAACAATCAATGCTCCTTGTCTACCCATTGTCCACAATCAACATTCCTTGTCTACCCATTATTCGAAATCAACGCTCCATGTCGACCCAATGTCTACACTCAACTTTCCTTTTCTACCCATTGTCCACAATCAACATTCCTTGTCTACCCATTGTCCACAATCAATGCTCCTTGTCTACACGTTGTCCACAATCAACATTCCTTGCCTATCCATTGTCCACAATCAACATTCCTTGTCTACCCATTGTCCACCATCAACATTCCTTGTCGACACATTGTCCACAATCATCATTCCTTGTCTATCCATTGTCCACAATCAATGTGCCTTGTCTATCCATTGCCTATAACCAATGTTACTTGTCTATCCATTGTCTACAATCAACATTCCTTGTCTATTCATTGTCCACAATTAATGTTCCTTGGCTATCCATTGTCTACCATCAACATTCCTTGTCTATCCATTGCCCACAATCAATGTTCCTTGTCGACCCATTGTCCACATTCTTTGTCTTCCCATTGTCCGCAATCAACATTTCCTGCCTATAAATTGTCGCCAATCAATGTTCCTTGTCCATTCATTGCCCACAATCAACATTCCTTGTCTATCCATTGTCCACAATCAACATTCCATGTCTATTCATTGTCCACAATCAATGTTCCTTGTCTATCCATTTTCTACAATCAATGTTCCTTGTCTACCCATTGACCACAATCAACATTCCTTGTCTATCCATTGTCTACAATTAACATGCCTTGTCTACCCATTGTCTATCATCAACATTCCTTGTCTACCCATTGTCCATAATCAACGTTCCTTGTCTACCCATTGGCCACAATCAAAGTTCCTTATCTACCCATTTTCCACAATCAATGTTCCTTGTCGACCCTTTCTCCAAAATCAATGCTCCTTGTCTACCCATTGTCCACAATTAACATTCCTTGACTACCCATTGTCCACAATCAAAGCTACTTGTCCAGGCATTGTCCACAATCAACATTCCTTGTCTATCCATTGTCCACAGTCAATGCTCCTTGTCTACCCATTGTCCACAATCAATGTTCCTTGTCTACACATTGTCCACAATCAATGCTCTTTGTCTACCCATTGTCCACAATCAACATTACTTGTCTACCCATTGTCCACAATCAATGCTCCTGGTCTACCCATGGTCGACAATCAACATTCCTCATCTACCCAATGTCCACAATCAATGCTCCTTGACGACACATTGTCCACAATCAATGCTCCTTGTCTACCCATTGTCCGCAATCAATATTCCTTGGCTACCCATTGTCCACAATCAATGCTCCTTGTCTACCCATTGTCTACAATCAATGCTCCTTGTATACCCATTGTCCACAATCAACATTCCTTGTCCACCCATTGTCCACAATTAATGCTCCTTGTCTATCCATTGTCTACAATCAACATTCCTTGTTTATCCATTGTCCACAATCAACATTCCTTGTCTATCCATTGTCCACA
Organism: Pristiophorus japonicus; assembly: GCF_044704955.1. Lineage (NCBI taxonomy): Eukaryota > Metazoa > Chordata > Chondrichthyes > Pristiophoridae > Pristiophorus > Pristiophorus japonicus. The sequence goes on from NC_091981.1 coordinate 204,234,433, forward strand.
ATCAACATTCCTTGTCTATCCATTGTCCACAATCAACATTCCTTGTCTATCCATTGTCTACAATTAACATGCCTTGTCTACCCATTGTCTATCATCAACATTCCTTGTCTACCCATTGTCCATAATCAACGTTCCTTGTCTACCCATTGGCCACAATCAAAGTTCCTTATCTACCCATTTCCCACAATCAATGTTCCTTGTCGACCCTTTCTCCAAAATCAATGCTCCTTGTCTACCCATGGTCCACAATCAACATTCCTTGTCTATCCATTGTCCACAATCAATGCTCCTTGTCTACCCATTGTCCACAATCAATGTTCATTGTCTACACATTGTCCACAATCAACATTCCTTGTCTATCCATTGTCCACAATCAACATTCCTTGTCTATCCATTTTCCACAATCAACATTCCTTGTCTATCCATTGTCTACAATTAACATGCCTTGTCTACCCATTGTCTATCATCAACATTCCTTGTCTACCCATTGTCCATAATCAACGTTCCTTGTCTACCCATTGGCCACAATCAAAGTTCCTTATCGACCCATTTCCCACAATCAATGTTCCTTGTCGACCCTTTCTCCAAAATCAATGCTCCTTGTCTACCCATTGTCCACAATCAACATTCCTTGTCTATCCATTGTCCACAATCAATGCTCCTTGTCTACCCATTGTCCACAATCAATGCTCCTTGTCTACCCATTGTCCACAATGAATGCTCCTTGTCTATCCATTGTCCGCAATCAACATTCCTTGGCTACCCATTGTCCACAATCAATGCTCCTTGTCTACCCATTGTCCACAATCAATGCTCCTTGTATACCCATTGTCCACAATCAACATTCCTTGTCCACCCATTGTCCACAATTAATGCTCCTTGTCTATCCATTGTCTACAATCAACATTCCTTGTTTACCCATTGTCCACAATCAACATTCCTTGTCTATCCATTGTCCACAATCAACATTCCTTGTCTATCCATTGTCCACAATCAACATTCCTTGTCTATCCATTGTCTACAATTAACATGCCTTGTCTACCCATTGTCTATCATCAACATTCCTTGTCTACCCATTGTCCATAATCAACGTTCCTTGTCTACCCATTGGCCACAATCAAAGTTCCTTATCTACCCATTTCCCACAATCAAAGTTCCTTGTCGACCCTTTCTCCAAAATCAATGCTCCTTGTCTACCCATTGTCCACAATCAACATTCCTTGTCTATCCATTGTCCACAATCAAAGCTACTTGTCTACCCATTGTCCACAATCAATGTTCATTGTCTACACATTGTCCACAATCAATGCTCCTTGTCTACCCATTGTCCACAATCAACATTACTTGTCTACCCATTGTCCACAATCAATGCTCCTTGTATACCCATTGTCCACAATCAACATTCCTTGTCCACCCATTGTCCACAATTAATGCTCCTTGTCTATCCATTGTCTACAATCAACATTCCTTGTTTACCCATTGTCCACAATCAACATTCCTTGTCCACCTATTGTCCCCAATTAATGCTCCTTTTCTACCCATTATCTACAATCAACATTCCCTGTCTACCCATTGTCCACAATCAACATTCCTTGTCTATCAATTGTCCACAATCAACATTCTTTATCTACCCATTGTCTACAATCAACATTTCTTGCCTATTCATTGTCGACAATCAATGTTCCTTGTCCATTCATTGCCCACAATCAACATTACTTGTCTATCCATTGTCCACAATCAACATTCCTTGTCTATTCATTGTTCACAATCAATGATCCTTGTCTATCCATTTTCTACAATCAATGTTCCTTGTCTACCCATGGACCACAATCAACATTCCTTGTCAACCCATTCTCCACAATCAACATTCCTTGTCAACCCATTGTCCCCAATTAATGCTTCTTGACGACCCATTATCTACAATCAACATTCCCAGTCTACCCATTGTCCACAATCAATGTTCCTTGTCTAACCATTGTCCACAATCAGTGTTCCTTGTCTATCCATTGCCTATAATCAACATTCCTCGACTACCCATTGTCCACAATCAAGATTCCTTGTCGATCCATTTTCTACAATCATCATTCATTTTCTACCCATTGTCCACAATCAACATTCCTTGCCTATCCATTGTCCACAATCAACATTCCTTGTCCACCCATTGTCCACGATCAACATTTCTTGCCTGCCATAGTCCACAATCAATGTTGTTTGTCTACCCATTGTACTCAATCAATGCTCCTTGTCGACCCATTGTCCACAATCAACATTCCTTGTTCACCCATTGCTCATGATTAATGCTCCTTGTCTACCAATTGTCTTCAATCAACATCCTTGTCTACCCATTGTCCACAATCAACATTCCTTGTCTACCCATTGTCCACAATCAATGCTCCTTGTCTACACGTTGTCCACAATCAACATTCCTTGCCTTTCCATTGTCCACAATCAACATTCCTTGTCTACCCATTGTCCACAATCAACATTCCTTGTCGACACATTGTCCACAATCATCATTCTTTGTCTATCCATTGTCCACAATCAATGTGCCTTGTCTATCCATTGTCTATAACCAATGTTCCTTGTCTATCCATTGTCTACAATCAACATTCCTTGTCTATTCATTGTCCACAATTAATGTTCCTTGGCTATCCATTGTCTACAATCAACATTCCTTGTCTATCCATTGCCCACAATCAATGTTCCTTGTCTACCCATTGTCCACAATCAACATTCTTTGTCTTCCCATTGTCCGCAATCAACATTTCCGGCCTATTCATTGTCGCCAATCAATGTTCCTTGTCCATTCATTGCCCACAATCAACATTTCTTGTCTATCCATTGTCCACAATCAACATTCCTTGTCTATTCATTGTCCACAATCAATGTTCCTTGTCTATCCATTTTCTACAATCAATGTTCCTTGTCTACCCATTGACCACAATCAACATTCCTTGTCTATCCATTGTCCACAATCAACATTCCTTGTCTATCCATTGTCTACAATTAACATTCCTTGTCTACCCATTGTCTATCATCAACATTCCTTGTCTACCCATTGTCCATAATCAAAGTTCCTTGTCTACCCATTGGCCACAATTAAAGTTCCTTATCTCCCCATTTTCCACAATCAATGTTCCTTGTCGACCCTTTCTCCAAAATCAATGCTCCTTGTCTACCCATTGTCCACAATTAACATTCCTTGACTAGCCACTGTCCACAATCAAAGCTACTTGTCCAGGCATTGTCCACAATCAACATTCCTTGTCTATCCATTGTCCACAGTCAATGCTCCTTGTCTACCCATTGTCCACAATCAATGCTCTTTGTCTACCCATTGTCCACAATCAACATTACTTGTCTACCCATTGTCCACAATCAATGCTCCTGGTCTACCCATGGTCGACAATCAACATTCCTCATCTACCCAATGTCCACAATCAATGCTCCTTGACGACACATTGTCCACAATCAATGCTCCTTGTCTACCCATTGTCCACAATGAATGCTCCTTGTCTACCCATTGTCCACAATCAACATTCCTTGTCTATCCATTGTCCACAATCAAAGCTACTTGTCTACCCATTGTCCACAATCAATGTTCATTGTCTACACATTGTCCACAATCAATGCTCCTTGTCTACCCATTGTCCACAATCAACATTACTTGTCTACCCATTGTCCACAATCAATGCTCCTGGTCTACCCATGGTCGACAATCAACATTCCTCATCTACCCAATGTCCACAATCAATGCTCCTTGACGACACATTGTCCACAATGAATGCTCCTTGTCGACCCATTGTCCACAATGAATGCTCCTTGTCTACCCATTGTCCGCAATCAACATTCCTTGGCTACCCATTGTCCACAATCAATGCTCCTTGTCTACCCATTGTCCACAATCAATGCTCCTTGTATACCCATTGTCCACAATCAACATTCCTTGACTACCCATTGTCCACAATCAAAGCGACTTGTCCAGGCATTGTCCACAATCAACATTCCTTGTCTATCCATTGTCCACAGTCAATGCTCCTTGTCTACCCATTGTCCACAATCAATGTTCCTTGTCTACACATTGTCCACAATCAATGCTCTTTGTCTACCCATTGTCCACAATCAACATTACTTGTCTACCATTGTCCACAATCAATGCTCCTGGTCTACCCATGGTTGACAATCAACATTCCTCATCTACCCAATGTCCACAATCAATGCTCCTTGACGACACATTGTCCACAATCAATGCTCCTTGTCTACCCATTGTCCACAATGAATGCTCCTTGTCTACCCATTGTCCGCAATCAACATTCCTTGGCTACCCATTGTCCACAATCAATGCTCCTTGTCTACCCATTGTCCACAATCAATGCTCCTTGTATACCCATTGTCCACAATCAACATTCGTTGTCCACCCATTGTCCACAATTAATGCTCCTTGTCTATCCATTGTCTACAATCAACATTCCTTGTTTACCCATTGTCCACAATCAACATTCCTTGTCTATCCATTGTCCACAATCAACATTCCTTGTCTATCCATTGTCCACAATCAACATTCCTTGTCTATCCATTGTCTACAATTAACATGCCTTGTCTACCCATTGTCTATCATCATCATTCCTTGTCTACCCATTGTCCATAATCAACGTTCCTTGTCTACCCATTGGCCACAATCAAAGTTCCTTATCTACCCATTTCCCACAATCAATGTTCCTTGTCGACCCTTTCTCCAATATCAATGCTCCTTGTCTACCCATTGTCCACAATCAACATTCCTTGTCTATCCATTGTCCACAATCAATGCTCCTTATCTACCCATTGTCCACAATCAATGTTCATTGTCTACACATTGTCCACAATCAATGCTCCTTGTCTACCCATTGTCTACAATCAACATTACTTGTCTACCCATTGTCCACAATCAATGCTCCTGGTCTACCCATGGTCGACAATCAACATTCCTCATCTACCCAATGTCCACAATCAATGCTCCTTGACGACACATTGTCCACAATGAATGCTCCTTGTCTACCCATTGTCCACAATGAATGCTCCTTGTCTAGCCATAGTCCGCAATCAACATTCCTTGGCTACCCATTGTCCACAATCAATGCTCCTTGTCTACCCATTGTCCACAATCAATGCTCCTTGTATACCCATTGTCCACAATCAACATTCCTTGTCCACCCATTGTCCACAATTAATGCTCCTTGTCTATCCATTGTCTACAATCAACATTCATTGTTTACCCATTGTCCACAATCAACATTCCTTGTCCACCTATTGTCCCCAATTAATGCTCCTTTTCTACCCATTATCTACAATCAACATTCCCTGTCTACCCATTGTCCACAATCAACATTCCTTGTCTATCAATTGTCCACAATCAACATTCTTTATCTACCCATTGTCTACAATCAACATTTCTTGCCTATTCATTGTCGACAATCAATGTTCCTTGTCTATCCATTTTCTACAATCAATGTTCCTTGTCTACCCATGGACCACAATCAACATTCCTTGTCTATCCATTGTCCACAATCAACATTCCTTGTCAACCCATTGTCCACAATCAACATTCCTTGTCAACCCATTGTCCCCAATTAATGCTCCTTGTCGACCCATTATCTACAATCAACATTCCCTGTCTACCCATTGTCCACAATAAATGTTCCTTGTCTAACCATTGTCCACAATCAATGTTCCTTGTCGATCCATTGCCTATAATCAACATTCCTCGACTACCCATTGTCCACAATCAAGATTCCTTGTCGATCCATTTTCTACAATCATCATTCATTTTCTACCCATTGTCCACAATCAACATTCCTTGCCTATCCATTGTCCACAATCAACATTCCTTGTCCACCCATTGTCCACAATCAACATTTCTTGCCTGCCATAGTCCACAATCAATGTTGTTTGTCTACCCATTGTACTCAATCAATGCTCATTGTCGACCCATTGTCCACAATCAACATTCCTTGTTCACCCATTGCTCACGATTAATGCTCCTTGTCTACCAATTGTCTTCAATCAACATCCTTGTCTACCCATTGTCCACAATCAACATTCCTTGTCTACCCATTGTCCACAATCAACATTCCTTGTCGACACATTGTCCACAATCATCATTCTTTGTCTATCCATTGTCCACAATCAACATTCCTTGTCAACCCATTGTCCACAATCAACATTCCTTGTCAACCCATTGTCCCCAATTAATGCTCCTTGTCGACCCATTATCTACAATCAACATTCCCTGTCTACCCATTGTCCACAATCAACATTCCTTGTCGACACATTGTCCACAATCATCATTCTTTGTCTATCCATTGTCCACAATCAATGTGCCTTGTCTATCCATTGTCTATAACCAATGTTCCTTGTCCATCCATTGTCTACAATCAAGATTCCTTGTCTATTCATTGTCCACAATTAATGTTCCTTGGCTATCCATTGTCGACAATCAACATTCCTTGTCTACCCTCTGTCTACAATCAACATTCCTTGTCTACCAATTGTCAACAATCAATGTTCCTTGTCTTCCCATTGTCCACAATCAAAGCTCCTTGTCTACCCACTGTCCACAATCAACCATCCTTGTCTACCCATTGTCTACAATCAACATTCCTTGTCAATCCATTGTCCACAATGAATGCTCCTTGTCTACCCATTGTCCACAATCAATGTTCCTTGTCTACCCATTGTCCACAATCAATGCCCCTTGTCTACCCATTGTCCACAATCAATGCTCCTTGTCTACCCAATGTCCACAATAAATGCTCCTTGTCTATCATTGTCCTCAATCAAAATTCCTTCGCTACCCATTGTCCGCAATCAATGCTCCTTGTCGATCCGTTGTCCACAATCAATGCTTCTTGTGTACCCATTGTCCACAATCAACATTCCTTGTCTACCCATTGTCCACAATCAATGCTCCTTGTCAACCCATTTTCCACAATTAACATTCCTTGTCTACCCAATGTCCACAATCAACATTCCTTGTCTATCAATTGTCCACAATCAACATTCCCTGTCTACCCATTGTCTAAAATCAACATTCCTTGCGACTCATTGTCCACAATCAATGTTCCTTGTCTATCCTTTGTACTCAATCAATGCTCCTTTACTACCCATTGTCCACAATCAATGCTTCTTGTCTACCCATTGTCCACAATCAACATTCCTTGGCCACCCATTGTCTACATTCAACATTCCTTGTCTACCCATTGTCCACAATCAACATTCCTTGTCCACCCGTTGTCCCCAATTAATGCTCCTTGTCTACCCATTATCTACAATCAACATTCCCTGTCTACCCATTGTCCACAATAAATGTTCCTTGTCTACCCCTTGTCCGATATCAATGTTCATTGTCTATCCATTGCCTATAATCAACATTCCTCGTCTACCCATTGTCCACAATCAAGATTCCTTGTCTATCCATTTTCTACAATCATCATTCATTTTCTACCCATTGTCCACAATCAACATTCCTTGCCGACTCATTGTCCACAATCAATGTTCCTTGTCTATCCTTTGTACTCAATCAATGCTCCTTGTCTACCCATTGTCCGCAATCAATGCTTCTTGTCTACCCATTGTCCATAATCAACATTCCTTGGCCACCCATTGTCCACGATCAATGCTCCTTGTCTACCCATTGTCTACATACAACATTCCTTGTCTACCCATTGTCCACAATCAACATTCCTTGTTCACCCATTGTCCACAATCAACATTCCTTGTCTACCCATTGTCCACAATCAATGCTCCTTGTCTAACCATTGTCCACAATCAACATTCCTTGTCTCCCCATTTTCCACAATCAATGTTCCTTGTCTACCCATTGTCCACAATCAATGTGCCTTATCTACCCATTGTCCACAATCTACATTCCTTGCCTACCCATGGTCCACAATCAAAGCTCCTTGTCTACACATTGTCCACAATCAACCATCCTTGTCTACCCATTTTCTACCATCAACATTCCTTGTCTATCCATTGTCCACAATCAATGCTCCTTGTCTACCCATTGTCCACAATCAATGTTCCTTGTCTACCCATTGTCCACAATCAATGTGCCTTGTCTACCATTGTCCACAATCTACATTCCTTGTCTACCAATTGTCTACAATCAACATTCCTTGACTACCCATTGTCCACAATCAATGTTCCTTGTCTACCCATTGTACACAATCAATGCTCCTTGTCTACCCATTGTCCACAATCAATGCTCCTAGTCTTCCCATTGTCCACAATCAACATTCCTCGTCTACACATTGTCCACAATCAACATTCCTTGTCTATCCATTGTCTACAATCAACATTCCTTCTCGACCCATTGTCCACAATCAACATTCCTTGTCTATCCATTGTCTACAATCAACATTCCTTGTCTACCCATTGTCCACAATCAACATTCCTTGCCTATCCATTGTCTACAATCAACATTCCTTGTCTATCCAATGTCCACAATCAACATTCCTTGTCCACCCATTGTCCACAATCAACATTCCTTGTCCACCCATTGTCCACGATCAATACTCCTTGTCGACCCATTGTCTACATTCAACATTCCTTGTCTAACCATTGTCCACAATCAACATTCCTTCTCCACCCATTGTCCACAATCAACATTCCTTGTCTACCCATTGTCCACAATCAATGCTCCTTGTCTAACCATTGTCCACAATCAACATTTCTTGCCTACCTATTTTCCATAATCAACATTCCTTGTCTGCCCATTGTCCACAATCAACATTCCTTGTCCACCCGTTGTCCCCAATTAATGCTCCTTGTCTACCCATTATCTGCAATCAACATTCCCTGTCTACCCATTGTCCACAATCAAGATTCCTTGTCTATCCATTTTCTACAATCATCATTAATTTTCTACCCATTGTCCACAATCAACATTCCTTGCCGATTCCATTGTCTACAATCAACATTCCTTGTCTGCCCATTGTCCACAATAAAAATTCCTTATCTACCCATTGTCCACAATCAACATTCTTTGTCCACCTATTGTCCACAAACAACATTCCTTGTCTTCCCATTGTCTACAATCAACAGTCCTTGTCTACCCATTGTCCACAATCAATGCTCCTTGTCTACCCATTGTCCACAATTACCATTCCTTGTCTACCGATTGTCGAAAATCAATGCTCCTTGTCCATCCTCTGTCCACAATCAATGTTCCTTGGCTACCCATTGTCCACAATCAACATTCCTTGTCTACCCATTGTCCACAATCAATGCTCCTTGTCAACCCATTGGCCACAATCAACATTCCTTGTCTATGCATTGTCCACAATCAATATTTCTTGTCGACCCATTGTTCACAATCAACATTCCTTGTCTACCCATTGTCTACAATCAACAATCCTTGTCTATCCATTGTCCACAATCAATGTTCCTTTTCTACCGATTGTCCACAATCAATGTTCCTTGTCTACCCATTGTCCACAATCAATGCTCCTTGTCTACCCATTGTGATCAATCAACATTCCTTGTCTACCCATTGTCCTCAACCAACATTCCGTGTCTACCCTTTGTCCACAATCAACATTCTTTGCCTACCCATTGTCTGCAGTCAACATTCCTTGTCTACCCATTGTCCTCAATCAACATTCCTTGTCCACCCATTGTCCACAATCAATGTTCCTTGTCTACCCATTGTCCACAATCAATGCTCCTTGTCTACCCGTTGTCCACAATCAACATTCCTTGTCTACCCATTGTCCACAATCAATGCTCCTTGTCGACCCATTGGCCACAATCAACATTCCTTGTCTACCCATTGTCCACAATCAATGCTCCTTGTCGACCCATTGGCCACAATCAACATTCCTTGTCTATCCATTGTCCACAACCAATATTTCTTGTCGACCCATTGTTCACAATCAACATTCCTTGTCTACCCATTGTCCACAATCTACATTCCATGTCTACCCATTGTGCTCAATCAACATTCCTTTTCCGCCCATTGTCTACAATCAATGCTCCTTGTCTACCCATTGTCCACAATCCGTGTTCGTTGTCTACCCATTGTCCACAATCAATGCTCCTTGTCTACCCATTGTCCACAATCAACATTCCTTGTCTACCCATTGTCTACAATCAACATTCCTTGTCTATCCATTGTCCACAATCAATGTTCCTTGGCTACCCATTGTCCACAATCAATGCTCCTTGTCTACCCATTGTCCACAATCAATGCTCCCTGTCCACCCTTTGTCCACAATCAACATTCCTTGTCTATCCATTGTCCACGATCAATGCTCCTTGTCTACCCACTGGCCACAATCAACATTCCTTGTCTACCCATTGTCCACGATCAATGCTCCTTGTCTACCCACTGGCCACAATCAATATTCCTTGTCGACCCATTGTTCACAATCAACATTCCTTGTCTACCCATTGCCCACAATCAATGCTCCTTGTCTACCCATTGTCCACAATCAAAGCTCCTTGTCCACCCATTGCCCACAATTAACATTCCTTGTCTACCCATTGTCCACAATCAATGCTCCTTGTCTACCCATTGTCCACAATCAACATTCCTTGTCTATCCATTGTCTACAATCAACATACCTTGTCCACCCATTGTCCACAATCAACGTTCCGTGTCTATCCATTGTCTACAATCAACATTCCTTATCTAACCATTGTCCGCAATCAATATTCCTTGTCTATCCATTGTCTACAATCAACATTCCTTCTCTACCCATTGTGCACAATCAACATTCATTGTGCACCCTTTGTCCACAATCAATGCGCCTTGTCTATCCATTGTCCACAATCAACATTCCTTGTCTACCCGTTGTCCACAATCAACATTCCTTGTCTACCCATTGTCCACAATCAATGCTCCTTGTCGACCCATTGGCCACAATCAACATTCCTAGTCCATCCATTGTCCACAATCAATGCTCCTTGTCTATCCTTTGCTACAATCGACATTCCTTGTTTACCTATTGTCCACAATCAACATTCCTTTTTACCCATTGTCCACAATCAACATTCCTTGTCTGCCCTTTGTCCACAATCAACATTCCTTGTCTACCTATTGTCCACAATCAACATTCCTTGTCCACCCATTGTCCACAATCAATGCGCCTTGTCTATCCATTGTCCACAATCATCATTCCTTGTCTACCCATTCTCCACAATCAATGCTCCTTGTCTACCCATTGTCCACAATCAATGTTCCTTGTCTACTCATTGTCCACAATCAATGCTTCTTGTCTACCCATTGCCCACAATCAACATTCCTTGTCTACCCATTGTCTACAATCAATGCTCCTTGTCGACCCATTGGCCACAATCAACATTCCTTGTCAACCCATTGTCCACAATCAACATTCCTTGTCAACCCATTGTCCCCAATTAATGCTCCTTGTCGACCCATTATCTACAATCAACATTCCCTGTCTACCCATTGTCCACAATAAATGTTCCTTGTCTAACCATTGTCCACAATCAATGTTCCTTGTCGATCCATTGCCTATAATCAACATTCCTCGACTACCCATTGTCCACAATCAAGATTCCTTGTCGATCCATTTTCTACAATCATCATTCATTTTCTACCCATTGTCCACAATCAACATTCCTTGCCTATCCATTGTCCACAATCAACATTCCTTGTCCACCCATTGTCCACAATCAACATTTCTTGCCTGCCATAGTCCACAATCAATGTTGTTTGTCTACCCATTGTACTCAATCAATGCTCATTGTCGACCCATTGTCCACAATCAACATTCCTTGTTCACCCATTGCTCACGATTAATGCTCCTTGTCTACCAATTGTCTTCAATCAACATCCTTGTCTACCCATTGTCCACAATCAACATTCCTTGTCTACCCATTGTCCACAATCAATGCTCCTTGTCTACACGTTGTCCACAATCATCATTCCTTGCCTATCCATTGTCCACAATCAACATTCCTTGTCTACCCATTGTCCACAATCAACATTCCTTGTCGACACATTGTCCACAATCATCATTCTTTGTCTATCCATTGTCCACAATCAATGTGCCTTGTCTATCCATTGTCTATAACCAATGTTCCTTGTCTATCCATTGTCTACAATCAAGATTCCTTGTCTATTCATTGTCCACAATTAATGTTCCTTGGCTATCCATTGTCTACAATCAACATTCCTTGTCTATCCATTTCCCACAATCAATGTTCCTTGTCTACCCATTGTCCACAATCAACATTCTTTGTCTTCCCATTGTCCGCAATCAACATTTCCGGGCTATTCATTGTCGCCATTCAATGTTCCTTGTCCATTCATTGCCCACAATCAACAGTTCTTGTCTATCCATTGTCCACAATCAACATTCCTTGTCTATTCATTGTCCACAATCAATGTTCCTTGTCTATCCATTTTCTACAATCAATGTTCCTTGTCTACCCATTGACCACAATCAACATTCCTTGTCTATCCATTGTCCACAATCAACATTCCTTGTCTATCCATTGTCTACAATTAACATTCCTTGTCTACCCATTGTCTATCATCAACATTCCTTGTCTACCCATTGTCCATAATCAAAGTTCCTTGTCTACCCATTGGCCACAATTAAAGTTCCTTATCTCCCCATTTTCCACAATCAATGTTTCTTGTCGACCCTTTCTCCAAAATCAATGCTCCTTGTCTACCCATTGTCCACAATTAACATTCCTTGACTACCCATTGTCCACAATCAAAGCGACTTGTCCAGGCATTGTCCACAATCAACATTCCTTGTCTATCCATTGTCCACAGTCAATGCTCCTTGTCTACCCATTGTCCACAATCAATGTTCCTTGTCTACACATTGTCCACAATCAATGCTCTTTGTCTACCCATTGTCCACAATCAACATTACTTGTCTACCATTGTCCACAATCAATGCTCCTGGTCTACCCATGGTTGACAATCAACATTCCTCATCTACCCAATGTCCACAATCAATGCTCCTTGACGACACATTGTCCACAATCAATGCTCCTTGTCTACCCATTGTCCACAATGAATGCTCCTTGTCTACCCATTGTCCGCAATCAACATTCCTTGGCTACCCATTGTCCACAATCAATGCTCCTTGTCTACCCATTGTCCACAATCAATGCTCCTTGTATACCCATTGTCCACAATCAACATTCCTTGTCCACCCATTGTCCACAATTAATGCTCCTTGTCTATCCATTGTCTACAATAAACATTCCTTGTTTACCCATTGTCCACAATCAACATTCCTTGTCTATCCATTGTCCACAATCAACATTCCTTGTCTATCCATTGTCCACAATCAACATTCCTTGTCTATCCATTGTCTACAATTAACATGCCTTGTCTACCCATTGTCTATCATCATCATTCCTTGTCTACCCATTGTCCATAATCAACGTTCCTTGTCTACCCATTGGCCACAATCAAAGTTCCTTATCTACCCATTTCCCACAATCAATGTTCCTTGTCGACCCTTTCTCCAATATCAATGCTCCTTGTCTACCCATTGTCCACAATCAACATTCCTTGTCTATCCATTGTCCACAATCAATGCTCCTTATCTACCCATTGTCCACAATCAATGTTCATTGTCTACACATTGTCCACAATCAATGCTCCTTGTCTACCCATTGTCTACAATCAACATTACTTGTCTACCCATTGTCCACAATCAATGCTCCTGGTCTACCCATGGTCGACAATCAACATTCCTCATCTACCCAATGTCCACAATCAATGCTCCTTGACGACACATTGTCCACAATCAATGCTCCTTGTCTACCCATTGTCCACAATGAATGCTCCTTGTCTAGCCATAGTCCGCAATCAACATTCCTTGGCTACCCATTGTCCACAATCAATGCTCCTTGTCTACCCATTGTCCACAATCAATGCTCCTTGTATACCCATTGTCCACAATCAACATTCCTTGTCCACCCATTGTCCACAATTAATGCTCCTTGTCTATCCATTGTCTACAATCAACATTCATTGTTTACCCATTGTCCACAATCAACATTCCTTGTCCACCTATTGTCCCCAATTAATGCTCCTTTTCTACCCATTATCTACAATCAACATTCCCTGTCTACCCATTGTCCACAATCAACATTCCTTGTCTATCAATTGTCCACAATCAACATTCTTTATCTACCCATTGTCTACAATCAACATTTCTTGCCTATTCATTGTCGACAATCAATGTTCCTTGTCCATTCATTGCCCACAATCAACATTACTTGTCTATCCATTGTCCACAATCAACATTCCTTGTCTATTCATTGTTCACAATCAATGTTCCTTGTCTATCCATTTTCTACAATCAATGTTCCTTGTCTACCCATGGACCACAATCAACATTCCTTGTCTATCCATTGTCCACAATCAACATTCCTTGTCAACCCATTGTCCACAATCAACATTCCTTGTCAACCCATTGTCCCCAATTAATGCTCCTTGTCGACCCATTATCTACAATCAACATTCCCTGTCTACCCATTGTCCACAATAAATGTTCCTTGTCTAACCATTGTCCACAATCAATGTTCCTTGTCGATCCATTGCCTATAATCAACATTCCTCGACTACCCATTGTCCACAATCAAGATTCCTTGTCGATCCATTTTCTACAATCATCATTCATTTTCTACCCATTGTCCACAATCAACATTCCTTGCCTATCCATTGTCCACAATCAACATTCCTTGTCCACCCATTGCCCACAATCAACATTTCTTGCCTGCCATAGTCCACAATCAATGTTGTTTGTCTACCCATTGTACTCAATCAATGCTCATTGTCGACCCATTGTCCACAATCAACATTCCTTGTTCACCCATTGCTCACGATTAATGCTCCTTGTCTACCAATTGTCTTCAATCAACATCCTTGTCTACCCATTGTCCACAATCAACATTCCTTGTCTACCCATTGTCCACAATCAACATTCCTTGTCGACACATTGTCCACAATCATCATTCTTTGTCTATCCATTGTCCACAATCAACATTCCTTGTCAACCCATTGTCCACAATCAACATTCCTTGTCAACCCATTGTCCCCAATTAATGCTCCTTGTCGACCCATTATCTACAATCAACATTCCCTGTCTACCCATTGTCCACAATCAACATTCCTTGTCGACACATTGTCCACAATCATCATTCTTTGTCTATCCATTGTCCACAATCAATGTGCCTTGTCTATCCATTGTCTATAACCAATGTTCCTTGTCCATCCATTGTCTACAATCAAGATTCCTTGTCTATTCATTGTCCACAATTAATGTTCCTTGGCTATCCATTGTCGACAATCAACATTCCTTGTCTACCCTCTGTCTACAATCAACATTCCTTGTCTACCAATTGTCAACAATCAATGTTCCTTGTCTTCCCATTGTCCACAATCAAAGCTCCTTGTCTACCCACTGTCCACAATCAACCATCCTTGTCTACCCATTGTCTACAATCAACATTCCTTGTCAATCCATTGTCCACAATGAATGCTCCTTGTCTACCCATTGTCCACAATCAATGTTCCTTGTCTACCCATTGTCCACAATCAATGCCCCTTGTCTACCCATTGTCCACAATCAATGCTCCTTGTCTACCCAATGTCCACAATAAATGCTCCTTGTCTATCATTGTCCTCAATCAAAATTCCTTCGCTACCCATTGTCCGCAATCAATGCTCCTTGTCGATCCGTTGTCCACAATCAATGCTTCTTGTGTACCCATTGTCCACAATCAACATTCCTTGTCTACCCATTGTCCACAATCAATGCTCCTTGTCAACCCATTTTCCACAATTAACATTCCTTGTCTACCCAATGTCCACAATCAACATTCCTTGTCTATCAATTGTCCACAATCAACATTCCCTGTCTACCCATTGTCTAAAATCAACATTCCTTGCGACTCATTGTCCACAATCAATGTTCCTTGTCTATCCTTTGTACTCAATCAATGCTCCTTTACTACCCATTGTCCATAATCAATGCTTCTTGTCTACCCATTGTCCACAATCAACATTCCTTGGCCACCCATTGTCTACATTCAACATTCCTTGTCTACCCATTGTCCACAATCAACATTCCTTGTCCACCCGTTGTCCCCAATTAATGCTCCTTGTCTACCCATTATCTACAATCAACATTCCCTGTCTACCCATTGTCCACAATAAATGTTCCTTGTCTACCCCTTGTCCGATATCAATGTTCATTGTCTATCCATTGCCTATAATCAACATTCCTCGTCTACCCATTGTCCACAATCAAGATTCCTTGTCTATCCATTTTCTACAATCATCATTCATTTTCTACCCATTGTCCACAATCAACATTTCTTGCCGACTCATTGTCCACAATCAATGTTCCTTGTCTATCCTTTGTACTCAATCAATGCTCCTTGTCTACCCATTGTCCGCAATCAATGCTTCTTGTCTACCCATTGTCCATAATCAACATTCCTTGGCCACCCATTGTCCACGATCAATGCTCCTTGTCTACCCATTGTCTACATACAACATTCCTTGTCTACCCATTGTCCACAATCAACATTCCTTGTTCACCCATTGTCCACAATCAACATTCCTTGTCTACCCATTGTCCACAATCAATGCTCCTTGTCTAACCATTGTCCACAATCAACATTCCTTGTCTCCCCATTTTCCACAATCAATGTTCCTTGTCTACCCATTGTCCACAATCAATGTGCCTTATCTACCCATTGTCCACAATCTACATTCCTTGCCTACCCATGGTCCACAATCAAAGCTCCTTGTCTACACATTGTCCACAATCAACCATCCTTGTCTACCCATTTTCTACCATCAACATTCCTTGTCTATCCATTGTCCACAATCAATGCTCCTTGTCTACCCATTGTCCACAATCAATGTTCCTTGTCTACCCATTGTCCACAATCAATGTGCCTTGTCTACCATTGTCCACAATCTACATTCCTTGTCTACCAATTGTCTACAATCAACATTCCTTGACTACCCATTGTCCACAATCAATGTTCCTTGTCTACCCATTGTACACAATCAATGCTCCTTGTCTACCCATTGTCCACAATCAATGCTCCTAGTCTTCCCATTGTCCACAATCAACATTCCTCGTCTACACATTGTCCACAATCAACATTCCTTGTCTATCCATTGTCTACAATCAACATTCCTTCTCGACCCATTGTCCACAATCAACATTCCTTGTCTATCCATTGTCTACAATCAACATTCCTTGTCTACCCATTGTCCACAATCAACATTCCTTGCCTATCCATTGTCTACAATCAACATTCCTTGTCTATCCAATGTCCACAATCAACATTCCTTGTCCACCCATTGTCCACAATCAACATTCCTTGTCCACCCATTGTCCACGATCAATGCTCCTTGTCGACCCATTGTCTACATTCAACATTCCTTGTCTAACCATTGTCCACAATCAACATTCCTTCTCCACCCATTGTCCACAATCAACATTCCTTGTCTACCCATTGTCCACAATCAATGCTCCTTGTCTAACCATTGTCCACAATCAACATTTCTTGCCTACCTATTTTCCATAATCAACATTCCTTGTCTGCCCATTGTCCACAATCAACATTCCTTGTCCACCCGTTGTCCCCAATTAATGCTCCTTGTCTACCCATTATCTGCAATCAACATTCCCTGTCTACCCATTGTCCACAATCAAGATTCCTTGTCTATCCATTTTCTACAATCATCATTCATTTTCTACCCATTGTCCACAATCAACATTCCTTGCCGATTCCATTGTCTACAATCAACATTCCTTGTCTGCCCATTGTCCACAATAAAAATTCCTTATCTACCCATTGTCCACAATCAACATTCTTTGTCCACCTATTGTCCACAAACAACATTCCTTGTCTTCCCATTGTCTACAATCAACAGTCCTTGTCTACCCATTGTCCACAATCAATGCTCCTTGTCTACCCATTGTCCACAATTACCATTCCTTGTCTACCGATTGTCGAAAATCAATGCTCCTTGTCCATCCTCTGTCCACAATCAATGTTCCTTGGCTACCCATTGTCCACAATCAACATTCCTTGTCTACCCATTGTCCACAATCAATGCTCCTTGTCAACCCATTGGCCACAATCAACATTCCTTGTCTATGCATTGTCCACAATCAATATTTCTTGTCGACCCATTGTTCACAATCAACATTCCTTGTCTACCCATTGTCTACAATCAACAATCCTTGTCTATCCATTGTCCACAATCAATGTTCCTTTTCTACTGATTGTCCACAATCAATGTTCCTTGTCTACCCATTGTCCACAATCAATGCTCCTTGTCTACCCATTGTGATCAATCAACATTCCTTGTCTACCCATTGTCCTCAACCAACATTCCGTGTCTACCCTTTGTCCACAATCAACATTCTTTGCCTACCCATTGTCTGCAGTCAACATTCCTTGTCTACCCATTGTCCTCAATCAACATTCCTTGTCCACCCATTGTCCACAATCAATGTTCCTTGTCTACCCATTGTCCACAATCAATGCTCCTTGTCTACCCGTTGTCCACAATCAACATTCCTTGTCTACCCATTGTCCACAATCAATGCTCCTTGTCGACCCATTGGCCACAATCAACATTCCTTGTCTACCCATTGTCCACAATCAATGCTCCTTGTCGACCCATTGGCCACAATCAACATTCCTTGTCTATCCATTGTCCACAACCAATATTTCTTGTCGACCCATTGTTCACAATCAACATTCCTTGTCTACCCATTGTCCACAATCTACATTCCATGTCTACCCATTGTGCTCAATCAACATTCCTTTTCCGCCCATTGTCTACAATCAATGCTCCTTGTCTACCCATTGTCCACAATCCGTGTTCGTTGTCTACCCATTGTCCACAATCAATGCTCCTCGTCTACCCATTGTCCACAATCAACATTCCTTGTCTACCCATTGTCTACAATCAACATTCCTTGTCTATCCATTGTCCACAATCAATGTTCCTTGGCTACCCATTGTCCACAATCAATGCTCCTTGTCTACCCATTGTCCACAATCAATGCTCCCTGTCCACCCTTTGTCCACAATCAACATTCCTTGTCTACCCATTGTCCACGATCAATGCTCCTTGTCTACCCACTGGCCACAATCAACATTCCTTGTCTACCCATTGTCCACGATCAATGCTCCTTGTCTACCCACTGGCCACAATCAATATTCCTTGTCGACCCATTGTTCACAATCAACATTCCTTGTCTACCCATTGCCCACAATCAATGCTCCTTGTCTACCCATTGTCCACAATCAAAGCTCCTTGTCCACCCATTGCCCACAATTAACATTCCTTGTCTACCCATTGTCCACAATCAATGCTCCTTGTCTACCCATTGTCCACAATCAACATTCCTTGTCTATCCATTGTCTACAATCAACATACCTTGTCCACCCATTGTCCACAATCAACATTCCGTGTCTATCCATTGTCTACAATCAACATTCCTTATCTAACCATTGTCCGCAATCAATATTCCTTGTCTATCCATTGTCTACAATCAACATTCCTTCTCTACCCATTGTGCACAATCAACATTCATTGTGCACCCTTTGTCCACAATCAATGCGCCTTGTCTATCCATTGTCCACAATCAACATTCCTTGTCTACCCGTTGTCCACAATCAACATTCCTTGTCTACCCATTGTCCACAATCAATGCTCCTTGTCGACCCATTGGCCACAATCAACATTCCTAGTCCATCCATTGTCCACAATCAATGCTCCTTGTCTATCCTTTGCTACAATCGACATTCCTTGTTTACCTATTGTCCACAATCAACATTCCTTTTTACCCATTGTCCACAATCAACATTCCTTGTCTGCCCTTTGTCCACAATCAACATTCCTTGTCTACCTATTGTCCACAATCAACATTCCTTGTCCACCCATTGTCCACAATCAATGCGCCTTGTCTATCCATTGTCCACAATCATCATTCCTTGTCTACCCATTCTCCACAATCAATGCTCCTTGTCTACCCATTGTCCACAATCAATGTTCCTTGTCTACTCATTGTCCACAATCAATGCTTCTTGTCTACCCATTGCCCACAATCAACATTCCTTGTCTACCCATTGTCTACAATCAATGCTCCTTGTCGACCCATTGGCCACAATCAACATTCCTTGTCTATCCATTGTCCACAATCAATATTTCTTGTCGACCCATTGTTCACAATCAATGTTCCTTGTCTATCCATTTTCTACAATCAATGTTCCTTGTCTACCCATGGACCACAATCAACTTTCCTTGTCTATCCATTGTCCACAATCAACATTCCTTGTCAACCCATTGTCCACAATCAACATTCCTTGTCAACCCATTGTCCCCAATTAATGCTCCTTGTCGACCCATTATCTACAATCAACATTCCCTGTCTACCCATTGTCCACAATAAATGTTCCTTGTCTAACCATTGTCCACAATCAATGTTCCTTGTCGATCCATTGCCTATAATCAACATTCCTCGACTACCCATTGTCCACAATCAAGATTCCTTGTCGATCCATTTTCTACAATCATCATTCATTTTCTACCCATTGTCCACAATCAACATTCCTTGCCTATCCATTGTCCACAATCAACATTCCTTGTCCACCCATTGTCCACAATCAACATTTCTTGCCTGCCATAGTCCACAATCAATGTTGTTTGTCTACCCATTGTACTCAATCAATGCTCATTGTCGACCCATTGTCCACAATCAACATTCCTTGTTCACCCATTGCTCACGATTAATGCTCCTTGTCTACCAATTGTCTTCAATCAACATCCTTGTCTACCCATTGTCCACAATCAACATTCCTTGTCTACCCATTGTCCACAATCAATGCTCCTTGTCTACACGTTGTCCACAATCATCATTCCTTGCCTATCCATTGTCCATAATCAACATTCCTTGTCTACCCATTGTCCACAATCAACATTCCTTGTCGACACATTGTCCACAATCATCATTCTTTGTCTATCCATTGTCCACAATCAATGTGCCTTGTCTATCCATTGTCTATAACCAATGTTCCTTGTCTATCCATTGTCTACAATCTAGATTCCTTGTCTATTCATTGTCCACAATTAATGTTCCTTGGCTATCCATTGTCTACAATCAACATTCCTTGTCTATCCATTGCCCACAATCAATGTTCCTTGTCTACCCATTGTCCACAATCAACATTCTTTGTCTTCCCATTGTCCGCAATCAACATTTCCGGGCTATTCATTGTCGCCATTCAATGTTCCTTGTCCATTCATTGCCCACAATCAACAGTTCTTGTCTATCCATTGTCCACAATCAACATTCCTTGTCTATTCATTGTCCACAATCAATGTTCCTTGTCTATCCATTTTCTACAATCAATGTTCCTTGTCTACCCATTGACCACAATCAACATTCCTTGTCTATCCATTGTCCACAATCAACATTCCTTGTCTATCCATTGTCTACAATTAACATTCCTTGTCTACCCATTGTCTATCATCAACATTCCTTGTCTACCCATTGTCCATAATCAAAGTTCCTTGTCTACCCATTGGCCACAATTAAAGTTCCTTATCTCCCCATTTTCCACAATCAATGTTCCTTGTCGACCCTTTCTCCAAAATCAATGCTCCTTGTCTACCCATTGTCCACAATTAACATTCCTTGACTACCCATTGTCCACAATCAAAGCGACTTGTCCAGGCATTGTCCACAATCAACATTCCTTGTCTATCCATTGTCCACAGTCAATGCTCCTTGTCTACCCATTGTCCACAATCAATGTTCCTTGTCTACACATTGTCCACAATCAATGCTCTTTGTCTACCCATTGTCCACAATCAACATTACTTGTCTACCATTGTCCACAATCAATGCTCCTGGTCTACCCATGGTTGACAATCAACATTCCTCATCTACCCAATGTCCACAATCAATGCTCCTTGACGACACATTGTCCACAATCAATGCTCCTTGTCTACCCATTGTCCACAATGAATGCTCCTTGTCTACCCATTGTCCGCAATCAACATTCCTTGGCTACCCATTGTCCACAATCAATGCTCCTTGTCTACCCATTGTCCACAATCAATGCTCCTTGTATACCCATTGTCCACAATCAATATTCCTTGTCCACCCATTGTCCACAATTAATGCTCCTTGTCTATCCATTGTCTACAATAAACATTCCTTGTCTATCCATTGTCCACAATCAACATTCCTTGTCTATCCATTGTCTACAATTAACATGCCTTGTCTACCCATTGTCTATCATCATCATTCCTTGTCTACCCATTGTCCATAATCAACGTTCCTTGTCTACCCATTGGCCACAATCAAAGTTCCTTATCTACCCATTTCCCACAATCAATGTTCCTTGTCGACCCTTTCTCCAATATCAATGCTCCTTGTCTACCCATTGTCCACAATCAACATTCCTTGTCTATCCATTGTCCACAATCAATGCTCCTTATCTACCCATTGTCCACAATCAATGTTCATTGTCTACACATTGTCCACAATCAATGCTCCTTGTCTACCCATTGTCTACAATCAACATTACTTGTCTACCCATTGTCCACAATCAATGCTCCTGGTCTACCCATGGTCGACAATCAACATTCCTCATCTACCCTATGTCCACAATCAATGCTCCTTGACGACACATTGTCCACAATGAATGCTCCTTGTCTACCCATTGTCCACAATGAATGCTCCTTGTCTAGCCATAGTCCGCAATCAACATTCCTTGGCTACCCATTGTCCACAATCAATGCTCCTTGTCTACCCATTGTCCACAATCAATGCTCCTTGTATACCCATTGTCCACAATCAACATTCCTTGTCCACCCATTGTCCACAATTAATGCTCCTTGTCTATCCATTGTCTACAATCAACATTCATTGTTTACCCATTGTCCACAATCAACATTCCTTGTCCACCTATTGTCCCCAATTAATGCTCCTTTTCTACCCATTATCTACAATCAACATTCCCTGTCTACCCATTGTCCACAATCAACATTCCTTGTCTATCAATTGTCCACAATCAACATTCTTTATCTACCCATTGTCTACAATCAACATTTCTTGCCTATTCATTGTCGACAATCAATGTTCCTTGTCCATTCATTGCCCACAATCAACATTCCTTGTCTATCCATTGTCCACAATCAACATTCCTTGTCTATTCATTGTTCACAATCAATGTTCCTTGTCTATCCATTTTCTACAATCAATGTTCCTTGTCTACCCATGGACCACAATCAACATTCCTTGTCTATCCATTGTCCACAATCAACATTCCTTGTCAACCCATTGTCCACAATCAACATTCCTTGTCAACCCATTGTCCCCAATTAATGCTCCTTGTCGACCCATTATCTACAATCAACATTCCCTGTCTACCCATTGTCCACAATAAATGTTCCTTGTCTAACCATTGTCCACAATCAATGTTCCTTGTCGATCCATTGCCTATAATCAACATTCCTCGACTACCCATTGTCCACAATCAAGATTCCTTGTCGATCCATTTTCTACAATCATCATTCATTTTCTACCCATTGTCCACAATCAACATTCCTTGCCTATCCATTGTCCACAATCAACATTCCTTGTCCACCCATTGCCCACAATCAACATTTCTTGCCTGCCATAGTCCACAATCAATGTTGTTTGTCTACCCATTGTACTCAATCAATGCTCATTGTCGACCCATTGTCCACAATCAACATTCCTTGTTCACCCATTGCTCACGATTAATGCTCCTTGTCTACCAATTGTCTTCAATCAACATCCTTGTCTACCCATTGTCCACAATCAACATTCCTTGTCTACCCATTGTCCACAATCAACATTCCTTGTCGACACATTGTCCACAATCATCATTCTTTGTCTATCCATTGTCCACAATCAACATTCCTTGTCAACCCATTGTCCACAATCAACATTCCTTGTCAACCCATTGTCCCCAATTAATGCTCCTTGTCGACCCATTATCTACAATCAACATTCCCTGTCTACCCATTGTCCACAATCAACATTCCTTGTCGACACATTGTCCACAATCATCATTCTTTGTCTATCCATTGTCCACAATCAATGTGCCTTGTCTATCCATTGTCTATAACCAATGTTCCTTGTCCATCCATTGTCTACAATCAAGATTCCTTGTCTATTCATTGTCCACAATTAATGTTCCTTGGCTATCCATTGTCGACAATCAACATTCCTTGTCTACCCTCTGTCTACAATCAACATTCCTTGTCTACCAATTGTCAACAATCAATGTTCCTTGTCTTCCCATTGTCCACAATCAAAGCTCCTTGTCTACCCACTGTCCACAATCAACCATCCTTGTCTACCCATTGTCTACAATCAACATTCCTTGTCAATCCATTGTCCACAATGAATGCTCCTTGTCTACCCATTGTCCACAATCAATGTTCCTTGTCTACCCATTGTCCACAATCAATGCCCCTTGTCTACCCATTGTCCACAATCAATGCTCCTTGTCTACCCAATGTCCACAATAAATGCTCCTTGTCTATCATTGTCCTCAATCAAAATTCCTTCGCTACCCATTGTCCGCAATCAATGCTCCTTGTCGATCCGTTGTCCACAATCAATGCTTCTTGTGTACCCATTGTCCACAATCAACATTCCTTGTCTACCCATTGTCCACAATCAATGCTCCTTGTCAACCCATTTTCCACAATTAACATTCCTTGTCTACCCAATGTCCACAATCAACATTCCTTGTCTATCAATTGTCCACAATCAACATTCCCTGTCTACCCATTGTCTAAAATCAACATTCCTTGCGACTCATTGTCCACAATCAATGTTCCTTGTCTATCCTTTGTACTCAATCAATGCTCCTTTACTACCCATTGTCCACAATCAATGCTTCTTGTCTACCCATTGTCCACAATCAACATTCCTTGGCCACCCATTGTCTACATTCAACATTCCTTGTCTACCCATTGTCCACAATCAACATTCCTTGTCCACCCGTTGTCCCCAATTAATGCTCCTTGTCTACCCATTATCTACAATCAACATTCCCTGTCTACCCATTGTCCACAATAAATGTTCCTTGTCTACCCCTTGTCCGATATCAATGTTCATTGTCTATCCATTGCCTATAATCAACATTCCTCGTCTACCCATTGTCCACAATCAAGATTCCTTGTCTATCCATTTTCTACAATCATCATTCATTTTCTACCCATTGTCCACAATCAACATTTCTTGCCGACTCATTGTCCACAATCAATGTTCCTTGTCTATCCTTTGTACTCAATCAATGCTCCTTGTCTACCCATTGTCCGCAATCAATGCTTCTTGTCTACCCATTGTCCATAATCAACATTCCTTGGCCACCCATTGTCCACGATCAATGCTCCTTGTCTACCCATTGTCTACATACAACATTCCTTGTCTACCCATTGTCCACAATCAACATTCCTTGTTCACCCATTGTCCACAATCAACATTCCTTGTCTACCCATTGTCCACAATCAATGCTCCTTGTCTAACCATTGTCCACAATCAACATTCCTTGCCTCCCCATTTTCCACAATCAATGTTCCTTGTCTACCCATTGTCCACAATCAATGTGCCTTATCTACCCATTGTCCACAATCTACATTCCTTGCCTACCCATGGTCCACAATCAAAGCTCCTTGTCTACACATTGTCCACAATCAACCATCCTTGTCTACCCATTTTCTACCATCAACATTCCTTGTCTATCCATTGTCCACAATCAATGCTCCTTGTCTACCCATTGTCCACAATCAATGTTCCTTGTCTACCCATTGTCCACAATCAATGTGCCTTGTCTACCATTGTCCACAATCTACATTCCTTGTCTACCAATTGTCTACAATCAACATTCCTTGACTACCCATTGTCCACAATCAATGTTCCTTGTCTACCCATTGTACACAATCAATGCTCCTTGTCTACCCATTGTCCACAATCAATGCTCCTAGTCTTCCCATTGTCCACAATCAACATTCCTCGTCTACACATTGTCCACAATCAACATTCCTTGTCTATCCATTGTCTACAATCAACATTCCTTCTCGACCCATTGTCCACAATCAACATTCCTTGTCTATCCATTGTCTACAATCAACATTCCTTGTCTACCCATTGTCCACAATCAACATTCCTTGCCTATCCATTGTCTACAATCAACATTCCTTGTCTATCCAATGTCCACAATCAACATTCCTTGTCCACCCATTGTCCACAATCAACATTCCTTGTCCACCCATTGTCCACGATCAATGCTCCTTGTCGACCCATTGTCTACATTCAACATTCCTTGTCTAACCATTGTCCACAATCAACATTCCTTCTCCACCCATTGTCCACAATCAACATTCCTTGTCTACCCATTGTCCACAATCAATGCTCCTTGTCTAACCATTGTCCACAATCAACATTTCTTGCCTACCTATTTTCCATAATCAACATTCCTTGTCTGCCCATTGTCCACAATCAACATTCCTTGTCCACCCGTTGTCCCCAATTAATGCTCCTTGTCTACCCATTATCTGCAATCAACATTCCCTGTCTACCCATTGTCCACAATCAAGATTCCTTGTCTATCCATTTTCTACAATCATCATTCATTTTCTACCCATTGTCCACAATCAACATTCCTTGCCGATTCCATTGTCTACAATCAACATTCCTTGTCTGCCCATTGTCCACAATAAAAATTCCTTATCTACCCATTGTCCACAATCAACATTCTTTGTCCACCTATTGTCCACAAACAACATTCCTTGTCTTCCCATTGTCTACAATCAACAGTCCTTGTCTACCCATTGTCCACAATCAATGCTCCTTGTCTACCCATTGTCCACAATTACCATTCCTTGTCTACCGATTGTCGAAAATCAATGCTCCTTGTCCATCCTCTGTCCACAATCAATGTTCCTTGGCTACCCATTGTCCACAATCAACATTCCTTGTCTACCCATTGTCCACAATCAATGCTCCTTGTCAACCCATTGGCCACAATCAACATTCCTTGTCTATGCATTGTCCACAATCAATATTTCTTGTCGACCCATTGTTCACAATCAACATTCCTTGTCTACCCATTGTCTACAATCAACAATCCTTGTCTATCCATTGTCCACAATCAATGTTCCTTTTCTACCGATTGTCCACAATCAATGTTCCTTGTCTACCCATTGTCCACAATCAATGCTCCTTGTCTACCCATTGTGATCAATCAACATTCCTTGTCTACCCATTGTCCACAACCAACATTCCGTGTCTACCCTTTGTCCACAATCAACATTCTTTGCCTACCCATTGTCTGCAGTCAACATTCCTTGTCTACCCATTGTCCTCAATCAACATTCCTTGTCCACCCATTGTCCACAATCAATGTTCCTTGTCTACCCATTGTCCACAATCAATGCTCCTTGTCTACCCGTTGTCCACAATCAACATTCCTTGTCTACCCATTGTCCACAATCAAAGCTCCTTGTCGACCCATTGGCCACAATCAACATTCCTTGTCTACCCATTGTCCACAATCAATGCTCCTTGTCGACCCATTGGCCACAATCAACATTCCTTGTCTATCCATTGTCCACAACCAATATTTCTTGTCGACCCATTGTTCACAATCAACATTCCTTGTCTACCCATTGTCCACAATCTACATTCCATGTCTACCCATTGTGCTCAATCAACATTCCTTTTCCGCCCATTGTCTACAATCAATGCTCCTTGTCTACCCATTGTCCACAATCCGTGTTCGTTGTCTACCCATTGTCCACAATCAATGCTTCTTGTCTACCCATTGTCCACAATCAACATTCCTTGTCTACCCATTGTCTACAATCAACATTCCTTGTCTATCCATTGTCCACAATCAATGTTCCTTGGCTACCCATTGTCCACAATCAATGCTCCTTGTCTACCCATTGTCCACAATCAATGCTCCCTGTCCACCCTTTGTCCACAATCAACATTCCTTGTCTACCCATTGTCCACGATCAATGCTCCTTGTCTACCCACTGGCCACAATCAACATTCCTTGTCTACCCATTGTCCACGATCAATGCTCCTTGTCTACCCACTGGCCACAATCAATATTCCTTGTCGACCCATTGTTCACAATCAACATTCCTTGTCCACCCATTGTCCACAATCAACGTTCCGTGTCTATCCATTGTCTACAATCAACATTCCTTATCTAACCATTGTCCGCAATCAATATTCCTTGTCTATCCATTGTCTACAATCAACATTCCTTCTCTACCCATTGTGCACAATCAACATTCATTGTGCACCCTTTGTCCACAATCAATGCGCCTTGTCTATCCATTGTCCACAATCAACATTCCTTGTCTACCCGTTGTCCACAATCAACATTCCTTGTCTACCCATTGTCCACAATCAATGCTCCTTGTCGACCCATTGGCCACAATCAACATTCCTAGTCCATCCATTGTCCACAATCAATGCTCCTTGTCTATCCTTTGCTACAATCGACATTCCTTGTTTACCTATTGTCCACAATCAACATTCCTTTTTACCCATTGTCCACAATCAACATTCCTTGTCTGCCCTTTGTCCACAATCAACATTCCTTGTCTACCTATTGTCCACAATCAACATTCCTTGTCCACCCATTGTCCACAATCAATGCGCCTTGTCTATCCATTGTCCACAATCATCATTCCTTGTCTACCCATTCTCCACAATCAATGCTCCTTGTCTACCCATTGTCCACAATCAATGTTCCTTGTCTACTCATTGTCCACAATCAATGCTTCTTGTCTACCCATTGCCCACAATCAACATTCCTTGTCTACCCATTGTCTACAATCAACATTCCTTGTCCATCCTCTGTCCACAATCAATGTTCCTTGGCTACCTATTGTCCACAATCAATGCCCCTTGTCTACCCATTGTCCACAATCAATGCTCATTGTCTACCCATTGTCCACAATCAACATTCCTTGTCTACCCATTGTCCACAATCAATGCTACTTGTCGACCCATTGGCCACAATCAACATTCCTTGTCTATCCATTGTCCACAATCAATATTTCTTGTCGACCCATTGTTCACAATCAACATTCTTTGTCTTCCCATTGTCCGCAATCAACATTTCCGGGCTATTCATTGTCGCCATTCAATGTTCCTTGTCCATTCATTGCCCAGAATCAACATTCCTTGTCTACCCATTGTCCACAATCAATGCTCCTTGTCAACCCATTTTCCACAATTAACATTCCTTGTCTACCCAATGTCCACAATCAACATTCCTTGTCTATCAATTGTCCACAATCAACATTCCCTGTCTACCCATTGTCTAAAATCAACATTCCTTGCGACTCATTGTCCACAATCAATGTTCCTTGTCTATCCTTTGTACTCAATCAATGCTCCTTTACTACCCATTGTCCACAATCAATGCTTCTTGTCTACCCATTGTCCACAATCAACATTCCTTGGCCACCCATTGTCTACATTCAACATTCCTTGTCTACCCATTGTCCACAATCAACATTCCTTGTCCACCCGTTGTCCCCAATTAATGCTCCTTGTCTACCCATTATCTACAATCAACATTCCCTGTCTACCCATTGTCCACAATAAATGTTCCTTGTCTACCCCTTGTCCGATATCAATGTTCATTGTCTATCCATTGCCTATAATCAACATTCCTCGTCTACCCATTGTCCACAATCAAGATTCCTTGTCTATCCATTTTCTACAATCATCATTCATTTTCTACCCATTGTCCACAATCAACATTCCTTGCCGACTCATTGTCCACAATCAATGTTCCTTGTCTATCCTTTGTACTCAATCAATGCTCCTTGTCTACCCATTGTCCGCAATCAATGCTTCTTGTCTACCCATTGTCCATAATCAACATTCCTTGGCCACCCATTGTCCACGATCAATGCTCCTTGTCTACCCATTGTCTACATACAACATTCCTTGTCTACCCATTGTCCACAATCAACATTCCTTGTTCACCCATTGTCCACAATCAACATTCCTTGTCTACCCATTGTCCACAATCAATGCTCCTTGTCTAACCATTGTCCACAATCAACATTCCTTGTCTCCCCATTTTCCACAATCAATGTTCCTTGTCTACCCATTGTCCACAATCAATGTGCCTTATCTACCCATTGTCCACAATCTACATTCCTTGCCTACCCATGGTCCACAATCAAAGCTCCTTGTCTACACATTGTCCACAATCAACCATCCTTGTCTACCCATTTTCTACCATCAACATTCCTTGTCTATCCATTGTCCACAATCAATGTTCCTTGTCTACCCATTGTCCACAATCAATGTGCCTTGTCTACCATTGTCCACAATCTACATTCCTTGTCTACCAATTGTCTACAATCAACATTCCTTGACTACCCATTGTCCACAATCAATGTTCCTTGTCTACCCATTGTACACAATCAATGCTCCTTGTCTACCCATTGTCCACAATCAATGCTCCTAGTCTTCCCATTGTCCACAATCAACATTCCTCGTCTACACATTGTCCACAATCAACATTCCTTGTCTATCCATTGTCTACAATCAACATTCCTTCTCGACCCATTGTCCACAATCAACATTCCTTGTCTATCCATTGTCTACAATCAACATTCCTTGTCTACCCATTGTCCACAATCAACATTCCTTGCCTATCCATTGTCTACAATCAACATTCCTTGTCTATCCAATGTCCACAATCAACATTCCTTGTCCACCCATTGTCCACAATCAACATTCCTTGTCCACCCATTGTCCACGATCAATGCTCCTTGTCGACCCATTGTCTACATTCAACATTCCTTGTCTAACCATTGTCCACAATCAACATTCCTTCTCCACCCATTGTCCACAATCAACATTCCTTGTCTACCCATTGTCCACAATCAATGCTCCTTGTCTAACCATTGTCCACAATCAACATTTCTTGCCTACCTATTTTCCATAATCAACATTCCTTGTCTGCCCATTGTCCACAATCAACATTCCTTGTCCACCCGTTGTCCCCAATTAATGCTCCTTGTCTACCCATTATCTGCAATCAACATTCCCTGTCTACCCATTGTCCACAATCAAGATTCCTTGTCTATCCATTTTCTACAATCATCATTCATTTTCTACCCATTGTCCACAATCAACATTCCTTGCCGATTCCATTGTCTACAATCAACATTCCTTGTCTGCCCATTGTCCACAATAAAAATTCCTTATCTACCCATTGTCCACAATCAACATTCTTTATCCACCTATTGTCCACAAACAACATTCCTTGTCTTCCCATTGTCTACAATCAACAGTCCTTGTCTACCCATTGTCCACAATCAATGCTCCTTGTCTACCCATTGTCCACAATTACCATTCCTTGTCTACCGATTGTCGAAAATCAATGCTCCTTGTCCATCCTCTGTCCACAATCAATGTTCCTTGGCTACCCATTGTCCACAATCAACATTCCTTGTCTACCCATTGTCCACAATCAATGCTCCTTGTCAACCCATTGGCCACAATCAACATTCCTTGTCTATGCATTGTCCACAATCAATATTTCTTGTCGACCCATTGTTCACAATCAACATTCCTTGTCTACCCATTGTCTACAATCAACAATCCTTGTCTATCCATTGTCCACAATCAATGTTCCTTTTCTACCGATTGTCCACAATCAATGTTCCTTGTCTACCCATTGTCCACAATCAATGCTCCTTGTCTACCCATTGTGATCAATCAACATTCCTTGTCTACCCATTGTCCACAACCAACATTCCGTGTCTACCCTTTGTCCACAATCAACATTCTTTGCCTACCCATTGTCTGCAGTCAACATTCCTTGTCTACCCATTGTCCTCAATCAACATTCCTTGTCCACCCATTGTCCACAATCAATGTTCCTTGTCTACCCATTGTCCACAATCAATGCTCCTTGTCTACCCGTTGTCCACAATCAACATTCCTTGTCTACCCATTGTCCACAATCAATGCTCCTTGTCGACCCATTGGCCACAATCAACATTCCTTGTCTACCCATTGTCCACAATCAATGCTCCTTGTCGACCCATTGGCCACAATCAACATTCCTTGTCTATCCATTGTCCACAACCAATATTTCTTGTCGACCCATTGTTCACAATCAACATTCCTTGTCTACCCATTGTCCACAATCTACATTCCATGTCTACCCATTGTGCTCAATCAACATTCCTTTTCCGCCCATTGTCTACAATCAATGCTCCTTGTCTACCCATTGTCCACAATCCGTGTTCGTTGTCTACCCATTGTCCACAATCAATGCTCCTTGTCTACCCATTGTCCACAATCAACATTTCTTATCTACCCATTGTCTACAATCAACATTCCTTGTCTATCCATTGTCCACAATCAATGTTCCTTGGCTACCCATTGTCCACAATCAATGCTCCTTGTCTACCCATTGTCCACAATCAATGCTCCCTGTCCACCCTTTGTCCACAATCAACATTCCTTGTCTACCCATTGTCCACGATCAATGCTCCTTGTCTACCCACTGGCCACAATCAACATTCCTTGTCTACCCATTGTCCACGATCAATGCTCCTTGTCTACCCACTGGCCACAATCAATATTCCTTGTCGACCCATTGTTCACAATCAACATTCCTTGTCTACCCATTGCCCACAATCAATGCTCCTTGTCTACCCATTGTCCACAATCAAAGCTCCTTGTCCACCCATTGCCCACAATTAACATTCCTTGTCTACCCATTGTCCAC
Source organism: Pristiophorus japonicus (assembly GCF_044704955.1). Lineage (NCBI taxonomy): Eukaryota > Metazoa > Chordata > Chondrichthyes > Pristiophoridae > Pristiophorus > Pristiophorus japonicus. Next base: position 204,267,295 of record NC_091981.1, read on the forward strand.
AATCAATGCTCCTTGTCTACCCATTGTCCACAATCAACATTCCTTGTCTATCCATTGTCTACAATCAACATACCTTGTCCACCCATTGTCCACAATCAACGTTCCGTGTCTATCCATTGTCTACAATCAACATTCCTTATCTAACCATTGTCCGCAATCAATATTCCTTGTCTATCCATTGTCTACAATCAACATTCCTTCTCTACCCATTGTGCACAATCAACATTCATTGTGCACCCTTTGTCCACAATCAATGCGCCTTGTCTATCCATTGTCCACAATCAACATTCCTTGTCTACCCGTTGTCCACAATCAACATTCCTTGTCTACCCATTGTCCACAATCAATGCTCCTTGTCGACCCATTGGCCACAATCAACATTCCTAGTCCATCCATTGTCCACAATCAATGCTCCTTGTCTATCCTTTGCTACAATCGACATTCCTTGTTTACCTATTGTCCACAATCATCATTCCTTTTTACCCATTGTCCACAATCAACATTCCTTGTCTGCCCTTTGTCCACAATCAACATTCCTTGTCTACCTATTGTCCACAATCAACATTCCTTGTCCACCCATTGTCCACAATCAATGCGCCTTGTCTATCCATTGTCCACAATCATCATTCCTTGTCTACCCATTCTCCACAATCAATGCTCCTTGTCTACCCATTGTCCACAATCAATGTTCCTTGTCTACTCATTGTCCACAATCAATGCTTCTTGTCTACCCATTGCCCACAATCAACATTCCTTGTCTACCCATTGTCTACAATCAATGCTCCTTGTCGACCCATTGGCCACAATCAACATTCCTTGTCTATCCATTGTCCACAATCAATATTTCTTGTCGACCCATTGTTCACAATCAATGTTCCTTGTCTATCCATTTTCTACAATCAATGTTCCTTGTCTACCCATGGACCACAATCAACATTCCTTGTCTATCCATTGTCCACAATCAACATTCCTTGTCAACCCATTGTCCACAATCAACATTCCTTGTCAACCCATTGTCCCCAATTAATGCTCCTTGTCGACCCATTATCTACAATCAACATTCCCTGTCTACCCATTGTCCACAATAAATGTTCCTTGTCTAACCATTGTCCACAATCAATGTTCCTTGTCGATCCATTGCCTATAATCAACATTCCTCGACTACCCATTGTCCACAATCAAGATTCCTTGTCGATCCATTTTCTACAATCATCATTCATTTTCTACCCATTGTCCACAATCAACATTCCTTGCCTATCCATTGTCCACAATCAACATTCCTTGTCCACCCATTGTCCACAATCAACATTTCTTGCCTGCCATAGTCCACAATCAATGTTGTTTGTCTACCCATTGTACTCAATCAATGCTCATTGTCGACCCATTGTCCACAATCAACATTCCTTGTTCACCCATTGCTCACGATTAATGCTCCTTGTCTACCAATTGTCTTCAATCAACATCCTTGTCTACCCATTGTCCACAATCAACATTCCTTGTCTACCCATTGTCCACAATCAACATTCCTTGTCGACACATTGTCCACAATCATCATTCTTTGTCTATCCATTGTCCACAATCAACATTCCTTGTCAACCCATTGTCCACAATCAACATTCCTTGTCAACCCATTGTCCCCAATTAATGCTCCTTGTCGACCCATTATCTACAATCAACATTCCCTGTCTACCCATTGTCCACAATCAACATTCCTTGTCGACACGTTGTCCACAATCATCATTCTTTGTCTATCCATTGTCCACAATCAATGTGCCTTGTCTATCCATTGTCTATAACCAATGTTCCTTGTCCATCCATTGTCTACAATCAAGATTCCTTGTCTATTCATTGTCCACAATTAATGTTCCTTGGCTATCCATTGTCGACAATCAACATTCCTTGTCTACCCTCTGTCTACAATCAACATTCCTTGTCTACCAATTGTCAACAATCAATGTTCCTTGTCTTCCCATTGTCCACAATCAAAGCTCCTTGTCTACCCACTGTCCACAATCAACCATCCTTGTCTACCCATTGTCTACAATCAACATTCCTTGTCAATCCATTGTCCACAATGAATGCTCCTTGTCTACCCATTGTCCACAATCAATGTTCCTTGTCTACCCATTGTCCACAATCAATGCCCCTTGTCTACCCATTGTCCACAATCAATGCTCCTTGTCTACCCAATGTCCACAATAAATGCTCCTTGTCTATCATTGTCCTCAATCAAAATTCCTTCGCTACCCATTGTCCGCAATCAATGCTCCTTGTCGATCCGTTGTCCACAATCAATGCTTCTTGTGTACCCATTGTCCACAATCAACATTCCTTGTCTACCCATTGTCCACAATCAATGCTCCTTGTCAACCCATTTTCCACAATTAACATTCCTTGTCTACCCAATGTCCACAATCAACATTCCTTGTCTATCAATTGTCCACAATCAACATTCCCTGTCTACCCATTGTCTAAAATCAACATTCCTTGCGACTCATTGTCCACAATCAATGTTCCTTGTCTATCCTTTGTACTCAATCAATGCTCCTTTACTACCCATTGTCCACAATCAATGCTTCTTGTCTACCCATTGTCCACAATCAACATTCCTTGGCCACCCATTGTCTACATTCAACATTCCTTGTCTACCCATTGTCCACAATCAACATTCCTTGTCCACCCGTTGTCCCCAATTAATGCTCCTTGTCTACCCATTATCTACAATCAACATTCCCTGTCTACCCATTGTCCACAATAAATGTTCCTTGTCTACCCCTTGTCCGATATCAATGTTCATTGTCTATCCATTGCCTATAATCAACATTCCTCGTCTACCCATTGTCCACAATCAAGATTCCTTGTCTATCCATTTTCTACAATCATCATTCATTTTCTACCCATTGTCCACAATCAACATTCCTTGCCGACTCATTGTCCACAATTAATGTTCCTTGTCTATCCTTTGTACTCAATCAATGCTCCTTGTCTACCCATTGTCCGCAATCAATGCTTCTTGTCTACCCATTGTCCATAATCAACATTCCTTGGCCACCCATTGTCCACGATCAATGCTCCTTGTCTACCCATTGTCTACATACAACATTCCTTGTCTACCCATTGTCCACAATCAACATTCCTTGTTCACCCATTGTCCACAATCAACATTCCTTGTCTACCCATTGTCCACAATCAATGCTCCTTGTCTAACCATTGTCCACAATCAACATTCCTTGTCTCCCCATTTTCCACAATCAATGTTCCTTGTCTACCCATTGTCCACAATCAATGTGCCTTATCTACCCATTGTCCACAATCTACATTCCTTGCCTACCCATGGTCCACAATCAAAGCTCCTTGTCTACACATTGTCCACAATCAACCATCCTTGTCTACCCATTTTCTACCATCAACATTCCTTGTCTATCCATTGTCCACAATCAATGTTCCTTGTCTACCCATTGTCCACAATCAATGTGCCTTGTCTACCATTGTCCACAATCTACATTCCTTGTCTACCAATTGTCTACAATCAACATTCCTTGACTACCCATTGTCCACAATCAATGTTCCTTGTCTACCCATTGTACACAATCAATGCTCCTTGTCTACCCATTGTCCACAATCAATGCTCCTAGTCTTCAAATTGTCCACAATCAACATTCCTCGTCTACACATTGTCCACAATCAACATTCCTTGTCTATCCATTGTCTACAATCAACATTCCTTCTCGACCCATTGTCCACAATCAACATTCCTTGTCTATCCATTGTCTACAATCAACATTCCTTGTCTATCCAATGTCCACAATCAACATTCCTTGTCCACCCATTGTCCACAATCAACATTCCTTGTCCACCCATTGTCCACGATCAATGCTCCTTGTCGACCCATTGTCTACATTCAACATTCCTTGTCTAACCATTGTCCACAATCAACATTCCTTCTCCACCCATTGTCCACAATCAACATTCCTTGTCTACCCATTGTCCACAATCAATGCTCCTTGTCTAACCATTGTCCACAATCAACATTCCTTGTCCACCCGTTGTCCCCAATTAATGCTCCTTGTCTACCCATTATCTGCAATCAACATTCCCTGTCTACCCATTGTCCACAATCAAGATTCCTTGTCTATCCATTTTCTACAATCATCATTCATTTTCTACCCATTGTCCACAATCAACATTCCTTGCCGATTCCATTGTCTACAATCAACATTCCTTGTCTGCCCATTGTCCACAATAAAAATTCCTTATCTACCCATTGTCCACAATCAACATTCTTTGTCCACCTATTGTCCACAAACAACATTCCTTGTCTTCCCATTGTCTACAATCAACAGTCCTTGTCTACCCATTGTCCACAATCAATGCTCCTTGTCTACCCATTGTCCACAATTACCATTCCTTGTCTACCGATTGTCGAAAATCAATGCTCCTTGTCCATCCTCTGTCCACAATCAATGTTCCTTGGCTACCCATTGTCCACAATCAACATTCCTTGTCTACCCATTGTCCACAATCAATGCTCCTTGTCAACCCATTGGCCACAATCAACATTCCTTGTCTATGCATTGTCCACAATCAATATTTCTTGTCGACCCATTGTTCACAATCAACATTCCTTGTCTACCCATTGTCTACAATCAACAATCCTTGTCTATCCATTGTCCACAATCAATGTTCCTTTTCTACCGATTGTCCACAATCAATGTTCCTTGTCTACCCATTGTCCACAATCAATGCTCCTTGTCTACCCATTGTGATCAATCAACATTCCTTGTCTACCCATTGTCCACAACCAACATTCCGTGTCTACCCTTTGTCCACAATCAACATTCTTTGCCTACCCATTGTCTGCAGTCAACATTCCTTGTCTACCCATTGTCCTCAATCAACATTCCTTGTCCACCCATTGTCCACAATCAATGTTCCTTGTCTACCCATTGTCCACAATCAATGCTCCTTGTCTACCCGTTGTCCACAATCAACATTCCTTGTCTACCCATTGTCCACAATCAATGCTCCTTGTCGACCCATTGGCCACAATCAACATTCCTTGTCTACCCATTGTCCACAATCAATGCTCCTTGTCGACCCATTGGCCACAATCAACATTCCTTGTCTATCCATTGTCCACAACCAATATTTCTTGTCGACCCATTGTTCACAATCAACATTCCTTGTCTACCCATTGTCCACAATCTACATTCCATGTCTACCCATTGTGCTCAATCAACATTCCTTTTCCGCCCATTGTCTACAATCAATGCTCCTTGTCTACCCATTGTCCACAATCCGTGTTCGTTGTCTACCCATTGTCCACAATCAATGCTTCTTGTCTACCCATTGTCCACAATCAACATTCCTTGTCTACCCATTGTCTACAATCAACATTCCTTGTCTATCCATTGTCCACAATCAATGTTCCTTGGCTACCCATTGTCCACAATCAATGCTCCTTGTCTACCCATTGTCCACAATCAATGCTCCCTGTCCACCCTTTGTCCACAATCAACATTCCTTGTCTACCCATTGTCCACGATCAATGCTCCTTGTCTACCCACTGGCCACAATCAACATTCCTTGTCTACCCATTGTCCACGATCAATGCTCCTTGTCTACCCACTGGCCACAATCAATATTCCTTGTCGACCCATTGTTCACAATCAACATTCCTTGTCTACCCATTGCCCACAATCAATGCTCCTTGTCTACCCATTGTCCACAATCAAAGCTCCTTGTCCACCCATTGTCCACAATTAACATTCCTTGTCTACCCATTGTCCACAATCAATGCTCCTTGTCTACCCATTGTCCACAATCAACATTCCTTGTCTATCCATTGTCTACAATCAACATACCTTGTCCACCCATTGTCCACAATCAACGTTCCGTGTCTATCCATTGTCTACAATCAACATTCCTTATCTAACCATTGTCCGCAATCAATATTCCTTGTCTATCCATTGTCTACAATCAACATTCCTTCTCTACCCATTGTGCACAATCAACATTCATTGTGCACCCTTTGTCCACAATCAATGCGCCTTGTCTATCCATTGTCCACAATCAACATTCCTTGTCTACCCGTTGTCCACAATCAACATTCCTTGTCTACCCATTGTCCACAATCAATGCTCCTTGTCGACCCATTGGCCACAATCAACATTCCTAGTCCATCCATTGTCCACAATCAATGCTCCTTGTCTATCCTTTGCTACAATCGACATTCCTTGTTTACCTATTGTCCACAATCAACATTCCTTTTTACCCATTGTCCACAATCAACATTCCTTGTCTGCCCTTTGTCCACAATCAACATTCCTTGTCTACCTATTGTCCACAATCAACATTCCTTGTCCACCCATTGTCCACAATCAATGCGCCTTGTCTATCCATTGTCCACAATCATCATTCCTTGTCTACCCATTCTCCACAATCAATGCTCCTTGTCTACCCATTGTCCACAATCAATGTTCCTTGTCTACTCATTGTCCACAATCAATGCTTCTTGTCTACCCATTGCCCACAATCAACATTCCTTGTCTACCCATTGTCTACAATCAACATTCCTTGTCCATCCTCTGTCCACAATCAATGTTCCTTGGCTACCTATTGTCCACAATCAATGCCCCTTGTCTATCCATTGTCCACAATCAATGCTCATTGTCTACCCATTGTCCACAATCAACATTCCTTGTCTACCCATTGTCCACAATCAATGCTCCTTTTCGACCCATTGGCCACAATCAACATTCCTTGTCTATCCATTGTCCACAATCAATATTTCTTGTCGACCCATTGTTCACAATCAACATTCCTTGTTTACCCATTGTCAACAATCAACATTCCTTGTCCATCCTCTGTCCACAATCAATGTTCGTTGGCTACCCATTGTCCACAATCAATGCTCCTTGTCTACCCATTGTCCACAATCAATGCTCCTTGTCTACCCATTGTCCACAATCAACATTCCTTGTCTACCCATTGTCCACAATCAACATTCCTTGTCTGCCCTTTGTCCACAATCAACATTCCTTGTCTACCTATTGTCCACAATCAACATTCCTTGTCCACCCATTGTCCACAATCAATGCGCCTTGTCTATCTATTGTCCACAATCATCATTCCTTGTCTACCCATTCTCCACAATCAATGCTCCTTGTCTACCCATTGTCCACAATCAATGTTCCTTGTCTACTCATTGTCCACAATCAATGCTTCTTGTCTACCCATTGCCCACAATCAACATTCCTTGTCTACCCATTGTCTACAATCAACATTCCTTGTCCATCCTCTGTCCACAATCAATGTTCCTTGGCTACCTATTGTCCACAATCAATGCTCCTTGTCTACCCATTGTCCACAATCAATGCTCATTGTCTACCCATTGTCCACAATCAACATTCCTTGTCTACCCATTGTCCACAATCAATGCTCCTTGTCGACCCATTGGCCACAATCAACATTCCTTGTCTATCCATTGTCCACAATCAATATTTCTTGTCGACCCATTGTTCACAATCAACATTCCTTGTTTACCCATTGTCAACAATCAACATTCCTTGTCCATCCTCTGTCCACAATCAATGTTCGTTGGCTACCCATTGTCCACAATCAACATTCCTTGTCTACCCATTGTCCACAACCAACATTCCGTGTCTACCCTTTGTCCACAATCATCATTCTTTGTCTACCCATTGTCCACAATCAATGCTCCTTGTCTATCCAATATCCACAATCAATGTTCCTTGTCTACCCATTGTCCACAATCAATGTTCCTTGTCTACCCATTGTCCACAATCAATGCTCCTTGTCTACCCATTGTCCACAACCAACATTCCGTGTCTACCCTTTGTCCATTCCTTGTCTACCCATTGTCCAACGTCAACATTCCTTGTCTACCCATTGTCTACAATCGATGCTCCTTGTCTAACTATTGTCTACAATCAACATTCCATGTCTACCCATTGTCCACAATCAATGTTCCTTGTCTACCCATTGTCCACAATCAATGCTCCTTGTCTACCCATTGTCCACAATCAACATTCCTTGTCTACCCATTGTCCACAATCAATGCTCCTTGTCGACCCATTGGCCACAATCAACATTCCTTGTCTATCCATTGTCCACAATCAATATTTCTTGTTGACCCATTGTTCACAATCAACATTCCTTGTCTACCCATTGTCTACAATCAACAATCCTTGTCCATCCATTGTCCACAATCAATGTTTCTTGTCTACCCATTGTCCACAATCAATGTTCCTTGTCTACCCATTGTCCACAATCAATGCTCCTTGTCTACCCATTGTGATCAATCAACATTCCTTGTCTACCCATTGTCCACAACCAACATTCCGTGTCTACCCTTTGTCCACAATCAACATTCCTTGTCTACCCATTGTCCACAGTCAACATTCCTTGCCTACCCATTGTCCTCAATCAACATTCCTTGTCCACCCATTGTCCACAATCAATGCTCCTTGTCTAACTATTGTCTACAATCAACATTCCATGTCTACCCATTGTCCACAATCAATGTTCCTTGTCTACCCATTGTCTACAATCAACATTCCATGTCTACCCATTGTCCACAATCCGTGTTCCTTGTCTACCCATTGTCCACAATCAAAGCTCCTTGTCTACCCTTTGTCCACAATCAACATTCCATGTCTACTCATTGTGCTCAATCAACATTCCTTGTCCACCCATTGTCTACAATCAATGCTCCTTGTGTACCCATTGTCCACAATCCGTGTTCCTTGTCTACCCATTGTCCACAATCAATGCTCCTTGTCTACCCATTGTCCACAATCAATGCTCCTTGTCGACCCATTGTCCACAATCAATGCTCCTTGTCTACCCATTCTCCACAAGCAACATTCCTTGTCTGCCCATTGTCCGCAATCAACATTCCTTTTCTACCCATTGTCCACAATCAATGTTCCTTGTCTACCCATTGTCCACAATCAATGCTCCTTGTCTACCCATTGTCCACAATCAATGCTCCTTGTCTACCCATTTTCCGCAATCAACATTCCTTGGTTACCCATTGTCCACAATCAACATTCCTTGTCTACCTATTTTCCACAATCAATGCTCTTTGTCTACCCATTGTTCACAATCAACATTCCTTGTCTACCCATTGTCCACAATCAACATTCCTTGTCTACCCATTTTCCACAAACAACATTCCTTGTCCACCCATTGTCCACAATCAATGTGCCTTGTCTTTGCATTGTCCGAAATCAACATTCCTTGTCTACCCTTTGTCCACAATCAACATTCCTTGTCTACCCATTGTCCACAATCAACATTCCTTGTCCGCCCATTGTCCACAATCATCATTCCTGGTCCACCCATTGTCCACAATCAATGCTCCTTGTATATCTATTGTCTACAATCAACATCCCTTGTCTACTCTTTGTCCACAATCAACATTCCTTGTCTACCCATTGTCCACAATCAACATTCCTTGTCTACCCATTGTCCACATTCAATGCTCCTTGTCTACCCATTGTCTACAAATAACATTCCTTGTCGACCTATTGTCTACAATCAACATTCCTTGTCTACCCATTGTCTACAATCAACATTCCTCGTCGACCCGTTGTCCACAATCAACATTCGTTGTCTACCCATTGTCCACATTCAACATTCCTTGTCTTCCCATTGTCAACAATCAACTTTCCTTGTCCACCGATTGTCTACAATCAATGCTCCTTGTCTACCCATTGTCTACAAATAACATTCCTTGTCGACCTATTGTCTACAATCAACATTCGTTGTCTACCCATTGTCCACATTCAACATTCCTTTTCCACCCATTGTCCACAATCAACATTTCTTTTCTACCCTTTGTCCACAATCAACATTCATTGTCCACCCATTGTCCACATTCAACATTCCTTGTCTACCCATTGTACACAATCAATACTCCTTGTCTACCCATTGTCCACAATCAATGTTCCTTGTCTACCCATTGTCCACAATCAATGCTCCATGTCTACTCATTGTCCACAATCAACATTCCTTGTCTACCCTGTGTCTACAATCAACATTCCTTGTCTATCCATTGTCCACAATCAATGCTCCTTGTCTACCCATTGTCCACAATCAACATTCCTTGTCTACCCATTGTCCACAATCAGTGCTCCTGTCTACCCATTGTCCACAATCAACATTCCTTGTCTACCCATTGTCCACAATCAACATTCCTTGTCTGCCTATTGTCTACAATCAACATTCCTTGTCTACCCATTGTCCACAATCAATGGTTCTTGTCTACCCATTTTAGACAATCAATGCTGCTTGTCTACCCATTGTCCACAATCAATGCTCCTTGTCTACCCATTGTCCACAGTCAACATTCCTTGGCTACCCATTGTCCACAATCAATGCTCCTTGTCTACCCATTATCCACAATCAATGTTTCTTGTCTACCCATTGTCCACAATCAACATTTCTTGTCCACTCATTGTCCACAATCAATGCTCCTTGTCTACCCATTATCTACAATCAACATTCCTTGTCCACCCCATGTGCACAATAAATGTTCCTTGTCTACCCATTGTCCACAATTAATGTTCCTTGTCTATCCATTGCCTATAATCAACATTCCTTGTCTACCCATTGTCCACAATGTACATTACTTGTCTATCCATTGTCTACAATCAACATTCCTTGTCTACCCATTGTCCACAATTTACATTCCTTGTCTCTCCATTGTCTACAATCAACATTCCTTGTCTACCCATTGTCCACAATCAATGCCCCTTGCCTATTATTTGTCCTCATTCAATGCACCTTGTCTATTCATTGTCTGCAATCAATGCTCCTCGTTGGAACTGAAAACCCACTCTAAATATTGCTAATGGGCCACTGGACTGTCAATTAGCAAAGTAAGATTTTTCACATCTGAGTTTCTAGCTGGGAAGTCTTCAATCTAAGGTCACACAACATTTGTCTTCCTATTGAAAGTCCCCGCACCTTTTCTGATCATTTCTGTTGCTCTTTTTCAACTAAACCGTTTTCCCCTCTCTCCTTCTTGCAAATATATTTAATATTGATTGATGGTATTTATCTGTCTATCTATTTAATTAATGATAATACTTGTTCACCTTGTATTTCTACATTTTTGTCCTGAGGACTCAATGGGCTGCTGTACACATGTTATGACATTTAATGACTCAGTTAAAAGATTCTGGAAAGATTCCTAAGATAAAGCACTTTAGGATTTAGGATTTTCTGGCTTTGAAAACAGATTAAAGTAGTATGTAAGTCAAGCATTGCATTGGGAATTATCTACTGATTTACTATAATATTCTGCTTCTGTGTGACTAAATATTGTGTGAATAAATGTGATTATTACTTTTAACCTGAAAGATAAATGGCCAAAAATTGTGGACGGAGACCTTCTCTGGGCGGATGCCTCTAACCGCAATATTATTTGCGAAAGTACCTGTTGGTCCCGGAGGAATGAACACCAACATTCACCTAGATGTGCAGCCCAGAGCAGAGGCATACGTATTCCTGGAGCATATGCACATCCTGGGATCACGTGGGCCTAGACCACCAATCACAACGTACTATTCTCATTCATAGTAATGGGAGCTCCAAGCGCCCATTACTATCAATGAGAATACCCCTAAAATAAAATAAAACACAAATATAAATTGAAAAGAAACATTTCTTTTTAAAAAATTAATAGAAATTGCATTCAATTTAATGTTTTAGAGGAAGAATTATTTTTTTGAATTAAAAAGAATGTTTTAAATAAACTTATCTTCATAGACAGGGTTTTAATATAAAAATAAATAATAAAATTTATTTTTTCTAGCTATTAAAACTCTTCCGCTGGAAAAAGCAGGCCTTACACCTGCTTTTACCAGGCATACAAGTTTGAAGGACATTCGCTGGGCAAGAGTTGAACAAATAGCCCAAATCTCCGCCCGTGAAGGTCCTTCTCCCGGGGATAGAAACATAGAAACATAGAAAATAGGTGCAGGAGTAGGCCATTCGGCCCTTCTAGCCTGCACCGCCATTCAATGAGTTCATGGTTGAACAAATGGGTGCTATCTGTCAAAGACATTTTGATACATCGCAAGTGTTGGGTTCAGGTGCATGCGCTTCGAAACCTGGAACTTGCAAGGCCTCCTCAGGTGCGTGTGCACATCGTCGCACCCGGAGAGGTCACAATTTAAGGCCAATAATATGACAGCGAGATGTTTCACGCCGTTTGAAAGGAACAGGAATACATGGTAGGTAGCCTGTGCAACTTCCAGCGTAAAATATCTTGGTTAAATATATTCATTTTTAATAGTGTGGCCCATTGCACCCAGTCACAGCATGCATAAATGTACACATTTCGGACTATAGGAGATGATGGTATGCCGATGGAAACTGCATTTTGCTGTGAACACGTTTCAAGCTTTGCTTGATGGTCTGAACTGCCTGTTCTGCCTGGCCATTGGATGCAGGCTTGAATGGCGCAGGTGTGACGTGTTTGATCCCGTTGCTGGTCATGAATTCCTTGAATTCAGTACTGGTAAAGCATGGCCTATTGTCGCTGACTAGGACATCAGGCAAGCCGTGAGTAACAAACATGGCTCGTAGGCTTTCAATGGTGGCCGTGGACGTGCTTACAGACATTATTGCACGTTCAATCCATTTTGAGTAAGCATCCACGACAACCAAAAACATTTTGCCTAGGAATGCCCCGCATAGTCTACATGGATCCCCAACCACGATTTGGAGGGCCACGACCACAAACTTAGCGGTGCCTCTCTGGGTGCATTGCTCAGCTGAGAGCAAGTGTTGCACTGGCGCACACTTGACTCTAAATCTGAGTCGATACCAGGCATCTGGCTATGGCTTTCATTATTACGATGACTGGGTGGGTGTTGTGCAGTTCAAATATGAATGTTTCTCTGCCTTTCTTATGCAAGACCACGCAATTTCCCCATAATAGACAGTCCACCTGCAGGGACAACTCGTCTTTGCGTCTGTGGAACGGCTTAATCGCCTCCTGCATCTCCAATGGGACACCGGACCAGCTCCCATGGAGGACACAGTTTTTTACCAAGGACAGTAAAGGATCCTGACTGGTCCAAGTTCTGATCTGGCGGGCCGTAACGGGGACTTCTCGTTCTTGAATGCCTCAATGACCATGAGCAAGTCCGCTGGCTGTGCCATTTCCACCCCAGTGGTGGGCAATGGCAGCTGACTGAGAGCATCTGCGCAGCTTTCTGTGCCCGGTCTGTGGCGGATTACATAGTTATATGCTGACAGCATGAGCGCCCACCTTTGGATGTGGGCAGAGGCATTGGTAGTAATCCCTTTGCTCTCAGAGAACAGTGATATGAGCGGCTTGTGGTCAGTTTCAAGCTCAAACTTGAGGCCAAATATGTATTGGTACATTTTTTTTACCCCGTAAACGCACACCAGAGCCTCATTTTCTCCATGCTGTAGGCCCTTTCGGCCTTGGACAAAAAAACTCCTGGATGCATAAGCAACCGGTTGCAAAATCCCCGATTCGTTAGCCTGTTGTAGCACACACCCGACCCCGTATTACCACGCATCGCAAACTAGCACTAATCGTTTACAAGAGTTATACAGGACAAGAAATTTGTTAGAACACAACAGATTTCTGGCTTTCTTAAAGGCAGCCTCTTGTGAATTCCCCCATACCCAGTCGTCTCCCTTGCACAGTAGCGCATGTAGGGGTTCTAGCAGGGTGCTTAACACAGGTAGGAAATTACCGAAATAGTTAAGGAGTCCCAGAAACGACCACAGCTCTGTCACGTTCTGTGGGCATGGCGCGTTCTTGATGGCCTCCGTCTTGGCGTCGGTGGGCCTGATACCATCTGCTGCGATTCTCCTTCCCAAGAATTCGACATCCTGTGCCAGGAAAACACACTTCGAGCGTTTCAACCTGAGCCCCACATGATTCAACCGACTAAGAACCTCTTTCAAATTCTTCAGGTGATCCATGGTGTCCCGACCTATAACCAATATGTCGTCCTGGAAGACCACTGTGCAAGGAACCGACTTTAACAGGCTCGCCATATTCCGCTGGAAGATCGCCACGGCCGACCGAATCTCGAACGGGCACCGGTTGTAGATAAACAGACCTTTGTGCGTGTTGATGCAGGTGAGGCCTTTCGAAGACTCCTCCAGCTCCTGCGTCATTTAGGCCGAGGTCAGGTCCAGCTTGGTGAACGTCTTCCCTCCAGCCAGGGTCGCAAATAGGTCGTCTGCCTTGGGTAACGGGTACTGGTCCTGCAGTGAAAAACGGTTAATCGTTACTTTATAATCCCCACAAATTCTAACCTTGCTGTCCTCCTTAAGTACCGGGACAATTGGACTGGCCCAGTCGTTGAATTCCACCGGCGCGATGATGCCTTCCCGTTGCAGCCTGTTCAGCTCAATTTCCACTTTTTCATGCATCATGTACGGTACCGCCCGAGCCTTGTGGTGAATGGGTCGTGTATTGGGAACCAAATGGATCTACACTTTCACCCCCGAGAAGCTTTCGATGCCTGGCTTGAACAACGATGGGAACTTACTCAGAACCTGGGCACATGAGGCGTTGTCGACAGATGAAAGCGCTCGGATGTCGTTCCAGTTCCAGTGATTTTTCCCAGCCAGCTTCTGCCAAACAACGTGGAGCCATCCCCTGGTACAATCCACAGCGGGAGTTCGTGTACTACTCCTTCATAGGAGACTTTGACTTCTGCATTGCCAGCTACAGGGATTAGTTCCTTGGTGTAAGTCCTTAGTTTAGTGTGAATGGGGCTGAGCTTGGGCCTGTGTGCCTTTTTGCCCCACAGCCTGTCGAAGGCCTTTTTACTCATAATGGACTGACTTGCCCCTGTGTCCAGCTCCACAGATACTGGAATGCCATTCAGTTCAACTTTCAACATTATTGGTGGACATTTCGTAGTGAACGTGTGTACCCCGTTCACTTCTGCCTCCTCAGTACAAGTCTCCAATTCAGCCTGATCCACTGCAGACTGATCTTTCTCTGCAACGTGGTGGTTTGCAGGGTTTGCAGCTCGCCTGCGCATTCGTTGGAGGTGTCCCATTGTTCTGCAACCATTGCACACATAGTGCTTAAAGCAGCATTGATGGGGCTGATGATCACCTCCGCAGTGCCAACAGCATGTTAACTGCCTCGCATTAACGATTGATGGTGAACTCTTGGTTATCTGAGATCGGGCCTATGGGAACCTATGCAGGGAGAGAGAGGGAAATAAAATGGAGGAAGAAGCAAAAGATAGAAAGGAGAATAGCTAAAGTGGAGGGCAGAGAAACCCAAGGCAAAAAAAAAGGGCCACATGACAGCAAAATTCTAAAGGGGCAAAGTGTGTTAAAAAAACAAGCCTAAAGGCTCTGTGCCTCAATGCGAGGAGTATTCGGAATAAGGTGGACGAATTAACTGCGCAGACAGCAGTTAATGGATACGATGTAATTGGCATCACGGAGACATGGCTCCAGGGTGACCAAGGCTGGGAACTCAACATCCAGGGGTATTCAACATTTAGGAAGGATAGGCAGAGAAAAAAAGGAGGCGGGGTGACGTCGCTGGTTAAAGAGGAAATTAATGCAATAGTAAGGAGGGACATTAGCCTGGATGATGTGGAATCGGTATGGGTGGAACTGCGGAATAACAAAGGGCAGAAAATGCTAGTGGGAGTTATGTACAGACCACCAAACAGTAGTAGTGAGGTTGGGGACAGCATCAAACAAGAAATAAGGGATGTGTGCAATAAAGGTATAGCAGTTATCATGGGCGACTTTAATCTACATATTAATTGGGCGAACCAAACTGGTAGCAATGCGGTGGAGGAAGATTTCCTGGAGTGTATTAGGGATGGTTTTCTGGACCAATATGTCGAGGAACCAACTAGAGACTGGGTGATGTGTAATGAGAAGGGACTAATTAGCAATCTTGTTGTGCAAGGCCCCTTGGGGAAGAGTGACCATAATATGGTAGAATTCTTTATTAAGATGGAGAATGACACAGTTAATTCGGAAACTAGGGTCCTGAACTAAAGGAAAGGTAATGGTATGAGGCGTGAATTAGCTAGAATAGACTGGCAAATGATGCTTAAAGGGTTGACAGTGGATAAACACTGGCAAACATTTAAAGATCACATGGATGAACTTCAACAATTGTACATCCCTGTCTGGAGTAAAAATAAAACAGGGAAGGTGGCTCAACCGTGGCGAACAAGGGAAATTAAGGATAGTGTTAAAACCAAGGAGGAGGCAAATAAATTGGCTAGAAAAAGCAACAAACCTGAGGACTGGGAGAAATTTAGAATTCAAGAGAGGAGGACTAAGGGTTTAATTAAGAGGCAGAAAAAAGGGTACGAGAGGAAGCTTGCAGGGAACATAAAAACTGACTGCAAAAGCTTCTATAAATATGTGAAGAGAAAAAGATTAGTGAAGACAAACGTAGGTCCCTTGCAGTCAGATTCAGGTGAATTTATAATAGGGAACAAAGAAATGGCAGACCAATTGAACAAATACTTCGGTTCTGTCTTCACGAGGGAAGACACAAATAACCTTCTGATTGTATTAGGGGACAGTGGGTGTAGTGACAAGGAGGGAAATTGTGTTTGGGAAATTGATGGGATTGAAGGCCGGTAAATCCCCAGGGCCTGATAGTCTGCATCCCAGAGTACTTAAGGAAGTGGCCCTCGAAATAGTGGATGCATTGGTGATCATTTTCCAACAGTCTATCGACTCTGGATCAGTTTCTATGGACTGGAGGGTACCTAATGTAACGCCACTTTTTAAAAAAGGAGGGAGAGAGAAAACGGGTAATTATAGACCGGTTAACCTGACATCAGTAGTGGGGAAAATGTTGGAATCAATCATTAAGGATGAAATAGCAGCGCATTTGGACAGCAGTGACAGGTTCAGTCCAAGTCAGCATGGATTTATGAAAGGGAAATCATGGTTGACGAATCTTGTGGAATTTTTTGAGGATGTAACTAGCAGAGTAGACAAGGGAGAACCAGTGGATGTGGTGTATTTGGACTTTCAAAAGGCTTTTGACAAGGTCCCGCATAAGAAATTGGTGTGCAAAATCAAAGCGCGTGGTATTGGGGGTAATGTACTGACGTGGATAGAGAACTGGTTGGCAGACAGGAAGTAGAGAGTCGGGATAAACGGGTCCTTTTCAGAATGGCAGGCAGTGACTAGTGGAGTGCCGCAGGGCTCAGTGCTGGGACCCCAGCTCTTTACAATATACATTAATGATTTAGATGAAGGAATTGAGTGTAATATCTCCAAGTTTGCAGATGACACTAAACTGGGTGGCGGTGTGAGCTGTGAGGAGGATGCTAAGAGGCTGCAGGGTGACTTGGGCAGGTTAGATGAGTGGGCAAATGCATGGCAGATGCAGTATAATGTGAATAAATGTGAGGTTATCCATTTTGGGGGCAAAAACACAAAGGCAGAATATTATCTGAATGGCGGCAGATTAGGAAAAGGGGAGGTGCAATGAGACCTTGGTTTCATGGTTCATCAGTCATTGGAAGTTGGCATGCAGGTACAGCAGGCGGTGAAGAAGGCAAATGGTATGTTGGCCTTCATAGCTAGGGGATTTGAGTATAGGAGCAGAGAGGTCTTACTGCCTTAGCGAGGCCTCACCTGGAATATTGTGTTCAGTTTTGATCTCCTAATCTGAGGAAGGACGTTCTTGCTATTGAGGAAGTGCAGCGAAGGTTCACCAGACTGATTCCAGGGATGACTGGACTGTCATATGAGGAGAGACTGGATCAACTGGGCCTTTATTCACTGGACTTCAGAAAGATGAGAGGGGATCTCATAGAAACGTATAAGATTCTGACGGGACTGGACAGGTTAGATGCGGGAAGAATGTTCCCGATGTTGGGGCAGTCCAGAACCAGGGGACATAGTCTTAGGATAAGGGGTAGGCCATTTAGGACTGACATGAGGAGGAACTTCTTCACTCAGAGAATTGTTGACTCGTGGAATTTCCTGCCGCAGAGAGTTGTTGATACCAGTTCATTGGATATATTCAAGAGGGAGTTAGATGTGGCCCTTACGGCTAAATGGATCAAGGGGTATGGAGAGAAAGCAGGAAAGGGGTACTGAGGGAGTAATCAGCCATGATTGTATTGAATGGCGGTGCAGTCTCGAAGGGCGGAATGGCCTACTCCTGCACCTATTTTCTATGTTTCTATGTTTCTATGTTTCTATGGGCCGCAGCAGCCGGCATGTACGTCTGCCATGTACGTTTCTGCTCAAGACCGACGTTACTTTATGCACAGTACTGGCCGAAACTTCTTTACTCTGCGAAATCTGCTTGGTGTTGTCGCTGGTGGACATAAATGCCTGGGCTATCATTAGGGCTTTACTTAGATTCGGAGTTTCTACAGTCAACAGTTTGCGAAGGATTGTATCATGTCCAATATCCCGTACATAAAGTCTATGAGCATTTGTTCTTGGAATCCCTCAAACTCACAATGTCCTGCGAGACGCCTTAGTTCGGCGACGTAGCTCGCCACTTCCTGGCCCGCCGATTGTTGACATGTGTAGAACCAATACCTCACCATCAAAACGCTTTCCTTAGGATTTAGCTGCTCCCGGACCATCGTACACAATTCTTCATTGGATTTCTCTGTTGGTTTTGCCGGAGCCAGGAGATTCTTCATGAGGCCATAGGTTGTTGTCCCATAGACAGTTAGGAGGATCGCCTTTCGTTTGGTAGTGTTCTCGTCCCCTTCCAGCTCATTGGCCACGAAGTATTGGTCGAGTCTCTCCACGAAGACCTCCCAATCATCCCCTTCTGAGAACTTCTCCAGGATGCCGACTGTTCTTTGCATTTTCGCGTGGTTGTTCGTTACCTCGTCGCCAATTGATACACTCACAATAAAGGGTGAAACTGACTATTGTGTGTAATGAGCAAGTGTGACCTTAGCTTCTATAATAAGATTCCAGAGTGCGGGTACCTCGTGGGTGACCTGCTTATATAGTGTGCTCCCAAGGTATCCCTTGGGACTCCAACAGGTGGGCCCTCTGGTGGTTAGGTATCATGCAGGTTACAAAGGATTAAATACATAACAAAGGGCGAGAGGAGATTCTTTATGAGTCCATAGATTTCTGGACCGCAAACCGTGAGGGGGAGCGCACAGCGCCGAACTGCGTCTGCCTCTTTCTCCATTTTGTTGGCTACGAAGTACTGGTTCAAGCGGGCTACAAAGTCTGTTGAATCTTCTCCCTCCACAAATCGCTCCAGAATTTCAATTGTGCTCATTTTTGCATGCGAAGGTTCTTGTTACCTCGTCGCCAAATGTTGTGTCTGCAATAACTCAATAGACTAACTATTGTAAACTCCGAACAGGTACAAACCTGGCTGTACTTTATTAGGGCCCAAAATGATTACATTACCAGATGGCTGGCCTTTTATACCTGGTCCGCGCACACATGCGCACAGCCCAATGACCTCCGACAGTGGCGCCAGCTGGTGGCTAGTAAACTCAAGCATACATACATGACATGAGGTTAATAACATTTGACTGACTGGAGCCAAATGGAAAAAGGTATTAAGAATGAAACATATTAGATTATCTCCACCAGCTGCTGAAGCCACGTCCTTCAGATTATTGAGAACTTTGGAAAAAAAGTAGTTAAACAATAGGGGACAACAAATTTAACGATAGAAACCTGCAAGGGTTTGGTAGCACTGTCGGTCCTGTCTTAGTTAACATTCAAAATATCCTGTAGCAGAGGTCATGGCTATTCAACTTTGGAACAATTGTCAGTCATTTATTAGGACAGCAGTTCTTGTCAGTGTGAGCCTGGGAAAGTGAGATCACCAAGTATTCCGATTTTCTGCAAATAAATTGAACAATGGAACTCTGGAGTCAGTTAATGAGTTTTTTTGACTTTGAAAGTCCTTGAGCTCCCTCTGTATTACAAGTGTATAGGAAATACAGTCTACATCTGTACAAAGTTACGTGGAGTCAATGCAGGGCTAGCAGATCGGGAAAATAAAGTCTAGGATTGTTGTTTCTTCTCTCCAAAAGCGTATATGTTTATCATTGAATTGATTTTTTGCACTATAAAAATTACATTTTCAGACAATAATTTCCCTTCATAAGATACGGGTCCTGACATTAATGTAAGGGCGGTTTCCAAGCCCGTGTAAAACCCATCTGTCTCCAGTTTGATCTCACCTGGTACAGTACTCCTATTTGCCCTTTCAATCTGATACATTTTTTTTTATTTCTGTGAGGCTGTTACCAGTGCAGCTTTGTATTTGACTTCTGTGACCACCAGGAGTACAAGGTCAGAACAAACACTGACTACCAGGGGAATATTGTGCCCAATAGTGTGTGATTGTAACAATATCTCACCATTTTGTTTTGGAGGAAGGGATTCTGATTTTTGCCACCATGCCAAACTCACAACTTTACTCAATTCAAAGGAGCAATGGAATACCTGATTCTGAGCTTATGGTCAATAAGGCAGCTTTGCTTTCTGACTGTATGCCCACAAGTTGCACCTCCTGACCTAACACTGCTGTATACTGGGGGGTAAAAACGTGTCTTGGGCAGGAATACAAAGAGGAAGGTATCCTATTGGCCAACTGTTATACGCGCCACCCTATATTCAGTCCCACTGCAGTCAACTGAGTTCAATATCAGGCAGGGCGTATGACAGGCGGCCAATGTGATAGCACCCGCTTTGTGCGAGTATCCAAGACAAATTTCTACCCTTGATGTTGAGTTTTTAGACGACATCAGAAATAAGTGAAAAATTGTTTTTTTAATCAGTACTATTATGAGCCAAATTTAGTCATTTACACTAATAAATATCAATGCAGTGAAAATTTAAGTTTGATTTTCAAGGAATACTTGCTTCAGGAATTGTAAAAAAAAATCTACTTTTTGGCTATTGATTTCTTAGTAATGGTTATGATTACATTGTGACATTACTTTGTGCTGTTTGATGCAGCTGTTATATTTGTTTAATCTCTGTCCACAGCAGAGTAACTGCCAGAGGGCATCTCGTTTAGTTTATGTTTATGAAGTTTCTGCGTAACTTAAAAGTTTTATTAAATTGACAAATTGAATTTATGTGGCCAAATCTAAACAGGAAGGTGGTGTAGGAGGACGAATCAGTTCTGTTTAGGCAGCCTGTGATGGGTTGAGTTCATGATCTGATTCCTGTTCTTAACTATTAAAGGGGCAATTTTCCATCCTGAGGGGGAACAGCAGAACATCACATTCATAACACCTGCAGCAACTGAACAGGACATTTTCAACACAGTGCCTCATTTTGACTTTATCGTTGCCATTGCATGGTAGTATTTGGCAAACAGAGAAGAAAGGATTACTCTTTAATAAAGACCGTGCCCTTTTACAAGGAATCCTTTTAACTAGCAAACTTACATTACAAGGATTCATATTCTATTTTCAAATCTGTGACGACAGCTTTAGTTAGCTTAAACAAACAAGATCAAATTACTTTCAAATCTTTACCCAGTGCTGATGTTTTCACAATCTGACAAAAATCACAATTAGAATCATAACATAGCTACAAAATATATAATTTTTCATAATGTACAAAAAAGTTGCTAAAATGTGTGAAATGATGATTTAAAATCTATTCATGGCAACTATAGAAAGGAACTGCATTTGAGAGTATATTTGAAGAGATTAAATTATACTTTGAAAAACAACAGAAAGTGATATTGTAACCTGACACAAAAGTAAGAGGCGTTATTACTGTCTCAGGGAGTAGTTAATGCTGAAATCGTTGGTATAATGCATCATCGGAATCAGATAGCTATTGTTTACATAATTTATCATATAGGGTTAGTTAGCTGGAAGCTCCTGTTACCTAACCCAATTTGAGATCTATATATCATTCTCACCTCTCAGAAGAGTAATAAAAATGATTGAATTTAATACATAGCTATAAATAATGTTTTTGTGCTAAAGCTATTTCACTTTTGTCTTCCATTCGGAGGCAGCAGTAAGCTTAATAATATTAGGGCCAGCAGCAAGTCATTAAGTCACTGATCATACACGATATTAACACTTAAAGCAACAGAAGGAATTTATTACCATTACATTGCAGTATTTAGCAAACAGAGAAAAAAGGATTATGAAACAGTCTAATAATGATAGTGCCCCTTTACAAAGACTCAAGTTCACTGACTTGATATGAACAAACTTTTAAAGCTCACACCAGATGGGTGAGCAAGGATTACAGCAAAGTTCTTTCAGATTACCATAAATCTATTACTATTGATGAGCAGTCACTGTTGTTCTGCAGGCAAGGGTCAATTTGAACATAGTGAGATACCACAAACAACAAATGAATGAGTGTTTCTGGTGGTTTAAAATCTATTTGTTACAAGGATGTAGACCAAGATAACTGCTGTTCTTCACATAGTACCATGGGTGCTTTTACATTTGCCTGGATGTATCCATTAGGGTATCAGTTTAACATGTCATCCAAAAGACAGCACCTCCAACAATGCAGCACTCCCTCATTACTGCACTGAAGTATCAGTCCAGATAATGGCTGTGAACTTCTATGGAACCAGCAATATACTCCTGGTGTAAGTTGGCGGGGAGGAGGTGGAAAATTTCACAGGACCCAGAAACAGAAATGCTAGGTCCCAGCCTAAGCCGCCAGATTCTCTCTAAGAGGCAGGAATGGAAGTGGGGCCCAGCTGGGAGTCCAAGCCTAGAACCTGGATAATAAAATCTACCTTGATCCATAATAAAACCTGATGGACTGTCCTTGAAATCAGCCCTCTTATTCAATTGGTTGCACTTAAATAAATAACCAGACCAGTGCCCCTTATCTGGCAGGTGCCCACTGCTGCCAGGATAATGATATGACCTCCCCCGACTTGAGATACTCTGATCGGGTCAGAAACGGAAGTCATTGGTACACACTGTACTACATTTTCACCAGCAGAATGAGTCTAAGGATTTTCAAGCTATATGGGGCATAAATTCAACATTGCTGCACTGGGTTCAACAATGATGAATTTAACAGAGCGACGACACACACTTGATTTGTCTGCGCATTCAGGCTGCTGCTAAATTCATCAGGGCCTTTATTGGGGGCTCTAGCACCAATATTGAAATGAAGGTTCTGTGCTTATTTACGGGAAATTTGTCTAGCCTAATCGGGGTTCTGTTTGCCTGTTTCAGCAGTTCGAATGGATATTGAAGATTCCATAGCACTATTTGAAGAAGAACAGGAAGTTCTGCTAACCGGGTCAACATTTTCACCATCAAAAACTGATTAACTGATCATTTATCTTGCAGCTGTTTATGGGATCTTGCAGAGTGTTTGCCTACATAAAACAGTCCCTATATTTTAATGTAATTCATTGTATAAGAAGCATTCTGGGATGTTTCTGAGAAATGGAATGAGGTGCTACGCAAATGTGAGTCTTTTTTTAACTGTAACCATGCCACAAATTTGGAAAGAAGTATCTGTACAAATAGATTTTATTGGATAAAGTGACACGTGATTTCCATCAAAAGGCAAGTAAGTAAAATTAATCACCAACCATTTTTAGAACATGTAAAATGGAAAGAGATTCATAAAAAAGGTTATGTTGAGGTGGATAAATAAGGCCCATTATTACTGAAAATCCTGGATACAGTGATTTTTTTTTAAGCATTAGATTGCAATAAGATACAGTTACATATAGCTACAGTCATTCGAAGTTTTATTGAGTGTTTTTATATGGATGTTGCAGGACTGTTATCAAGTTTCAAATGACGCTGCTACGTTATGAGAAGAAGGTAGAGGTTTTACGATTGAGTGATTCACCTTCTGAATGCACGAGTATGTAATGAACAAGCGAAAGCCTTTTTTAAAGGTGGGAAATCAAACAGCAATGAGTAGTAACTTTTCTCAAATCAAACAAATATTAAAACATTTTCTGAGGCCTGCTAGTGCTCTGTGCCTGTTCATGTTAACAAGATGGGATACAAAAACGAAATTGTCTGATAGTTAATCCTTCTCTCGCCATTGCTACATTGCTACTACAGTCATTGTTTCCCTGAACTGTCCTCTATTTCAACACCTCCTTCCCCCCACTGCCTGCCCGTGTTGCAATCAAGATGCATTATCTCATCTCTTACTCTAACTCATTCTTTCCCAGGAACTCAAAATGGTGCAATTCTTTTCCCCCTTACTCTTATGATCTACAAGATTTAAAAAGCCAAGCTCTTCATCACCTAATCATTACTCTTTGACTTTTATCGTTTTATGTCCTATTCTTCAACTGGTGCATCACAATTAAAAAATATGTATTTTTAATGGTTTTTTTGAAAATCATTATTTAAAAGAGCATCAAGCAATAAGTTTAATATCAGTTGTAGTGAAAATCTTTGAAATAATTTTGAGAAATCTGGTAGGTGAACAATTGGAAAAGCAAAACTGATAGTTTCAGCAAAGAAAGATAAGGGCCAAATTTCCTGTTATTTTAGGTTATTAAGACATTGCATTCTGGCCCGGTGGGGGTGAATTTAATGCATGATCTTATTAGATCATCTCTCTGCCCTTTTGTCCACATTTAGAAATTTCCAACCCATTAATCAACTTTATTAAACACTTTGAAGAAATAGCAGAAAGAATAGACAAGTGCAGTGCAGTGGATGTGATACACATGGACTTTCAGAAGGCCTTTGATATAGGGCCATGTAAAAGACTGATGATAAAGGTCAAGCAGGTGGAGTTAGAGGCCAGGTAGCAGAATGAATTGAAAGATAGCAACAAAACAGAAAACAGAGGGTTGGGGTTAAGGAAAGTTTCACAGCCTCGCCATCTGGCTGGCAGCATGTGGGAAACAGAGGCTTCAGATGCAAATCAGGCCCTGCCATTAAAAGGCCTGCGGTAAACCCGTTCTCCCAGGTTTCCCGCCCGCACGGAGCCCTCCCCTGCCCGCAACCCATCTTCCCCATGAAAGTCCAGCCCACTTTATCATAGAATAGTGGAAATTTACAGCACAGAAGGAGGCCATTCGACCTATAGTTTCTGTGCCAGCCAAAAAAGAGCTATCTGGCCTAATCTCACTTTCCAACTCTTGGTCCGAAGCCTTGTAGGTTACAGCACTTCAAGTGCATGTCCAAGTGCTTTTTAAATGTGATGAGTGTTTCTGCCTCTACCACCCTTCCAGGCAGTGCGTTCCAGACCCCTTACCCTTTGGGCAAAAATGTTCTCCTCAAATCCTTCTAAACCTTCTACCAATTACTTAAATCTATGCCCCCTGGTTATTGACCTCTCTGCCAGAGGAAATAGATCATAGAAGCATAGAAAATAGGTGCAGGAGTAAGCCATTCGGCCCTTCGAGCTTGCATCACCATTCAATATGATCATGGCTGATCATGCAACTTCAGTACCCCATTCCTGCTTTCTCTCCATACCCCTTGATCCCTTTAGCTGTAAGGGCAACATCTAACTCCCTTTTGAATATATATCTAACAAACTGGCCTCAACAACTTTCTGTGGTAGAGAATTCCACAGGTTCACAATTCTCTGAGTGAAGAAGTTTCTCCTCATCTCGGTCCTAAATGGCTTACCCCTTATCCCTGGTTCTGGACTTCCCCAACATCGGGAACATTCTTCCTGCATCTAACCTATCTAATCCCATCATAATTTTATATGTTTCTATGAGGTCCCCTCTCATTCTTCTAAATGCCAGTGAATATAAACCTAGTCGATCCAGTCTTTCTTCATATGTCAGTTGCCATCCCAGGAATCAGTCTGGTGAACCTTCGCTGTACTCCCTCAATAGCAAGAATGTCCTTCCTCAGATTAGGAGACCAAAACTGTACACAATATTCAAGATGTGGCCTCACCAAGGCCCTGTACAACTACAGTAAGACCTCCCTGCTCCTATAATCAAATTCTCTTGCTATGAATGCCAACATGCCATTTGCCTTCTTCACCGCCTGCTGTATCTGCATGCCAACTTTCAATGACTGATGTACCATGACACCCAGGTCTCGTTGCACCTCCCCTTTTCCTAATCTGTCACCATTTATCCACATTATACTACATCTGCCATGCATTTGCCCACTCACCTAACCTGTCCAAGTCACCCTGCAGCCTCTTAGCATTCTCCTCACAGCTCACACCACCACCCAGCCTAGTGTCATCTGCAAACTTGGAGATATTACATTCAATTCATTCATACAAATCATTAATGTATATTGTAAATAGCTAGGGTCCCAGCACTGAACCTTGCAGTACCCCACCAGTCACTGCCTGCCATTCTGAAAAGGACCTGTTTATTCCTACTCTTTTCTTCCTGTCTGCCAACCAGTTCTCTATCCACGTTAATACATTGCCCCCAATACCATGTGCTTTAATTTTGCACACTAATCCTTGTGTGAGACCTTGTCAAAAGCCTTTTGAAAGTCCAAATATTCCACATCCACTGGTTCTCCCTTGTCCACTCTACTAGTTACATTCTCAAAAAATTCTAGAAGATTTGTCAAGCATGATTTCCCTTTCATAAATCCATGCTGACTTGGACCGATCCTGTCACTGCTTTCCACATGCGCTGCTATTACATCATTAATAATTGATTCTAACATTTTCCCCACTACCGATGTCAGGCTAACCAGTCTATAATTCCCTGTTTTCTCTCTCCCTCCTTTTTTAAAAAGTGGGGTTAGATTAGCTACCCTCCAATCCATAGGAACTGATCCAGAGTCGAAAGAATGTTGGAAAATGACTACCAATGCATCCACTATTTCTCTGGGATGCAGACTATCAGGCCTTGGGGATTTATCAGCCTTCAATTCCATCAATCAATTTCTCTCACACAATTTCCTGACTAATAAGGATTTCCTTCAGTTCCTCCTTCTCGTTAGACCCTCGATCCCCTAGTATTTCCGGAAGGTTATTTGCGAAGATAGAACCAAAGTATTTGTTCAATTGGTCTGCCATTTCTTTGTTGCCCATTATAAATTCACCTGATTATGACTGCAAGGGACCTACATTTGTCTTCACTAATCTTTTTCTCTTCACATATCTATAGAAGCTTTTGCAGTCAGTTTTTATGTTCCCTGCAAGCTTACTCTCATACTCTATTTTCCCCCTCCTAATTAAAACCTTTGTCCTCCTCTGCTGAATTCTAAATTTCTCCCAGTCCTCAGGTTTGCTGCTTGATCTGGCCAATTTATGTGCCTCTTCCTTGGATTTAACACTATCGCTAATTTCCCTTGTTAGCCACGGTTGAGCCACCTTCCCCATTTTATTTATCCTTCCTATTCACTCTATCTCGGCCCCTCATAATTTTATACAACTCAATCAAGTCTCCCCTCAACATTGTCTGTTCCAAAGAAAACAACCCCAGCCTATCCAATCTTTCTTCATAG
Organism: Pristiophorus japonicus; assembly: GCF_044704955.1. NCBI lineage: Eukaryota > Metazoa > Chordata > Chondrichthyes > Pristiophoridae > Pristiophorus > Pristiophorus japonicus. Next base: position 204,294,708 of record NC_091981.1, read on the forward strand.
CTAAAATTCTCCAGTCCTGGCAACATCCTTGTAAATCTCCTCTGTACCCTCTTGAGTGCAATCACATCTTTCCTGTAATATGCTGACCAGAACTGTACACAGTACTCTAGCTGTGGCCTAACTAGTGTTTTCAAGCATAACTTCCCTGCTGTTATATTCTATGGCCCAGCTAATAAAGGAAAGTATCCTGTATGCCTTCTTAACCACCTTATTATCTGGCCTGCTACCTTCAGGGTCTGTGGACATGAACTCCAAAGTCCCTCTGTTCCTCAGCACTTCCCAGTATCCTACCATTTATTGTGTATTCCCTTGCCTTTTTAGCCCTCCCCAAGTGCATTACCTTGTACTTCTCCAGATTGAATTCCATTCGCCATTTATCTGCCCACCTGACTTGTCCATTGATATATTCCTGTTGACTACAGCTTTCTTCCTCACTATCAACCACATGGCCAATTTTTGTATCATCTGCCAACTTCGTAATCATGCCCCCTACGTTCAAGTCTAAATCATTGATATCGAGCACAAAAAGCAAATGACATAGTACTGAGCCCTACGGAAGCCCACTGGAAACAGCTTTCCAGTCACAAAAATACCCGTCGACCATTATCCTTTGCTTTCTGCCTCCGAGCCAATTTTGGATCCAACTTGCCATTTTGCCTTGGATCCCATGGGCTTTTACTTTTCTGACCAGTCTGCCATGTGGGATTTAGTCAAAAGCCTTGCTAAAATCCATGTAGACTATATCAAATGCACTATCCTCATCGACCCTCCTTGTTACTTCCTCAAAAAATTCAATCAAGTTGTCGAACCTTCTCTTAACAAATCCATGCTGACTGTCTTTGATTAATCCGTGTCTTTCTAAATGATGATTTATATTGTCCCTCAGAATTTTTTGCCAACAATTTCCCAAACACTGAGGTTAGACCTTTATTTCTTCAAAGGTAAGAAACTTAATGGGTAGAAGATGAAAGTCATCTGGGAATATCGGTACATCATCATCATAGGCAGTCCCTCAGAATCGAGGAAGACTTGCTTCCACTCCAGAAGTAAGTTCTTTGGTGGCTGAACAGTCCAATACAAGAGCCACAGACTCTGTCACAGGTGGGACAGATAGTTGTTGAGGGAAGGGGTGGTGGGACTGGTTTGCTGCACGCTCTTTCCGCTGCCTGCGCTTGATTTCTACATGCCCTCAGCGATGAGACTCGAGGTGCTCAGCGCCCTCCCGGATGCACTTTCTCCACTTTAGGCGGTCTTTGGCCAGGGACTCCCAGGTGTCAGTGGGGATGTTGTACTTTATCAGGGAGGCTTTGAGAGTGTCCTTGTAACGTTTCCGCTGCCCACCTTTGGCTCGTTTGCCGTGAAGGAGCTCCGCTTAGAACACTTGCTTTGGGAGTCTTGCGTCTGGCATGCGAACTATGTGGCCTGCCCAACAGAGCTTATCGAGTGTGGTCAGTGCTTCAATGCTGGGGATGTTAGCCTGGACGAGGACGCTGATGTTGGTGCGCCTGTCCTCCCAGGGGATTTGTAGGATCTTGCGGAGACATCGTTGGTGATATATCTCCAGCAACTTGAGATGTCTACTGTACATAGTCCATGTCTCTGAGCCATATAGGAGGGTGGGTGTTACTACAGCCCTGTAGATCATGAGCTTGGTGGTAGATTTGAGGGGCTGGTCTTCAAGCACTCTTTTCCTCAGGCGGCCGAAGGCTGCACTGGCGCACTGGAGGTGGTGTTGAATCTCCTTATCAATGTCTGTTTTTGTTGATAAGAGGCTCCCGAGGTATGGGAAATGGTCCACGTTGGCGAGGGCCTCGCCGTGAATCTTGATGACTGGGAGGCAGTGCTGTGTGGCAAGGATGGGCTGGTGGAGGACCTTTGTCTTACGGATGTTTAGGGTAAGTCGCATGCTTTCGTATGCCTCAGTAAATATGTCGACGATATCCTGGAGTTCAGCTTCAGAAAGATTATCAGAACATAAGAACATAAGAATTAGGAGCAAGAGTAGGCCATTTGGCTCCTCGAGCCTGCGCTGCCATTCAATGAGATCATGACTGATCTACTGCCTCAACTCCACTTTCCTGCCCAATCCCCATATCCTTTGATTCCCATAATATCCAAAAATCTAACAATCTCTGTTTTGAATATACTCAAAGACTGAGCCTCCACAGCCCTCTGGAGTAGAGAATTCCAGAGATTCACCAACCTCTGAGTGAAGAAGTTTCTCCTCATCTGAGTCCTAAATAGCCGACCCCTTATTCTGAGACTGTGACCCCTGGTTCTAGACTCCTCAGCCAGAGGAAACATCCTCTCTGCATCTACCCTGTCAAGCCCTGTAAGAATTTTGTAAGTTTCAATGAGATCACCTCTCATTCTTCTAAACTCTAGCGAATATAGGCCTAGACTACTCAATCTCTCCTCATAGGACAATCCTCCAATCATTCTGGTGAACCTTTGTTGCACTCCCTCCATAGCAAGTACCATGGGGCTAGTTTCCTTGGGTAAGGAGACTAAAACTGCACACAATACTCCAGGTGCGGTCTTACCAGGGCCCTATATAATTGCCATAAGATGTCTTTACTCTTATACTCAAATCCTCTTCCAATAAAGGCCAACATACCATTTGCTTATAATTGGCAACACCAGTTGATAAGACCATAAAGAGTGCAAACAAAATACTGGGGTTCATTTCTGGAGAAAGACAATACAAAAATAGGGAGGTAATTTTAAATGTATATAAAACCACAGTTTGGGTCTCCATACTACAAAAAGAATATTGAAGCACTGAAGAAAGAGCAGAATAGATTTGAGAGTTTGCCACTATTGGGGAAAATTGAGCACACTGGGGCTAGTTTTGTTGGAAAAGTGAAGACTAAGAGGAGACCTGATAGAAATCTTTAATATTAGGGATTCAATAAGGTTAATGTCAAGAAACTATTTCCACCTTTGGGGGAGACCAGAACAAAGAGGTTTGACTATGATAGCCACTAACAGATCAAATAAAGAATTAGGAGAAATTTCTTTACACAGATTGGTGAGAATGTAGAATTTGCTGCCGCATGGAGTGGTTGAAGCAGATAAAATTAATGCATTTAAGAGGAGGCGTATCTTTACATGAGGGAAAAGAGAATAGTGGAATATGGGGGCAGGGTGGGAAGAGGTACTTAGGGCCCAAATTTAGTCCACCCGTTTTTTCGGTGCACTCACGTGAGATGCGCCAATGTCCTAGGATAAAAATGGTGCAAAAAGCTGTCCCCGGATTCTGGCTGCTCTGTGGCCTCTCCCATGGCTTGGCGCGGCGTGGCAATTCAAATAGGGGGCGGAGATAGGGCCCTGCGCTTAAAAGAGTGCCGGCAGCTCAACGCATGCGCGCTGGAGGTTTCGCGCATGTCCATTAGCTCCTCTGCAGCGTGGGACCCGATGTCCCGCCCCTATCCCAAGCCGAGTGGCCTCATAACACACGCTGATCTGCTGCACGTCATAGCGAGAGTCCCACACCTATCCCCGGCAGAGATCCTTTGTCTGAACTCTTTTTTAAAAAATCATAGTTGACAGTGGAAGAAAAGTTGTGTGCTACATTTCTACATCTTTAAGAACAGCTTTATGATATCGGTATGCAAGGTATATACCATTTCCCTCCTGTGTAGGTTTTCTATCGAGCCACACATCCTGGAATCTACTGAATAGCTAACATTCCAGTTAGACACCAACACAATAAATGTCAACGGTTTCCGACCAAGAGAATTAAAGAAAAGCAAATGTAGTATTGATGATCTGCCATAGTATATCACTATCACAATGCATAGCTCAATTATATCACTTCACATTATGGCCTAGAAATTATGCTGTGTAGTGTCCATTTTTCAGGCGCTAAGACCATAAAATGGCTGGCAGGAAGCGCACGCATGCACATCCATCCAGAAGTGCATCGCCACTATATTGGCACAGGAAGTAGTATTTGCAGCAACCTTCTAAGTGTTAATTAATATATGCAGATGAGGGTCCTTGGTTTCTTCCCACTCTAAGGGCCCAAATTTGGCCAGGAGTTGCTCCTTTTTTTTTTGCAACTTCTGGATTTCCGTGTTTAACTGCACAAATGCATACTCCAGCATTTGTTGTCAGATTTCTTTAAAGGGAAGGGCCACCGCCGCAGGCTCTGCAAAAGAAAAAAACGTACCTTCTCCATGACAGCAGCCGCCATCCCTCCGGATCAGCCCGGCACTCAAGCAGAGTGCCGGGCTGATCGATCGCGTGCAAGAACCCATGAAAAAACCTGCAAGAGAGAAGGTCATTTTTTTTTTTACTTACCTCGGCCACCTCACATAAGAACATACGGACATAAGAAATAGGAACAGGAGTAGGCCATTTGGCTCCTCGAGCTTGCACCGCCATTCAATAAGATCATGGCTGATCTGATCCTGGCCTCAACTCTACTTCCCTGTCTGCTCCCCATAACCCTTGGATCCCTTATTATTCAAAAATCTGTCTATCTGCACCTTAAATATATTCAATGACCCAGCCTCCACCGCTCTCTGGGGTAGAGAATTCACCTTTAAGCATCACCACGAAGCGCCTGGCCACCCAATGCATGCCTCCTGCAGCTGCCGGTGTTTTCGCCCGTCGATGCTGCAGGGGTCGCAACCCAATTTCGGGTCTGGGATGCTATCAGGGCAATGTGCACGGCGATGACGTCATGATCTCTGGGTGAAGGCGATCGGGGCGCTACGCTGTACCACCGTCGCAAAACTCCTGCCGAATTTAGCAGGAGTCGCTGGTCTCACCACACCCAGTCGCAAACCCATTTTCCCCGTTAGTGCCTGTTAGTGCCCCCCGGAGGTGCAAAGGAGCCCAATTTTGCCCCCCAATTACTTAATTTTAAATAGGATGGAAATTCTAGACAGGCTAAATGAACTTAAAGCAAACCATGTATAGAGGGTCTTGACTCCAGAGTGCTGAGAGACACTAGATAGGTAATCTGTAAGGCACTGGCAATCATTATCGGGAAGACAACGGATAGTGGAGAGGAAACAATAGATTGGAAACAGGCTAATGTAGTGCTTAGATTCAAAAAGGTGACAAAGAGACAAAGGCAACTACAGGCGCATGGAATTGATAATCAGGAATAAACTTGAGGATCATCTGTACAACAATAACCAATAACATTGAACAGTTCTGGCCTCCATCCTATAAAAAGGATATAGAGGATGTGCAATAAAGATTTATTAGAATGAGACTAGAACTGAAAGGTTATACCTATCGGGAAAGATTGAACAGTCTGTGGCTCTTTTGTCTAGAAAAGAGAAGACTGAGGGGTGACCTGATAGAGATCTTCACGATTACGAAAGGGTTTGATATGGTAGCTGTAGAGAAGATGTTTCCACTTGCAGGCGAGACTAGAACTAGGGCCATATATATAAGATAATCACTAATAAATCCAATAAGGAATTCAGGAGAAACTTCTTTACCCAGGGAGTGATTAGAATGTAGAGCTCGCTACCATAGGGAGTGGTTGAGGTGAATAGCATTGCTGTATTCAAAATAAAGCTAGATAAGCACATGAGGGATAAAGGTATAGAAGGATATGTTGATGGGGTTAGATGATGAGGGGTGGGTGGAGGCATGGACCTGTTGGGCCAAATGGCCTGTATTGGTGCTGTAAATACTTTATAATAGTTTATAACCTAGTTAACAGCAGTTAGCACAGATCCCGAGGGGGAAAATCCTGTCCGACCAACCTCCTCGACTTCTATGAGGAAGTGACAACCTAAGTGGACCGTGGAAAACCTTATGATGGGGTGTATCTTGAACTTCAAAAGATTTTTTCTAAATTTCCATATGAAAAGCTATTACTTGAATTCAAAGCTGTAGGATTCAATGTAAATCCTGGGAATGGATAAGAAACTGGTTGAAGGGAGGAAACAATGAGTACTCGTTACAGGAGATGTATCAGAGTGCAGGGAAGTACTGAGTGAGGTGTCCAGGACTCGGTGCGAGGACCACTACTGTTTCAAATTTACATAAATGACCTGGATTCAGAAACTTGTAGCAAAGTGGCCAAATTTTCAGATTACTAAACTACGTAGGGCAATGGAATCAGAGATTACAATTGGACAAATATGTACATGACCAGAACAATGGTAGATGAAATTTAATATACAGTGCTACATGTAGGAAGGCAACACAAATGCTCCATGAATGATGCTGAAATAGCTAAGGATGAAGCTGAAAGAGAACTAAGAGTGGGCTCAATTTTCCCCAGTCATTTGCACTGTTTTTTTTGGAGCAGGCTGCTCTTTTTGGCCTAAGTTGAAAAACCAGTTTCCCCAATCAATTTGCACCAGTGTAACTCAGTTAGTTACGATGTTTTCACTTTGCAGCCTCAGCTCTCATTGTGTCCCTGGTTACCACGGCAGCCCGATCTTTTTGGCGCAGATCAAGGCTCCACCCCCAAAACTAAAGGTCGGGTTACGTGACGCCAAAATGAAGAAATCCAACAGGGAAACGTAGAATTTTTTTTGCCGTACTTAGGCCCTAAAAAATCAGGCGTAACTCTAAGTACACCAAAAAAATGCTTTGGAGAAAATTGAGCCCAGTATTAGACTTTATGCTAAACATTTCCAACCAAAGCAAACCAGCAATTAACAATTAGGATGTTGAACTACAGAACCAAAACAGTATAATAAAGTCAGTGGACGTAATGGTCAAACTGTATCATGCTCTAATCAGACCACATCTTGAATATTGCATCCACTTCTGGTCGCCAAGAAACAAGAGAGGCATTCAAGTGCTAGAAGCAGTGCGAAGAAGAACAACAAGGCTAATCCCAAGTGTCAGAGGTCTGAGTTGTGAGGAAAGACTAGGTAGACTGGGGAGTAAATTTTAACAATCGGCTAGCCGACCGGTGAAGCTCACCGACTGGCCAGCAGTCCTGCCAGCAAAAGACCCAGTTTATTTTGAAGGCCGGGACTTATTACTATGCCACTGCTGAGATATAGGTGCCAATTGGATGTCCTCCCACTGCTCACTGGCTCTGGGCAAGCAGGAAGGTAGGTCCAGATGGAGGGCCGATCACGGAGGGTGGGGCTGCGGGCTCCATATTATTCTTGTGGAACCTGGAGGAGCACTTCTGGTCTTTCTGGCCACACAAAAATAACTTTTAACTTGCCATCTGCTTACCTGTCTGTTCTGCTTACTTGTCTATCGGGGTCCTTTGTACATCAGATGGGCACTTATGAAGATGGCTGCCATTTTTGGACTGCTCCCACCCCATTAGGCCAGACAGACCAAGTTAAAATCTATCGCTTGGGCTTTTCAACCTAGAAAGGAGATGTCTGAGAAGTGATCTTATATTGATCTATAAGATTGTCAAAGGTATAGAAAAAGTTAACCTAGAATACTGCTTTGATTTAAACTGTTGGAGTAGAATTGGGGAAAACAGGTTCCAACTAACAACAGGCAATTTTTGGACTGATACCATAAATTCTTCTTCATAAAAAGAGTGATCAGTGTGTGGACTAATCTTTGAGATAGAGTAATGGAGGGAAAAACCCTGGAAACATTTAAGAATTATATGCTACAATGGGGGTAAGTTAAGATCTTTCTGAATGAATAAAATAATGGGCTGAAAGGCCTTCCTCATCAGTAATGATTTTGTAACTCTGTCTAAAACCTGCCAGAGTTATTTGTAGCTATTTGTGTCTAGATTGTTGTCTGTCCCTCTGATTTACAGTGCGAAAAACCTAATGCTTCTCTGAATATTAAGTTCACTTGCAAGTGCAGTGTTGTTAAATTGGGCTGTTGATCCATCCCAAAAACATTCCGTGATCAGAATATGAAATCCAAAACCACTGATCTGGACCATGTCAGCTTTTCTTTCTCTGACATGAAGTACTGCGATTTGGCCTTGTGCTTCTTTTAGTTGTCTGGGTTCAGAAATGATAAATCTCACTTAATAGGCAAGAGGACTCAAATGATAGGCAGCTCTGGGAACAAGCCTTGTAATCAAAAACATTACAACCATCTACAACTTGAGCTACTGGCTGCCTGGAGGGATTTGTTGAATTGAAGATTGGCCATCTCCCTTGTGAATTCTGGAGTTAAGTCTTGTCACATCTGCAAATAGTTACAGCTGTGAATTAATTTCTTCACTTCTGGCATTGTATGCAAATACAATATTGTTCTTTATTAACTTAATAAGCGGGAAGACAGCTGCCTCTGGCTGAACTTTTTGCTCTATCTGCTGCTTGTATCATGTTCCACACAAATGATTTTGCCTGATGATTTAGTACACACTCCAATCTGATTACAGTATCCAAGCCAGTGAAGCCCTTAATAATAAAATAAACAAGTAGGAATTTTGTTGCTACATATTTTACTTGTCAAGTAATTATCTAGTTCCACAAATTTTGGTAAATAATTGAGAACATGATTATTTTTTGCATCACACAAATGTGGCATCCATTATCTTACATAGTAGGGAAATTATGTTTTGCACAAATACTAGCAGATAAGATATAGGCCTTTATGTTCCTCTTGTCATGATTTGTGGGATTCATAGCATCAGGTTCAAGTATTTTCCATGATGGGGTGGGGAGGGGGGAAACCACAGTGGGGGTGTGCTTCAGAGATATATGAGCTTTGTTCCAACACATGAGATGTAATTTTGACTTTGTGGCATCGTGTCAAATGGGTGATAGTGAATCGGAGCCCGTTTTACATCTCTCCCAATTTTTATTTCTATTGATTTCAAGTTAAAATCTACCTGTCTCCGACTTCTGAGAGATGATCTTATATCTTATATGAAATCAATGGAAATAAATGTCGGAAGAGATTATCTTGCACAAAGTTAAAATTACCCTCAATGTGTTGGAACAAAGGGTTAGATTTTCCATTATTTTTGCATGCATATGGCCCATTTAACATCCATTTTAACGCTGAAATGAGGTGTAAAGCCCATATATCGCCCATTTAGCCACAAAATGGAAACTGACGGCCATTTTTCAGTCACTTATCACTGAGCGTTACTTTCGGCATGTATGTAACGCCGATAAAAAATAATACCGCCTGCCCACATTTTTTGGGCGGAATCATCAGAATGGGCGAACCCAACACCCATAATATCGCCCAGTGTTACTTTCGGCATGACATTAATGCCGAGATTGAATACTACCGACCGCCCACTTTTTTTTGTCGTAAACATCACATTTGCTGAAGCTAACGCCCAGTATATTGCCCAGTGTCACTTTCAGCACCTCGCACACATATCGCCCACAATCTCGCTCATCGAAAAAACCGCTGTGAAAAAGTTGAACTGATCTGAACTAATCACAGCGGTGTGGATGCCATTTTGTAAATCGCAGGTCGCTTCATTGAAAAGGCTGCTTCAACTTCAGAAGAGTTTGGATGTACTCTGGAGTTCTTTTCAGGTGATGTGACCATCTGAACAGACATCTTATCACACTCTGGACGATTGGATTTTGCTTTAGGTGTCTTAGTGGGGAAATTTATTGCTTGTGAACAATCGGCATCATACTTATTGGAATGGGGCCAGTCATTTCTCAGCCTGCCCTGATGACAACACAGATGCTGCAGAGTGCAAATGGCACAACGTCTAATCCGCAGCATTATGTGCCCAATCTAAGATGTGCCCGACCATACACGCCCCGCACTAACAGACCATGGTGCCTACATAACTGCAAGACTCTTATGTCAGCAGCTCATAAATGAGCGCTTGCTTGAAAGAACGTTGCTGTTATTGACAAAGCTGACACACTGCTGTGTGTGCAGCTTAGACATCAATGTGGGCATCACCTTGGTGCCAGTTAAAGTTTAAGTTGATTCAAGTTAAGTTTAATTATACCCTTTCATGTTAAGGAATCACTAGTGTTTAATGGTCCAGCTATCTGAGACAATGCGCAACAAGGTAATGCTAAATAAAAAGCATTTAATACGACCATTGGTCTGAAATCATAAGTATAACAGTCAAAAACACCCCACCCCCACCCCACCCCACAACACATTTTAGAACATTGACATCAATCAAATGGTCAACATGTCCAGCAACACAGAAGACAGATGCAAACCAACAGGATGGCCCTCTCCCCACCATACATTACAGCAAATTGCATAAACTGAGATGGAGATATAACACAGCCAGCACCTGCGGACATGCACCTCACTTTCCTTCCACCTCACCTCACTCCCCCCCTTCGCCCCACCACTACCCCTTCCCCTCCTCACTCCACACTGCCTGGCCGAGGTGCTCCTCAGACGGTGTCTCATTGGGGGGGATGAAGGCAGAGCCGGTGGTTGCACGGATACGGGAGCGGGGGGTACCGAGGTGGGAACATTCTTGGATCCACGTTGGCACTGGGGGTGCGGAATCCAGGGCCTCCACCATCTGCTGAACGTACTCCATCATGGTGCCAGAGATGCTGGCCAGCTGTTGGGATATGCCCCCCAATGCTTCGATGAGCTGGTCACCTATCTCAACAGTTCTTCTGGACAACTCTACCATGTCGCTGCTCTCATCTGGTGCTCATGGAGCAGATCTGCCGCGTCTACGAAACCTCCGCGGGGTCGGCGCCATCCTGGGGACAACTGGGGTGCCCTGTGGCGAGGAGCTTGGGCCCGGTACCTTCAGAGTGGAGGTGGGAATGGCCGGAGGCGTGCTAGATGGCCTTGGGGTCGAATGCCTTCTGGAGCTTGGAGATACAGGCTCCTTAAAGTCGCGCTGTCATCCGTAGAGAATGGACCCAGCAGATTGATAGATAGATTTTTAACCAATAAGGGAACTAAGGGTTACGGGGAGCGGGCGAGTAAGTGGAGCTGAGTCCACGGCCAGATCAGCCATGATCTTGTTGAATGGCGGAGCAGGCTCGAGGGGCTAGATGGCCTACTCCTGTTCCTGATTCTTATGTTCTTATGTTCTTGTGTTGACGGACGAGAATCGGTGCTCCTCAGCACCAGATGTAGGATCGTCTGGTGAGTCTGGCACTACGCCCCCACCTTCTGGGCTCGGTGGTCTTGACTGGGGACGCGCTGCTGGCTGAGCTGCAGAACACAAATGAGCTTATTAGAGGAGACGGGGATGCTAGGGTCACAAGGTGAGTCCAGCACTACACGCAGCATATGCACAACGAAAGCACCACTGCTATCAAAATCATCACACACATCACAGTTCCTGACCATCAACACATTCTGCATTGCAATGATTCTCATGAGGCCCGCATTAATTAGAGGACACTTTTAGCAATCATCTTTCATATATTATTGTTTGGATATGAGTGGGTGTGGCATCTATTGACTTTACATCACGCAATGGTGTACATTTTACTCACGAGTGCCAGCACCCGTTCCTTGATATCGGTGAGGTCGCTGATGACTGGTAGCCCCCCACCTGTTCGCCTCTGCTCGACCCTCTTCCTTGAAAGCTTCTTCTGTAAAAGGTAACAACAGGACGACATGGCATGAGATCATTGTGTGATATCATTGCTAGGTACTGTCACAGAGACTGATACATCACATAACCAACAGATGTAATCATGATTATAATGAAAATGATCATTCTTTACCTAAAGACGTACACTGTAACCGCAGGCTTTGAGTACAACATTCCTGGTAAAAGTGAAAGACCTCACATTTGATCATAGTCACTCATAGAAACATAGAAACATAGAAAATAGGTGCAGGAGTAGGCCATTCGGCCCTTCTAGCCTGCACCGCCATTCAATGAGTTCATGGCTGAACATTCAACTTCAGTACCCCATTCCTGCTTTCTCGCCATACCCCTTGATCCCCCTAGCAGTAAGGACCTCATCTAACTCCTTTTTGAATATATTTAGTGAATTGGCCTCAACAACTTTCTGTGGTAGAGAATTCCACAGGTTCACCACTCTCTGGGTGAAGAAGTTCCTCCGCATCTCGGTCCTAAATGGCTTACCCCTTATCCTTAGACTGTGACCCCTGGTTCTGGACTTCCCCAACATTGGGAACATTCTTCCTGCATCTAACCTGTCTAACCCCGTCAGAATTTTATATGTTTCTATGAGGTCCCCTCTCATTCTTCTGAACTCCAGTGAATACAAGCCCAGTTGATCCAGTCTTTCTTGATAGGTCAGTCCCGCCATCCCGGGAATCAGTCTGGTGAACCTTCGCTGCACTCCCTCAATAGCAAGAATGTCCTTCCTCAGGTTAGAAGACCAAAACTGTACACAATACTCCAGGTGTGGCCTCACCAATGCCCTGTACAACTGTAGCAACACCTCCCTGCCCCTGTACTCAAATCCCCTTGCTATGAAGGCCAACATGCCATTTGCTTTCTTAACCGCCTGCTGCACCTGCATGCCAACCTTCAATGACTGATGTACCATGACACCCAGGTCTCTTTGCACCTCCCCTTTTCCTAATCTGTCACCATTCAGATAATAGTCTGTCTCTCTGTTTTTACCACCAAAGTGGATAACCTCACATTTATCCACATTATACTTCATCTGCCATGCATTTGCCCACTCACCTAACCTATCCAAGTCGCTCTGCAGCCTCACAGCATCCTCCTCGCAGCTCACACTGCCACCCAACTTAGTGTCATCCGCAAATTTGGAGATACTACATTTAATCCCCTCATCTAAATCATTAATGTACAGTGTAAACAGCTGGGGCCCCAGCACAGAACCTTGCGGTACCCCACTAGTCACTGCCTGCCATTCTGAAAAGTACCCATTTACTCCTACTCTTTGCTTCCTGTCTGACAACCAGTTCTCAATCCATGTCAGTACACTACCCCCAATCCCATGTGCTCTAACTTTGCACATCAATCTCTTGTGTGGGACCTTGTCGAACGCCTTCTGAAAGTCCAAATATACCACATCAACTGGTTCTCCCTTATCCACTCTACTGGAAACATCCTCAAAAAATTCCAGAAGATTTGTCAAGCATGATTTCCCTTTCACAAATCCATGCTGACTTGGACCTATCATGTCACCTCTTTCCAAATGCACTGCTATGACATCCTTAATAATTGATTCCATCATTTTACCCACTACCGATGTCAGGCTGACCGGTCTATAATTCCCTGTTTTCTCTCTCCCTCCTTTTTTAAAAAGTGGGGTTACATTGGCTACCCTCCACTCCATAGGAACTGATCCAGAGTCAATGGAATGTTGGAAAATGACTGTCAACGCATCCACTATTTCCAAGGCCACCTCCTTAAGTACTCTGGGATGCAGTCCATCAGGCCCTGGGGATTTATCGGCCTTCAATCCCATCAATTTCCCCAACACAATTTCCCGGCTAATAAGGATTTCCCTCAGTTCCTCCTCCTTACTAGACCCCCCGACCCCTTTTATAACCGGAATGTTGTTCGTGTCCTCCTTCGTGAATACCGAACCAAAGTACTTGTTCAATTGGTCCACCATTTCTTTGTTCCCCGTTATGACTTCCCCTGATTCTGACTGCAGGGGACCTACATTTGTCTTTACTAACCTTTTTCTCTTTACATATCTATAGAAACTTTTGCAATCCGTCTTAATGTTCCCTGCAAGCTTCTTCTCATACTCCATTTTCCCTGCCCTAATCAAACCCTTTGTCCTCCTCTGCTGAGTTCTAAATTTCTCCCAGTCCCCAGGTTCGCTGCTATTTCTGGCCAATTTGTATGCCACTTCCTTGGCTTTAATACTATCCCTGATTTCCCTTGATAGCCACGGTTGAGCCACCTTCCCTTTTTTATTTCTATGCCAGACAGGAATGTACAATTGTTGTAGTTCATCCATGCGGTCTCTAAATGTCTGCCATTGCCCATCCACAGTCAACCCCTAAAGTATCATTCGCCAATCCATCTCAGCCAATTCACGCCTCATACCTTCAAAGTTAGCCTTCTTTAAGTTCTGGACCATGGTCTCTGAATTAACTGTTTCATTCTCCATCCTAATGCAGAATTCCACCATATTATGGTCACTCTTCCCCAAGGGGCCTCGCACAACGAGATTGCTAATTAATCCTTTCTCATTACATAACACCCAGTCTAAGATGGCCTCCCCCCTAGTTGGTTCCTCGACATATTGGTCTAAAAAACCATCCCTTATGCACTCCAGAAAATCCTCCTCCACCGTATTGCTTCCAGTTTGGTTAGCCCAATCTATGTGCATATTAAAGTCACCCATTATAACTGCTGCACCTTTATTGCACGCACCCCTAATTTCCTGTTTGATGCCCTCCCCAACATCACTACTACTGTTTGGAGGTCTGTACACAACTCCCACTAACATTTTTTGCCCTTTGGTGTTCTGCAGCTCTACCCATATAGATTCCACATCATCCAAGCTAATGTCCTTCCTAACTATTGCCTTAATCTCCTCCTTAACCAGCAATGCTACCCCACCTCCTTTTCCTTTTATTCTATCCTTCCTGAATGTTGAATACCCCTGGATGTTGAGTTCCCAGCCCTGCTCATCCTGGAGCCACGTCTCCGTAATCCCAATCACATCATATTTGTTAACATCTATTTGCACAGTTAATTCATCCACCTTATTGCGGATACTCCTTGCATTAAGACACAAAGCCTTTAGGCTTGTTTTTTTAACACCCTCTGTCCTTTTAGAATTTTGCTGTACAATGGCCCTTTTTGTTCTTTGCCTTGGGTTTCTCTGCCCTCCACTTTTCCTCATCTCCTTTCTGTCTTTTGTTTTTGCCTCCTTTTTGTTTCCCTCTATCTCCCTGCATTGGTTCCCATCCCCCTGCCATATTAGTTTAACTCCTCCCCAACAACACTAGCAAACACTCCCCCGAGGACATTGGTTCCGATTCTGCCCAGGTGCAGACCGTCCGGATTGTACTGGTCCCACCTCCCCCAGAACCGGTTCCAATGCCCCAGGAATTTGAATCCCTCCCTGCTGCACCATTGCTCAAGCCACGTATTCATCTGAGCTATCCTGCGATTCCTACTCTGACTAGCACGTGGCACTGGTAGCAATCCCGAGATTACTACTTTTGAGGTCCTACTTTTTAATTTAGCTCCTAGCTCCTTAAATTCATTTCGTAGGAACTCATCCCTTTTTTTACCTATGTCATTGGTACCAACGTGCACCACGACAACTGGCTGTTCTCCCTCCCTTTTTAGAATGTCCTGCACCCGCTCCGAGACATCCTTGACCCTTGCACCAGGGAGGCAACATACCATCCTGGAGTCTCGGTTGCGGCCGCAGAAACGCCTATCTATTCCCCTTACAATTGAATCCCCTATCACTATCGCTC
Organism: Pristiophorus japonicus; assembly: GCF_044704955.1. Taxonomy (NCBI): domain Eukaryota; kingdom Metazoa; phylum Chordata; class Chondrichthyes; family Pristiophoridae; genus Pristiophorus; species Pristiophorus japonicus. The sequence continues at coordinate 204,309,954 of NC_091981.1, forward strand.
GCCCACTCTTTTTCCTGCCCTCCTGTGCAACAGAGCCAGCCACGGTGCCATGAACTTGGCTGCTGCTGCCCACTCCTGATGAGTCATCCCCCTCAACAGCACTCAAAGCAGTGTATCTGTTTTGCAGTGGGATGACCACAGGGGACCCCTGCACTACCTTCCTTGCACTACTCTTCCTGCTGGTCTTCCATTCCCTCGCTGGCTGTGGACCCTTCTCCTGCGGTAAGACCAACTCGCTACACGTGATACTCACGTCATTCTCAGCATCGTGGATGCTCCAGAGTGAATCCACCTTCAGCTCCAACTCCGCAACGCGGACAGTCAGTAGCCGGAGGTGGACACACTTCCCGCACATGTAGTCGTCAGGGACACTGGTGTTGTCCCCGTGTTCCCACATGGTACAGGAGGAGCATATCACATGACCGAGCTGTCCTGCCATGACTTAACCCTTAGATACACTTAAATTGCCGACAACAATGTTAAAAGTTACTGACTAATAAAGAAAAAGAAAAACTACTCACCAATCAGCAGCCAATCACTTACCACGTTGGCTGTGACATCACCTTTTGATACTTACAAATCAAATTATATAAATATATGCGTATATGTAAATAAATGTAATACTTACTCTTGTGGATCCGACAAGGTCATTCCATCGCTTGAGGCTTTGGTTGCCCTCACGCACCTCGTTCGTTGTCGACGAGACCACCTCTGCTCTCCCAGCCCATATCTTCTGGTAGGCCTTTGGAGTGGGCTTCCCATGCCCTCCCTGTGTCAGTTGACCCCAGCATGACTCGACCTCCTGCATGAGGGAGGCATTTGCCTCGTCCGAGAACCTCCTCGCTCTCTTTTGTCCTCCCATTTGTTCCTTTCCCAGCTCACTGCTCTCGCCAGCGTCAGTCTCCAGAGCGTGCTGGGTCACCTCCTCCACTCCCTCCATTATAGGCATCAAATTAGACAAAATATCTCGCTGGTAACAGCTAACTTTTTTCTCACAATTTTGTATAAAGCTCGAAACTCTCCCTCCTACCTCCCAAAGCAGCCAAACAAGCACCCACACCACACCCACACACACCTTCACTCCCTCTCTGCTCCCTCTCTCTCTGTCTCTTCTTATGCGCATGTAATGATGACCCCTGACCTGAATTGTGGGAAACGGGCATTGCCATAACATTGCAAGGATGGCAACACTTTACGGCAGAAGGTCAGAGAGATTTAACGCTAACACCCATTTCAGATCACTTGCGGTAACGCCCATTTTTAAAAATGGAAACTAGGGGTTTTGAAAATGGGCGAGAATCTGTCGATCTGAAAACCCATATTTATCAGCCATGCCGGAAATAACGCCCATTTTTGGGCAATCTGCTCAAAAGCGGAAAATCTAGCCCAAAGTCCTTTCACCTCTGGGAGATGGCTTTGAATTCAGATGAAGTTTATGGAATGCAAATTGTCATGTATGTAACCTTTATGTAATAACACTGCAATACTGTATATACATAAGAAATGCACACCTTGACCACAGAGGGTGAACTTCTGGGAGACACTCCTCACCTGGTCATCCAGGTATATAAAGGGACGTCCCACGCAGGGTCATCACTTCTTGGTCCTGTGAATAAAGGTTCAGGTCATGGAGTGACCTTGTCCATAGAATTTGCCTCGTGTGGATTTGCGGTATTGTGTAAGGACTTTACATTGGCGACGAGAAACGGGAATCAACGACCCATCAGAATGGCCACCGGCAGCACAGATGAACGATACTGTGTTGTTGAGGACTGGGACGATTTCATTGAGAGGCTCCAGCAGAGTTTTGTCATGAAGGACTGGCTGGGAGACGCAGCGGCCGACAAGCAAAGGGCTCATCTGCTGACCAGCTGTGGACCTAAGACTTACGCGCTCATGAAAGGCCTGCTAGCACCCGAAAAGCCGGTGGACAAAACCTTTGAAGAGCTCAGCAAACTAATCTGTGAGCACCTCAAACCAGCGAGCAGCGTATACATGGCCCGACACTGATTCTATACACAGCGACGTCGGGAGGACAGAGCATACCGGATTTCGTTACAGACCTCCGGCGCTTGGCCAGCTTCTGTAAGTTCACAGACGCCTGCAGGGGGGAGATGCTAAGGGATTTCTTTATTGAGGGCATCGGTCATGCTGGGATTTTCAGAAAGCTAATTGAGACCAAGGACTTGACCTTGGAAGCGGCGGCGTTGATGGCTCAGACTTTTATGGCAAGGGAGGAGGAAACCAAGATAATATACGCGCGCAATTCTGCCTCAAACGTGGCGATGGATCAGGGAGTCAATATCATAAACGCAACACAGAGCCCTGCAGGCAGGCAAGGGCAGTTCGACACACACAGGCAGCAATAGGCCCAAGAGTAAGTCTCCAACAGAGACAATGGCAGGCTGAACGGACATTTACGCCCCCCCCCAGTGGACCGTGCGGCCTGGGATGGGGCCATTGACACCCACTAACAGGGTGCTCAAGAGCAGTCAAAGGGACAATCAGTGAGGAATGCCTTGTAACAGCTCTTTTGTTCACAACAATGGGAATCTCAGTTCATGCTGGAGGTGTGGGGGTAGACATGCTGCCAGGACTTGCAGGTTTCAACAGTTCATCTGCAGAAATTGTAACCTCAGTGGCCATTTAGCCAGAATGTGCAGAAAGCCTGTAACCAGGCTAATATACGAGGCGGATGAACTAGATGAGGAGTCTGCGAGGCAGGATGACGCTTGGGGCAAATCAATGGACGCTGAAGTTCAGCGGGTTCATATGGCAAACATTCATAGCTCATATACCAAAACGCCACCTATGATGATGAAAGTCCTATTAAACGGCATCCCTATACGCATGGAGCTGGACACGGGGGCCAGCCAGTCACTCATGAGTGTTCAATAATTCGAAAAGCTGTGGCCACTCAAAGCCAGCAGACCCAAACTAGAATGCATTGAGATGCAATTACGGACGTACACCAAATAAATCATTTTAGTGCCAGGCGGTCACACACAATGGATTGGTGAACCGGCTGCCGCTCTGGATTGTCCCGGGCAATGGTCCCGCACTGTTGGGGAGGAGCTGGTTAGCTGAGATGAACTGGAAATGGGGGGATGTGCACGCCATGTCATCTGTGGAGCGAAGTTCATGCTCACAGGTCCTACAGCATTTTGAGTCGCTATTTCAACCTGGCGTCGGGACGTTCAAAGGTACCAAAGTAGTGATACGCATCACCCCGGATGCCAGATCAGTGCACCACAAAGCCAGAGCTGTGCCGTATGTGATGCGGGAGAAAATTGAGAGCGAGTTGAACCGGTTGCTGAGAGAGGGCATCATCTCGCTCGTTGAATTCAGCGACTGGGCGAGCCCCATCGTTCCCGTCCTAAAAGCGGATGGCTCGGTCAGGATCTGTGGCGACTACAAGGCCACTATCAACTGGGTGTCCCTACAAGACTAGTAGCCACTCCCGAGAGTGGAGGACCTTTTTGCCACGCTGGCAGGTGGCAAGCTGTTCACCAAGTTGGACCTCACTTCAGCCTACATGACCCAAGAACTGACCGACGAACCTAAACTACTGACCACCATCACCACGCACAAGGGACTGTTTGTTAACAACAGGTGTCCGTTTGGCATTCGATCAGCGGCCGCGATTTTTCAAAGAAACATGGAAAGCCTGCTCAAATCCATTCCCGGAAGAATCGTATTTCCGGACGACATCTTCATCACGGGTCGAGACACCGAGGAACACCTCCACAACCTGGAGGAGGTGCTACGCCAACTGGACTGGGTAGGCCTGCGACTCAAGAAGTCGAAATGTGTATTTTTGGCTCCCGAGGTCGAGTTTCTGGGCAGGAGGGTTGCCGCAGATGGGATCCGGCCTACCGAATCCAAAACAGAGGCGATTCGACGAGCACCCAAACCCTGCAACACATCGGAGTTGCGTTCATTTCTGGGACTCTTGAACTATTTCAGGAACTTTCTGCCGAACTTAAGCACATTGTTGGAGCCGCTACACGTGCTCCTGTGTAAGGGTTGCGATTGGTTTTGGGGGGACTGTCAGGAACGGGCTTCCAATCGGGCGCGGAACCTACTTTGTTCAAATAAGTTGTTGACCCTGTCGTACCCCCCCGTAAGAAATTGGTTCTGACATGTGATGCATCATCCTATGGGGTTGGGTGCATGTTGCAGCAGGGTAACATGAGGGCCAACTACAACCTGTGGCTTATGCCTCCAGGTCGCTCTCTCAAGCTGAACACGGATATGGGATGGTTGAGAAGGAAGCACTCGCATGTGTCTGTGGGGTGAAAAAGATGTATCAGTACCTTTTTGGCAGGAGATTCGAATTAGAAACGGACCACAAGCCGTTAACATCCCTGCTGTCAGACAGCAAGGCTGTCAATGCCAATGCGTCAGCTCGCATACAGCGATGGGCTCTCACGCTCGCTGCGTATGACTACACCATCTGGCACCGGCCCGGCACTGAAAATTGCGCTGACGTGCTCAGCAGGCTTCCGCTGGCCACCACTGAGGGGGCAGCGGAGCAAAGCGCTGAGATGGTCATGGCTGTTGATGCCTTTGACAGTGCAGGCTCCCCCATCACAGCCCGCCAGATCAAAATCTGGACCAACAGAGATCCCCTCCTATCCTTGATTAAGAAATGTGTCCTGACTGGGGATTGGGCACCCGAACATGGAGCATGCCCTGAGGAGGTCAGACTGTTTCACGGACGGATGGATGAGCTCTCCATCCAAACCAACTGCCTACTATGGGGCAGCCGGGTAGTCATGCCCCAGAGGGGCAGGGAAGCATTCATCAGGGAACTCCACAGCGAGCACCCAGGCATCGTGCTGATGAAGGCCATTGCCCGGTCACATGTGTGGTGGCCGGGAATTGATTCAGACCTGGAACACTGTGTTCATAGGTGCACGACGTGTGCCCAGCTAGGTAATGCCCCCAGGGAGGCCCCGCTCAGCCCATGGCCCTGGCCCACCAGGCCATGGTCACGTATTCACGTAGACTACGCGGGCCCGTTCATGGGAAAAATGTTTCTCATTGTGGTTGATGTGTACTTGAAATGGATCTAGTGCATCATTTTGAATTCGTGCACGACATCCACCACCGTGGAGAGTCTGCGCGTGGTCTTTGCGACCCAAGGCTTGCCGGACATCCTTGTTAGCGATAATGGCCCATGTTTCACAAGCTACGAATTCCGGGAGTTCATGTCGGGTAATGGCATTAACCATGTCAGGACAGCACCATTCAAGCCGGCCTCCAATGGCCAGGCAGAATGTGTGGTCCAAATCATAAAACAAGGCATGCTCCGGATTCAAGGACCCTCCCTTCAATGCCGCACATTGCGCCTCCTGCTGGCCTATAGGTCCCGACCGCACTCGCTCACGGGGGTCCCGCCCGCGGAACTACTCATGAAATGAACACTCAAAACTCGGCTGTCCCTCATTCAGCCTGTCCTGTCCGACATTGTTGAGAGCAAGTGCCAGTCCCAAAACGAGTACCATGACTGTAATTCAAGGGGGAGATGTATAGAAATTGATGACCCCATATTTATTCTCAATCACGCTTTGGGGCCCAAATGGCTTGAGGGTACTGTAATAGACAAAGAGGGGAATAGGGTCATTGTGGTTAAACTTAACAATGGGCAGATATGCCGCAAGCATCTGGAGCAAGTAAAAAAAAGGTTCAGCATGGACACTGAGGAACCCGAGGAAGATCATGAGATGGTATTCACACCATCGCCAGTGACCGAGCAACAAGAACATTCAGCAGCATGCACAGTTCCTGCGGTCAGCCCGGACAGGCCGGAATCACCACAGGTAACAGACTCGCATACCAAAGCTCAACAACCAGAGCCCCAACTGCGGCGCTCCACGAGAGAGCGCAGACCACCCGAGAGACTTGACCTATGATCCCAATAAGATGTTGAGGGGGAGGTGATGTCATGTATGTAACCTTTATGTAACAACACTGCAATACTGTATATACGTAAGAAATGCACACCTTGACCTCAGGGGGTGAACTTGTGGGAGACACTCCTCACCTAGTCATCCAGGTATATAAAGGGAGGTCCCACGCAGGGTCATCACTTCTTGGTCCTGTGAATAATGGTTCAGGTCATGGATTGACCTTGTCCATATAATGTGCCTCATGTGGATTTGTGGTATTGTATAAGGACTTTACAAAAATCTCCCCTCAATTATGGCTATAAAGGGCTCAAAGTAAAATTAGTGTGGGCTCTCTCAACCCAGTTTCCAATGACAACAGCTCAAAACTACACATAATTTGACATTAATTGAGAAATTTTACTCAGAAACCACAAGGATAGTTGATGTGGAAAATGGAAATATTCAACGTGTAAATATTCCAGCAAAAGATGCTTTTCTAATTCTTCATTTAAGCCATATTTTGTCAGCAAGATGAAAGCAGCTGTACATTATCCTGATTTGGTTTGCATTTGATATGGGATGGCTTGATGCTGGTTGGGAGCAAAGAGAAAATGCTGGATTCCTAAGTAGTGACATCCTTCAACTTGACGAACACAAAATTAATCAAAACTTAATTTTTAAACAAAATGATGAGAAGACAGAGGGAAATTATCATTGGTTTTATAGGAATTGGAACAGATACCAGAACTGAGAGGATATACTTATCAGGAAAGGCTGAACAGGCTGGGAAGCTTTTCTCGAGAAAAGAGAAGGCTGAGGGTGACCTGTTAGAGGTCTTTAAGACAATTAAAAGCTATGATAGGGTAGACGTAGAGAAACTGTATAGTAGTATAGTATAGTAACCTCATGGCCCGGAATATCCCTCACTCTAACATTACCATCAAGCCAGGTGACCAACCCTGGTTCAATGAAGAGTGTAGAAGAGCATGCCAGGAGCAGCACCAGGCATGTGTAAAAATGAGGTGCCAACCAGGGGAAACTTCAACACAGGACTACATGCATGCTAAAAAGTGGAAGCAGCATGCTATAGATAAGGCTAAGTGTTCCTACAACCAATGGATCAGATTAAAGCTCTCTAGTCCTGCCACATCCAGTCGTGAATGGTAGTGGACCATTAAACAACTAACGGGAGGAGGAGGCTCCATGAATATTCCCATCCTCAATGATGGCAGAGTGCAGCCCTGAGTGCAAAAAACAAGGCTGAAGCGTTTGTAACCATCTTCAGCCAGAAGTGCTGAGTGGATGATCCATATCGGCCTCCTCCTGAGGTTCCCACCACCACAGAAGCAACTCTTCAACCAATTCGATTCACTCCACGTGATATCAAGAAATGGCTGCACGCGTTGGATACAGTAAAGGCCATGGACCCCGACAACATCCCGGCTGTCGTGCTGAAAACTTGTACTCCAGAACTAGCCGCGCCTCTAGCGAAGCTGTTCCAGTACAGCTACAACACTGGCATCTAGCCAACAATGTGGAAAACTGCTCAGGTATGTCCTGTCCACAAAAAGCAGGACAAATCCAATCCGGCCAATAACCGCCCGATCAGTCTACTCTCAATCATCAGCAAAGTAATGGAAGGTGTCGTCAACAAAAATAAAATGGGGATGGTGGCTCAACCATGGCTAACAAGGGAAATTAAGGATAGTGTTAAATCCAAGGACGAGGCATACAAATTAGCCAGAAATAGCAACAAACCGGAGGACTAGGAGAAACTTAGAATTCAGCAGAGGAGGACAAAGGGTTTAATTAAGAAGGGGAAAATAGAGTACGAGAGGAAGCTTGCCGGAAACATAAAAAGTGACTGCAAAAGCTTCTAGCTATGTGAAGAGAAAAAGATTAGTGAAGACAAACGTAGGTCTCTTGCAGTCGGATTCAGGTGAATTTATAATGGGGAATAAAGAAATGGCAGACCAATTGAACAAGTACCTTGGTTCTGTCTTCACAAAGGAAGACACAAATAACCTTCCGGATGAACTAGGGGACCGAGGGTCTAGTGAGAAGGAGGAACTGAAGGATATCCTTATTAGGCGGGAAATTGTGTGAGGGAAATTGACGGGATTGAAGGCCGATAAATCCCCAGGGCCTGATAGTCTGCCTCCCAGAGTACTTAAGGAAGTGGCCCGAGAAATAGTGGATGGATGCATTGGTGATAATTTTCCAGCAGTCTGTCGACTCTGGATCAGTTCCTATGGACTGGAGGGTTGCTAATGTAATACCACTTTTAAAAAAAGGAGGGAGAGAGAAAACAGGGAATTATCGACCGATTCGCCTCACATCAGTAGTGGGGAAAATGTTGGAATCAATCATTAAGGATGAAATAGCAGCGATAGGATTAGTCCAAGTCAGAATGGATTTATGAAAGGGAAATCATGCTTGACAAATCTTCTGGAATTTTTTGAGGATGTAACTAGTAGAGTGGACAAGGGAGAACCAGTGGATGTGGTGTATTTGGACTTTCAAAAGGCTTTTGACAAGGTCCCACACAGTAGATTGGTGCGCAAAATCAAAGCATATGGTATTGGGGGTAACGTATTGACGTGGATAGAGAACTGGCTGGCAGACAGGAAGCTGAGAGTTGGGATAAACGAATCCTTTTCAGAATGGCAGGCAGTGACTAGTGGGGTGCCGCAGGGCTCGGTGCTGGGACCCCAGCTCTTTACAATATATATTAATGATTTAGATGATGGAATTGAGTGTAATATCTCCAAGTTTGCAGATGACACTAAACTGGGTGGCGGTGTGAGCTGTGAGGAGGATGCCAAGAGGCTGCAAGGTGACTTGGACAGATTAGGCGGATGGGCAAATACATGGCAGATGCAGTATAATGTGGATAAATGTGAGGTTATCTACTTTGGGGGCAAAAACACGAAGGCAGAATATTATCTGAATGGTGGCAGATTAGGAAAAGGGGAGGTGCAGCGAGATCTGGGTGTCATGGTTCATCAGTCATTGAAAGTTGGCATGCAGGTACAGCAGGCGGTGAAGAAGGCAAATGGTATGTTGGCCTTCATAGCTAGGGGATTTGAGTGTCAGAGCAGGGAAGTCTTACTGCAGTTGTACAGGGCCTTGGTGAGGCCTTACCTGGAATATTGTGTTCAGTTTTGGTCTCCTGATCTGAGGAAGGACATTCTTGCTATTGAGGGAGTGCAGCGAAGGTTCACCAGACTGATTCCTGGGATAGCGGGACTGACAAATGAGGAGAGACTGGATCAGCTGGGCCTTTATACACTGGAGTTTAGAAGGATGAGAGGGGATCTCATAGAAACACATAAGATTCTGACGGGACTAGACAGGTTAGATGCGGGAAGAATGTTCCCGATGTTGGGGAAATCCAGAACCAGGGGACATAGTCTTAGGATTAGGGGCAGGCCATTTAGGACTGAGATGAGGAGAAACTTCTTCACTCAGAGAGTTGTTAACCTGTGGAATTCCCTGCCGCAGAGAGTTGTTGATGTCAGTTCATTGGATATATTCAAGAGGGAGTTAGATATGGCCCTTATGGCTAAAGGGATCAAGGGGTATGGAGAGAAAGCAGGAAAGGGGTACTGAAGGAATGATCAGCCATGATGTTATTGAATGGTGGTGCAGTCTCGAAGGGCTGAATGGCCTACTCCTGCACCTATTTTCTATGTTTCTATGTTTCTATGTTTCTATCAAGCAGCACGTACTCATCAATAACCTGCTCACCGATGCCCAGTTTGGGTTCTTCCAGGACCACTCAGCCCCAAACCTTATTACAGCCTTGGTCCAAAAATGGACAAAAGAGCTGAATTCCAGAGGTGAGGTGAGAGTGACTGCCCTTGACATCAAGGCAGCATTTGACTGAGTGTGACATCAAGTAGCCTTAGTAAAACTGAAGTCAATAGGAATGAGGGGGAAAACTCTCCACTGGCTGGAGTCAAACTGAGCACAAATGAAAATGGTTGTGGTGGTTGGAGGTCTATCATCACAGCCCCAAGACATCACTGCTGGAGTTCCTCAAGGCAGTGTCCTAGGCTCAACCATCTTCAGCTGCTTCATCAATGACTGTCATAAAGTCAGAAGTGGGGATGTTCGCTGATGACTGCACAATGTTCAGTGCCATTCGCAACTCCTCAGATAATGAACCAGTTCATGCCCTCCTGCAACAAAACCTGGATGACATTCAGGCTTGGGCTGATAAGTGATAAGTAACATTCATGTCACACAAGTACCAGGCATGACTATCTCCAACAAGCGAGAGTCCAACCACTGCCCCGTGGCATTCAATGGCATTAGCATCACCAAATTCCCCACCATCAACATGCTGGGGATCACCATTGACCAGAAACTTAACTGGACTAGCCACATAAATATTGTGGCAACAAGAGCAGGTCAGAAGCCGGGTATTCTGCATCGCATGTCTCACCTCCTGACTCCCCAAAGCCTTTCCACCATCTACGAGGCACAAGTCAGGTGTGTGATGGAATACTCTCCGCTTGCCTGGATGAGTGCAGCTCCAACAACACTCAAGAAGGTCGACACCATCCAGGACAAAGCAGTCCACTTGATTGGCACCCCATCCACCACCTTAAACATTCGCTCCCTCCATCACCGACGTATCGTAGCTGCAGTGCGTACCATTTACAAAATACACTGCAGCAACTCGCCAAGGCTTCTTTGGCAGCACCTCCCAAACCTGCAACCTCTACCACCTAGAAGGACAAGGGCAGCAGGCACATGGGAACACCAACGCCTCCACACTCCCCTCCAAATCACACACCATCCTGACTTGGAAGTATATCACCGTTCCTTCATTGTTACTGGGTCAAAATCCTGGAACTCCCTCCCAGCAGTACTGTGGGAGTATTTAACCAAATGGACTGCAATGGTTCAAGAATGTGATTCACCACCATCTTCTCAAGGGCAATTAGCGATGGGCAATGCACCTACAATAACATTTATGAAGGATATTCAGCCAAAATTAATATTTAAAGAGATAACTCAAGTAAGCTGTAGAATTGAAATCAAATAAAAAGCTGACAGCTCAGTCATAACTTCTGGAAGGATTTCCATAAATCATTTAAGAAGGGCATATATCAATTCAACTTGACATGTATAAAAAAGTTGTGGGGGTGTTGTGGGGATGTTCATAACTGGAGGTCATAAATATAAGATAGTCACTAATAAATCCAATAGGGAGTTCAAAAGAAACTTCTTTGTGCAAAGAGTGGTAAGAATGTGGACCTTGCTACCACAAGGAGTAGTTGAGGCAAATAGCATAGATGCATATAAGGTGAAGCTAGATAAAGATACAAGGGAGAATGGGTTAGGTGAAGAGGGTGGGAGGGGGCTCATGAGAGCATAAACACCGGCATAGACCAGCTGGGCCAAAAGGCCTGTTTCTGTGCTGTAGACTTGATGATGTAACCTAGATTTATGATGCCCAACTGTAAGTTAATATCTCACAATTTTATAGTGTGTGATGGACCATCAAAAGCAATTTCACCCAGCAGTAATATGTATTGAAGGAGAGTTTCTTGGTGCACCGAGATTTATACACGTCAAGTTGAATTGATATATGCCCTTCTTCAATGATTTATGGAAACCCTTCCAGAAGTTATGACTGAGCTGTCAGCTTTTTATTAGATTTCAATTCTGCAGCTTACTTGAGTTATCTCTTTAAATATTAATTTTGGCTGAATATTCTTCATAACAAATGTTATTGCAGATACATTGTGGATTACTGGTCCAAAGTGAGATGCAATCATTCTTTTGCTTATGATCAGTGGGATTAATATCTGTATTTAGTGGTGATAAATAAGATGCTGACAATTCTTAGCAGAGGATCTCTTTTTTTTCTCATTGAGCAGTCCTGATTTTAATCCAAAATTGTTTGTTCCTTTGACGTACCTCTATTTTCATTAGGTTGCTTTTGGCTACTTTCTGCATTTCCTTCCATTTTGAGGATTGCCTGACCATGTTTTACTTGTGTTGAGAGAACACTCTTATCTTGTCATTGTGTCTGCTTTCAGTTCCAACATTTGCTTCTTGTTCAGGCTTCTTTTACTTTGTTGGACTAGTTTGATTGAATTCTAAAGAGTCAGTTCATTTATTGTCAACAAGCTTTTGATTCCAATTATCACTTTTATAAATTAAACAATACAAAGACAAAGGGTAGTTATCAGTGAATCACACACAATGTCCCCTCTATGGGTGTCGGGGAGGTCAGGAACTTGTTGGGGGGAGAAGATCAGGTTCTTGATGGGTGAGATGGACTGGAACTTGAGGAGTGAGTGGAAGGTCAGGAATTTGTTGTGGAATTCAGGAACTTGTTGGGGGAGTAAGTCCTAATCCACGAGAGTGAGCCCTGTCTGTTCTCTGAAAGCGGTACTGTGAGCTCTGTCTGGAGCCTGGCAGTCAGAATGAATGGATCAAATGACACATTGCAAAACACATGATTACTCAGGCAGCTAGGATCGAATTATACATTCCAGACACAAACTGTTGGGTGTGTCTTGTCCTCCAAAGGGACCAATCAGAAATCTGATCTTGTCATCCAAGGGGACCAATCAGAACTTTGGTGTTGCAAATACACACTGCCCAAGATGAAGTGGGGTAAAAATGCCTCCTCCAGAGAGTCTCACACCTCTTTGCTCTGGTGTCAATTTTGGGCCCTGACTGGATTGAGGCTGCATTTACATTATAACTGGAATGTCAATGCAAAGTAGTTTTGCTTCACAATTATAATGTAAATGCAGCCTTATTCTCTGGTTACCAGGAATGTAAAATGAATGATTATGTGTTGCCAGATCAGTTGAAATACTGACCTTCAAACCTACAGACAAAAGAATGGTTACTTCTGTTTACATGATGTTGGCTAACTTGATTTTCTGTCTTCATGTACACACCAGATGACAAGCACTATTTTAACAATATTATACCCATGACTTCAATATTTGACGAAGAATCAACTCACATCCCAGTTTAAATTAAATACGTTCAAGAGCATTCGCCAAAATGATCCAATTTTGTGTCTACTTGAGAAGAACAGATCTAGAGGCCACATATCTGTTTATAAGGTGAGTTATATATGTAAACTTGTATTTACCTTGTACAGCCACCAGAGGGCTCATCCCATAATCCCTTGGGAACACAGGTAGTTAAGGAGGCCTCACAGGTTTCATTGCCACCATTGACAATACTAAGCAAATCTCTCAGCACATGAGTGCTGCTACAAGTACTGTGAACAAAGTGATGTTGTTTTCAAATCGCAACGTATTGGACAGGCCCCACATGCCTGCAGCTGCACGTCCGCAGATGTCTGAGAGTCCACCATCAAGGGTGATGAATGCAAGGCCATTAACACCTTGTTGGGGCTGCGGGGGTGATCATCGTTTCCATTCATGCCGCTTCAAAGAGTGTGTTTTCAAGGGCTGTGAAACAATGGGACACTTCCAACGTGTGTGCAGGCGAGCTGCTAATTCTGTTAATCCTGCAAACCACCATGTTGCAGAGAAGAACAGATCCACGGCAGATCATGAAGAACCAGAGCCTCAGATTGAGGAGGCAGAGGTATATGGGGTGCATACATTTACCACGAAGTGTCCCCCGATAATGTTGAAGGTTGAACTAAATGGACTCCCGGTGTCAATGGAGTTGGACATGGGCGCGAGCCAGTTCATTATGAGCAAAAAGACTTGCGAAAAATTGTGGTGCAGCAAGGCCTCAAGGCCAGTCTTGACTCCAATTCGCACAAAACTGAGAACTTACACAAAGAAACTGATTCCCGTAATCGACAGTGCTACTGTAAAGGTCTTCTATGATGGAGCGGTGCACAAGTTACCACTCTGGGTGGTACAGGGCGATGGTCCCACACTGCTCGGCAGGACCTGGTTGGGAAAGATACGCTGGAACTGGGACGACGTCCGAGCGCTCTCGTCTGCTGATGACACTTCGTATGCCCAGGTCTTAAACAAGTTTCCTTCGCTGTTCGAACTAGGCATCAGGAAGTTCCAAGGAGCAAAAGTGCAGATCCACCTAATTCCGGAGGCATGACCCATCCATCACAAGGCGAGAGCAGTACCGTACGTGATGAGAGAAAGGGTGGAGATCGATCTAGACCAGCTGCAACGAGAGGGCCAGTCTGATCATTCCTGTCCTCAAGGGAGACAGCACCATCAGAATGTGTGGTGATTACAAAGTAACTATCAATCGTTTCTTCCTGCAGGACCAATACCCACTACCAAAGGCCGACGACCTTTTTGCTACGTTGGCGGGAGGAAAGATGTTCACGAAGCTGGACTTGACCTCGGCCTACATGACGCAGGAGCTGGAGGAATCATCGAAGGCCCTCAGTTGCATCAACAAGCACAAAGGTCTTTTCATTTATAACAGATGCCCGTTTCGAATTTGATCAGCGGCAGCGATATTCCAGAGAAACATGGAAAGCTTACTGAAGTTGGTCCCGCGCATGATGGTCTTCCAGGACGACATCTTGGTTACAGGTCGGAACACAGACAAGCATCTGCAGAACCTGGAGGAGGTTCTTAGTCGACTCAACTGCGTGGGGCTCAGGTTGAAACGCTCACAGTGCGTTTTCCTGGCGCCTGAAGTGGAGTTCCTGGGGAGAAGAATTGCAGCGGACGGCATCAGGCCCACCGATTCGAAGATGGAGGCAATCGAGAATGCACCGAGGCCACAGAACGTGACGGAGCTGCGATCGTTTTTAGAACTCCTGAACTATTTTGGTAATTTCTTACCGGGTCTCAGCACACTGTTAGAACCACTGCACGCCTTACTGCGTAAAGGAGACGAATGGGTTTGGGGCAAAAGCAAAGAAAATGCCTTTGTAAAAGCTAGAAAATTGTTATGCTCAAACAAATTGCTTGTGTTGTACGATCCATGTAAGCGTTTGGTACTAGCATGTAATGCGTCGTCGTATGGCGTCGGGTATGCATTGCAACAAGCTAATGATTTTGGGAAATTGCAACCAGTTGCTTATACATCCAAGAGTATGTCTAAGGCTGAGAGAGCCTACAGCATGATTGAAAAAGAAGCGTTAGCGTGTGTCAATGGGGTAAAGAAAATGCATCAATACCTGTTTGGGCTAAAATTTGAATTGGAAACTGACCGTAAGCCACTGATAGCCCTGTTTTCCGAGAGTAAAGGGATAAATACTAATGCATCGGCCCGCATCCAGAGATGGGTGCTCACATTGTCCGCATACAACTATGCCATCCGTCACAGGCCAGGCACAGAAAACTGTGCCAATGCTCTCAGCAAGCTGCCATTGCCCACCACGGGGTGTGGAAATGGCTCAGCCCACAGATTTAGTCATGGTTATGGAAGCATTTGAGAGTGAGCAATCACCCGTCACAGCCCAACAGATTAGAACCTGGACGAGCCAGGACTCCTTACTGTCCCGAGTTAAAAACTGTGTGCTTCACGGGAGCTGGTCCAGTCTCCCAGTGGAAATGCAGAAAGAGATAAAGCTGTTCCAGCGGCGCAAAGATGAAATGTCTATACAGGCAGACGGCCTTCTGTGGGGAAATCGGGTAGTGGTTCCCAAGAAGGGCAGAGACACCTTCAACAGTGACCTCCACAGCACCCACCCAGGCATCGTAATGATGAAAGCCATAGCCAGATCCCACGTGTGGTGGCCCGGTATCAATACGTACTTAGAGTCCTGCATGCACAGATGTAACACATGCTCGCAGTTAAGTAATGCACCCAGGGAGGTGCCACTAAGTTTATGGTCTTGGCTCTCCAAACCGTGGTCTAGGGTCCATGTTGACTATGCAGGCCCGTTCTTGGGTAAAATGTTCCTTGTGGTTGTAGATGTGTACTCCAAATGGATTGAATGTGGGATAATATCGGCCAGCACGTCCGCTGCCACCACTGAAAGCCTGCGGGCCATGTTTGCCACGCACGGGCTACCCGATGTCCTTGTGAGCGAAAACGGGCTATGTTTTAACAGTGCCAATTTCAAAGAATTCATGACCCGCAATGGGATCAAACATGTCACATCTGCCCCGTTCAAACCAGCATCCAATGGTCAGGCAGAGAGAGCGGTGCAAACCATCAAGCAGGGCTTGAAGAGGGTAACTGAAGGCTCACTGCAGACTCGCTTATCCCGAGTCCTGCTTAGTTACCGCACGAGACCCCACTCGTTCACTGGGATTCCACCTGCTGAACTGCTCATGAAAAGGGCACTCAAGACAAGGCTCTCGTTAGTTCACCCTGATCTACATGAACAGGTAGAGGGCAGGCGGCTTCAACAAAGTACATATCATGATAGTGCAAATGTGTCACGCGAAATTGAAATCAATGATCCTGTATTTGTATTGAATTATGGACAAGGTCCCAAGTGGCTTCCTGGCACTGCTGTGGCCAAGGAGGGGAGTAGGATGTTTTGGGTCAAACTTTCAAATGGGGAGGCAGCAGATCTGAGGACTGGGAGAAATTTAGAATTCAGCAGAGGAAGACAAAGGGTTTAATTAGGAGGGGGAAAATAGAGTATGAGAGGAAACTTGCCAGGAACATAAAAACTGACTGCAAAAGCTTCTATCGACATGTGAAGAGAAAAAGATTAGTGAAGACGAACGTAGGTCCCTTGCAGTCAGATTCAGGTGAATTTACAATGGGGAACAAAGAAATGGCAGACCAGTTGAACAGATACTTTGGTTCTATCTTCATGAAGGAAGACACAAATAACCTTCCAGAAGTACTAGGGGACTTAGGGGCTAGTGAGAAGGAGAAACTGAAGAATATCCTTATTAGGCGGGAAATTGTGTTCGGGAAATTGATGGAATTGACGGCCGATAAATCCCCGGGGCCTGATAGTCTGCACCCCAGAGTACTTAAGGAAGTGGCCCTAGAAATAGTAGATGCAATGGTGATCATTTTCCATCAGTCTATCGACTCTGGATCAGTTCCTATGGACTGGAGGGTAGCTAATGTAATGCCACTTTTTAAAAAAGGAGGGAGAGAGAAAATGGGTAATTATAGACCCGTTAGCCTGACATCAGTAGTGGGGAAAATGTTGGAATCAACTATTAAAGATGAAATAATAGCGCATTTGGAAAGCAGCGACAGGATCGGTCCAAGTCAGCATGGATTTATGAAAGGGAAATCATGCTTGACAGATCTTCAGGAATTTTTTGAGGATGTAACTAGTAGAGTGGATAAGGGAGAACCTGTGGGTGTGGTGTATTTGGACTTTCAAAAGGCTTTTAACAAGATTCCACACAAGAGATTGGTGTGCAAAATTAAAGCACCTGGTATTGGGGGTAATGTAATGACGTGGATAGAGAACTGGTTGGCAGACAGGAAGCAGAGAGTCGGGATAAACGGGTCCTTTTCAGAATGGCAGGCAGTGACTAGTGGAGTGCCGCAGGGCTCAGTGCTGGGACCCCAGCTATTTACAATATACATTAATGATTTGGATGAAGGAATTGAGTGTAATATCTCCAAGTTTGCAGATGATACTAAACTGGGTGGTGGTGTAGCTGTGAGGAGGATGCTAAGAGGCTGCAGAGTGACTTGGACAGGTTAGGTGAATGGGCAAATGCATGGCAGATGCAGTATAATGTGGATAAATGTAAGATTATCCACTTTGGGGGCAAAAACATGCAGGCAGAATATTATCTGAATGGTGGCAGATTAGGAAAAGGGGAGGTGCAACCAGACCTGGGTGTCATGGTTCATCAGTCATTGAAAGTTGGCATGCAGGTACAGCAGGCGGTGCTGAAGGCAAATGGTATGTTGGTCTTCATAGCTAGGGGATTTGAGTGTAGGAGCAGGGAGGTCTTACTGCAGTTGTACAGGTGAGGCCTCACCTGGAATATTGTGTTCAGTTTTGGTCTCCCAATCTGAGGAAGGATGTTCTTGCTATTGAGGGAGTGCAGCGAAAGTTCACCAGACTGATTCCTGGGATGGCTGGACTGACATATGAGGAGAGACTGGATCGACTGGGCCTTTATTCACTGGAGTTTAGAAGGACGAGAGGGGATCTCATAGAAACATATAAAATTCTGACAGGACTTGGACAGGCTAGATGCAGGAAGAATGTTCCCGATGTTGGGGAAGTCCAGAACCTGGGGACATAGTCTAAGGATAAGGGGTAAGCCATTTGGGACTGAGATGAGGAGAAACTTCTTCATTCAGAGAGTTGTTAACCTGTGGAATTCCATACCGCAGAGAGTTGTTGATGCCATTTCATTGGATATATTCAAGAGGGAGTTAGATATGGCCCTTACGACTAAAGTAATCAACGGGTATGGAGAGAAAGCAGGAAAGGGGTACTGAGGTGGATGATCAGCCGTGATCTTATTGAATGGTGGTCCAGGCTCGAAGGGCCGAATGGCCTAATCCTGCACCTATTTTCTATGTTTCTATGTTTCTATGACTCATTCACTGGAAACATTTGGACCAAATCAAACTCAGATTCATTGACTATTCTGAGCAACCCACTTTGGACCCTACCTTCTTTGACCCCCCCAACATACACACCAGTGGCAACCCACCACGGTTGGCCATGAAGTAGAACCCACTATCCGCAGCAGCCTAGCAGGACTCACCACACCAGGCAGCCCAGCAAGTCCAGTTGCACAGCAGTCCAGCGAGTGTCCAACAGACGGTTCACCAATACCAGCATCTGCACCGAGACGACCAACCAGGGAATGAAGGGCTGCAGATCGTCTCACCTTGTAAATAGTTACACTGTTGATATTGTGTTCCTAACACAGATGAGACTGCACACAGGGAGGTTAAAGTAACAGTAACCTCAGTCTTTATTAAGACACTCCAGAGTGAGGAACAGGCCTTAGGGGCCGGCTTATATACAGTGCTCCCAAGGGATGGATGCTGGGATCCCTTGGGACTTCAGGGGATGCGCTTCCTGGTGGCAGAACATGGGAGTGCATGCTTTACAGATACACAACAGTTGACTTTGGGGGGAGTGTTGTTATATGTGTAAACTTGTATTTACCTTATACAGCCACCAGAGGGCTCATCCCCTGGAGTCCCAAGGGATCCCATAATCTCTTGGGAGCACAGGTACTTAAAGATGCCTCACAGGCTGGAGAGGCACTCTAGAGACCTACTAGAGACTCTAGAGACTGTCACACTTTATTTTGAGCTCACAGTATCCAGTCAGACTCTTTCTTCATGCACAACAAGGTGGAATTGTTCAACATATCTGCGGAAAAGTCATTCAAAGTCCAAGGGCAGGTGTGATAGCATAATGGTTATGCTTTCCACTATCTACAAGGCACAAGTCAGGAGTGTGATGGAATATTCTCCACTTGCCTGGATGAGCGCAGCTCCAACAACACTCAAGAAGGTCGACACCATCCAGGACAAAGCAGTCTGCTTGATTGGCACCCCATCCACCATCTTCAACATTCACTCCTTCCACTGGTACACCATAACTGCAGTGTGTACCATCTATAAGATGCACTGCAGCAACTTGTCATGGTTTCTTCAGCAGTACCTCCCAAACCTGCAACCTCTACCACCTAGAAGGACAAGGGCAGCAGGTGCATGGGAACACCATTACCTGCAAGTTCCCCTCCAAGTTACACACCATCCCAACTTGGAAATATATCACCGTTCCTGCATCATCAGGGGTCAAAATCCTGGAACTCCCTGCCTAACAGCACTGTGGGCATACCTTCACCACAAGGACTGCAGTGGTTCAAGAAGGCAGCTCACCACTACCTTCTCAAGGGCAATAAATCAGTGGAAAGCCTTGCCAGCGTCGCCCACATACCGCAAATGAATAAAAAAAAGAAACCCAATCAACTAAATCAAGATCAGAGAAAGCTAAACATCTTTATTACTGGATCTAATAGTACAGGTATAACTGTTCAGGTTTGAAAACTGTTGAACAAAATGCTAATATCTTCACTTATCCTTATTGATGGTATTGTCATATCAGTGGAAAGCACAAAGCATTGTGCATAGTGCTTACCTACGAGAAGCTATAGCCAGAGTCTGATAACTACTAGTATCTCTTCTGGTAATTGTATCAAAGGTCATGGAACCATAGTGATGAGAGGCTGAGATCCTCAGAGCAAATCAATGAGCTGATGTCCTTCACGATATTGTGGTACAAAATAGCGAAGTTTCCTCATTGCTCAACTTAAAGTTACATTAATAAAACGCTTGAGATTTCTACAGCACTTTGGTCAGGTTTGCTAATGTTGCCTGGTCTTATATTAGCATAGGACTGCAAGTGTAAAGGATTAAAATCATAATTAAAATCATAATATCCTTGCAGCAAACTGTAGCATTATTTTCTGCTGTAATTTTCTGTAGACCTTTGCCATGTATCACCTAGCTTCAAGCATTTTGGAAATGAATGTCATTCTGTCTAATCTCCAAAATGGCAATAGTTTTCAGAACAGTTATTAGAGTGCAGTCAAGGCCTCATAGATTCAAATCAATTTTTGCAAAGAATCTAACCTTAAAAGAAGGGGCGTGTACTAAGGATGAAGTTACATTGGAAAATAACAGGTGGCATTAAACAAAATTGCTAATAAATAGGGGGTAAGATTATCAATGGAGATGTTGAATAATTCTTACTGTATGATAAAACTTAATCTTGTTTTCTACAAGCAGTGTAATGGTTTTAAATTTGTGTCTAATCTCATGAGTCAAACTCTGAAGACATTAGAAGAAAGGTTGAGGTACCAGAGCAGGGATGGTCTGCAGATGTTAACTCTGGTAATGAATGCTGCTCAATGGCTGTGCCTATTATCTCTTCAAAATCTTACAAAGTGGGGGCTGTGAAAAAGACCCAAAGGTAATTTGGAAAAACACAGCTGCAGCCTTCTTGATGTTTAAATCATTTTGGAATAATAGGTCACCACAGAGCCTCGTTTCTTATTTCCTGCAATAAAGAATCTGTTACTCCCTAAATGGTTGTTAAAATGTTAATGGTGTGTGGTTAATACATTACAGTTGGAAAATGTTGTGTCATTTTATTCCTATCCAGAGACTGAAACATGAGCTCCAACTCTGAACCTTTAAACTAACTAAAACAGAACGACTTTCACATCTGAGTAAACAGAATATATTCGACTTTCTGAAACAAAAACAGAAAGTGCTGGAAACACTCAGCAGGTCAGGCAGCATCTGTGGAGTGAGAAATGTAGGGTTAACGTTTCAGGTTGTTGGCCCTTCATCAGATCCTTTTTTACTATTCAACTTTCTGAAATCTATTTTGCTTAAAGGTACAAAATAGTACATCAAATTATCACAATCATTTTAAACCTATTTCTGTCATTATTTATAAATTAACAAATAAAATGCTATCAGAAAAAAAAGGTTGACTAGTTAGAATTTATCATATAAATTACTCTATCTTGATTCAGTGTAATGAGTGAATTAACAGCACAAGCATACATGCAGATGTCATGACTGCAGCTCAGCACATTCTGGTTGTGAAGCACTTTAGGACATCCTAATCAAGTTTCCACTTCATCAGTTGCCCTAGTAATTCTAAACATGGATCATCCCTAAGTATCAAAGGATACTGCACTGGAGGATTTAACTCACTTAACAAACATATTACTCTGGCAATTGTTGATCTGAGAAAGTTCTTTGTAACTTTTTAGGGCACATCTGTCAAACTGGCTGGCCGTGGGCGGGAAAACGAGGCCTCTTATTCAAATTAGGGCCTGCCGGTAAAATCGGCAGGGCCTGCAGGAAACCCGGCCTCCTGGATTCCCTGCCCGCCTCGGATAACCCTCACTCTGCCCCCCTCAACCCACCTCCATGAAGAAAATTCTGGCCTATGTAATGTAAATAAATTTCCTTGAAAAATGCTGGCTTTAGTTGGTAACCTCTGATCACACTAGATGGACCTCAGTTGCTTTGGTTGTGTTAAAACTCTAGTACTAATGTCAAACTATTCATAACCCTGAAGACAAAAGTCACACTATATATAAAAACAGATAGTAAGAGTTTCTACAGGTACATAAAAAGGAAAAGAGTGGCTAAAGTAAATGTTGGTCCCCTAGAGGATAAGACTGGGGAATTAATAATGGGGAGCAGGGAAATGGCAGAGACATTGAACAGATATTTTGTATCGGTCTTCACGGTAGAAGACACTAAAAACATCCCAATAGCGGATAATCAAGGGGCTATAGGAAGGGATGAACTTAATACAATCACTATCATGAAAGAAGTAGTACTCGGTAAAACAATGGGACTAAAGGCAGACAAGTCCCCTGGACCTGATGGCTTGCATCCTAGGGGCATGATTTTCCCCATGACTTGCTCCAATTTTTTTGGAGTAAGTTGTTTTTTCTGACGTAAGTGAAAAAATGCCATTTTCCCCAACAAAATTTGCTCCAGAGTAAGTCAGTTTGGTACGATTTTTTTTACTTCAGTTTTTTTTCCAAAGGGGGCGTTCCCAGACACTAACTCCACTTTTGGCCATTTATGCCATTTTGACCAGCTAAAAGTTACTCCAAATCCACTTAGGTCAGCGTATGTGGCCAGCTCTGAAAAACGCTGTTAACAAATCAGCGCAGGTTGGACTTGCACCAAGCAGCAAACATTCAATATAAAAGTTCAAATAACTACATAAAAATAGGGTAAACAATTGAAAAACAATTAAAAAATTGTATTAAATCCTACCTTTAGTTGAAATCGGCCAGGGAAGGCAGCAGGCCAGGTCGGGAGGGGGGGAGGGAGAGGAAAGGCTGGTTCGGCGGCATCGGGAGGGTGGAGGGAGAGGAAAGGCTACAAAGTGCTTCCCAACACACTGCTCGAAATCAAAGTCCTCCAGGTTGAGCGGGAAGATGATCTCACACACTGGGCACTTTTGGCTGTCAATGCTCTCCTCTCCAGTGTCCTATGAATTCTCCTTGCCATCCTGGCTCTGCACCAAGTCAATGCTCCGTCGAGCCCGTGCCGGCTCTCTGCAAGAGCACTTCAGCTAGTCCCGCTCCCCCGCTCTTGTCAAAAGGGCCACAGCCCATCTGCCACTAAAACTCTCATGTCCCTTCATCACCTCCAGACTCCCTTACTCCAATGCGATCCTTCGATATCAGAGTGTGCAGCAGGCCACTCGGCCTGCGATAGGGACGGCGTGTTTCGGCCCCTCCCACACAGCGTCGGGCTGCGATGAACTACTGCACATGCGCACACACTCTAGCGCGCATGTGCAGAGGTGCCGGCAGTGTTTGCTGTGCAGGACTGTAGCTCCGCCCCCCACCCGACGAGAAACACCACGCTAGGACCTGGGACACACAGCAGAGCGACCAGAATGGGGGCACATTTTTTCAGTGCCGTTTTCCAGTGCACAAAGTCGGCACATTTATGGTAAGTGCACCGAAAAAACTGCTTGGGGAAAATCTAGCTCTAGGGTCCTAAAAGAAGTGGCTGCAAAGATAATGGATGCATTTTGTAATCGACCAAATCTCCTGGATTCTGGGGCGGTCCCAGCAGATTGGAAAACTGCAAATATAACGCCCCTATTTAAAAAAGGAGGCAGACAAAAAGCAGGAAACTATAAACTAGTTAGCCTAACATCTGTCATTGGGAAAATGAGTCCATTATTAAGGAAGCAATGGCAGGACATTTGGAAAGGCATAATTCAATCAAGCAGAGTCAGCATGGTTCTATGAAAGGGAAATCATGTTTGACACATTTGCTGGAGTTCTTTGAGGATGTATTGGATGTGGTGTATTTGGATTTCCAGAAGGCATTCGATAAGGTGCCACATAAAAGGTTACTGCACAAGATAAAAGTTCATGGGGTTGAGGGGAATATATTAGCATGGACAGAGGATTGGCTAACTATCAGAAAAGAGAGTCGGGATAAATGGGTCATTTTACTGTGGGGTGCTGCAGGGGTCAGTGCTGGGGCCTCAACTATTTACAATCTATATTACTAACTTGTATGAAGGGACCGAGTGTAATGTAGTCAAGTTTGCTGATGATACAACGATGGGTGGAAAAGCAAATTGTGAGGAGGACACACAAAATCTGCAAAGGGATATAGACAGGCTAAGTGAGTGGACAAAAATTTGGCAGATGGTGTATAATGTGGGAAAATTTAAGCACTTTGGCAGAAAAAAATAGCAAAGCAAATTATAATTTAAATGGAGAAAAATTGCAAAGTGCTGCAGTACAGAGGGACCTGGAGGTCCTTGTGCATGAAACACAATAAGCTATATGCAGGTACAGCAAGTAATCATGAAGGCAAATGGAATGTTGGCCTTTATTGCAAGGGGGATAGATTATAAAAGCAGAGAAGTTCCGCTACAACTGTACAGGGTATTGGTGAGGCCACACCTATAGTACTACATACAGTTTTGGTCTCCGTATTTAAGAAAGGATATACTTGCATTGGAGGCTGTTCAGAGAAGGTTCACTCGGTTGATTCCGGAGATGAGCGGGTTGACTTATGAAGACAAGTTGATAGGTTGGACCTATACTCATTGAAGTTCAGAAGAATAGAGGTGATCTTATCAAAACATATAAGATAATGAGTGGGCTCGACAAGGTGGATACAGAGTATATTTCCACTCATAGGGTTGGTTTGTACAGAAATACTGATGATTTCAGACTAATGTTCGATTTAAATGTTTTTTTTTAATAAAACCTTGTAGCGCATTGGCTCAGATAGCTGCACCGTTATACGCTGGTGATTCCTTAACATCAAAGGGTATGATTACACTTAACTTCAATCAACTTGAACTTTAACTGTCACCAAGGTGATGTCCACCATTGATGTATGACCTGCACACCCAGTAGTGTGTCAGCCTTGTAAATAACACCAATGTTCTTTCAGGCAAAGCGATCATTGATGAGCTCCCGATGTAAGACTCTTGCAGCAATTATGCCACCACGAGCCCTTTCATGCGATCTACAGGGGCGTGAGGGCATGATATCAGTGTCAGCCTAATTGTCTGGGCCGATGTCAGCACCGCCTCCTCGTCTTCCTCTTCCTCTCTTTGGTGAGGTGGACTGTCAGACTCATCAGGCAATTCTTGTCCCCTCCTGATAGCCAAGTTGTGCAACATGGAGCACACCACCATGAATTGAGCTACCTGCTGACTAGTCCAGGCATCTAAAGCACTGTTTCAGCACTCCAATAGTTTTCTCCACGATATTGTGAGTTGCTCTGTGGCTCTCGTATCGCCTCTCGGCTTCGTTGTGGGTGTCACACAGGGGGGTCATCAGCCAGGTGGCGAGGCCACATCCTTTGTCATCAAGCATCCAGCATTGACCTTGTGGCTGATTGTTAAACAAGTCAGATACAGTGCTCTCATGCAGGATGTGAGCATCATGGATGCTGCCCGGAAATTGAGCATTCACTGCCAGTATAATTTGCTGGTGGTCGACAGCCAGTTGGACATTCAGGGAGTGGAATCCCTTTTGGTTCCTGAAAACCTCTGCATCCTGAAAAGGTGCCTGCATCACTATGTGTATACAGTCTATTGCTCCCTGCACCTTGGGGAAGTTTGCAATTCTGGAGAATCCTAGAGCCCTCTCATTCTGTGCCTCTCTGATCATAGGGAAGCTGATCAAGTCCCTCCTGCGTGCGTACAGGGCTTCAGTGACTTGTCTAATGCAACAATGTGTGGCATGCTGAGAAAGTCCGCAAATGTCTCCAGCTGTGGCCTGAAAAGAACCCAAGGCGTAGAACGACAGTGCCGTGGTGACTTTGATCTCGACAGACAGTGCAGAACTGATAGTGCTGGCAGGCTGCATATCTGCCCTTATCAGCTGGCATACCTCAGTGATAACCTCTTTGTGGAAACGCAGTCCCCAAAGGCAGGTGGTGTCGGCAAGTCGAGGTAAGAATGCTTCTCCTTGTACTTGCGGGGGGTGTAACATCTGGTCCTCATCAATCTGTCACATCTTACATTGGGCACATAATGCAGTGGAATGTACCTTCAATGATCTGCATGTAATTGGTCACCAAGAGAGGATGAGAAAGGACAGGCCCCATTGCAGTAGCTCTCTGTTTTCCACCGATTGGTCACAAACAAGGAATGTTCCGATGAAGACACCTCTTCAATTCCAATCAGTCATAGTATGGTCAAAATGTTTGTAGAGATGTTCACATCAACTCCAATGACCTGCAGAGTACATCCGAACTCAGCTGAGGTTGAAGCAAAGCAGCCTTTTGAATGAAGCGACCTACGATTTAAAAAAATGGGAGTCACATTGCTGGCTTTAGTTCCGAACAGTTCCACTTTTTCTGGGCCTTTTTTTTGGCGAGCGTTATTGTGGGTGATATGTGAGCGAGGTGGGGAAAGTGAAGGTGGGCGTTCTCTTGGGCATTAGTTTCACCAAATGTGCTCTTTACGACAAAAATAAATGGGCGGGCGGTATTATTGAATCTCGGCATTAATTCCCTGTGGAAAGTAATGCTGGCCGATATTATAGGCGTTGATTTCATTCATTCCGATGATTCCGCCCCAAAAAAGTGGGCAGGTGGTAATATTTTTTCCTGGCGTTAAGCACTTGGGGAAAGTAACGCTCAGCGATAAGTTTCCTGAAAATACCCGTCAGTTTCCATTTTGTGCCAAAATGGATGCTATATGGGCGCTATATGTCATTTCAGCGGTAAAATGGGCGCTAAGTGGGCATTAAGCATGCAGAAAAAGTGGAGCTTCTAACCCATAGTCTCAGAATAAGTGTTCGCCCATTTAAAACTGAGATGAGGAGGAATTTCTTCTCTCAGAGTGTTGTAAATCTATGGAATTCTCTTCTCCAGAGAGCTGTGAAGCCTGGGTCATTGAATATATTTAAGGCGGAGATAGACAGATTTTTGAGCGATAAGGGAATAAAGGGTTATGGGGGGCGGGCAGGGAAGTGGAGCTGAGTCCATGATCAGATCAGCCATGATCTTACTCAATGGCGGAGCAGTCTCGAGGGACCAAATGGCCTACTCCTGCTCCTATTTCTTATGTTCTTATGTTCTAACTGATTACCAGTCTTGGTGTAACATCTCAAATTCCAATGAACTATAGAAAACGTCAACCTAGAACATGTCTAATCCTTGCTGATATTTCTAAAATATTCTTACACCCATTTTGCAATCAGATGATTACATTTTGCAATGTAATTGAAAGTTTTTTCACAGGATCTATTTCCATAAAGTTCTTCTATTTTCTGTGAAATAGAGAAGACTAATAGGAGCCCTGATGGAGGTCTTTATAATGAGGAAGTGGTTCAATCGGGTCGATGTGGAGAAATTGTTTCCACTTATGGGTGAGTCCAGAACAAGGGTCATAAATGTAAGATAGCCACTGACAGATCAAATAAAGAATTTAGGAGGAAGTTATTTACACAGAGTCGTGAGAATGTGGAACTCGTTGCCACATGTATGGCTTTTAACTTTTGGGTAGCCGAGCAGTGGAGTGTGTTGACAGCTTACCCGTATCGGCAGCAAAGATACTAGAGGCCTTTTGAGGCCTGGAGCCTTATTTAAATGGAACCGGTGAGTTTACTGACCCTAATTTGAGACCATTACCTCTTGATTAATGCAGATTTCGGCAAGTTAAAATCTATTTTGTAATGACTCAAGCAGAAAACATTTAAGGGGAGGCTTGATGCATGCATGAGGGAAAAGGGAATGGATGGACATGGGGACAGGGTGAGAAGAGGTGCTTACAGTGGGAGATGGATTTTATGGAGTATAAACACCAGCATAGACTAGTTAGACCTAATACTGTAGATTCTATGGGCTGGCTTTTTAGTTGGGTTGTGTCTCTGTTCGCGCCCCGGACTGGTGGTAAAGGGTGTCTAAATGCTTACTGCCCGGGCGGCCAGCTTCCAGCTCCCTGCCGGGAAATTCGGTGCTGGTTTTGTGGCGGCATATATAGAAATATAGAAAATAGGAGCAGTAGTAGGCCATTCGGCCCTTCGAGCCTGCATTCAATATGATAATGGCTGATCCTCTATCTCAACATCATATTCCCACTTTCTTCCCATACCCCTTGATGCCTTTTGTTTCTAGAACTCTATCGATCTCCTTCTTAAATATATTTAGTAACTTGGCCTCCACAGCCTTCTGTGGTAGAGAATTCCACAGGTTCACCACCCTCTGAGTGAAGAAATTTCTCCTCATCTCGGTCCTAAATTTCCTACCCCGTATCCTAAGACAGTGACCCCTTGTTCTAGACTTCCTAGCCAGGGGAAACATCCTCCCCGCATCCATTCTGTCCAAACGCATCAGAATTTTATACGTTTTAATGAGATCCCCTCTCATTCTTCTAAACTCTAGTGAATACAGGCCTAGTCAACCCAATCTCTCCTCATACGACAGTCCTGCCATCCCAGGAATCAGTCTGGTGAACCTTGGCTGCACTCCCTCTATGGCAAGTGTTATGTATGTTAACTGGGTTTTACCTGCCACTGGAGGGCGCGACTGTCGGAGTCCTAATGGTCACTGGCAGACACGTGCAAGCCGTGTATATAATGTTGGCAGCCATGTTGGATCCTCACTTTGAGAATAAGTAAACTGGAGTAAGGTCATGCCTGAACTAGCTCACCGTACTTAGCCTCGTGGAGTTATTCGATACTTAACAATTGGCGACGAGTTAAAAACACGAACTTTCATGCAACCATGTCTGTTGGAATTTTGGAGAGATTCATGGAAGGGGAAGACTGGGAGGATTTCACTGATCGCCTCGACCAGTACTTCGTAGCCAACGGATTGGAAGGAACCGATAACGCAATTAAGCGCAGGGCGGTTCTCCTCACCGTTTGTGGGTCAAACATTTATGGCCTTATCAAGAATCTACTCTCACTGACTCGACCAATGGATAAAACCTACGATGAATTGTGTACGCTGGTTCGCAACCATTTTAAACCGAAGGAAAGCATCATCATGGCGAGGTATCGTTTCTATACGCACAATTGCTCCGAGGGTCAGGACGTGGCAGAATTTGTCGCCGACCTGAGACGTGTCGCTGGGCTGTGCAACTTCGGAGCTGCGTTGGAGAAAATGCTACGGGACTTTATGGTGCTTGGCATTGGCCACAAGGTCATCCTTCGAAAGCTGCTGGCTGCTGAATCTCGAGAGCTGAGCAGAGCCATCACAATCACCCAGGCATGCACGTCCACGGACGAAAACTCGAAAGAGATATCATCTCAGCAACGAACTCACTGGCAAGTACTGTGCATAAAATAATAATGTCGGCAGGCAGAGCTGTACATAGCAGGGCCTACTCGTCTGCGTTCGTACGACCTGTAATTGCTCAAAGTCTGCCATCGGGGGTGAATCAAATCTCGCCTTGTTGGTGTTGTGGGGGCTATCAGCAGGCCCATCAATGCCGATTCAAGCAATATGTGTGTAAAGGCTATGTAACAATGGGGCACCTTCAGTGAATGTGTCCGCAACCGAGCAAGTGTGCTGCGACACACCATGTGTCAGAGGATGATCGATCCAGCGGGGATCAAGCGGCAACTCAACCCAAGGTACAGGATGAAGAAGTGTATGGGGTGCAAGCTTTAACGAAAAGTCCTCCGATATTGCTGGAAGTTAAATTAGATGGGGTTCCAGTATCTATGGGACACTAAGGCAAAAAGACCCAAACTGAGCCCAATCAATGCGAAGCTGCATACCTACACCAAAGAGCTCATACCAGTCATTGGCAGCGCGGCAGTAAAGGTATCGTACAATGGAGCTGTGCATGATTTATCGTTGTGGATCGTTCCAGGCAATGGCCCAACACTGCTCGGCAGGAGTTGGCTTGAGAAAATTAAATGGAAATGAAATGATATTAAAGCCTTATCATCAATGGATGACGCTTCGTGTGCTCAAATGCTGAGCAAGTTTGCCTTGTTGTTCGAACCAGGCATTGGCAACTTCACCGGAGCCAAGGTGTAGATCCACCTAGGCCCGGATGCAAGACCCGTCCATCACAAGGCTCGGGTGGTTCCGTACATGATGAGGGAGAAGGTCGAGATTGAACTGGACAGACTTCAACAGGAAGGAATCACATCACCAGTCGACTTCAGCAAATGGGCCAGTCCAAATGTCCCAGTGTTGAAAAGTGATGGCACGGTCAGGATCTGCGGCGACTACAAGGTAATGATCAACCGAGTCTCGATACAGGATCAGTACCTGTTACCCAAGGTTGACGACCTGTTTGCAATGCTAGCGGGGGGGGGGGGGAAGTCATTCACCAAATTGGACTTGACCTCCGCTTACATGACACAGGAGTTGATCGAATCTTCGAAAAAACTGACGTGCATCAACACACACAAAGAACTGTTTAGACACCACTGATCCCCTTTCGGAATTCGCTCGGTGGCAGCCATATTTCAGAGAAACATGGAGAGTTTGCTGAAGTCCGTCCCGAGAACCGTCGTGTTCCAAGATGACATCCTGATCACCAGTCGCGACGCAACCGAACACCTGCACAACCTGGAAGAGGTTCTACATCGTCTGGACAGAGTGGGACTCAGGCTAAAATGCTCCAAGTGTGTTTTCATGGCACCAGAAGTCAAATTCCTGGGTTGAAAGATTGCAGCAGACGGCATCAGGCCTGCGGACTCGAAGACAGAGGCCATCAAGAATGCACCCAGACCCCAGAGTGTGACGGAGCTGCATTCATTCCTGGGTGTTCTCAACTATTTCGGTAACTTTCTACCTAGTTTGAGCACATTGCTAGAGCCCTTGCACATGTTGCTGAGAAAGGGTAACGACTGGGTTTGGGGCAAATCTCAAGACAGAGCCTTTGAGAAGGCCAGGAACCTGCTATGTTCCAAACATTACTGGTACACTATGACCCATGTAAGCCGTTAGTGCTGGCCTGCGACGCCTCATCATATGGGGTCGGTTGTGTGCTCCAGCAAGCCAATGTATCTGGCAAACTCCAGCCAGTTGCAAATGCATCCAGAAGTCTGTCTAAGGCTGAAAGAGCCTATAGTATGGTAGAGAAAGAGGCTTTAGCATGCGTATATGGGGTTAGGAAAATGCACGAATACCTGTTTGAGCTTCGGTTTGAGCTTGAAACAGACCACAAGCCGCTCATTTCATTGTTTTCTGAAAGCAAAGGTATAAATACCAATGCCTCGTCCTGTATCCAAAGATGGGCACTGACATTATCCACTTATGATTATGTCATCCGCCACAGACCAGGCACTGAAAACTGTGCTGATGCGCTTAGACGGCTACCATTGTCCACAACCGGAGTGGAAATGCTGCAGCCCGCAGACTGCTACTGGACATGGATGCCTTCGAGAGCGAGGGGTCACCCGTCACGGCTTGCCAAATTAGGACCTGGACTAGCCAGGATCCTGTACTGTCAAGCGTAAAAAGGTGTGCCCTAAATGGAAATTGGTCTGCTAGGGAAATGCAGGATGAAATTAAGCATTATAGCCGCCGCAAAGATGAATTGTCTATTCATTATGATTGTCTGTTGTGGGGTAATCATGTTGTTATGCCAAAAAAAAGAAGGGAAACTTTTGTGCAAGTTTTACACAGTACCCCCCAGACATTGTCATGATGAAGGCCATTGCCAGGTCTCACGTTTGGTGGCCCGGCATTGACTCAGACTTGGAGTCATGCGTGCATCAGTGCAACACTTGCATGCAACTGAGTAACGCAACTGAGTAGTGCTCCGCTGAGTCTGTGGTCATGGCCATCCAAACCATGGTCAAGCATCCACATAGACTTTGTCGGCCCCTTTCTCGGCAAAATGTTTTTAGTGGTAGTGGACGCTTACTCCGAATGGATTGAATGCGTAATCATGTCATCCAGCATGTCCACAGCCACTATTGAAAGCCTCCGGGCCATGTTCGCCACCCATGGCCTGCCCGACGTCCTTGTCAGCGACAATGGACCGTGTTTCACCAGTTCGAAGTTCCACAAGTTTATGACCCGTAATGGTATCAAGCATGTCAGGTCTGTCCCTTTCAAACCCGCATCTAACGGTCAAGTGGAGCGGGCTGTCCAAACAATTAAGCAGAGCCTAAAACGCGTGACTCACGGCTCCCTACAGACTCGCTTGTCCCGCATTCTGCTCAGTTACCAGGCGAGACCCTACTCGCTCACAGGGGTCCCTCCTGTCATGCTGTTTATGAAGAGGGGCCTCAAAACCAGGCTTTTCCTTTTACACATGGATCTCAATGATCATGTCGAAACCAGAAGGCAAAGGCAGCAATGGTACCATGATCGCGCGTCCGTATCACGTGACATTGTTGTTCATGACCCTGTGTTTGTCCTGAATTATGGTCATGGTCCAAAAGTGGGTTGCTGGCATGGTTTTGGCCAAGGAGGGGAACAGGGTGTTTGTAGTCAAACTGTTAAATGGCCAAACATGCAAGAGGCACATCGGCCAAACCAAACTGCGATTCACAGACAACCCAGAACAAATTGAAGATGACATCATCATCGACCAACCAACACACATCCAACTATCAGTTGACCCTTGTGTCATTCACGAAGACGAACCTATCATCCCCGACAGTCCTGTCTGACCGACTGCTCTGCAATGCAGCAATGGTCCTACTAACTCACCCAAGCTTGGGTTAGAACTGAGAAGATCAACCAGGGAGCGGAAGGCTCCGGACCGTCTCAACTTGTAAATACAACCTGTACCAAGGACTTTGGGGGAATGGTGTTAT
Source organism: Pristiophorus japonicus (assembly GCF_044704955.1). Classification (NCBI taxonomy): domain Eukaryota; kingdom Metazoa; phylum Chordata; class Chondrichthyes; family Pristiophoridae; genus Pristiophorus; species Pristiophorus japonicus. The sequence goes on from NC_091981.1 coordinate 204,342,478, forward strand.
GTGTGTTAACTGGGTTTTACCTGCCACTGGAGGGCGCGACTGTCGGAGTCCTAATGGTCACTGGCAGACTTGTGCAAGCCGTGTATATAATGTTGGCAGCAATGTTGAATCCTCACTTTGAGAATAAATAAACTGGAGTAAGGTCATGCCTGAACTAGCTCACTGTACTTAACCTTGTGGAGTTATTTGATTCTTAACAGCAAATATATCCTTTCTTAGGTAAGGAGATCAAAACTGTACACAATACTCCAGGTGTGGTCTCACCAAGGCCCTGTATAATTGTAGTAAGACATCCTTGCTCCTGTACTCAAATTCTCTTGCAATGAAGGCCAACATACCATTTGCCTTTCTAACTGCTTGCTGCACCTGCATGTTTGCTTTCAATGACTGGTGTACAAGAACACCAGGTCCCTTTGTACATCGACATTTCCCAAACCATCACCATTTAAATAATACTTTGTCCTTCTGTTTTTCCTACCAAAGTGGATAACTTCACATTTATCCATGTTATACTGCATCTGCCATGTGTTTGCCCACTCACTCAACCTATCTAAATCGCCTTACAGGGTCTTTGCATCCTCTTCAAAACTCACAATCCCACCTAGTTTTGTGTTGTCAGCAAACTTGGAAATATTACATTTGGGTCCCTCATACAAATCATTTATATAGATTGTGAATAGCTGGGGCCCAAGCACTGATCCCTGTAGTACCCCACTAGTCACTGCCTGCCATCTCGAAAAAGACCCGTTTATTCCTACTGTTTCCTGTCAGTTAACCAACTTTCAATCCATGCCAGTATATTACCCCCAATCCTATGTGCTTTAATTTTGCACACTAACCTCTTATGTGGGACTTTACCTAAGGCCTTCTGAAAATCCAAATACACTACATCCACTGGTTCTCCCTTATCTATTCCATCAGCACAAAATGCTACTGTGTCACTCTGTAGTTTCATGCAGATCATGACGTCAGTCATTGTGCAACGTCCCACTAGCACCCCGCTAAATTAGGTAATAACGCGTCATTTAATATCCGCCCCAAGTCAAGCCTGAAAAACCAGGCTGTTCCATGATTGAGTAGGTGCTATTTGCAGCGTATTTAAAGTGAGGGAGGAAGATCCTAAATCGGAGGTCACATTGACTGCAACGTTTGCACACAGCACGCTGCGTGAACTTCAGACTTTAAATCAGCAGATTTATCTGCCATTTCAGGGACTTTACAACGTCAGTGAAATCATTTAATGGAGTCATTACTCCATGCTCTTGTTAGGCAGAGTCAAGGTAGAAGGGCTGTTGGCCATGTTGGGCCACGAATGAGGAGAGGCTGAAGACGTCTGGACAGGAAGCTTTACCCCCCACAGGTTTAAAGGCAGCAACAGTCATAACTTCACCTCTCTGAGGAGCAGTGTTTGAGAAGGCTGTGCTTTTGAAAGGAAGTGCTGACAGAGATATGCTATCTCCTACTGCAAGCCTGCAGCATCACATCAGCACCAGGACTACGCTGCCCATTGGAGTGAAGGTCACTGTGGCGCTGGCCTTCTATGCCTGCAGCTCCTTTCAGGTTGCAGCAGGGGACATATGCAGCGTCTCTCAATACGCTGCACATCGCTGCATTCGCCATGTCACAAAGGTTCTCTACCGCCACAGAATGGACTTCATAACGTTCGTAATGAGCAGGGAGAGCCAGAATGGGCGAGCATGCGGCTTTGGCAGTATTGTGGGCTTCCGGAGGGTCCAAGGAGCCATTGACTGCACACATGTGGCCTTGCGAGCACCATTCCATAATGCAGAGGTATTCAGAAAATGAAAGGGATACCACTCCCTAAATGTGCAGCTGGTGTGCGACCACACGTAGTGCATCCTCACAGTGAATGCCCGCTATCCAGGGAGCGCACATCCTGTGTGAGAGCACAGTGGCATGATTGTTTCGGCCACCATGGGAAGGGCGCAGCTGACTGCTCGGACTCAAAGGATACGGCCTAACCACCTAGCTAGTGACCCCACCCCCCATCTCAACCCCACCACAGAAGCAGAGCATCGCTACAATGAGAGCCATGCGGCCACCCGCAACATCATCGAACAGACAATAGGCGTGCTCAAGCAGCGTTTCAGATGCCTGGACCGCTCTGGAGACAGCCTTCAATACTCCCGTCACCAGGTGGCAGAATTCATTGTGGTGTGCTGCTGCTACGCAACATGGCCAGCATGAGGGGCCAGACATTGCCAGTGTCACCCCCACCTCAGGAGGAGGAGGATGAGGAACAGCAGCCTGGTGAGGCCCCGAATCGCTAGTCACACCAGGAGAAGTACCATCCACAGAGCACCATGATGCTGCCGGACCAAGTGCTGCACATTAGCGGCTCATAATGTATCGGTTCTCTTGAATGGAGGAAGCTGAGGGATGGAGCTAATATTGACCGCGCTATGTGCCACGATAATGGCACATCTATGTTAAAGTCTACAATGATACACAAGACACCAATGCAAAATGGTCAAGTAACATTTTACTAGTGACACCAACGTTGTTGCCTCAACCGACAGAACCACTCAGCCACGCCCCCACCAGCAAGTTACAAAACAAAACACAACAAGCACAATGTAAGAACATATTTACAGATATAATTTACATTGGGAGTACATATTCCCATGGTGGTCAAGTTCGTCAATCAGACTTCGCCAGACATTTCCACCCCCCCATTCCCCCACCCTCATCTACTGTTCCTCCTCAATGTGGCCTAAGTGCCTACAGCAAGGCTGCTTGAAGGCTGCTATGTGTGTGTGGGTGTGTGGAGCAGACTGTCCAGATGGCCTACCAGGACGCCCTGGACCAGCTCTGGGCCTGGAAGGGCCAGCTGCGGATCCCATTGCCTCAGCATTGGCAGCAGCAGTCTGTGATGCTCGGATGTAGACCGTGGTGGATGCAAAGGCAGAAGGGCAGTGAAGCGAGCTGGAATGCTGTCATCTTGAGGAAGGACAGCACCTTCCATTTCCAGAGGCCCACTGCCACTCACACGGGGTGCAGCATCAGCATCTGGAGCACAATGTATGAGCACAAATTGCTGAACTGCTTTGTCTCCGTCACTTCGCTGTCCAACTGTGGGGAACACAGAGAGGATGGCAGCAGTGAGTGATTGCATGGCAGCACACTAAGGCTGACTAAGAGCACACTGAGCCTGAAACGCAGCAGTCTGCAAGTTCATGCCAGCAATCACTGACAACATCACATCACAAATTTCTTGTGTGGCTTGAGCATGTGATGTAATAGTTGCTGCCACGTCAACCATGGCACGCGCCATGCCCTCTGGAACTCCATTATCTTTTGTCGAGTTCATGTTCCTCTGTGAGTGGGCAAGGATCGGCTTGTTGGACTCCTGAGGGGCATGGGAAATGCTTGAGGCGGCCTCCACCACACTCACAGCAAGTGAATTGATGCTCTGTGGGACCCTCTACAATGCACCCATGAGGTCACGTGCATTTGTGTGGTCTCGCTGGACAGAGCCATCAAGTCCAGGTCCTCGTCTGCCTGTTGCTCAGTGGGAGTCCTGGGCAGACTCACCCTCCGGGGAACTGGCCTCTGAGCTTCCCCTCCTGCTGGGCGTTGCTGTTGGCTACTGAGGCCAGGAGCCTCAGAGTCACCAAACCTCCCAAAATCAGCCTCCTCCCCCAATGTTGTGTGCCCATTTGGTGGGACTGATGTGGTCTCCCCACTCCGTGGGACTGATGGGGTCTCCCGGTCAGGGAGCACACTGTCATCCACTCCCTCGTCATCTCCCCATCCCCAGATGTTGACGGCTCAGGGGCAGGTTGCTGCGCTTCAGGTTGGTCATCTGTAAGCACAAAGCAACAGATGTGTAGTTAGCAGCAGGGGAGGGGGCAGGGAGATAAGAGGAAGGTGGCATTGGACATCTTTATGTAAAGGGGGTAGGCCACTTGATATCAGAGGTCACGGAACTCACATAATTGGCAAACGCCATTCACATACCATCACTACCCATAGGGGGCTCTGCCTCGCCGGACACCACTAGCGTGCCCATGAGGGCCGACACTCGCTGCTCCACCTCAATGAGGTCCTGCAGATCAGGCGCTCCACCTCCAGTCCGCTGCTGCTCCTGGTGATTATGCACCAATTTCGCTACAATAAGAACAAGAAGAAGGTGTGAGTGAGTGTGCAGCTCATTGTGTGGCACATGTGCCTTACATAGTAGATTAGATGCTACTGTCTGGAAGAGTAAAGATATGCATTATAATCTGTGTGGCTGCGCAATGAGCAGTTGGGAAGGCTGGGAGGAGGTGAGAGCCAGCTAGGATTGTGGCAAACGCATATCAAGAGTCAAAGGGTAGTGTGAGGAAGGGTGAGAATGAATAGGGGACAAGAGAGTCCACGACACCTGAATGTGCAGGGCAAGGCTGGCGAACTGAGCCTCCAGATTTCAGATGGCTTCACAAACCCACACCATTGCCTGGAACATATAGAGAAGGGGCAGCTCCATCAAGGACATTACATTGTGTGAGACAGTTATGTTGCAACCATGGCAGGGGTACATAAATGTAAAGGGTACTCACCCTGCCGACCCTCGTTAGGTTGTTAAACTTTTTGCGACATTGGGTCGTAGTTCTCGGCACCGTGTCTGTTGCTGACACCTCCAGCGTAATCTCCCTCCTAATCCTCCTAAAGACTCTTGGCAGGGGTCTCCTTTCCCCAGTAAGGCAGGCCACCTCCTCTCAATGGCCTGTATTCGTGCCTCAGCGGCCGTGGCAGAGAAGCGGAGTGCTCTCTGGCATCCTTCCTGCTGCGCCAATTCTCCCGCTCTATTTGAGGTACTCAGGTGGATCTGCGCATGCGCAAACTTATATTGCTGCGCCCTAAACTTTCGTCTGGCTTCGGGAACTATAGGGCGCCTCAGTGCATGCGCAAGGAAAGGAGCTTTCTTTGCATGGCAGTTTTCAGTTGGGGCAGCCAAGCACATGTGTTTTAGTGCCCCGGATCATTGTCACTGAGTTTTGGGCAAATTTTCCAGACAGAGGCGCAAACTTTTATAAGGTGCTAAATTTACCGGCCCGCTGCCATTAGCGCCCTAAGAAGCCTCCAACCAAAAGTCCAGACCTTCGTATCATCAATTTCAGAACAATATTCACTTCCGTGACAAATGCACTTAATCAGCACCATTGTGTACATGTGTGTGTGCGTGCATGTGTGCGTGTATATGCATGTGCACATTTCTGCTTTCCAAGCATAAAATTGGCAGTGGGGAAGAGTAGGATATGGAAAATAATAGAGTGAGGAGCATCCAAGCATCTTGTCTTCGTCGACCCTTTAGTTACAAACCATGAAGCATGATGGGCCACATACAAAGCTTCAGTCAATGCTCTGATTAATTTGCACGTATTTCAAGCTGACCATGTGGCTCCGATTTACGACTGAATCACCAATGCAGCTCAAATACTTGAACATCACAAAGCAGTGAGTAAGGAATATAAACTCAAATACAACTGAATCACTTGGCCGTTCTGGGCTGAATCACTGAGGTTCATGAGCTGCATGTGTCCCAGGGCTATAGTTTCAGCAACTCTGATGCAACCCATGAGGCTGAGTTGAATTATTCTCCCTGATTCCACTTCCCCTAACTTGCTAAAACTTGATGTGAGCAAATTGGTACTTGAAAGTTATTACTGAATTGTTACATACTTCATGTGGAATATCAAATCTAGCTATCTGGTACTTTTTGTTCTTTATAAGATCATCCCTATAAGAGAATTCTCCTTTACTTATGTGTCTATTTATGAGGGTAAAATGCTGCAATGTAGAATTCAAATTTTGAGCCAATGTAAATAATTGCAGTCATTTTATAGCAGACTTAATAACATTGGGGCAGTAATAGTTGTGGAACCTCATTGTTACAAACATATAGAAATAAGCTTTTATTTTAATAAACATTTCCCTGGTCCAGAGCAAAGTTTAATTGCAGACATGCTCAACTGTTAATAAAATAAACCTTGATAAGAACTGCTTTATAGGTCCCCGTAAACATGTTATAATGTTGCTCAACTGAAAGTATTAAATCTGTTCTTTATTTTTTCTGACAGCTCAGCCTGGAACTATTACTTGCTCATAAAAATATGAAGAGAAATAAAAACTGGAATGTTTGAGATGCTCATTAATAGAACGTAAAGTAAGATTTATAATTTCCATTTGAGCTTTATGATAATGAGTGTTTTATTTTGAAAAACAGTCTCATGGATAAAGCATGGTGGGTTTTTGACAGGGAATGGGGGGCAGGGGGAGGGGGGATCAAAGGCTCTGTGCCAAATAGTTTCTAAGTTGGAAAAAACAAAGCCATAAAATCTGGAGCTATGGGAAAGAACAAGGTGATTGTGTTGTTGCTGTTAGCAAACTGTTTGCCACCTGAGTTTGTACAAAGAAGGACCACCCAGAAGACTGCGTGTTATTAATCCTTGTTTCTGTTAACAACATGCCACACATATCAGCAAGATTACCAACAGGGGTGATGCCATTTAGATCATTTTGATAGTTACTTTTTAAGGCAGAACCTACATTGAGCTTTGTTTGCAACAAATGTGATTACCATCAGGGCATTGGTAACAAGTCAAACTACATCAAAACCCTTCATAATCCTGAACCCTCCATTAAATCTGCTCATTTTACACCCCACCGATTTTAATTTCTATTGAAGTCAATGGGACTTCATGCTTGACCTTTGCTAACTCTTTTTGTTGCCTTATCATCTTCAGTACAGTTGTTATTAATAGCAAGTACATTTGATAAGTGTGAGTAAATTTCCACTTTTACCGTTAATAGGTGCTTAACAAGCTCTTAACAAAATAAATGCATGTTAATTCTTAATTAGTATATGCGTTGGCTGTAATACAACAGTGAATTGTACAGCCCTTTACTGTTTCTATGTAAACGTCTTCAGCTTGCACATCCCTTAAAAGCCCTTAATAAGATATTATCCCTCCGGTTCTTTTTCATTATTTAAAAAACAGCAATTTATAAATAAAGGTAAATCATCTACTGTGTAGGCAATAACGGGAAGAGTAGCATAGTGGTTATGTTACTGAACTAGTAATCCAGAAGCTTGGACTATTGATCCAGAGACATGAGTTCAAATTCCATCACGGCAGCTGGGGAGTTTAAACTTAAATCTGGAATAAAAAGCTAGTTGTTGTAAAAACCCATCTGGTTCACTAATGTCCTTTAGTTGAAGAAACCTGCCTTTCTTAGCTGATCTGCTCTAAATGTGACTCCAGACCCACAGCGATGTGGTTGACTCTTAACTGCCCCTCTGAATAGCCTAGCAAGCTAGTTGTCAAGAAGGCAACTTCATCATCTTCTCAAAGGAAATTAGGGATGGGTAATAAATTGCCAGTGATGCCCACATCCGGTGAATGAATAAAAAAAAAAGCAGTTCATAGGAAATTTACATATAAAATCTGCAATCTGCAAATTACACACTTCACATTTTTCATTAAGGGTTTACATCATGCGGAAAATATTAACCATTGGCTGGATAATGAGGTATAAAATGCTATTTTTTCCTGTACTAGTCTGTGAAATTTAGTTCCATTACACAGATCTGCTATTAATTTTAAATAGTGACCATTGAACAGATTTTTGTTGTAATTGAATATGTGAGACTGAACTATTACATTTTGTTGGTGAATGAGCAATTCACTTTTCCTTATACAAAAGCAAAGTACCACTGATGGAAATATGAAATAAAAACAGAAAATGCTGGAAACACTCAGCAGATCGGGCAGCATCTGTAGAAAGAGAAACAGAGTTAACGTTTCAGGTCGATGACGCTTCATCAGAACTGGCAAAAGTTAGAGATGTACAGGTTTTAAGCAAGCACAGGGGCAGGGAAAGGGGCAAGGGGAGAAAAGAATGAAAGGGAAGGTCTGTGCTAAGGTGGAAGGTAGGAGAGATTGAAGGACAAAAGGGATTATGGTTCAAGGCGAAAAGAGTGGTAATGAGACCTGTACTTCAGATATGTCTTCCTTATTCCTCAAACGAGGATTCCCCTCCATGGTGGTTAACAGACCATGTTCATCACATCTCCCGCACTTCTGCTCTCACCCCTTCCCCTCCCTCCCAGAACCACATTGGGTTCCCCATATCCTCACACCACACCAACTTCCACATTCATCAGATCATCCTCCACCATTTCCTCCACCTCTGGTGTGATGCCACCACCAAACACATCTTCTCTCCTCCCCTTTCAGCATTCCAAAGGGTGTTCTCTCCACGACAGCCTGGTCCACTCTTTTGATCACCCCCAACATCTGCTCCCCTTCCACAGCACCTTCCTGTGCAAACGCAGGAGATGCAACAACCGCCCTTTCACCTTCCCATCATCCAGGGCCCCAAACACCTTTTCCAGGTGAAACGGCAATTTACTTGTACTTCTTTCAATTTAGTATATTGTATTCGTTGCTTACAATGCGGTCTCCTCCAGGGGGAGACCAAAAGCAGATTGGGTGTCGCTTTTCAGAACACCTCCATTCAGTCCGCAAGTGTGACCCTGATAATTGCTGTTCCCACTTTTTCGGACAGCAAGTGCTGGTAATGGTTTTTACTGTTGCCATTTACAGCACCCCCAGACCTATCTTTTGTTTCTTTACTTGTCCTATTACCACCCCCTTTTGCTTTGTAGCATCATCCCTTTTATAATTTAATCACTTCTGTCAATCCCTTTCATTCTTTTCTCTCCTTGCCTCTTTCCCTGCCCCTGCGCTTGCTTAAAACCTGTACATCTCTAACTTTTGCCAGTTCTGATGAAGTATCGTCGACCTGAAACGTTAACTCTGTTTCTCTTTCTACAGATGCTGCCTAACCCGCTGAGTGTTTCCAGCATTTCTGCTTTTATTTCAGATTTTCAGCATCAGTGGTGCTTTGCTTTTGTATAAGGAAAAGTGAATTGCTCAGTAATCAGTGGGGTGCTGCAGGGATCAGTGCTGGGACCCCAACTATTTACAATCTATATTAATGACTTGGAGGAAGGGACTGAGTGTAACGTAGCCACGTTTGCTGATGATACAAAGATGGGAGGAAAAGCAATGTGTGACGAGTACACAAAGAATCAGCAAAAGGACATAGACAGGCTAAGTGAGTGGGCAAAAATTTGGCAGATGGAATATAATGTTGGAAAGTGTGAGGTCATGCACTTTGGCAGAAAAAATCAAAGAGCAAGTTATTATTTAAATGATTGCAAAGTGCTGCAGTACAGCAGGACCTGGGGGTACCTGTGCATGAAACACAAAAGGTTAGTATGCAGGTACAGCAAGTGATCAGGAAGGCCAATGGAATCTTGGCCTTTATTGCAAAGGGGATGGAGTATAAAAGCAGGGAAGTCTTGCTACAGTTGTACAGGGTATTGGTGAGGCCACACCTGGAATATTGCGTACAGTTTTGGTTTCCATATTTACGAAAGGATATACTTGCTTTGGAGGCAGTTCAGAGAAGGTTCACAAGGTTGATTCCAGAGATGAGGGTGTTGACTTATGAGGAAAGGTTGAGTAGGTTGGGTCTCTAATCATTGGAGTTCAGAAGAATGAGAGGTGATCATATCGAAACGTATAAGATTATGAGGGGGCTTGACAAGGTAGATGTAGAGAGGATGTTTCCACTGATAGGGGAGACTAGAACTAGAGGGCGTGATCTTAGAATAAGGGGCCGCCCATTTAAAACTGAGATAAGGAGAAATTTCTTCTCTCAGAGGGTTGTGGGTCTGTAGAATTTGCTGCCTCACAGAGCTGTGGAAGCTGGGACATTGAATAAATTTAAGACAGAAATAGAAAGTTTCTTAAACGATAGGGGAATAAGGGGTTATGGAGAGCGGGCAGGGAAGTGGAGCTGAGTCAATGATCGGATCAGCCATGATCGTATTAAATGGCGGAGCAGGCTCGAGGGGCCGTATGGTCTACTCCTGTTCCTATTTCTTATGTTCTTATATTCTTATGTTCTTGTGTCTTCCACCCTATCACAGACCTTCCCATTTGATTTTTCCATCCCTCCTCCATTCCTTGCCCCTGCACTTGCTTAAAACCTGTCACATCTCTAACTTTTGCCATCTCTGATGAAAGGTCATCGACCTGAAACGTTAACTCTGTTTCTCTCTCCACAAATGCTGCCTAGCCTGGTGATTATTTCCAGCATTTTCTGTTTTTATTTCACTTTTCCTTATGATCAGGTGTGTTTAATTGGCATCACATGTTTGAGCTTTTAGGCATTATTCATAGAATAAGGAGTCGTGTCTATGCCGGCTCTTTGAATGAGCTACCAATTATTCCCACCCACTGCTCTCCCTGTAGCCCTGCAAATTTCTCCTTTTTACATATATATCCAATTCCCTTTTAAAAGTTACTATAGAATCGGCTTCCACCACCCCTTCAGGCAGTGCATTCCAGATCATAACAACTCGCTGCGTTAAAAAATGTTTCCTCATCTCCTCCTCCCCCCCTACCCCCGCCCACTGGATCTTTTGCCAATTACCTTAAATCCATGTCCTCCAGTTATCGACCCTTCTGTTAGTTTCTCCCTATCTACTCTTCATAGTTTTGAACACCTCTATTAAATCTCTCAATAACCTTCTTTGCCAGCTTCTCTATTCGCTCCACATAACTGAAGTCCTTCAACCTTGGTACAATTCTGGTCAATCTCCTCTGCAGCATTTCCAAGCTCATGGCATTCTTCCGAAAGTATGGTGCCCAGAATAGGATACAATACTTTAGCTGAAGACTAACCAGTGATTTATAAAGGTTCATCATAACTTCCTTGCTTTTGTCCTCTATGTCTCTATTTATAAAGCCGTGAATCCTATATGCTGTTTTAACAACCGTATGAGTTATAATTCTGTAAAAACAATCTTATTTAGAGAAATCGAACATAGCCTGTCATTAAAAATGAACAATTATTCAAATATAGTGAAATTAAAATATTACATGGGGATTTCCTGCAGTGTGCTGTGGTCCAAGAATCAGCAAGTAAGTTGCAAATGAGAGTTTTCAGCCTGGAGGCTGCTGTGCGCAGTGTAGGGGAGCAGCATTGAGGGCCAGGAGTTTTTCGACCATGGACTGTAGTATCAGAAGGAAGGGGGCAGCAGCGGAGGCCAGTGATTAGAACAATAAGGGGGACCCCAGTGGGGAATAATACAACTAGAGTTATGGGGTTCAAATTTAACCCCCCCACCCCAGTCCAGCGAGAACAGTGAGGACGGAGGGTGGGGATTAAGATGCTGCCTGTTTCTGCCGCGTTCCTGCCCCTTGCCATCTTAATTCACCTCAAAACAGGCATGGGAAGATCCCACTTCGTATCAAAAAGTTGTGGCCCGATAATGTCATTGACATGCAATGACAGTTTATCTAAAAATTAAGCAATGCCATACATTTAAATAAATAATTCATAATTTTCAATGAATATACATTCCCTTGAGGAATAAAAACTCCATTACAAAAGTGGTACAAACATAACTAACTAGAGAAGTTATGGATAGTATTCGATTAAAAGAAGAGGCTTACAATGTTGCCAAAAAGAGCAGTAAGCCTGAGGATTGGGAAGGTTTTAAAAATCAGCAAAGGATGACCAAGTAATTGATAAAGACGGGGAAAATAGAGAGTAGACAAGCAAGAAATAGAAAAACACATTGCAAGAGCTTATACAAAGGAAACGATTAACCAAAAGTCCCTTAGAGGCAGAGACAGGAGAAATTATAATGGGGAATAAGGAAATGGCAGAGACGTTAACAAATATTTTGCATCTGTCTTCACAGTAGAAGACACAAAGAACATACAAGAAATTGTGGGTAACTAAGGATCTATTAACAGTGAGGGACTTAAAGTAATTAATATTAGTAAAGGAAAAGGACTGAAAAATTAATGCGACTAAAAGCTGACAAATCCACTGGACCTGATGGCCTACATCCTGGGGTTTTAAAAGAGGTGGCTGCAGAGATAGTAGATAAATTGGTTTTGATCTTCCAGAGATTCCATTGATTCTAGAATGGTCCCTGTAGATTGGTAGTTAGTAAATGTAACCCTGTTGTTCAAGAAAGGAGGGAGAGAGAAAAAAGGCAAATGTCGGCCAGTTAGCTTGAAATCAGTAGTAGGAAAAATGCTAGAATCTATAAGTAAGGACATGGTAGCAAGGCACTTGAAAACCCATAATATGATTAGACAGAGTCAACACAGTTTTATGAAAGGACAGTTACATTTGACAAGTCTTTTAGAGTTTTTTGAGGGTGTACTAATAATATTAGTTGCAAAACAGATACACCGCTTTGAGTACTGTTGAGGGGGATGATTCATCGGGGGGGAACAGCAGCAGCCAAGTTCATGGCACCATGGCTGGCTCTGCTGCACAGGAGGGCAGGAAAAAGAGTGGGAGAGCGATAGTGATTGGGGATTCAATTGTAAGGGGAATAGATAGGCGTTTCTGCGGCCGCAACCGAGACTCCAGGATGGTATGTTGCCTCCCTGGTGCAAGGGTCAAGGATGTCTCGGAACGGGTGCAGGACATTCTGAAAAGGGAGGGTGAATAGCCAGTTGTCATGGTGCACATTGGTACCAATGATATAGGTAAAAAGCCAGATGAGGTCCTACGAGAAGAATTTAGGGAGCTAGGAGCTAAATTAAAAAGTAGGACCTCAAAAGTAGTAATCTTGGGATTGCTACCAGTGCCACGTGCTAGTCAGAGTAGGAATCGTAGGATAGCTCAGATGAATACGTGGCTTGAGCAGTGGTGCAACAGGGAGGAATTCAAATTCCTGGGGCATTGGAACCGGTTCTGGGGGAGGTGGGACCAGTACAAACCGGACGGTCTGCAGGACCGGAACCAATGTCCAAGAAGGAGTGTTTGCTAGTGCTGTTGGGGAGAAGTTAAAATAATATGGCAGGGGGATGGGAACCAATGCAGGGAGACAGAGGGAAACAAAATAGAGACAGAAGCAAAAGACAGAAAGGAGAGGAGTAAAAGTGGAGGGCAGGGAAACCCAAGGCAAAAAACAAAAAGGGCCACTTTGCAGCAAAATTCTAAAGGATCAAAGTGTGTTAAAAAGGCAAGCCTGAAGGCTCTGCGCCTCAATGCGAGGAGTATTCGGAATAAGGTGGACGAATTAACTGCAGATAGCAGTTAACGGATACGATGTGGTTGGCATCACGAAGACATGGCTCTAGGGTGAACAAGGCTGGGAACTCAACATCCAAGGGTATTCAACATTTAGGAAGGATAGACAGAAAGGAAAAGGAGGCGGGGTGGCGTTGCTGGTTAAAGAGGAAATTAATGCAATTGTAAGGAAAGACATTAGCGTGGATGATGTGTAATCGGTATGGGTGGAGCTACAGAATACCAAAGGGCAGAAAACGCTAGTGGGAGTTGTGTACAGACCTCCAAACAGTAGTAGTGATGTTGGTGAGGGTATCAAACAAGAAATTAGGGGTGCATGAAATAAAGGTGCAGCAGTTATCATGGGTGACTTTAATATGCATATAGATTGGGTTAACCAAACCAGAAACAATACAGTGGAGGAGGATTTCCTGGAGTGCATAAGGGATGGTTTTCTAGACCAATATATCGAGGAACCAACTAGGGGGGAGGCCATCTTAGACTGGGTGTTGAGTAATGAGAGAGGATTAATTAGCAATCTTGTTGTGCGAGGCCCCTTGGGGAAGAGTGACCATAATATGGTGGCATTCTACATTAGGATGGAGAATGAAACAGTTAATTCAGAGAGCATGGTCCAGAACTTAAAGAAGGGTAACTTTGAAGGTATGAGGCGTGAATTGGCTAGGATAGATTGGCGATTGATACTTAAGGGGTTGACAGTGGATGGGCAATGGCAGACATTTAGAGACCGCATGGATGAACTACAACAATTGTACATCCCTGTCTGGCGTAAAAATAAAAAAGGGAAGGTGGCTCAACCGTGGCTATCAAGGGAAATCAGGGATAGTATTAAAGCCAAGGAAGTAGCATACAAATTGGCCAGAAATAGCAGCGAACCCGGGGACTGGGAGAAATTTAGAACTCAGCAGAGGAGGACAAAGGGTTTGATTAGGGCAGGGAAAATAGAGTACGAGAGGAAGCTTGCAGGGAACATTAAAATGGACTGCAAAAGCTTCTTTAGGTATGTAAAGAGAAAAATGTTAGTAAAGACAAATGTAGGTCCCCTGCAGTCAGAATCAAGGGAAGTCATAACTGAGAACAAAGAAATGGCAGACCAATTGAACAAGTACTTTGGTTCGGTATTCACTATGGAGGACACAAACAACCTTCCGGATATAAAAGGGGTCAGAGGGTCTAGTAAGAAGGAGGAACTGAGGGAAATCCTTATTAGTCGGGAAATTGTGTTGGGGAAATTGATGGGACTGAAGGCCGATTAATCCCCAGGGCCTGATTGTCTGCATCCCAGAGTACTTAAGGAGGTGGCCTTGGAAATAGTGGATGCATTGACAGTCATTTTCCAACATTCCATAGACTCTGGATCAGTTCTTATCGAGTGGAGGGTAGCCAATGTAACCCCACTTTTTAAAAAAGGAGGGAGAGAGAAAATAGGGAATTATAGACCTGTCAGCCTGACATCGGTAGTGGGTAAAATGATGGAATCAATTATTAAGGATGTCATAGCAGCGCATTTGGAAAGAGGTGACATGATAGGTCCAAGTCAGCATGGATTTGTGAAAGGGAAATCATGCTTGACAAATTTTCTGGAATTTTTTGAGGATGTTTCCAGTAGAGTGGACAAGGGAGAACCAGTTGATGTGGTGTATTTGGACTTTCAGAAGGCTTTCGACAAGGTCCCACACAAGAGATTAATGTGCAAAGTTAAAGCACATGGGATTGGGGGTAGTGTGCTGACGTGGATTGAGAACTGGTTGGCAGACAGGAAGCAAAGAGTAGGAGTAAATGGGTACTTTTCAGAATGGCAGACAGTGACTAGTGGGGTACCGCAAGGTTCTGTGCTGGGGCCCCAGCTGTTTACATTGTACATTAATGATTTAGACGAGGGGATTAAATGTAGTATCTCCAAATTTGCGGATGACACTAAGTTGGGTGGCAGTGTGAGCTGCGAGGAGGTTGCTATGAGGCTGCAGAGTGACTTGGATAGGTTAGGAGAGTGGGAAAATGCATGGCAGATGAAGTATAAGATGGATAAATGTGAGGTTATCCACTTTGGTTGTGAAAACAGAGAGACAGACTATTATCTGAATGGTGACAGATTAGGAAAAGGGGAGGTGTAACGAGACATGGGTGTCATAGTACATCAGTCATTGAAGGTTGGCATGCAGGTACAGCAGGCGGTTAAGAAAGCAAATGGCATGTTGGCCTTCATAGCGAGGGGATTTGAGTACAGGGGCAGGGAGGTGTTACTACAGTTGTACAGGGCCTTGGTGAGACCACACCTGGAGTATTGTGTACAGTTTTGGTCTCCTAACTTGAGGAAGGACATTCTTGCTATTGAGGGAGTGCAGCGAAGGTTCACCAGACTGATTCCTGGGATGGCGGGACTGACATATCAAGAAAGACTGGATTAACTGGGCTTGTATTCACTGGAGTTCCGAAGAATGAGATGGGATCTCATAGAAACGGGGTTAGACAGGTTAGATGCAGGAAGAATGTTCCCAATGTTGGAGAAGTCCAGAACCAGGGGTCACAGTCTAAGGATAAGGGGTAAGCCATTTAGGACCGATATGAAGAGAAACTTCTTCACCCAGAGAGTGGTGAACCTGTGGAATTCTCTACCACAGAAATTTGTTGAGGCCAATTCACTAAATATATTCAAAAAGGAATTAGATGTAGTCCTTACTACTAGGGGGATCAAGGGGTATGGCGAGAAAGCAGGAATGGGGTACTGAAGTTGCATGTTCAGCCATGAACTCATTGAATGGCGGTGCAGGCTCGAAGGGCCGAATGGCCTACTCCTGCACCTATTTTCTATGTTTCTATGTTTCTACCAGCTGGGTAGATGAAAAGTAACCAGTGGATGTAGTATATTTGGATTTTCAAAAAGCATTCGATAAGGTGGCACACAAGAGGTAATTACACAAAATTAGGGCTCATGGGTTTGGGGACATGGTTTGAGGATTGATTAACAGACAGAAAAAAGAGAGTAGGAATAAATGGGTCGTTTTTGGGATAGCAGGGTGTAATTTGTGGAATGCCACAAGGATCCGTGCTTGGGCCTCAGCTATTTAAAATCTATATCAATGACTCAGATAAGGAGACCAAGTGTAATATATCCAAGTTTATTAATGACACAAAGCTAGGTGGGAATGTAAGCTGTGAGGAGAATGCAAAGAGGCTGCAATGGGATATAGACCTGTTAAGTGATTGGGTAAGAAGATAGCAGGAGTATAGTGTGAAATTATCCACTTTTGTAGGAAGAATGGAAAAGCAGAATTTTTTCTTAAGTTGAGAGATTAATAAATGTTAGTATGTCGAGAGATGTAGGTGTTCTTCTACACAAACCACGGAAAGTTAATATGCAAGTACAGCAAGCAATTAGCAAAACAAATGGATGTTAGCCTTTATAGAATCATAGAAATTTATGACACACAAGAAGGCTATTCAGCTCATCGTGCCCGTGCCGGTCAAAAGAGAGCTGTTCAGCCTAATCCCATTTTCTAGCTCTCGGTCTATAAACCTGTAGGTTATGGCACTCAAGTTCATATCCAAGCACTTTTTAAATACGATGAGGGTTTCTGCCTCTACCACCCTTTCAGGCAGTGAGTTCCAGACCCCCACCACCCTCAAGTTCTCCTCAAATCCTTCTACCAATTACTTTAAATTTATGCCCCCTGGTTATTGACCTCTCTGCTAAGAGAAATAGGTCCTTCCTATCCACTCTATCTCGGCCCCTCATAATTTATACACCTCAATTAAGTCTCCACTCAGTCTCCTCTGGTTCAAAGAAAACAACCCTAGCCTATCCAATCTTTCCTCATAGTTAATGTTCTCCAGTCCTGGCAACATCCTTTTAAATCTCCACTGTACCCTCTCTCTACCCTTTGTCTTTATTGCAAGGGGGTTGGAGTAAAAGAGTAAGGAAGTCTGGCTGTAATTATATGGGGCTTTGATGAGATCACACCTGGAGTATTGTGTACAGTTTTGGGCTCCTTACCTTAAGAAGGATATTAGAGGAGGTGCAACAAACGATCACTAGATTAATTCCTGGGATGAGAGGGCTGTCCTATGAGGCGTGATTGAGTAGAATGGGCCTATATTCTCTGGAGTTTAGAAGAAGGACAGGTGATCTCATTGAAACTTATAACATTCTTAGATGGCTTGACAGGGAAGATGCTGAGAAGCTGTTTCCCCTGTCTGGAGAGTCTGGATCTAGGGGTCATAATCTCAGGGAAAGGGGTTGGCCATTTAACACTGAGATGAAGGGAAATTTCTTCACTCAAATGATTGTGAATATTTGGAATTCTGTACCACAGAGAACTGTGGATGCTCAGTCGATGAGTATATTCAAGACTGTGATCGGTAGACTTTGGGGCACTAAGAAAATCAAGGCAGATGAGGCTAGTCAGATTTTTTTGTCTCATAATATTCCTGTGAAGCGCCTTGGGATGTTTTACTATGTTAAAAGTGCTGTATAAATACAAGTTGTTGTTGTTGTAGTGTGGGAAAGTGGAGTTGATGTAAAAGAAGAGGAGTTAATGTAAAAGTTTAACCATGATCTTACTGAATGGTGAAGCAGGTGCAAGGGGCTGCATTGCCTATTCCTGCTCTTATTTCTTATGTTATTCAGGACGCCTGCACTGGGTCAAACCTGACAGTGGGACTTCGGGGGAGTGGAGTGGTCAAAAGAGGCCAAGCTTAAAATATAAATTAAAATATTTGGAGCATTACTTGTGGACCAGGTGGAGCAGGAGTGCATCATGGGCCACACAAGGAACCATCGAACCTCTCTAGCCCAGGCCTTCCCTCTCCCTCCCAACACCCTCATTCCTCTTCCCAATTTCAGTACCTGCCTGCCAGCCCTGGCATTACTCTCACCGGCTTTGAGTTTTTAAATGAGGCCCGGGAATTGAAATGGCCCAGGCCTCACACTGAACTCACCGCAGGGATTTCCACTCCCATCCCTCCCACCCGAACGTATCACAAGTTAAAATCAACCCCACTGTAATATAGTTCCACCTAGTGGACTACTGCTGCACCTAGTGGACTACTGTGGTAATTCAGCCTTTGATGCTTATACAATAAAAGCATCAGGCGACCAGGTCACCTGACAAGTTCCTGCATTGAAGCCATCAGATAAGTGTGTGTTTGTGATGTAATGGAGAAGATACCACATTTGGCGACATAGGATTGAATTCCTGGATACCTAGCTGAAATTTTTGTTGGTGGATGATTCCATACAAACAACAGAGACTATAGAGGTCCATTGTGTTGCAGAACAGGTAAATTACAAGCACACGTGGCTGAACTGAAAAGTTCAGATGGCCAAGCCTATGGGAATAATAGAGCACTTGGGTGAATTCCATCGTGACCGAGAGACTTTCGTCTAGAAACGTTTTTCACTGCAAATAGTATCATCGACGTCCGCGATAATGAAAACCGCAACCAGGTGGTATTAGAAAGAAAACGGGCTATTTTCCTGATTGAAGCAGGCCATGAGGTTTATGAAACCCTGAAAAATTAGCTTATTCCCGTCAAGCCAAAGGACACTTACAGGGATTCTCAGCACTACAGTCCTGAGCCCCTGGAAATTGCTGAAAGTTATTGTTTTGGAACACAACATCAATTAATTGACGAAAGTATCAGTGAGTACATTGTAGCATTAAAAACGCTATCCATTCACTGTCATCTCGGAAACTTTCAGGACCGAGTATTGCGTGACCGCTTTGTTTGTAGGATGAAAAATGAAGCAATCAGAATGAAGTTGTTGACAACCCCTAACCTGACTTTTGATTTAGCTTGTTATACAGCTATGTCAATGAATATGGCCGACCAATTGTTGAGAGTGATTTTCCACTGGAGAAGTCAAAAAAAGAGCTGCGAGGCTACTCAGGAGAGAAAATCCCTGTAGTAGGACATAACACCATGCCGGTGAAATACAAGGATCAATTTCAATGCTTGCCTCTCTTAACAGTAGAGGAGACACACCTGCCTTACTAGGTAGAAATTGGTTGGGATCACTGAAGCTGGATCGGAATGAGATTTTTCATGTTGAAACAAGATTTGCATCGAAGGATGATGTCATCAAGAAGTATTCGACGGTGTTCTGCAAAACAGGCAGTCCGATCCAAGGTTTCAAGGTGAGTGTCAGGGTACAGAAGGAAGCTGGACCAGCTTACTGCAAGCTACATCCCATACCATATGCACTCCAGCAGAGAGTTGAGCAAGAACTCAAAAGGCTAGAGACTGAGAACATTATCTCTAAGATAGATCTATGTAATTGGGCTACACCCATTGTTGTTGTACCTAAGTCCGATGGTAAGGTAAGGTTGTGTGGCGATTATAAAGTAACTGTAAACCAAGTTCTAGAGGGTAATCTCCCCAATACATTGCCAAATGTAGAAGATTTGTTGACAATGCTGGCAGGTGGTCAGATCTTCTCAAAGTTAGATCTTACAAATCCATAATAACATATTGAATGAAGTGCTCAAATGGTTAGAGAAGTTCAGAGTATGAGTGACTGCCCACAATTGTGAATTATTTCAAAACTCAGTGCAGTACTTAGGGCACAGAGTAGACAAGGATGGTTTACATCCAACCAAGGGAAATCTGGATGCAATTAGAAATGCACCCACTCCCAAGAATGTCACTGAACTTCGATCATTTTGGGGTCTTTTGAACTCTATGGTAAGTTACTACCAAATTTGGCTACAGTGTTACATCCACTGAATGAGCTGTTGAAAAAACAAGTCCATTGGAAGTGGTCAGAAGAATGCGATGCAGCATTCAAGGAGTGTAAAAGCCAGTTGGAAGAGAGCACCATGTTAGTTCACTATGACATATCTAAGGAGATAAAGCTAGCATGTGACACCACTCCATATGGAGTTGGGGCAGTAATCTCTCATGTATTACATAGTGGGGAGGAGAGACAAATTGCTTTTCCTTCACGCACTCTCAGTGCCAGTTAGTATAATTATGCGCAAATTGAAAGGGAAGCTTTGTCATTAATTTTTGGGGTCAACAAGTTCCACAAATACTTGTATGGTCATATGTTTACCATCGGTATGGACCATAAGCCCCTGACTGTAATCCTCCATCCAAAGTCCCCGATTCCAACCTTAGCTGCAGCCCGAATGCAGAGATGGGCTTTGATTTTATCAGCATATACATATGATATTGAATACAGATGATCAGCTGATCACAGTAATGCTGATGCTATGTCTAGGTTGCCATCCCCATCACAAGTTACACTCAATAGGGAAGAAGTGTACTATTTTTCATATATTGATGAATTGCCAGTCACAGCTGAAAAGCAACCAAACGTGACCCAGTTATGTCAAAGGTGTACTTCGTTCGTAGGAATCAATTATCAGTCGATAAAGATTGTATCACGTGGGGTGCAAGAGTAATTATTCCAAATAAATTTAGGTCCAATTTATTAGGAGACCTCCATGACCAGCACCTGGGAATGTGCTTGACCAAGAGTTTTGCATACAGTTACTTATGGTGGCCAGTTCTAGATAAAGATATAGAGTACATCATCAGTCAGTGTACAACATATCAATGCATAAGCAAGAAACCACCATCAGTACCATTACAGCCGTGAAAATGGCCATTCAGGGTGTGGCAAAGGTTACATATCGATTTTGCTGAGCTAGAAGGACATCAATTGTTCCTTGTGATTGATAGCCATTCAAAGTGGGTAGAGGTGTTTCTGATGCGGAAAATAACAATAAAATGCTCGACAATTTGCGAAGATTATTTTCTTTATATGACCTCCTAGAAGAGATTGTGTCTGATAATGGGCCTCAATTTTGTTCAGAAGAATTTGTACAGTTCACAAGCAGAAACGGTGTGAAACGTACCAAAGTTCCACCGTACCATCCTGCTTCAAATGGTGTAGCAGAGCGCACAGTACATAGAAACATAGAAACATAGAAAATAGGTGCAAGAGTAGGCCATTCGGCCCTTCGAGCCTGCACCACCATTCAATAAGATCATGGCTGATCATTCACTTCAGTACCCCTTTCCTGCTTTCTCTCCATACGCCTTTGATCCTTTAGCCGTAAGGGTCATATCTAACTCCCTCTTGAATATATCCAATGAACTGGCATCAACAACTCTCTGCGGTACGGAATTCCACAGGTTAACAACTCTCTGAGTGAAGAAGTTTCTCCTCATCTCTGTCCTAAATGGCTTACCCCTTATCCTTAGATTATGTCCCCTGGTTCTGGGTTTCCCCAACATCGGGAACATTCTTCCTGCATCTATCCTGCCCAGTCCCGTCAGAATTTTATATGTTTCCATGAGATCCCGTCTCATCCTTCTGAACTCCAGTGAATACATGCCTATTCGATCCAGTCTCTCCTCATATGTCAGTCCTGCCATCCCGGGAATCAGTCTGGTGAACCTTCGCTGCACTCACTCAATAGCAAGAACGTCCTTCCTCAGATTAGGAGACCAAAACTGAACACAATGTTCCAAAATATCACTGAGGCCCTGTACAACTGCAGTAAGACCCCCCTGTTCCTATACTCAAATCCCCTAGCTCTGAAGGCCAACATGCCATTTGCCTTCTTCACCACCTGTTGTACCTGCATGCCAACTTTCAATGACTGATGTAATATGACACCGAGGTCTCATTGCACCTCCTCTTTTCCTTATCTGCCGCCATTCAGATAATATTCTGCCTTTGTGTTTTTGCCACCAAAGTAGATAACTTCACATTTATCCACATTATACTGCATCTGCCATGCGTTTGCCCACTCACCTAACCTATCCAAGTCATCCTGCAGCCTCTTAGCATCCTCCTTACAGCTCACACCGCCACCCAGCTTAGTGTCATCTGCAAACTTGGAGATATTACACTCAATTCCTTCATCTAAATCATTAATGTATATTGTAAATAGCTGGGGTCCCAGCACTGAGCCCTGCGGCACTCCACTAGTCACTGCCTGCCATTCTGAAAAGGACCCGTTTATCCCGACTCTCTGCTTCCTGTCTGCCAACCAGTTCTCTATCCACGTCAGTACATTACCCCCAATACCGTGTGCTTTAATTTTGCAGCCCAATCTCTCGTGTGGGACCTTGTCAAAAGCCTTTTGAAAGTCCAAATACACCACATCCACTGGTTCTCCTTTGTACACTCTACCATTGTAAAACGTGCCCTCATCAAAAAAATGTTGGATCCAAATCCAAATAAATGGCAGTTGTCATTGAACTACAAATTGGCAAATTTTCTAATTACTTATCGTAATAATCCTCATACAACTACTGGTAGAACACCAGCAGAATTGTTTCTCAGATGAGAGCTACGAACCAGGTTCTCATTGTTGAAGCCAAACCTGGCACAGTCCATAGAAGAGAAACAATTAAGACAGAAAGAGAATCATGATAGAGGTAGAGTAAGAGAGAGAAGTGAGAAATTAAATTAGGTGAGAGTGAAGAACTATCACCATAAATGGTTAAAGTGGTTACCAGGAAAAGTATTATGTGCTCCTCGCACATATTTGGTCAAGATGTTTGATCATGGAAAGGTTAGGTTTGTTGACATTGATCATATTTTACCTACAGATATGGAAGGAGTTGAAAGTTGGAATGATTCAATTATTTCTGACTCATCAGATAGTCTTATTACAAGTAGAGTACCAGTCGCAAATCCTACATCAGATGTATGAGAAACAAGTTCAAGAGAAAGTCAGAATTTAAGTCTGAGTCCGAGTCAGGTAGACAAACAGTCTGATGTTAGAGAGCGTTCAAATGTAGATCAAGGGTTGTCCTTGAAGGAAAACTCTCCTCAGGCTCAGCCTGGAATGAGTCTAAGTTTGACACCATGTTTGGAAAGTTCTGTTCGAGAGTGAAGGTATCCTCTTCGAAACAGAAAATCAGTGGTTAAGTTTGATTTGCAAATGTGGCAAAATAAGTCCATATCTTTTGTAATGTATAACCATGCAAATTATGTATAATGATTATTTAGTTATGATTACTTTTTCTTTAAGGAGAGAGAAATGTAATATAGAGCTCCACCTAGTGGACTATTGCTGCAACTAGTGGATTACTGTGGTAATGCAGCCATTGATGTTTATACAATAAAAGCATCAGGTGACCAGGTCACCTGACAAGTTCCTGAGTTGAAGCCATCTTGTAAGATTGTGTTTGTGATGTCGTAGAGAAAATACCACACCCTTAATATCTTGGAGAGAGCAGAGCTCTACCAAACTTGTACTGTGAAACAACTCGCCAGTTGGAAGGGCAGGAAATAGTTCAACTCCATGTCGGAGCCAGCAAGCCACTCAGGCCACCAGCAACACTCAACTTGAACGTGAGTGGCGGTATAATCTTGAGGATGTAATAATGGTTCATTATTACAAATAAAAAATAGTTGAGAGGGAGGAACAGGAAGAGTTCCAGCAGACACATTGAAAAGATTTACTAAAGGTACCATTCCTATAGAATATCAGGGCTAAAAAATTGTTGCAGCACTTTCAGTGGTCCAATATCTCTAAGGACATAGCTGAATTTTGTAGGCTATGACAATGTCACCATATGGATAACAAAGTGCTGTTGCAACCCTTAATCATTATTCACAAACCTTTCAGAGGATGGGCACTGCCCCATTCTTGTCAGGAGTCTGTAGGTCAAATGGTATACACAAAACATGCTAGAATCTGTGTTGCAATATCCAGATGCAGCTGTAGATTCTTGGAATAGCTCCTGTAGGTAAATAAGCAAGCCAATGTTTTATTCTAGAGTTTCTGTATAGCATATTCATAGAATAGTACAGCACAGAAGGAGGCCTTCCGGCCCATCGAGTCTACGCCGGCTTTTTGAAGAGCAATCCAGTTAGCCCCACTCCCCCGCTCTTTCCCCATATCCCACAACTTTTTCTCCTACAAGTATTTATCCAATTCCATTTTGAAGGCTACTATTCTTTGGCGTTGTCTGGGCCGCCCGGCACTCTGTTTGTGTACCGGACTACGGCCTCGGCACCACGTCACGGCCAGTGGAGGCCATCAGAAGCCCGGCAGAGTGAGCAGCGGCACTTCACTTTACCCGAAAGGGAGGGGCATTGAAATAAGAGCCAAGTAGCAGACCGGAACCTGCCCCAACAGGAA
Organism: Pristiophorus japonicus; assembly: GCF_044704955.1. NCBI lineage: Eukaryota > Metazoa > Chordata > Chondrichthyes > Pristiophoridae > Pristiophorus > Pristiophorus japonicus. The sequence goes on from NC_091981.1 coordinate 204,366,729, forward strand.
GTGGTGTGCTCTACATTGCGCTTGTCCTCCTGTGAGGGCTGGTAATCGCAATTTTGCGGCCGGGACGCGACTGCCGGGATGTCCCGCCTCCCAGTCAGTTACTGCCCCCAGTCGGGCCTAAAGTGTGCCGGGTCACCAGGAAAGCTGGTACAACCACAAGACCAAGTGGGCAGGTCATAATACTGCCAGTAAGGTGGAACAAAATACAGGCCTACTGGGCACTCAGTACACAGCGGTGAAAAAGTGCAATGAGGTGGATTATGTAGTCAAGTTATCCACCTGACCACTAAAGTGCTAGATCTAGCACATGAACATGCCAAAGCCTTCTTATCTCAGCTGTGAGGCAGTGTCCCTCTATATCACAGCTACACTGGAGATGGGAGAAGAAAACGAAATTATAGACTTCTGAGAGTATAATAGATTCCTACTGCCAGCTCAGATATCTCTAATTCAAAAGCAGCAAATGAGAAAGTTTTTGCTAGGGTTTCCACCACTGTTCATAGGCAAACAAAGCTATGCAAAACAGCTTGTGCAAAAGGTAAACACAGGCACTTGAAAGCCAGTGTTGCGAATGTGCGTACCCCGTGCCAAACAATGTGAGGAAAGGTGGGCAGAGAAGCATCGGAGAAGCTGCGGTATGCAGAAATGCGGTTATCTCTGAGCCTGTGGGCACTCTAGTGGTACTTCACTGACACTGAAACCCTCCTTACGTGAATAAATGAGCTTCCTGCCGGTGAAGTATTTCCAGGTCAATATTTTCTATAACAACAACTTTCATTTATTTCGCCCATTTAACATAAAAAAAATATCCTAAGGCACTTCACAGGAGCATTATCAGATAATAATTAACACCAAAGCAAAAATGGAAATATCAGATGGGGTGCCTAAAAATTTAGTCAAAGGGGTTCCTTCCTATATTCCTATGTTTTAACGAGGGGCTTGAAAGAGGAGAGAGGTGGAGGTGGAGAAGTTTAAGGTGGAGATTCCAGAGCTTCTACACGAGATGGCTGATGTCACAACCACTAGTAGTGGAGCAAAGTGAGTTGGGATACAAAGGAGGCCAGAGTTGTAGGGTTGTAGAGCTGCAAGCAGTTACAGAGACAGAGAGACCCAAGGTCATTGAGAGATTTGAACACGAGGTGGAGAATTTTAAATTTAAGATGTTGGTAAAGTGGGTGCTAATGTAGGTCAGTGAGCACAGGGTGATGGGTGAATGGGATTTGGTGTGAGTTAGGATAGGGGCAGCAGAATTTTGGATGAGCTCAAGTTAATGATGGGTGGAGTTTGGGAGACTGGCCGGGATAGCCTTGGAATATTACAACTATTGAAAAGTATATGTTAAGTCACTGCTACTGTTTGCTTGTTCTACTAATGTTCAATAAATTTGTTTGGCAGTTAAAGCCTAAAACAAGGTTGAGTGTAATCTTATTCTACCATGTTCCGAAGACAGAGAGAATCCTGTGGAAGCACGGGGTAGAATCAGTCATTGAAATAATCTGAGGACTTCTTTGTATATTTCCCAGGCACCGCTGCAAATATTACCCAGATGTCAGGGAAATTAAAACATTCTTGTGGACTTAGAGAGACAGGGCACACTTATGATAAAAGTCTGAAACAGGGCACCAAACATTTTCAGAATAAAATAGTTTTAAAAAAGTACAAAAACATAACAGTTAATTAGCTACAACCCTGGCAACAACAAATACACTGGGCTGGAAATTCGTTTGAAGATTTTTTAAGGCGTTACTGTCGGGTGGTGGCTAAATTTAGCACTGGAAAATGTTTTGCGACGGCAGCCAAAACATTCAGTGGATTGGAGCACTAAGGGAAGCGTTCCACACTTCTTTTAGGGCGCTAGGCCTGGTGAGCAACTGAATATCCCATGCTAACGTGCTAGCTTCATAGTGCTAAAAGAGAGGCCACCCTGCAAAAAAAAGAATCGGAACAAAAAACAAAAAACATTCCCTATACATTACTCACCCCAAATAAAGTTAAATCGCAAAAAAAGTATATCAATCACACTTACCTCATAATATTAGAACATAAGAACATAAAAAATAGGAACACGAGTAGGCCATATGGCCCCTCGAGCTGCTCCGCCATTCAATACGATCATGGCTGGATCTGATCATGGACTCGGATCCACTTCCTTGCTTGGTCTCCATAACCCCTTATTTCCTGATCGTTTAAGAAATTGTCTATTTCTGTCTTAAATTTATTCAATGCCCCAGCTTCCACAGCTCTCTGAGGCAGCAAATTCTACAGATTTACAACCCTCTGAGAGAAGAAATTTCTCTTTATCTTAGTTTTAAATGGGTGGCCCCTTATTCTAAGATTATACCCTCTAGTCTAGTCTCCCCTATCAGTGGAAACATCCTCTCTGCATCCACCTTGTGAAGCACCCTCATAATTTTATGTTTCGATAAGATCACCTCTCATTCTTCTGAACTCCAATGAGTAGAGGCCCAACCTACTCAACCTTTCCTCATAAGTCAACCCCCTCATCTCTGGAATCAACCTTGTGAACCTTCTCTGAACTGCCTCCAAAGCGAGTATATCCCCCTTTTGTGAATATGGAAACCAAAACTGCACATAGTATTCCCGGTGTGGCCTCACCAATACTCTGTACAACTGTAGCAAGACTTCCCTGCTTTTATACTCCATCCCTTTGCAATAAAGGCCAAGATTCCATTGGCCTTCCTGATCACTGGCTGTACCTGCATATTAACCTTTTGTGTTTCATGCACAAGTACCCCCAGGTCCTGCTGTATTGCAGCACTTTGCAATCTTTCGCCATTTAAATAATAACTTGCTCTTTGATTTTTTTTCTGCCAAAGTGCATGACCTCATACTTTCCAACATTATACTCCATCTGCCAAATTTTTGCCCACTCACTTAGCCTGTCTATGTCCTTGCAGTCATTATTTCCCTTAGCACCCTGGGACAGCTCTGCATGCCAGCTTTCTCTGGTGGTGTCACTGCGGGGCGCTACGGGTGCAGCGCAAACCAAATGTTGCAGCCGTGTCGATACCGGGGGCGTTGCACAATGGCGTGACACTCCCAGGCGATAACTCCTCAGCACCTCCGGTACCGGCACACTGAATTTACCGAGCAGCACAGATACCGCTGCTCGTGGCTGCAAACCCTTTAGCGCCCCTGTAGCGCCCCTCATGAGTTATGCAGCAAATACTGTGCATCTGTTTGCAGTCCATTTAGAAGCATTTGCGATGCACAATGGATGGGCCAGAATCATCATATTCGTGAGGGGCACTATCCAATCGAATTTCACCACCAACAGGTTTTAACACATGTTTTCAGAGTTGGCCCTTCACAGTGATTTAGCAGCATTCGTTAAATGGTCGAGAAATGTGTGTTGCTCAGCACTTTTGAATGACTCATTATTAACCCTTGAAAAATGCCAAAGCTCCCCGTAGTGTAGAAAATAACAAAACATTCTATACTGTCCCTCTTGTTATGCTAAGTATTCATTTTTTCTGTCTCTGTCCACTCTATTTTAAGGAGATCTAATCCCTGTTTGTCCTTCTCAGCAGCCCTGCAACATGTACTTCTGTCTTTTGTTTTCCTAGCTGGCAGACAGGCGTTTCTGTGGGTGCAGACGTGACTCCAGGTTGGTATATTGCCTCCCTGGTGCCAGGCTCAAGGATGTCACTGAACGGCTGCAGGACCTTCTGAGGGGGGAGGGTGAACAGCCAGAGGTCATGGTCCATATCGGTACCAATGACATAGGTAGAAAGAGGAATGAGGTCCTGCAGAAAGATTTTAGGGAGCTAGGAAAGAGATTAAAAAGCAGGACCTCAAAGGTAGTAATCACTGGATTACTCCTGGTGCCACGTGCGAGTGAGTATAGAAATAGGAGGATAGAGCAGATGAATGCGTGGCTGCAGAGATGGTGCAGGAGGGAGGGCTTTAGATTCCTTAGGCATTGGGACCGTTTTTGGGGGAGGTGGGACCTGTACAAGTCAGACAGGTTGCACCTCAACAGAGCCGGGACCAATATCCTTGCGGGGGGAGCGGGGGGCGGGGGGGAGGTGTTGCTAGTGCTGCTGGGGAGGGGTTAAACTAGCTTGGCAGGGTGATGGGAACCTGAGAATAGATGCAGAATGGAGGAAAGCAAAGCTGGAAGTGGAAAGCATAAAATTAGAAAGTGAATTTGGAAGGTAGAGGAAACAAAGGCTAGAAAATAGACAACAAGAGCATTTAGCAGTGCTAAATGGTATCTACTTCAATGTGAGGAGTCTAGGGAATACGACGGATGAGCCGAGAGCACAGATAGACACTTGAGAGTATGGTATTACAGCTATTACTGAGACACTGTTAAAGAATGGCAGGTATGGCAGCTCAACATTCCTGGTTACAGGGTTTTCAGACGGGATAGAGAGGGGGTAAAAAAGGAAAGGAGGTCGCAGTATTGATTAAAGAAACAATTACAGCTGTGAGTGTAAAGTCCTTACACAATAGCACAAATCCACACGAGACACATTCTATGGACAAGGTCACTCCATGACCTGAACCTTTATTCACAGGACTGAGAAGTGATGACCCTGCATGGGACCTCCCTTTATATACCTGGATGACCAGGTGAGGAGTGTCTCCCACAAGTTCACTCCCTGTGGTCAAGGTGTGCAGTTCTTACGTATATACAGTATTGCAGTGTTGTTACATAAAGGTTACATACATGACAGTGAGGAGGGATGATATATTAGAAGGATCATCAAATGAGGCCATATGGGTTGAATTGAACAAAAAAGTGGCGATCACACTGCTGGGAGTGTACTATAGTACCCCGGTCAGAGGGAAATAGAAGAACAAATATGTTGGCAACTTTCTGAAAAGTGCAAAAACTATAAGGCAGCAATAGCAGAGGAGTTCAACTACCCTAATATTTACTGGGATAGAATTAGTGTGAAAGGTATAGAGGGTGCAGAATTCTTAAAATGCATTCAGGAGAACTTTTTTAGCCAGTATGTAGCAAGCCCAAGAAAGGAGGGGGCGGTTCTGGACTTAGTTCTAGGGAATGAAGCTGGGCAGGTGGAAGGATTATCAGTGGGAAGCATTTTAGTGTTAGTAATCATAATTCAGTAAGATTTAGGGTAGTTATGGAAAAGGACAAATATAGACCAGGAATAAAAGTTCTTAATTGGGGGAAAGCCAATTTTATCAAACTGAAATGTGATTTAGCCAAAGTGGACTGGAAACAGCTACTTGAAGGTTAATCAGTGACAGAGCAGTGGGTGGCATTCAAGGAGGAGATCCTGAGGGTTCAGGGCAACTATGTTCCCTTAAAGACAAAGGGTGAGACTAATAAATCTAGAGCCCCCTGGATGTTAAAGGGCATACAGGGTAGGATAAAGAAAAAAAGGGAGGCTTAAGACAGATACCGAGGGCTCAATACTGCAGAAAGCCTATAGGACTACAGAAAGTGCAGGGGTGAAATTAAAAAGGAAATTAGGAAAGCAAAGAGAGAGCATGAAAAATGTTGGCAAGTAAAATCAAGGAAAATCCAAAGATGTTTTATAAATACATTAAGGGCAAGAGGATAATTAAAGAAAGGGTAGGGCCTATGAGAGACCAAAAAGGTAATCCGGGTGTGGAATTTGAAGACATGGGTATGGTTCTTAATGAATACTTTGCATCTGTTTTCACAAAAGAGAGGGGCAATGCTGACACTGCAACCAGGGAGGAGGAGTGTGAAATATTAGATGAAATAACCATAGTGAGAGAGAAATTATTAAGGGGCTTAGCACTTTGAAAGTGGATAAATCAGCAGGCCCGGATGAAGTGGATCCCAGGCTGTTAAGGGAAGCTAAAGAGGAAATAGCAGAGGCTCTGATCATCATTTTCTAATTCTCTCTGGCTACATGTGTGGTGCCGGAGGATTGGAGGACTGCTAATGTGGTACCGTTAGTTAAAAATGGATAAAAGGGATAGATTGAGTAATTACAGGCCAGTAAGCCTAACCTTGGTGGTGGGAAAATTATTGGAGAAAATTCTGAGGGACAGGAAAAATCTTCATTTAGAAAGACATGGATTAATCAAGGAAAATCAGCATGGATTTGTTAAGGGAAGGTTGCGTCTGACTAACTTAATTGGAATTTTTTGAGGAGGTAACAAGGAGGGTCGATGAGGGAAGTGCGTTTGATGTAGAGTATATGGATTTTAGCAAGGCTTTTGATAAGGTTCCAATGATTTAGACTTGAATGTAAGGGGTATGGTTAAGAAGTTTGCAGATGAAACAAAAATTGGCCGTGTGGTAGATAATGAAGAAGAAAGCTGTAGACTGCAGGAAGATTTCAAATGAATTATCAGATGGACAGAACAGTGGCAAATGGAATTCAATCCAGAGAAGCGTGAGGCATTTGGGACGGGCTAACAAGGCAAGGGAATACACATTAAATGGTAGGACACTGAGAAGTGTAGAGGAACAGAGGACCTTGGAGTGCATGTCCACAGATCCCTGAACATAGCAGGCTAAGTAGACAAGGTGGTTAAGAAAGTATACAGAATACTTGCCTTTATTAGCTGAGACATAGAATACAAGAGCAGGAAGGTTATACTTAAACTGTATAAAACACTAGTTAGGCCACAATTAGACTGCAGTTCTGGTCACCAAATTACAGGAAATATGTGATTGCACTAGAGAGGTTACAGAGGAGATTTACGAGGATGTTGCCTGGACTGGAGAATTTTTACTATGAGGAAAGATTGGCTAGGCTGGGATTGTTTTCTTTGGAACAGAGGAGGCTGGGGGGAGACTTGATTGAGGTGTATAAAATTAGGAGGGACCTAGGTAGAGGGACTTAGCAGAGAGGTCAACAACCAGGTGGCATGGATTTAAAGTAATTGGTCGGACATTTAGAGGGGATTTGAGGGGAAATATTTTCACCCAGAGGGTGGTGGGGCTCTGGAACTCACTGCCTGAAAATGTGGTAGAGATAGAAATCCTCACCACATTTAAAAAGTACTTGGCTGTGCACTGAAAGTGCCGTAACCTACAAGGCTATGGACCTAGAGCTGGAAAGTGGGATTAGCTCTTTGTGGGCCGGAGCGGACACAATGGGTCGAAATGGCCTCCTTCCGTGCTGTATATTTCTATGATTCTATGAACTGGGCACGAAAGCAGTCGTGTGACTTCCTCGCCTCGATCTAGCCAGTGGTTGGCCAGTAGGGCTACCAATGAAACCAACTTGGTGACGGGTCCTAGAAACATCTTTCTGCTATTCCCAAATAAAGAACACGATTATCTCAACATAATAAATCTAGATGGCTCACGGGAAGGTCTAAATGCCCTCTATTGTCTAGGGCTGAAGTGATATGCAAGAAGTCTCATTACACTAACTGTCAGCCTGGCTCGAAATCTTTAATTCAACTCCTTAAAAGTGAAATTGAACTTGAAAGTAACATCTTAATATGAATTGTACCATAATCCTGCCGTGGAAAAATAACTAGAAATCTCGAAATGCAACAAATAACTATAAAACAAAAGCAACATACTGTGGATGCTGGCAATTTGGAATAAAAATGGAAGGGACTGGAAATAGTCAGGCAGCTTCCGTGGAGAGAGAAACAGTTTAATATTTCAGGTCGTTGACCTTTCATAAGCACTGAAAGATGTTAGAGTTGAAAAGCTTTTAAGCAAATACAGAGCCAGAGAAAAAGAGTGGGAGGAGGAAAGAACAAGAGGGAAGGTCTGTGATAGGGTGGAAGGCAGGAGAAATTAAAAGACAAAAGGTATTACATATGCAGATTATATATTTACACTCTGGGTAGTCACTGTATAGTTACATAAGATGGAGACTTGTTACCTGATGTACTATCAATAAGGTTTACACTGTGTCTATTCTATGCTGGCAGCACGAGAGGTGCAACTGGTGGAGACTGGGGTTTCCTGCCCCTGTGGTAGAGGCTGTCCACCAGAGGGCACTGTAGTGGGAGACCTGAGGGTCACCTGTATAGGTGTGCAGGGCCCAGTATAAAAGACTGCCCACCATGCTTATGCCTCACTCTGGAGTTACGAATAAAGGACCAAGGTCACTGCAGTTTGAGTACAACACATTGCCTCGTGGAGTCATTCATAAGTGCATTACAGACATAACAACTGGCGACGAGAATACGGACATTCTGGCTACCTTTGGCACATTAAAAGACTTCGCAGAGGGTGATGATTGGGTTGCCTTCAAGGAAAGGCTCGAGCAATATTTTGTGGCAAACAACCTGGCAGGGGAGACGGACACATTGGCGGAGAATTGCAAGGCTATACTGCTGACTAGTTGTGGACCCGAGGTCTACCGCCTCGTCAGGGACTTGCTGGCACCCACGAAGGCCAAGGATAAGACATACAATGAGCTGACTGAACTAATTCATGACCAATTAAAAGCAAAACAGAGCATCCTCACGGCCAGGCACAGATTCTACACTCACCACAGACCTGAGGGCCAGGAGATTGCAAAATATGCTGCCGACCTCAGGAGACTTGTGGCACCATGTGATTTCGGCACGCACCTCAACGAAGCATTGCGAGACATCTTCGTTAAGGGAATTGGCCACGAGGGCCTCCTTCACAAGTTATTATCTGCCGACACCACAATCAACCTGCAGAAGGCCATCAGCATCAGTCAGGCATTCATGACCTCGACCTGCAGCACCAAGCAAATTATCCATCCTGTGGACTCAAACCCGGCAAGTACTGTACACAGAATGGTGCCTTTCACAGGCAAGACTGTAGAACGTGGCTCTGCCCAGGGCAGAGAGCACAGACCTCAGAGTCCGCCGAGGGGTGCTAATCGAGTAGCACCATGCTGGCATTGCGAAGGAAATCATAGGGCTCACCAGTGTCGGTTTGCTGAGTACGTATGCAAAGCTTGTAACACGAAGGGCCACCTCCAGCGTGTGTGTAAAAGAAATACGACTCACCATCTAGCAGAGGAGTCGGTAGATGACTTTGAATCCAGTGGCGAGTATGATGATTTGGCCAGAGAGGCAGCTCAGCCCCAAGAAGAAGTGTATGGAGTGTATACCTGCACCATCGATTGTCCTCCAGTGCAGATGGAAGTCAAGATAAATGGCGTTCCAGTCTTCATGGAAGTGGACACGGCAGTGAGCCAGTCAGTGATGAGCCAGGATGCCTTTGAGAGGTTATGGAATGAACAACGACCCGAGCTGATTCCAGTACAGGAAAAGTTACACACCTACACCAAGGAGCTGATGTAAGTGTAATCCATAATGGCGTGGTGCACAAGTTACCTCTGTGGATTGTTGCAGGTATGGTCCAATGGTACTCGGAAGTAGGTGG